>NC_069082.1:57557954-58265586 GCF_025698485.1 Gossypium arboreum
CAAACAATTTCCAAACATCAAACCATCAAAAAGATTTTCAACAACATTTGAATAGAGTAAAGGTATTTGAAAATTTTCGTAAACTTTACCTTGTCGATCTTGAAGAGAAGAAAATTTATGATGGGTTTTACCTTTTTCAAACAAGATGAATCTTCTCTCTTCAGTCAGATAATGTAAAACAAACCTTTTATCTCGATCAACTTGGGTGGGTGACGAAGCACCGTGACAGCTCGTGCTTTTTAAAGGGTTACATTCACAAAAATGTAAAAGGTTAGTTTCAATAGGAGGTATGGACTGAAAAAAAAATAAATCATCGTTGAAATTTGATTTAAGTCCCAAAGCATAAGTAGATCTTACCTTCTCAAAATGGAACAAAAATTTTAGATGTGGCCAAACAAGGTGATTAGTAAACGAATAAAAATTGAAACCCAAATCATTGAATTTCACCTTCTTATTAAAAGTTCGAACATCAAGCAAACATAATTTGAATGCAAATGATGCAAAGTGCTTAATGTTTCCATAAAATGAATTCATGTAGCAAATACCAGGCTTGAACACACGAACTTGGTCATTTGATTTAGCAGGCAACATGTTAAATAAGGAAAATATAATCAACTCATTGCATGATTCAAATTTCACTCGTTCAATTAGACTTGAAAAATTAGCACAACCAAGCATATTCATTTTATCACCAAAGAAACGATGAACATGTTATCATGCAAGTAAATCAAAGGAAACTTAAACATGCAAATACTCGAACAATCTTGCATCGTAATTTCTACTTGAACAGATAGATCAAAGTATGGAAATCTCGCACAAAATTTCAGAGATTTATCTTGAAGAACAAAGTCAAACAGATCAATTATTTCATGCAAAAATCTTTTAACGCATATATCGAGCAAAGAAGTTGTGATCATGCGACCTTTCAGAAATTCAAATCCATCACAAATCATTTGAATAGGCACGTTTAAACAAAAAGATGAATTCAAAGAATTTTTATAATCAAACAAATCAAAATGTGAAAAACTGTTATCACACACATTCACAATTTGCACAAGATGAACCAATCCAGCAGAATCAATAGAATTGTCGTTATAAAACAGGTCATAAGACGGAATCTTCATGACATTGTTGAAACAACATCGTTAACATTAATATGTGAACAGTAATTAACCAAATCAAAAGATGGAAGATTTTCAAAAATAAGGCCATAAAAATCTATATGAGCAACTTTGTATTTAAACGGCCTCGAATCCATAAATAAGGAATCCTTACCTTTCTTACCTTCAATTGCAAGTGGGTGGCTGTCATTCGTGAACTTACCTTTTTTGAACAACCTAAAAGACCTCTTGTTTGGAAGGTAATGTAGATGGAATTGGTCGCACAAACTTCTAGGAACCTGAAAAGTTAACTCACAAGAAGATCGAACATGTGGGTTAGTAGAGATAATCCTCACTTGCTTACTTGTTTTCTCACTTGATTCTTTTTCTTCTGAATCACTCGTTCCTTTTATTTCAATTTTTTTCATCTTCTTTTCCACTCTCAAACTCTTTTTCATTCTCTTTTTCAATCTCATTTTCTTTTTCATTTCCTTTTTGTTTTCCAAAGTCTTTCTTAAAGGCTTTTTCAAGTTCTCTCAAGATTCACTCATTTTCTCTCTTACTTGCCTCTTGCCGCTCTTTTCTTTTTATTTCGTTTTCTTTTTCTTCTTTTGCTTTTTCTTTTCTTTTCTTTGTTTTCTCATTACAAGAATGTACAAAAGAATCATGAGAATAGAGATCATGTTCGAAAGGCCAAGAACTATTTGCATGTGAAAAACTTCGTGTAGAACACTCCTTGAATGATTTGTTTAAAGTTTGGGAAGAGGTATATCTATCTCTTCGGATTTCATTTTGGACGTCTTCTCGAACGGAGTAAAAATCATAGTCGGCTTCTTGACTTCTAGAATTCCTTGACGAAAAAGAATCTTGATAGTAATCTCTTGGTCTTGAAGTCGATGTCGAACAGGAATCACAATGGGACTCTTTTCTCAAGTAATAATTGGGTGTATATCTTCGTGGGGTTCTCGACACTATGTTTCACCTTGATGAAACTCATTCTCGTGGATCTCTTTGTTCCAATCGATCTAATCTATCATGCAACTTATCAAATTTGGATTTCACCATTCTTTGCATTTCTTGTACCAAGTATTGGTACTCTGATTTGGTGAACTCTTCGCGTGACATGATTTTTGTTGCTGAAAAGAAAATGTTAGATCACAAAATAAAATAAAAAAAATTTAAGTACCTCAACACAAACCTCACAATTTCGCTCGAAAAGTGATGTGATCCGGCCCGGGTAGATGAGTCGAATTCACGTAGTTGCCCGATCGTAGTTCGAGAGAGTCGTTCGTGTCTCGGATTTTAGTAATAAAAGTAAAATAATGGATTAGAATAAGCGGAAGGTTTCAAGAAGGGTAAGTTTAGTAATAGGTTCGGTTATGTGTAGCAAAGATGGGTGATGGATAAATGGGTCGGTTTGGTATAACAAGAAAATAATTCGAAGGATGGGAATGGAAAACTGTAACACCCCTTACCTGTATCCGAGGCCGGGCTAAGGTACGAGGCCTTACCAGAAAAACATACAAACATTAAACTAAAATACGAGCCATAAAATTTTATTCATATTTCAAAGCGTTCATTCTCTTACACATAGTCCCTTATTTGAGTCTACGGAGCCCAAAACATACTTTAGAAATGGTTTGGGACTAAACCGAAAACTTACAAAAATCTTGGAAATTTCATGCTTTAAGGCTCCACACGCCTGTCCCAAAGTCGTGTTCCATACACTACCGACACATGGTCATGTCTCTGCACTGTGTGGAATATACCTAGGCTATTTTCAAGCTTTGGTCAACCTTGATCTCTTACACACTTATACAAAATCAAAAGCATATAACATGGTATTCATTTAATGATTAAACATCGTCAATTAAACCACAAACATAGCATTTGTATGTCATCATACATGTGTCCCTCATACTCATTTTACCTTGTTTATTATAGTACCACTTATACATTTATACCAAGATTATCATCTTACCAAATATCTTCACTTAATCATCAAGCATTCATATTTAAAGCTAGATCATATCTTTATAAAATACCATGATTCAGATCATGAGAATAACATGTTTGCTGAAACATTTCAATTCAATTCCATACCCAACAAGCATTACATTGAGACTAGTCATATATATATATATATATACATGTCATGATACATAACATTCTCTTTTGTTTTCTTATAAACACATATCATTTATTTCATTATATCAATATTTCATATACCATAGTTTCCATGTATTCCACATATATTTATTTTCCTCCTCCTCCTCTCCATTCCACATCCTTAATGTATATAGCATTCTTGTAAGTACGATTTCACAATTTACTAATAAATGTTCACATCAAACTGTCCACACGAGTCATAGTCACTTAATTATTTATAATTCGAGCTACAAATCTCCAAATTAAGATCCCTAAATTTCCCCTGAAACTAGACTCACATATCGTTCCACCATAAAATTTTCATAATTTTTGGTTTAGCCAATTAGTACAGTTTATTCATTAAAATTTCCCTGTTTCACTTTCTCGACGATTCGACCTCTCTTCACTAAAAAATAATTATCTCACAGATCAGAACTCGGATAATGTTCTTGTTGATTTATCTTGAAAATAGACTCATTATGGATTTTAAAAATATAATTTTTAGCCTCTAATTATTTTTCTCCAAATTTTTGTGATTTTCTAAAGTTAGAACAGGGGATCACGTAATAATTCTGAATCAGTCTCACGAAAACATAAATATCTAAAAATATAGAACTCCTTTCCTTTCTATGTTTCTTTTATATGAAAAGATACTCATTAAGCTTTAATTTGATATCTCATTCAGTCTCTGATTCAATTTATACTATTTTTGGTGATTTTTCAAAATCACGTCACTTCTATCTTGTCCAAAACAGTTTTATTGCTAATTCACTCTTTCACACTTTCTTTGTATTAACCTCATTTTAACATACATATCACAAATCATTTTCACCACATTTCATACATCACAAGTATAGGCCCATGATCACAAGGTCACCATAAAATCATCCTCATGTATAACTTACTTGTTTATAACCTTACCACATCCTGGTCACTTAATGAACACATCATTCACATAACCAAGTTCCTGCACATATTCTTCACAAAACTCACAAAGCAATACATAGAGAGTCTCCCGTTGAACACTGCGGATCAATCCTCGATACTTGGTGGTTTCAGCACATAGCTCCACCCATCATATAGTTCGGCTCTCTTGTACACATGGTGAACACTTAGTACCACCCATGTGACCTAGCCAGTTTATCTCGTAGCTCTCTTGTCTACATGGTGTCCTTCACTTGGAACCACGCGTGCGACCTAGCTACATATATCCCGTAGCTCTCTTGTCTACATGGTGTACACATAGTATCACCCATGCGACCTAGCTACATCATAATGTCTTGTAGCTCTCTTGTACACATGATGTGCACTCAGCACTATACATGTGACCTAGCTACATACCATCTGTATCATCCAATCTTTCCGAAGGTTCAACCGGATTTCTCTCTTTTCCAACAATTTCACCAATCAAGTAATTATCCACAAACATATTTCCAATATTTTTATAAAATATCATAATACAAGTAATAGTGATGTATTACTTACATATAAACTTACATCTCATTTAATATCAACATAATAACATTAAATTACACATTGTCTTATTAAAAATCATATGAACTTACAATTTCCATAATATCCATAATCATAGAAATCACATTTATGTATGATAATTCAATGCACTTCATGTACCATAGACATATTTTAAATCAATTCATAAACTTGGCACCATAATCATTTAATTTAACATAATTCAATTAATTCACTAAATTTAACTTTCAAATATAAATTACAAGACATTATTGTTGTATTATTATCATACCAACTTACATAGTTTCAACACCTCGGAGATCATAGTAAATATATCAATTTTACATTGAAACATGCATAAATTAATGCTTATTATACATATGAACTTACCTTGATATTAAAACGGCCATTTTACCAACTTTCCCAATTTTCGATTTTTCTCTCATTCTAGGTTCAAATCTCGTTTTTCGGGATCTAAAACATCATATTTTACTTATTTAATTAATGTAATATTCAAAACAGTCCTTAACTCAAACTTTGGAAAAATTACAATTTTGCCCCTAAGCTTTTGCATATTTACACTTTTGCCCCTAGGCTTGGGAATTAAACTTCATCCCTTATTCTTATGTTTTATGACATGATGATCACTTTTCCCTTCTATGGCAACATCAAATTCTCACTCTAACATATACTTATGACTATTAGGTATTTTTACCGATTAAGCCCTTTTGCTCGTTTTCACTTAAAACCGAGTAGCACAAGTTGTCTAACATAATTTAAAACCTCATATTGTATCATAAAACACCAGAATACACAAATTTTACCTATGGGTATTTTCCAAATATGAACCCTAGGTTGAATTATTACTAGCATAAACTAAATCAAGTTATCGGGACTCTAAAAACGTAAAGAACTTGAAAAACGGGGTTAGAACGAACTTACAATTGAGCTTGGGAAGCTTGAAAACCCTAGACATGGAGTCTCCCTTGGTATACACGTCCATGGTGAAGAAGATGAGCAAAATTGGCTTTTAATTTTGTATTTTAATTCATTTTACCCCTAAATGACCAAAATGCACTACTAAACTTTCCAAAAATTCCATCCATGTCCAATTTTTGTCCATAACTTAGAAATTGGTCAAATTGCTATTTAAGACCTCCTAATTAATATTTCAAATCAATTTCATACTAGAAACTTCTAGAATGCAAGTTTTGCAACTTATTCAATTTAGTCCCTAACTTCGAATTAAGCACTTTATGCATAGAATTTCTTTACGAAATTTTCACACAATCATGCAATCATATCATAGACCTCAAAATAATCATAAAATAATTATTTATATCTTAGATTTTGTTGTCCCGAAACCTCTGTTCCAACTAGACCCAATTTTGGGCTATTACAAAAACGAACTCAACGTCAGGAATGATTCAACACTAAGAAGTGTCACCCCGGTTCCTATATTGTTAAGGTGAAGTATGGATAGATGGATAGGTGAACACCACATCAAGATTGGTGATAAGTTCAAACAAGACGATTGACGCCACTAGCACAAGCCAGATAAGTCTTTCGAAACTTGTACGAGATATGAGAGGAAGCAACCTCACAAGAACAAATGTTCATTAACAAATTTGGCAAAAGTCCTTTACAAATGAAATCAACAAACTATTTATACTAGTTTCTTATGCTAACCGAATAGTCCATTCATGAACTTAATGATTAAGTAATGAATCTAAATTAAGACATGAACCTTCTAGAAAAATGACCAATGGTGTCCTTGTCCATGTTCGGCCGAATGGGAGGTGAATGGGCAGCTTCATGTATGAGCAAGCTTTGGAAGCCAATGGATTGTCTAGGTTCGGCCATGGGATGCATGAAACTCCCAAAGGGTGTCTCTTGGCTGAATAGGTGCTTCGGAAACTCCAAGGGTCCTCCCACATGCATCGGTTGTACATGGAACTTGGAAGGGGCCTTGAACCTAGTTGTACATGCACTTACATTGATTACCCCCATTCATGCATGTGTGCCGTCCAAGGGAGATGCACCTTTCAATATGCATTAACCTTCCATGTGCATGAATGTATGTCCTCCAAACATTAAACCGGTCCATGCATGTATCCTCCCGTTCAATGAACATTCCCGTTCATGCACCTTGCATTAAATGCCATGAATGTATCTTCCAAATTCGGCTAACCTACATAATTAAATAACATAATTAAATAACACACAACTATTCATATAATTATAATTTAAAATAATAACTAAATAGCTTAATATATCACTAACTAAATTTGAACACAATTATAAGTCAACTTATAATAAATTCAGCTAGCTCAAATAGTCAAAAACACTTAGTGAGCTAAATTGAGCTAGGGAATTCGGCATGAGCTGTAACAAACTTAGTTATAAGCTAGATTAATACTTAATTTTTTGAAATGAAAAAGGAATGAGCTGAAACGAGCTAAATTCGAGCTCAAACGAGCTAAAACGAGCTCAAGTGAGCTGATGGGAACTGAATGGCGCATGGGGGAGCTAAAGAGGAGCTAAGGTCGGATTGCAAAATGGTGCATGGAGTCTTCAAGGAGTTATTCTTAGCTCCTCCAACGTTATAGAGCTGGTTATCTTCCTAAATGCACATCACAAAGGCTGATATAGCATCTTGAAGTTGCTTGGTTCGAGCTCGGGTCATGGGACCTTTTGGCAGCTCAATAGATCCTTGGTGTGCATTCGAGGATGCCCCGGGTGTGCTCACATCATTCCCCCGTCTTCAAAGTGACTTGTCCTCAAGTCGAGCTGATGGTTAATTGATACGAACCAACTCGGGGAGAGTCGAGTCGTATGCGAGTTTTCCCGATTGTCTACGAGAAAGTATCGTTTGGTTTGTTCAAAAAAGATGTTTCTAAATAAATTATGCGGAAGCTATTCAAGGGGTTCAAATGAAGGGGTTAAAATATGAATATTAAAGTTTGGTTTAAAGTAAATGAAAGAATGGAAAGAAGGAACTCAAAAGCAAGCACGAACCAATATTAGAAAATATCGACCCAAATGCTTATAAGCTTTCAAGGTGAAAATGAAAATGATAGAACCTCGACCCACTACTTAACAAAGTAGGAACCTCGGTATATGGGTGAACGAAACAGGGTTGACGCCACTACTAGGTAGATAAGTCAACAAAGTCTCAAACAAAGTTTAGAGAAGAAAATTCTCACAAGATTAAATTCAATAAAAATTTTGGCAAAAAGTCCCTTACAATTGAAAGAAAAACAAATATTTATAGGCACATAGATGACCATTCAAATTCAGCATCTAGGTGTTCACATAATAATAAAAACGTTCACACTAATGTATTAAAATAGTTCATAAATTCAGCAGATTCATGAACTAGTTGAATGGACACTTTCTTCCCCCTAAGTGTGTGCATGAATGCTTAATCATAAAGAAAGGCTTCAAGTGACTTGTATGTGCACCAAAGGTTGCATTCATCCCCTTGGGACGTTCATGCACTTGTATGGAACATGTATCCTCAAAATTAAACTCTTTAATAGCATGTAGGTTCATAAATGGCAGCATGAACCTAGTAAATTCGTTCTCCCCTTTGTGCATACACTTAATTCAATCAATGTGTTGAATTATTGAGTTAATTCCTTCCTTTGGACGTTCTTGAGCCCATCCATACATGTGTAGTAGCTTGTAGGTCAATTCAAAGTGTGAACAGCTACTTCTTGGCCGAATAAGTGCCTTGGAAAGTTAGGAGACAGCCACCATACATGCACTTAAGCCATTCATGCATTCTATCATCCCATGCATTTGATCCATTCATGGACTAGCCTTTAATGTCCATACATGCATTCGACACATGCATGAATTTGTAGAAACCTTGCATCTAGCCGTACATGCACCAGCATTTAATACTTCTTCATTCATGAGTGTGGAATGCCCAAAAGAGATGTTTCTTTATCCATACGTTGTACCGTCCAAAGGGATGTACCTACATGAAATAAACAAGTCATTAAGATATCTCATGAACACTCATAAATTCGGCATGATGTGAACACATTAATGTCATGCATTAATTCACTATGTGAACATAATCAATTTATGTAATGACTATGACATATTAATAACAAATATTAATATAAGACAAGTTTAATGCTTAAATAAATATGTGCAAATTTTATTTAATGCATTAAAGACAAAACCGAAGTTTAAACTAAAATGAGCTAAGCTTTAGCTCGTGAGCTAAAGTTGAGTGAGGCTAAACTCCTAAGTGAAGTTGAGCTAAGGTTTAGCTCGTGAGTTGAAAGTGAGCTAGGAGTGAGCTTGGTTTAGCTCAGGCAAGATGGATTGCGCTCGACTAAGCTGGATTTGAGCTTGACGGAGCTCGTGGAGCTGGAAACGAGCTGGGATCAACTTGCCAACATGTCATTGCTCGGCTTGACAGACTTGCTCGATAAAGTTTGCGGGGCGTGCTCGTATCATTAATTTTGAAACAGGGATGCCTACTTGATCGTTCTTGGATGGATGTGTTTAGTGGACACATCATGCCTTGCTGCAAAAACATTTCATAACTTGCAACCAATTGAGAATCATTACAAAGCAGAAACTTATTCAAACGGTCATGGAAGCAAGTCTTCTCACACTTAAGACCATCACAACAGAATAATATCAATATCCCATGTTCACTATCAAATAAACATATCTCATTCAAAAACTTAATGAACAAGGATTCCGTACTTCGCTTGTTCATTTCAAATTGTACTTGCGAAGTATTAGAACTTCGACAGGAATTCATTTGACATTTCAAAACCTACATACGTCTATCATAGGCAAATAATGGAAAAGAAAAATTTATCTCATGTTTTTGTGCTCTTAAACTACACAATTTAGACAGCAAGAATTCATCAAACTTATCAACTTTATGCTTATCAAAAGTCTTGTGTCCATCAACCAAAACAGTTATATCTTCATCGTTAATGTTTTCTTCATCAATCAAGTTGGGCAAAAATGTAATAGAAATTCCAGAAACCTTACCTTGTTCACAAAAACAAGAATTAACTTTACCTTTTCTAATCATTACAAACCTTCTCTCTTCGGGAATGTATCGTAACCGCATCATAGGGCTTGAGTCAACCTGAAAAGAATTAGAACGAAGAAAACTTTGGTTAATCAAAACTCTTTTCTTTTCTTCACTCATGTTTCTTTGAATTTCTTTTTCTCTCATTTTTTTATCACAACTCGTTTTCTTTTCTCTTTCAATTTCTTTTTCCTCTCGCATTCGTTCCAAAGATTGCTTTAACCATTGTTGATCCTCCACAACTTGTTTCGGTGTCAAAGGTTCCAAAGTAAAATTTCGGCCTTGATACTTGAAAGTATATTGATTTGCAAACCCATCATGCTTCACTCTTCGGTTGAATTGCCAGGGCCTCCCATGCAGTATATGTCCCGCATGCATGGGCACCACATCACAAAGAACTTCATCTTCATACTTTCTAATTGAAAATGGAACAAGAACTTGCTTGGTTACCTTTAGCTCAATTCCATCATTAAGCCATTGTAGCTTGTATGGACTCGGATGAACACTTGTCGGCAAATCAAGTCTTTCAACTAGGAGGGTACTCGCAACATTTGTACAACTTCCTCCATCAATCACTACGCTACAAACCTTTCCACGAACAAAACAACATGTATGAAAAAGGTTCTCTCGTTGCGGATCAAGTTCGGTACCTTGCGAACCTAAGCTCCTCTTAACAACAAACATCTCACCCTCGATCGTGTACTCCATTTCTTCCTCGGAATCGAAAAGGGTTTCGTTATTTTTTTCAACTTTTTCATTCTCCTCCTCCTCTGATTCAATATCGCCATTTGGTTAAATCACCATGACGCTCTGATTCAGACACTGACTCACAATATGCCCTCTTCCAAGGCACTTGAAACATTTTATGTCTCTCGTCCGGTTTTGAGTACCTTCAACAGCCTTGCCTTTGCTATTTTCACCCGTAGGTTTGGTAGCTTTGATAGGTGCCTTAGGATCTTTCGTTTGGCTCTCCGTAGCATTCTTGCTAGTGCCTTGGTTCCATCGAGACACATTGGTGGTTGAATAGCCTCGGGCAGCACCTTTCTTCTTGAGTTGCTTCTCGATTTTGATGGCCATGTGGACCATATCAACTATCTCCACATAATGTTGTAGCTCCACAACATTGGCAATCTCACGGTTAAGTCCGGACAGAAATCTAGCCATAGTTGCTTCTCGATCCTCATCCACATTCGCACGGATCATAGCAACTTCCATTTCTTTGTAATAATCCTTGACACTCCTCGTACCTTGGGAGAGATTTTGGTGTTTTTGGTAAAGTTCTCGGTGGTAGTGTGTTGGAATGAACCTTCGGCGCATGACAGCCTTCATTTCGGCCCAAGTGTTAATGGGACGCTCGCCATTTCGCCTTCGGGTTGTCCTGAGTTGGTCCCACCAAATCATGGCATAGTCGGTGAATTCTATGGTAGCCAACTTAACTTTCTTTACCTCCGAGTAGTTATGGCACTAGAAAATGAGTTCGATCTTTTTCTCCCACTCCAAATATGCTTCGGGATCCGAACGGCCTTGGAACGGGGGAATTGATAACCTAATACTTTTCAAGTCATCATCGAACCTTTCTCGCTCTCGTTGTCCATGATGACGTTGGCCTCTCCGCCGGGGACTAACATTCGAACCTGCCTCACTTTCGGCTTCACTTGGCTCGAAAATTTCGTCATCTCGAACATGCCTTCGGTCACGGTCTCGAGGTGGACTTATTGGGGTCCTTGCTCGTCAGCCTCTTCCCTCCACTTGATCGAGTCAGTCTTGTATCGGTTCCAACTTTCGATCAAACAACCGTTCAACTTCTCGAAGTAAGGCTTGCATATTCAAATCCGGCACATTCCGAATGGGTTGCCTTTCCTCCACATTTCGTTCCATAATAATTTTCAATAATTTTCAAATCCTCACCACAAATCTCACTAATCACTCACAAAGAAAATTGATGAACACTCCACTCTTGTTTGCACTCGTTTTTAGGCTTTTTTATAAACTCTCGAATGATCTCATACACTCTAGGCTTTTACCACTCAAGCTTACTCTCGTAACCTCGTATTTTGTTTCTTTTGACTCGTCTAGGTGCCTTGGGGTCGGCTTCAAAAATCGGTTACAAGGGATAAGATGTATAGGTTATGGGTAGGCTAAAAGAAAATTTTTCTTTGGTGTAGTGTGGCATTTTGGAAATGGGGTGCAAAGTTGATGAAAAGAACACTTTGTCGATCGGGTCAAAATATAAACAAAAGAAGAACTTGATCACTTCACTTTTTTTTTTATAATTTCATTTTTTTCTCTTTTTTTTTTAATACTTCACAATATCACTATTACAAGAGAGAGAACAAAAATTACAACTTGAATTTTTTTACAACGAACCTAGTTCGATCTTGATACGAACGTCGACTCCTCTCGATTTACAAGCTCTGATACCAAATGATGTGATCCGGCCCGGGTAGATGAGTCGAATTCACGTAGTTGCCCGATCATAGTTCGAGAGAGTTGTTCGTGTCTCAGATTTTAGTAATAAAAGTAAAATAATGGATTAGAATAAGCGGAAGGTTTCAAGAAGGGTAAGTTTAGTAATAGGTTCGGTTATGTGTAGCAAAGATGGGTGATGGATAAATGGGTCGGTTTGGTATAACAAGAAAATAATTCAAAGGATGGGAATGGAAAACGAACTCAACGTCAGGAATGATTCAACACTAAGAAGTGTCACCCCGGTTCCTATATTGTTAAGGTGAAGTATGGATAGATGGATAGGTGAACGCCACACCAAGATTGGTGATAAGTTCAAACAAGACGATTGATGCCACTAGCACAAGCCAGATAAGTCTTTCGAAACTTGTACGAGATATGAGAGGAAGCAACCTCACAAGAACAAATGTTCATTAGCAAATTTGGCAAAAGTCCTTTACAAATGAAATCAACAAACTATTTATACTAGTTTCTTATGCTAACCGAATAGTCCATTCATGAACTTAATGATTAAGTAATGAACCTAAATTAAGACATGAACCTTCTAAAAAAATGACCAATGGTGTCCTTGTCCATGTTCGGCCGAATGGGAGGTGAATGGGCAGCTTCATGTATGAGCAAGCTTTGGAAGCCAATGGGATTGTCTAGGTTCGACCATGGGATGCATGAAACTCCCAAAGGGTGTCTCTTGGCCGAATAGGTGCTTAAGAAACTCCAAGGGTCCTCCCACATGCATCGGTTGTACATGGAACTTGGAAGGGGCCTTGAACCTAGCTGTACATGCACTTGCATTGATTACCCCCATTCATGCATGTGTGCCGTCCAAGGGAGATGCACCTTTCAATATGCATTAACCTTCCATGTACATGAATGTATGTCCTCCAAACATTAAACCGGTCCATGCATGTATCCTCCCGTTCAATGAACATTCCTGTTCATGCACCTTGCATTAAATGCCATGAATGTATCTTCCAAATTCGGCTAACCTACATAATTAAATAACATAATTAAATAACACACAACTATTCATATAATTATAATTTAAAATAATAACTAAATAGCTTAATATCACTAACTAAATTTGAACACAATAATTATAAGTTAACTTATAATAAATTCAGCTAGCTCAAATAGTCAAAAACACTTAGTGAGCTAAATTGAGCTAGGGAATTGACGTGATCGCGCCCCATGGTTCAGCTAGTTCGGGCGAGGATTCTATGGTGCTACCACAAGGTCCTATTACTCGAGCTTGAGCCAAGAAGTTTAAGGAGTCCATCACAGCTTTTGTAGCTCAACTTTGGATGGAAACGCCATTAGGACGCTCCGTGAAAGCTGATTCCAATTCCTTGAACTCACCATGCAACTACCTGCAAGTCTAGCTCAACTCATCGAGCTCGCCACCAGCTCACTTCCAGTTCCCACTGGGTCCACTCACTACCAGCTCATGGGTCCAAGTCCAGCTCGGTTTTAGCTCATGAGTTGAATTCTAGCTCATGAAGACTACTTTTACTTCATTTGATCTGCTATTAAATTTTTATTTAATAAGTTCATTAATTAGTTAATTAATAAGCCACATATTAAATTTAGTTCACATTAGTTTTATTAAATATGTCTTAAAAGTGTTTATTGATATTAATTAAATTGTCATAACCGAATTTAATGTTTACATTTGTGTTCACATTAGCTTGAATTAATTCTGTTCACATTTTCTTGTAGAAACTCAATGGATGTATAGAGCTTGAAGCAACATGTCTTTTGGAGGGTGCATGGACGGCTAAGGTGCATGGACACTCAAGATGCATGAATCGGTGGAATGCATGAATGGCAAGGTACATTAATTCCAAAGGTTCATGAATGACCAAGAGCCATGAATGTTGTGCTACCTCTTCATCTACACAAGTGACTATTCGGTCAAAGGGACATAATACATGCATGAGATGGTTGGCCGAATGACTTCCTCCATGAACCTCTACATTCCGTTCACATTGTGTTCACACAACAAGTCCTTTTGGTTCACCATGTTCACACCTATGGACTCTTCAAAGTTACTGACATTCACACCTATTTTGGCCCTTGGAGTTACACCATTTAATTCATGATTTTTGGCTAAAGGTTGCCACTTAATTGCTTCATTAAACAAGGGAGGCCGAACCTAGCAAGTGTCCCTTGGAGCTTCAGTCATTCACTTGTCATTTCTTAAACATGAAGCATTCACAATTCATGTTCCAGCAGAATCTAGTCATGCACATTAAGGATTAATTTTCTAGAATTTTCTTTTACTTAATTTGTAAGCATGAAAAGCCATTTGGCTACCTAGACTTTAGGCCTATAAATACTTGTTATTTTTTTTTCATGAAAAAAAAACTTTTGAGACTTTTGTTAATGTTATGCTGCCGAATTTGTTAGGCAAAACTTTTTCTCAAATTTCGTTCAAAGATTCGATTGGCTTCCTAGCATCTAGTTTGTCAACCGTTGTTCTTTGTTGAAACTGAACTTATCACTACTCGTAGTGTGGCGTTCAAACATACCGAGGTTCCTATCTTGTTAGATAGTGGGTCGAGGTTTTTATTTACCAATTCCAAACCGAACTAAAAGAGCTTATAAACAATGGTCGATACCAAATCGGTATTGGTTCTTGTTTGCACTTTTTGTTCAACCCCATTTCTCCATTTACCAATTGTACCTAAACCGACTATTCCATTTCTTCAATTCCCCTTTACCTAATTGAACCATTTCCTTCATCCATACCTATTCGGACTCCAAACCCGAACTTTCAAACACTTCTTACCTATTCTAATCCGAACCCAAAACCAATATCCTTCCTTCCTTCATCCAACCTTTTCAATTAAACCCAACGTAACTTCTTGTTGATGATCGGGCACACTAATACGACTCAACTCTTTCGAGGCAGATCGTATCAGGAATTCGGTATGAGCTGTAACAAACTTAGTTATAAGCTAGATTAATACTTAATTTATTGAAATGAAAAAGGAATGAGCTGAAACGAGCTAAATTCGAGGTCAAACGAGCTAAAACGAGCTCAAGTGAGCTGATGGGAACTGAATGGTGCATGGGGGAGCTGAAGAGGAGCTGAGGTCGGATTGAAAAATGGTGCATGGAGTCTTCAAGGAGTTATTCTTAGCTCCTCCAACGTTATAGAGCTGGTTATCTTCCCAAATGCGCATCATAAAGGCTGATATAGCATCTTGAAGTTGCTTGGTTCGAGCTCGGGTCATGGGACCTTTTGGCAGCTCAATAGATCCTTGGTGTGCATTTGAGGATGCCTCGGGTGTGCTCACATCATAAAGAAGAAGGAAAAGGTGTCACTCCCGCTCGTGTTTACACTCGTTTGGCTTTTACCTCCACTTGAATGATCTCACTCGCTCGTACCTTTTACCTCTCAATCTTTTCTCTCCCAACTTTGTAGTCAGACTTGCCAAGGCCTTATCGTAGGCTTAGGGGTCAGTTTTCAATAGGGTAACAAGGGAGATGCGTATAGGTTTAGGGTTGGCTGAAAGAATAGGGAATTGGGTAAAAAAAGTGTGGCGTGTATGAGGTTAGAACATAATATGGATCGAGAACGATATCAAATCAAGGACTTTGACATTCGAACAACAATCGAATTGTATAAAACACCTTTTTTTCAGTTTTTTTTGAATTTTTTTGAATTTTTTTAACTTGTATAACTTTTTTTTGTACTATATCAGCAAACTAAATACAATAGGAACACTTCTGTACGCGATTTTTTTTCTTTGGCTGCGTAGATTTTTGTTTTTTTATAGTAACAACAACAAACTAATCAATATGAGAAAACTTCGATATACAATTTTTTTCCGGATCCTACTTACTTTCGTTCACTGGTACTAATCCTTGGAATGATTTCGTCGCACGAACTTCTCATTTTAGTAGCTCTGATATCAAATGATACGAACCGCCTCGGGGAGAGTCGAGTCGTATACTGAGTTGCCCGATCGTCTACGAGAAAGTATCGTTCAATTCGCTTTTGGAATGAAGTTGATAGGAAAATAGGACGGAAGCTATGTATAATGGTTTAATGATGGATATGGAAGAAAGGGGTCTTAAAAGCAAGCACGAACCAATATTAGAAAATATCTACCCAAATGCTTATAGGCTTTCAAGGTAGAGGATGAAAGTGGCAAACCTCGACCCGCTACTTAGCAAAGTAGGAACCTCGGTATAAGGGTGAATGCCACACTCGGTTGAGCGATAAGTTCAAAAGAAGAACAAGGATGACACCAACTAAGAACTAGATAGGCCAACAAGTCTTCAACGAAATATGGGAGAAAAATCCTCTCCAAATAGTTTCATTAACAAAGAAACAATAAAACAAAGTTAAAAAAAAAAACCTCTATACAAATGAAAGAAAATAAATATTTATAGGCACATAGATGACCATTCAAATTCGGCATCTAGGTGTTCATACAATAATAAAAACGTTCACACTAATGTATTAAAATAGTTCATAAATTCGGCAGGTTCATGCACTAGTTGAATGGACACTTTCTTCCCCCTAAGTGTGTGCATGAATGCTTAGTCATAAAGAAAGGCTTCAAGTGACTTGTATGTGCACCAAAGGTTGCATTCATCTCCTTGGGACGTTCATGCACTTGTATGGAACATGTATCTTCATAATTAAACACTTTAATGGCATGTAGGTTCATAAATGGCAGCATGAACCTAGTAAATTCGTTCTCCCCTTTGTGCATGCACTTAATTCAATCAATGTGTTGAATTATTGAGTTAATTCCTTCCTTTGGACGTTCTTGAACCCATCCATGCATGTGTAGTAGCTTATAGGTCAATTCAAAGTGTGAACATGTTCAAGGAGCTATGCACTTAAGCCATTCATGCATTCTATCATCCCATGCATTTGATCTATTCATGGACTAGCCTTTAATGTCCATACATGCATTCGACACATGCATGAATTTGTAGAAACCTTGCATCTAGCCGTACATGCACCAGCATTTAATACTTCTTCATTCATGAGTGTGGAATGACAAAAAGAGATGTTTCTTCATCCATACATTGTGCTGTCCTTGATCATTGTATCTAAAAAAAATTCAAATTATGAACATCATATGAACACATTAATGTCATGCATTAAATCGGCTAAAATGTGAACATAATTAAAATATGTAATAACTATGACATATTAAAACAAATATTAATATAAGTCAAATTTGATGCTTAAATAATTATGTTCAGATTTTATTTAATGTATTAAAGTCTAAAACCGGGTTTGAGCTAAAATGAGCTAAGCTTTAGCCCTTAAGCTAAAGTTGAGCTGAGATTATACTCCTAAGCTGAAGTTGAGCTAAGGTTTAGCTCGTGAGTTGAATATAAGCTAGGAGTGAGCTCGGTTTAGCTCAGACAAGTTGGGTTGAACTCGAATAAGCTAGATTTGAGCTGGACGGAGCTTGTGGAGCTAGAAATGAGCTGGGATCAGCTTGCCAACATGTCAATGCTCGGCTTGACAGACTTGTTCAATAAAGTTCGCGGGACGTGCTCGTATCATTATATTTTGAGATATGGCATGTATAGGCTTAACTCTCCTTTGAAGTAAGTTATATTTTGAAATTGTAAATATTTTAGCCATGCGAAAATGGCTTGCTAATTTCCTAAATACTAGTTTATGTTTCTATGGACTTATGTGTCAAATATCTTGAAATTTATTAGTTACTTTAACTTTGTTTAAATTTTATTCATGGTTGAATGATTAAAGAAACTATATTTTGGTTATGCATGATTAATTATGAATGGCTAGTTTGATCTATTTCTGATTGGTAATACCTTATGAATCTATTCCAGTGACAGATAAGAGTATAAGGTGTTACATTTTATTGGTATCAGAGCTACAGTTTAGTCGATTCTAGGACTAACGTAGCGTGTGTGAGTGTAGCTATACCTTCCATTTAGTGTTAATACAATAGTATGATGATTTTTCACAGTTGAAATGTGTTTTTCGTATAGTAATGGATTCTGATCCAAATCGAGTAGTAGTTGACAATGTCGAGAGTGTAGTGCCTACTCCCGTGCACGGGACAGCGTCGATTGACTCTCAACTAAATGCAAGTAATCAAAATGATGAGGCTAAACAAGCCTTCTATGCTATGATGAACGATGTGTTTACCCAATATGTTCGAACTAATCCGGCTATTGCACAACCCCTACCCCCGACTAATATAAACCCTGCACCTGTGGTACCTTCGATAGTCGACTCGTTGAGATTAAGCAAGCCCCCGGTGGATAGAATTCAAAAGCATGGGGCTACTGAATTCAAGGCTACTGATAGTGATGATGCTGAGCAGGTTGAGTTTTGGCTCGATAACACCATTCGAGTGTTTGATGAATTATCGTGCACAACTGATGAGTGTTTAAAATGTGCTATATCTCTGTTGCATAATTCTGCCTACTATTGGTGGAATACTTTGATTTCTGTTGTGCTGAGAGAATGGGTTACTTGGGAATTCTTTCAAACCGAGTTCCGCAAGAAATATATCAGTCAAAGATTCATCGATCAGAAACAGAAGGAATTTCTCGAGCTCAAACAGGGCTCTATGTGATGCGAGCACGCCCAACGGTTCAGCTAGTTCGAGTAAAGATCATTTGACGCTACCACAAGGCCCTATCACCCGAGCTCGAGCTAAGGCTTTCAAAGATTCTATTTCAGCTCTTGTAGCTCGAATTTGGGATGAAACTCAGCCCAGCCGTAGCGAGGAAGCTTATATTAACTCTTCCAGTTCACCTCACAACTTGCTACTAGTTCAGATTCAGCTCATGTCCAGCTCCCCAGCTCGAGTCCAGCTTACGAGTCCGAACCTAGCTCGGATTTAGCTCACAAGCTTACCCCCAGCTCATCACTAGCTCATGCACCTATATCGAGCTCAATAAGTCTATTCGTCCCTAGCTATTAAATAAGATTGATGCATTAAATAAATTTGGACATATTTATTTAAATAATTAATTTGTTTAATTCTGGACATTTTAAATAGGTATGCTGAATTTAGTTAAGTTATTACATGTTATTAATATGTCTTGGTTGAACTAGGATTTAATAAGTCCAAATTACTACAATTATTTATTGTGTTAGCCGAATTTATAGGTGTGTTTAATATGTTAATATTTGCTGCCACCTTAATGTGTTCACATTGGTGATTAATGCTTGATTTTAATGTTGCAGGTACATCACTCCTTGGACGGTAAGATGCATGGATGAATTAAGTTGGTATGATGATTTTTGGATTTTCCAAAGCAACCATTCGGCCAAGAGTCACTTTATCCTTCAATTCTCTAGAGTGGCCGAATCTCTTCCCCATGGTAACATCAAAGCATTCACACTAGGAGTTCACACATGCAACCATTCGACTACTTGTGTTCACACCTCAAAGGCTATTCATGCTCCTATGTTCACACCTATTTTGTCTCTTCATGAAGCCCATTTAAGACATCACCTTTGGATGAAACCACATGAACTTAATGCTTCAATTAAAGTGTTGGCCGAACCTACCCAAGCATGCATGAAGACCATGTATCCAAGTTCATCAATGCTTAGCCATGAAGTCTTCCATCCACCTCCCATTTGGCTGAACATGGACATGCACATTGAAAGATCATTTCTAGAATTTTCATAGCCATTATTAGTTACATTGCTTAGTTGTTAAGCCTATGAACTTGACTATTCGGCTAGCATAGGCTACTAGTATAAATAGTTGTTCTCTTTCATTGTAAAAGAACTTTTGACTCTTGTTAATGTTATGCTGCCAAAATTGTGAGGCAACTTTTCTCCATTTCGTTCAAAGATTCGATTGGCTTTCCTAGCGATCTAGTTGCGTCAACTGATTTATTTGCCGAAACTAAACTTATCACTACTCGTAGTGTGGCGTTCACCATACCGAGGTTCCTATCTTGATAGATAGCTGGTCGAGGTCAACTTCACCAAACCTAAACCGAACTAAAGGGCCTATAAACAACGGATCGATACCATATCGGTATTGGTTCTTGTTTGCACTTTTTGTTCAATCCATATTTCTTTCGAAACCAGTTCGTACCAAATCGAAAAAATCGTCAATTTCTTACCATACCGACCTTTTTTTTACTCAATCCATCTTACCTATTTGAACCTTTCTTAACATTTCTTTCTTAGCCTTTCTTCATGATACGAACCGCCTCGGGTAGAGTCGAGTCGTATGCGAGTTTGCTCGATCGTCTACAAGAAAGTATCATTCGGTTTGTTCAAAAAAGATGTTTCTAAATAAATTATGCGGAAGCTATTCAAGGGGTTCAAATGAAGGGTTTAAAATATGAATATTAAGGTTCGGTTTAAAGTAAATGAAAGAATGGAAAGAAGGAACTCAAAAGCAAGCACGAACCAATATTAGAAAATATCGACCCAAATGCTTATAGGCTTTCAAGGCGAAAATGAAAATGATAGAACCTCGACCCACTACTTAACAAAGTAGGAACCTCAGTATATGGATGAACGAAACAGGGTTGACGCCGCTACTAGGTAGATAAGTCAACAAAGTCTCAAACAAAGTTTAGAGAAGAAAATTCTCACAAGATTAAATTCAATAAAAATTTTGGCAAAAAGTCCTTTACAAATGAAAGAAAACAAATATTTATAGGCACATAGATGACCATTCAAATTCGGCATCTAGGTGTTCACACAATAATAAAAAACGTTCACACTAATGTATTAAAATAGTTCATAAATTCGGCAGATTCATGCACTAGCTGAATGGACACTTTCTTCCCCCTTGGTTTGTGCATGAATGCTTAGTCATGAAGAAAGGCTTCAAGTGACTTGTATGTGCACCAAAAGGTTGCATTCATCTCCTTGGGACGTTCATGCACTTGTATGGAACATGTATCTTCATAATTAAACACTTTAATGGCATGTAAGTTCATAAATGGCAGCATGAACCTAGTAAATTCGTTCTCCCCTTTGTGCATTCAATCAATGTGTTGAATTATTGAGTTAATTCCTTCCCTTGGACGTTCTTGAACCCATCCATGCATGTGTAGTAGCCTATAGGTCAATTCAAAGTGTGAACATGTTCAAGGAGCTCTATGGTCAACATAGAATTAGTTAGCAGCTACTTCTTGGCCGAATAAGTGCCTTGGAAAGTTAGGAGACAGCCACCATACATGTACTTAAGCCATTCATGCATTCTATCATCCCATGCATTTGATCCATTCATGGACTAGCCTTTAATGTCCATACATGCATTCGACACATGCATGAATTTGTAGAAACATTGCATCTAGCTGTACATGCACCAGCATTTAATACTTCTTCATTCATGAGTGTGGAATGCCCAAAAGAGATGTTTCTTCATCCATACATTGTACCGTCCAAAGGAATGTACCTACATGAAATAAACAAGTCATTAAGACATCTCATGAACACTCATAAATTCAGCATGATGTGAACACATTAATGTCATGCATTAATTCGGCTATGTGAACATAATCAATTTATATAATGACAATGACATATTAATAACAAATATTAATATAAGACAAGTTTAATGCTTAAATGAATATGTGCAAATTTTTATTTAATGTATTAAAGACAAAACCGAGTTTAAACTAAAATGAGCTAAGCTTTAGCTAGTGAGCGTTGAGCTGAGGCTAAACTCCTAATGATACGATCACGGCTTCCCATAAGCCAAGTCCAAGCCGAGATCCGATGGTGCTACCTCAAGGGCCAATCACAAGGGCTCATGCAAAACAATTTAAAGAAGCTGTTATAGCTTTAGTTCAGCATGTGTGGGATGATGTCAATGCTAGACCTATCGAACCAGTTAGTGGCCATTTTGGAAATCCATGCCGAACTTTTCTACAAGTTCATTTCAGCTCACCAAGCTCACCTTCAGTTCAAGTTAGCTCCCATGTAGCTCAACACCAGCTCATTAGCTCGGAACCAGCTCATTATCAGCTCACGAGTTTAGGCCCAGCTCAGGTTTAGCTCATGAATTAACCATCAGCTCATGGAGTTCGCTTTGAATTCATTTGACTACTATTGACTTTTTAATTAATAAGTTCAATAATTAGTTAATTAATATCCTACATATTAAATTTAGTTCACATTAGTTATATTAAGTATGTCTTAAAAGTGTTTATTGATGATAATTAAATTTTTCATAACCGAATTTAATGTTGATATTTATGTTCACATTAGTTTGAGTTAATTATGTTCACATTTCTTGTAGGAACGCAATGGACATAAGGAGATTAAAAGCAAGCATGAATCTTGAAGGTGCATGGACGGTTAGGGGGCTTGAATCTCTTAGGTGCATGTTCGGCCAAGTGCATGTATGACCATATTCAATGTCTTTAAGGTTCATGAATGTTTCCATTCATGTATGGTGTGCTATCTCTTCATTCTCCAAGGTGACCATTCGGCCAAAGGGCACTCACACATGCATGAAGATAGCTTGGCCAATTAGCTTCCTCATGACTCTCCTTAATTCGTTCACACCTATGTTCACATGGCAAGACCATTCGGTTCACCTTGTTCACACTAGAAGACTCTTCAACATTCGGTTTCACACACATGATGGCCTTTGGAGTGTCCACAATTAATTCATACTTTTTGGCCAAACATTGCTTCATTTAACAAGGTTGGCCGAATCTACAAGTGACCATTGGATATCACATTCACTTTGAGTTTTCTTAAGCATGAAGATGCATTCATCCACCATTCCCAAAACCGAATCTGGTCATGCATATTAAGAGTTATTTTTCTAGAATTTTCTTTTAATTAATGTGTAAGTATGAAAGGCCATTCGGCTACCTAGACTTAGGCTTATAAATACATGTTCAATTTCCATGTAAAGGACTTTTTGAAACTTTTTGTTAATGTTATGCTGCCAAAATCGTGAGGCAAACTTTTCTTATATTTCGTTCAAAGATTCGTTTGGAGTTCCTAGCGTTCTAGTTGTGTCAACCGTGTTCTTTGTCGAACCCGAACTTATCACTATACATAGTGTGGCGTTCAACATACCGAGGTTCCTATCTTGTTAGATAGTGGGTCGAGGTTTCCCTTACCAAACCTATAACCGAACTCAAAAGGCTAAATCAACGAGTCGATACCATTTCGGTATTTGGTTCTTGAAAGTACCTTTAGTAGTTCAAACCCATTCTTTCTTCTTACCTAATCGAACCTAAACCGACCAATTTGTTCATACCATTTTGTTCCTACCCTTTCGTTCCTACCATTCCATTCGTACCCCTCTTTCTACTCTGACTATACCTTCAACTCAACTAATCCTAACGTAACTTCTCGTAGACGATCGGGCAATCTACATACGACTCGACTCTTCTCGAGACGGTTCGTATCATCTGGTATCAGAGCTACCTAAAACGAGAAGCTTAGACGTTCGAAGCGAAGCATTCCCGAGGTAGGTTCAGAAAAAAAAAAAAAAGAGTATAGAAAAAAAAATTTGTATACCGAAGTTTTCTTATTTCGATTAGTTTGTTATTGTGGCTATAAAAACAAAAATCTAATCAATCAAGAAAAAAATCGTGTACAAAAGTGATTTTATTGTATTTAGCTTGTCGATATAGTACAACAAAAAAAAAAGTTATACAAGTTAAAAAAAAATCAAAAAAATTCGAAAAAAAAGAAAAGAGTGATTTATGCAAATCAATTGTTACTTGATCGTCAAGCTTTGATCTGATATAGTTCCCGACCCTTCTTCTATTCTACTCTCCCTAATTCGCCACATTTTTTTTTTACCCAATTCCCTATTCTTTCAGCCTACCCTATATTGAATACATCAATCACTTGCTATCCCTTTTGAACCGACCACCTAGACCAAGGACCGAGCCTTAATGAATCTGCTTATGAAATTACGAGAAAAGTCAAGAGAGGTAAAAGGCAAGAGAGCGTGAGCGCATTCGAAGGGAGGTAAAAGCCGAACTAAGAGTGTAAACATGAGTGCGAGTGTCATCAAGCTTCTTTCTTTCTGAGCGGATTGAGAGGATTTGTTTGTGAGGCTATCTTAAACGAATAGATGTCCCAAAATAGTGGACAAAACATGGAAGAACAACAAGGGCGACAACCCGTCAGAAATGTACCAGATTTGCAAATGCAAGCCCTTTTGCGTGAGATGGAACGATTACTTAATCAAAGGCTTAATCCTCTTGAAGATCGACTCTACCAAGTTGAGGCCCAAAGACAACGCGATGAATATCCTGAAGTTGCTAGGCAAAGACGTGAAGGGCCCGATCAACGACGAAGACAACCAAGGGTTCAAGATGATGTTGTTAATGAAAATAGTGAAGATGGAAGCGATCATGGGTCTAACATAAGCCTAGAAAGGAGACGTCCTCGAAACTGTGGACAAGTAGATCGAAGGCGGGAAGATGATGACTTCTAGGACGACCATGGCAGTTCGACCGACGGGTGATGCATGATGGTTACACTAATAGATACTCCTTCAAACATCTTGGCAAGAATATGACACTTGCACCCCTCACTCCGAAGCAAGTGTACGAGGATCAACAAAAACTTAAACTTTCAGTGGAACAAGCGAGAGAAAAAGAAAAGAGTGCAAAAGAGAAAATTAAGGAAAAAGAGAGAGAAAAGACTAAAAATGCGAGAGAAAATGAAAAGAAACAAAAACAAGTAAAAAGTGGAGAGGAAAAGGAAAGTGGAAAAATGAGTGTGTTTGCGAGGGTTAGTGATATCCGGCGAGCGATGTTTTTGAGACAGCCTATGTATGTATTTGTGTACAAGGAGGCATTGTTGAATACTAACGAGTTACCTGAAAACTTGCCTGCTTCTGTATTGTCTTTGATTCAGGAATTTGAAGACATATTTCCGGACGAAATACCAAGTGGGCTGCCCCCTATCCGAGGCATCGAACATCAAATAGACTTAGTACCCGGAGCTGCACTACCCAACCGTCCTGCTTATCGGAGTAATCCCGAAGAAACAAAGGAATTGCAAAAGCAAATTACTGAACTCCTAGACAAAGGATACATCCGAGAGAGCTTAAGTCCTGTGGCGGTGCGGTCTTTGTACCCAAGAAAGATGGGTCGTGGCGGATGTGCGTGGACTGTCGCGCCATCAACAAAATCACTATCAAGTATCGACACCCGATACCCCGTCTTGACGACATGCTTGACGAATTAAGTGGAGCCCAGATTTTCACGAAAATCGATCTTAAAAGTGGCTATCATCAAATACGAATGCGAGAAGGCGATGAATGGAAGACGACTTTCAAAATGAAATTGGGTTTGTATTTAATGGTTGGTAATGCCATTCGCCTTACAAATGCTCCCAAAGACTTTTATGAGATTGATGAACCATGTATTACGTGCGTTTATTGGTAAATTTTGTGTTGTATACTTTGACGATATCGTGGTCTACAGCAAAACTTTAGAGGAGCACGTACCACATTTACGAGCGGTGTTGGAAACTTTACGAAAAGAGGTATTGTATGCTAACCTCAAAAAGTGTTCATTTTGCACTGATAAAGTTGTGTTTTTAGGCTATGTCGTGAGTGCCAACGGCTTGGAGGTGGATCAAGAAAAAGTTCAAGCGATTCAAGAATGGCCGCGTCCGACGAACATTAGCCAAGTTCGAAGCTTCCATGGATTGGCTAGCTTCTACCTTCGATTTGTGGCCAACTTTAGTACCATTGTAGCACCCTTAACAAGCGTGATTAAGAAAAACTCCGCATTTCACTGGTCTGAAGATCAAGAACGTTCATTTAATTTGCTTAAAGAATGTCTTGTGAAAGCTCCTCTATTGTCCCTTCCAAATTTTACTAAAACATTTGAAATTGAGTGTGACGCTTCAGGTGTAGGGATCGGGACTGTGTTGACCCAAGATGGAAGACCGGTGGCGTGCTTGAGAAATTAAGTGGTGCTTCCTCAATTATCCGATTATGCGACAAAGAGATGTATGCCTTGATTCGATCACTTGAAACTTGGCAGCACTATCTAAGATCAAGGAGTTCGTGATTCATTCCGATCACGAAGCACTTAAGTTTATTAAAGGTCAAGATAAACTCAACAAACGACATGCAAAATGGGTCGAGTATTTAGAGTCATTTCCTATGTCATCAAATA
Source organism: Gossypium arboreum (assembly GCF_025698485.1). NCBI lineage: Eukaryota > Viridiplantae > Streptophyta > Magnoliopsida > Malvales > Malvaceae > Gossypium > Gossypium arboreum. Next base: position 57,584,319 of record NC_069082.1, read on the forward strand.
CAAGAAAGGTAAAGAAAATGTAGTGGCTGATGCCTTGTCACGGAGATATACCTTATTGACCACTCTTGATTCTAAGTTACTTGGTTTTTATCATATGAAAGAGTTGTATGCTAATGATGAGGATTTTGGAAATATATATGCTGCTTGTGAAAATGGGTCTTTTGAGAAATTTTTCAGGTACGAAGGGTTTCTTTTTAAAGAAAATAGGTTGTGTATACCACAAGGCTCCATTCGAGAGTTACTTGTGTTGGAGGCGCATAGTGGTGGCCTAATGGGACACTTTGGAATAAGCAAGACATTGTCGACCCTCCATGAACATTTTTACTGGCCGTGAATGCAGAGAGACGTGGAGTGGATCTGTGAACGCTGCCTAATTTGTAAACGGGCTAAGTCGAAGGTCCAACCTCATGGACTTTACACACCACTTCCCATTCCCGACACCCCGTGGACCGATGTCTCTATGGATTTTATTCTTGGATTACCAAAAACTAAGACAGGGAAGGACTCAATCTTTGTTGTAGTCGATAGATTCTCTAAAATGTCACATTTTATTTCTTGTGCTAAAACTGATGACGCTGTGCATATTGCTAATTTGTTTTTTAGGGAAATTGTACGACTGCATGGATTACCAAGAACGATTGTTTCTGATCGAGATACAAAGTTCTTGAGTCACTTTTGGCGGACATTATGGGGAAAACTTGGGACGAAGTTATTGTTTTCAACCACTTGTCATCCCCAAACGGATGGCCAAACTGAGGTGGTAAACCGAAGTTTTATCAACTTTGTTATGAAGCGTTGGTACGAAAGAACCTCAAGACGTGGGAAGAATGCTTACCCCACATCGAGTTTGCTTATAATCGCTCTGTTCACTCAGCAACCAAATTCTCTCCTTTTGAGACTGTCTATGGATTTAATCCTCTTACTCCTCTTGATTTATTACCTTTTCCTGTTGATCAATTTGTCCATACAGATGCAAGGAAAAAGGCTGAATTTGTCAAGGATTTACATAGGAAAGTTCGAGAGAATATTGAATCTCGAACCGAGCAATACGTCCAACGAGCCAACAAAGGACGAAAACGAGTTGTATTTGAACCCGGAGACTGGGTCTGGGTGCACATGAGAAAAGAAAGGTTTCCAGCTCAACGAAGATCTAAGTTGTTGCCGCGAGGAGACGGCCCCTTCCAAGTCATCGAGCGAATCAATGAAAATTCGTATAAGCTTGACTTACCAGGTGAGTACAATGTTAGTGCTAGTTTTAATGTCTCTGACTTGACTCCTTTCGATGTAGATACTGACTTGAGGACAAGTTATTTTCAAGAGGGGGAGGATGATACGATCACGGCTTCCCATAAGCCAAGTCCAAGCCGAGATCCGATGGTGCTACCTCAAGGGCCGATCACAAGGGCTCGTGCAAAACAATTTAAAGAAGTTGTTATAGCTTTAGTTCAGCATGTGTGGGATGATGTCAATGCTAGACCTATTGAGTTTAGGTCCAGCTCGGGTTTAGCTCATGAATTAACCATCAGCTCATGGAGTTCGCTTTGAATTCATTTGACTACTATTGACTTTTTAATTAATAAGTTCAATAATTAGTTAATTAATATCCTACATATTAAATTTAGTTCACATTAGTTATATTAAGTATGTCTTAAAAGTGTTTATTGATGATAATTAAATTTGTCATAACCGAATTTAATGTTGATATTTGTGTTCACATTAGTTTGAGTTAATTATGTTCACATTTCTTGTAGGAACGCAATGGACATAAGGAGATTAAAAGCAAGCATGAATCTTGAAGGTGCATGGACGGTTGGGGGGCTTGAATCTCTTAGGTGCATGTTCGGCCAAGTGCATGTATGACCATATTCAATGTCTTTAAGGTTCATGAATGTTTCCATTCATGTATGGTGTGCTATCTCTTCATTCTCCAAGGTGATCATTCGGCCAAAGGGCACTCACACATGCATGAAGATAGCTTGGCCAATTAGCTTCCTCATGACTCTCCTTAATTCGTTCACACCTATGTTCACATGGCAAGACCATTCGATTCACCTTGTTCACACTAGAAGACTCTTCAACATTCGGTTTCACACACATGATGGCCTTTGGAGTGTCCACAATTAATTCATACTTTTTGGCCAAACATTGCTTCATTTAACAAGGTTGGCCGAATCTACAAGTGACCATTGGATATCATGATTCACTTTGAGTTTTCTTAAGCATGAAGATGCATTCATCCACCATTCCCAAAACCGAATCTGGTCATGCATATTAAGAGTTATTTTTCTAGAATTTTCTTTTAATTAATGTGTAAGTATGAAAGGCCATTCGGCTACCTAGACTTAGGATTATAAAATACATGTTCAATTTCCATGTAAAGGACTTTTTGAAACTTTTTGTTAATGTTATGCTGCCAAAATTGTGAGGCAAACTTTTCTTATATTTCGTTCAAAGATTCGTTTGGCGTTCCTAGCGTTCTAGTTGTGTCAACCGTGTTCTTTGTCGAACTCGAACTTATCACTATACATAGTGTAGCGTTCAACATACCGAGGTTCCTATCTTGTTAGATAGTGGGTCGAGGTTTCCCTTACCAAACCTATAACCGAACTCAAAAGGCTAAATCAACGGGTCGATACCATTTCGGTATTTGGTTCTTGAAAGTACCTTTAGTAGTTCAAACCCATTCTTTCTTCTTACCTAATCGAACCTAAACCGACCAATTTGTTCATACCATTTTGTTCCTACCCTTTCGTTCCTACCATTCCATTCGTACCCCTCTTTCTACTCGACTATACCTTCAACTCAACTAATCCTAACGTAACTTCTCGTGAGACGATCGGGCAATCTACATACGACTCGACTCTTCTCGAGACGGTTCAGATCACCAAGTGAAGTTGAGCTAAGGTTTAGCTCGTGAGTGGATATGAGCTAGGAGTGAGCTCGATTTAGCTCGAGCAAGTTGGATCGAGCTTGAATAAGTGGATTTGAGCTGGGCCAGAGCTCGTGGAGCTGAAACAGTGGGATCACTTGCCAACATGTCAATGCTCGGCTTGACAGACTTGTTCGATGAAGTTCACGGGGCATGCTCGTATCATTCCCCGCCTCTTTTAGGCGACTTGTCCTCAAGTCGAACCGTTTGTCCATGGGAGAACTTTGACTCATGCATGGTTTTCCTCGGTCAAATGGGATGGAAGATGTCACACAAACCTGAAAAATTCTTACCACAGCCAATAAAAAGAAACTCAAAGGAGTCAGATTCAAATGTGTTCGATAGTTCATAAAAATATTTATTCAATCGAACATATGCCAAAAATCTCAATTGGACAAAGCAAGCATACGTAAATTTATCAAAGAGTTTTGTTAGACCATCGTTGCAAACATGAAGACTAAGTTGGATCAAGGGATAATTGGTTGTAAACGATGGCAGGCAATTCCTCATCCAAAACATTTCAATATGTTTATTCAAAAATAACAATTCATGGGAATGTACACGCAAAGTGTACCATGGCCAATTGGAAACTAAATCACTCTTTCGCTTATTAACAACATGATTTGTGTAATCACTTTCCAACACAAACGGATCACTACTAGGCCAAAGACAACAATCAATCACAACAAGGTACAAACAATTTCCAAACATCAAACCATCAAAAAGATTTTCAACAACATTCGAATAGAGTAAAGGTATTTGAAAATTTTCATAAACTTTACCTTGTCGATCTTGAAGAGAAGAAAATTTAGGATCGGTTTTACCTTTTTCAAACAAGATAAATCTTCTCTCTTCAGACAGATAATGTAAAACAAACCTTTTACCTCGATCAACTTGGGTTGGTGACGAAGCACCATGACAGCTCGTGCTTTTTAAAGGGTTACATTCACAAAAATGTAAAAGGTTAGTTTCAATAGGAGGTATGGACTGAAAAGAAAAAATAAATCATCATTGAAATTTGATTCAAGTCCCAAAGCATAAGTCGATCTTACCTTCTCAAAATGGAACGAAAATTTCAGATGTGGCCAAACAAGGTGATTAGTAAACGAATCAAAATTGAAACCCAAATCATTGAATTTCACCTTCTTATTAAAAGTTTGAACATCAAGCAAACATATTTTGATTGCAAATGATGCAAAGTGCTTAATGTTTCCATAAAATGAATTCATGTAGCAAATACTGTGCTTGAACACACGAACTTGTTTAGGAATTCCAACAAGCAACATATTAGAAAAAGATATAATCAACTCACCACACGAATTATATTTCACTAGTTTAAACACACATGTTGATTTGACAAAACCGAGCATACCAAAATGCAAAGGTTCATACTTCAAGAGTATTAATCGGGAATACAAATCACTACATGGAAATTTCGCACAAAAACTCAAAGATTGTTCATGAAGAACACAATTGCACATATCATGTGAAGATCTTTTAACATGAATGCCAAACAAAGAATTTTTAACGAACATGCAACTTTTCAAATAGGCAGATTTATCACAAATCAATTGAGCAGGCATATTTAAACATAAAGATTTAACACATGAGTTCAAAAAGTTTGCAGGGTCAAAAACATCAGAATTTTTACATGACAGACTTTGATCAAACATGTTCAAAATTCGCTTAGAGCAAACTAATCCAATGTTGTCAACAAATTTGCCAATGTAGTAATTGTCATAAGAAAAGCTGTATATGGCACCTTTTAAAACAAATTCGTTAACAACAGTAAGTGAACAAAAATTATTCAGATCAAGTGACTTTGATTCGATAAACAAAGAATCCTTACCTTCCTTACATTCGATCGCAAGTGGGTGGTAGTCATTCGTGAACTTACCTTTTTCGAACAACCTAAAACACCTCTCGTTTGGAAGGTAATGTAGATGGAATTGGTCGCACAAACTTCTAGGAACCTGAAAAGTTAACTCACAAGAAGATCGAACAGGTGGGTTAGTAGAAATAATCCTCACTTGCTCACTTGTTTTCTCACTCGATTCTTTTTCTTCTGAATCACTCGTTTCTTTTGTTTCAATTTCTTTTTCATCTTCTTTTTCACTCTCAAATTTCTTTTCGTTCTCTTTTTCAATCTCATTTTCTTTTTCATTTTCTTTTTTCTTTTCAAAGGCTTTTTCAAGTCCTCTCAAGATTCGCTCATTTTCTCTCTTACTTGCCTCTTGCTTCTCTTTTCTTTTTATTTCATTTTCATTTTCTTCTTTTGCTTTTTCTTTTCTTTTCTTTGTTTTCTCTTTACAAGAATGTACAAAAGAACGATGAGAAAACAAATCTTGTTCGAAAGATGAAGAACTATTTGCATATGATTCACAATCAAAACTTCGTGAAGAATACTCCGAGTAAGATTTCTTTGAAGATCTAGTAGGAGTATGTCTTTCTCTTCGAACGCCATCTTGGAATGAATCAAAATCGTAATCAGCTTCTCGTCTTCTCGAATTTCTTGATGAAAAGGACTTTCGATCGAAGTCACTTCTCGAATTCGTTGATGAATATGAGTCATAGTATGAATCTCTTTGTCTCGACGTAGATGGCGAAAAGGAGTCACGATTGGAACTTTTTTCGTAGTAGTCGGGGTATATCTCCGTGGGGTTCTTGGTTCCGCTTTTACGACTTGAAGAAACTCGATCACTTTGGTCTTGTTTAGTCGCCATTCTTCGCATTTCTTGCACCAAGTATTGGTATTCCGATTCGGTGAGCTCTTCGCGTGACATGATTTTTGTTGCTAAAAAGAAAATGTTAGATCACAAAACAAAATAAAAAATTAAGTACCTCACCACAAACCTCACAATTTCACTCGGAAAGAAGAAGAAAAAAAGGTGTCACTCCCTTCGTGTTTACACTCGTTTGGCTTTTACCTCCACTCGAATGATCTCACTCGCTCATACCTTTTTCCGCTCCTTTCTCCTCTTATAACCTTGTAACAGACTTAGTATGACTTGATCTCTAATATTGTGGGTTGGTTTCAAATGGTTTTACAAAGGATAACATATGAGGGGTTACGGGTTGGCTAAAAGAAAAGGAAATTGGGTAAAAAAAAAGTGTGGCGTGGATGAGATTAGAATAGAAGATGAATCAGGAACGATATCAAACCAAGGGCTTTGACATTCGAACAACAATCGAATTGCATTAAACACTTTTTTTTCAGATTTTTTTTCTTTTCGAATTTTTTTTGAATTTTTTTTCAAATTTTTTTGACTTGTATAACTTTTTTTTGTACTATATTGACAAACTAAATACAATAAAACACTTTTTGTACACGATTTTTTTCTTCTATCGTAGATTTTTTGTTTTTATAGTAATAAAGACTAACTAATCAAAATGAGAAAACTTTGGTATACGAAAATTTTTTTCCTATACTCTTTTTTTTTTTGGATCCTACTTACTTGTGTTCACTTGGACTAGCCCGGGATTAATTTCATCGCACGATCTTCTCATTTTAGTAGCTCTGATACCAAATGATACGAACCGCCTCGGGGAGAGTCGAGTCGTATCTTGAGTTTGCCTGATCGCTCACGAGAAAGTATCGTTCGGTTTGTTCAAAAAGATGTTTCTAAATAAATTATGCGGAAGCTATTCAAGGGTTCAAATGAAGGGTTTAAAATATGAATATTAAGGTTCGGTTTAAAGTAAATGAAAGAATGGAAAGAAGGAACTCAAAAGCAAGCATGAACCAATATTAGAAAATATCGACCCAAATGCTTATAGGCTTTCAAGGCGAAAATGAAAATGATAGAACCTCGACCCACTACTTAACAAAGTAGGAACCTCGGTATATGGGTGAACGAAACAGGGTTGACGCCACTACTAGGTAGATAAGTCAACAAAGTCTCAAACAAAGTTTAGAGAAGAAAATTCTCACAAGATTAAATTCAATAAAAATTTTGGCAAAAAGTCCTTTACAAATGAAAGAAAACAAATATTTATAGGCACATAGATGACCATTCAAATTCGGCATCTAGGTGTTCACACAATAATAAAAACGTTCACACTAATGTATTAAAATAGTTCATAAATTCGGCAGATTCATGCACTAGCTGAATGGACACTTTCTTCCCCCTTGGTTTGTGCATGAATGCTTAGTCATGAAGAAAGGCTTCAAGTGACTTGTATGTGCACCAAAAGGTTGCATTCATCTCCTTGGGACGTTCATGCACTTGTATGGAACATGTATCTTCATAATTAAACACTTTAATGGCATGTAAGTTCATAAATGGCAGCATTAACCTAGTAAATTCGTTCTCCCCTTTGTGCATTCAATCAATGTGTTGAATTATTGAGTTAATTCCTTCCCTTGGACGTTCTTGAACCCATCCATGCATGTGTAGTAGCCTATAGGTCAATTCAAAGTGTGAACATGTTCAAGAAGCTCTATGGTCAACATAGAATTAGTTAGCAGCTACTTCTTGGCCGAATAAGTGCCTTGGAAAGTTAGGAGACAGCCACCATACATGCACTTAAGCCATTCATGCATTCTATCATCCCATGCATTTGATCCATTCATGGACTAGCCTTTAATGTCCATACATGCATTCGACACATGCATGAATTTGTAGAAACATTGCATCTAGCCGTACATGCACCAGCATTTAATATTTCTTCATTCATGAGTGTGGAATGCCCAAAAGAGATGTTTCTTTATCCATACATTGTACCGTCCAAAGGAATGTACCTACATGAAATAAACAAGTCATTAAGACATATCATGAACACTCATAAATTCAGCATGATGTGAACACATTAATGTAATGCATTAATTTGGCTATGTGAACATAATCAATTTATATAATGACAATGACATATTAATAACAAATATTAATATAAGACAAGTTTAATGCTTAAATGAATATGTGCAAATTTTTATTTAATGTATTAAAGACAAAACCGAGTTTAAACTAAAATGAGCTAAGCTTTAGCTCGTGAGCGTTGAGCTGAGGCTAAACTCCTAAGCTAAAGTTGAGCTAAGGTTTAGCTCGTGAGCTGAATATGAGCTAGGAGTGAGCTCGGTTTAGCTCAGGCAAGTTGGATCGAGCTTGAATAAGCTAGATTTGAGCTGGACGGAGCTCGTGGAGCTGGAAACGAGCTGGGATCAGCTTGCCAACATGTCAATGCTCGGCTTGACAGACTTGTTCGATGAAGTTCATGGGGCGTGCTCGTATCACTTCAACTATCCAACTCCTTCAACTAAACTTTACGTAACTTCTTGTCGATGATTGGGCAACTATGAATACGACTCGACTCTCTCGAGACGGATCGTATCACTATGACAGTTAATAGTTACGAGTGAAAGTTTGTCAGACTTAGTAGATATGCTAGGGAATGTGCCTCGTCTGAGGCTATCATGTGTAAACGCTTCGAGGATGGGTTGAATGAAGACATTAAACTATTGGTGGGTATTCTGGAAATCAAAGAGTTTGTAGTGCTTGTCAGCGAGCTTGTAAAGCCGAAGAGCTCGGTAAAGAAAAAAAGAAAGCTGATGATAGAGCTAGAGAGTTCCGTAAAAGATCTTCAGGAAAACCCTTTAATCAGTCATCGAAGAAATTTAGGGATGACTCAGGCCGATCTAAGAATACATCAGGTATTTTCGGACGGGACCGTGATCGACCCCCTGTGAGTACACGAGCCACCTTTGTTGCCAGTGTTGGCAATGATCGTCAGGACAGATCTGAGTGCAAACATTGTGGCAAATGGCATTCAGGAAGCTGTAGATTTTGTGACCGCTCCTGATTCAAATGTGGATCAGCTGATCATTTTATCTGAGACTGTCTAAAATTAGCTGATCAGAATACTGATCTGAGTGGGAGACCTAGTAACACTGCAACGAGAGGTAGACCACCTAGACCCGTGGGTAATGCTAGTGGAAATCAAAGAGGGACTAAAAATACTGCTGTACATTCTGAGGCTCGTGCCCCTGCCAAAGCCTATGCTATACGAGCGCGCGAGGATGCTTCTTCACCAGATGTTATTATCGGTACTTTCACTCTTTTTTATACTGATATTATTGCTTTGATTGACCTCAGTTCTACTCATTCATATGTGTGTGAAACTTTGGCATCCAGTAAGATCTACTTGTTGAGTCTACTGAGTTTGTGATTCGGGTGTCAAATCCTTTGGTCCGTTATGTGTTAGTTGATAAAGTGTGTAAGAAATGTCCCCTGAAGATCCAAGATTTTTGCTTTCCGGCTTATCTAATGCTATTACCGTTTGACGAGTTTGATGTCATTCTCAGAATGGACTGGTTAACTGAGCATGATGCAGTAGTGAATTGTAAGTGAAAGACAATTGACTTTAGGTGTTCAAATGATGAGATAATCCGAGTTGAGTCTACTGATTTAAATGGATTATCGGTAGTGATATCTTCGATGTTAGCTCAGAAATATGTGAAAAAGGGGTGTGAAGCTTATCTTGCATATGTTCTGGATAGTAAAGAATTCAAAAAGAAACCTGAGACAGTGTCAGTAGTTTGTGAGTTTCCGCATGTATTTCCAGAAGAATTACCGGGATTACCACCTGTTCTGGAGGTAGAGTTTGGCATTGAACTAGCGCAAGGGACTACACCTATTTCGATAGCTCCGTATTGTATGGCACCGACTGAACTAAAAGAATTGAAATCTCAGTTGCAAGAATTGACAGATAAAGGTTTTGCTCGACCGAATTTTTCTCCCTGGGGTGCACCACTGCTACTTGTGAAAAAGAAAGACGGAACTATGAGAATGTGTATCGATTATCGTCAACTTAATAAGGTAATGATAAAGAATAAATATCCGTTGCCGCGAATTGACGATTTGTTCGATCAACTGAAAGGAGCCTCAGTATTTTCGAAGATAGACTTGAGATCGGGTTATTATCAGTTGCGAGTTAGAGACTCTGATGTGCCTAAAACTACTTTCAAAATGAGGTATAGACACTATGAGTTCCTACTGATGCCGTTTGTGCTCACTAATGCCCCTGCTATTTTTATGGATTTAATGAATCAAATTTTCAGATAGTATTTGAATTAGTTTGTAGTCGTGTTTATAGATGACATGATCTATTCGCGTGACGAAATCGAGCATGCCGAACACTTGAAGTTAGTATTGCAGATTTTGCGAGACAAGCAATTATATGAGAAGTTTAGTAAATGCGAGTTTTGGTTGAGGGAAGTCAGCTTTTTGGGACATGTTATATCTACATCAGATGTCTGAGTTGATCCTAGTAAAATTTTGGCTATACTCGATTGGAAGCCTCCGAGGAGTGTTTTGAAAGTTTGAAGTTTTCTGGGACTTGCCGGGTACTATAGACGGTTTGTGAAAGGTTTCTCGATGATAGCAACACTGATGACAAAGTTGCTTCAGAAAGATATCAAATTTGAATGGTCAGAAAAGAGCCAGAAAAGTTTTGATCAATTGAAAACTCGTTTGACTGAAGCTCCAGTGTTAGTTCAGCCAGAATTCGGTAAAGAATTTGTGATTTACAGTGATGCGTCTCTGAATGGTTTGGTTTGTGTATTGATACAAGAGGGTAGAGTAGTAGCGTACGCTTCGAGACAGTTGAAGTCTCACGAGAAAAACTATCCGACCCATGATCTCGAGTTAGCTGCTATCGTTTTCGCTTTAAAGATTTGGCTCCACTACTTGATGACTCAGAGAGATTTGAATTTGAGACAAAGACGGTGGCTAGAATTATTGAAAGATTACGAGCTTATCATTGATTACCACCGGGACAAGCTAATGTGGTCGCTAATGCTTTAAGCCGTAAGTCACTGTTTGCATTACGAGCAATGAATGTGCACCTTTCTGTGTCCACTGATGGTGTGTTAGTAGCGGAGTTAAAAGCAAAACCATTATTGATGCAACAAATCCATGAAGCTCAAAAAGTTGATGATGAATTAGTTGCAAAACGAGCACTATGTGTATCGAAACAGGATTCAGAATTTTTGATTGATAGCAATGATTGTTTGAGGTTCAGAAATCGATTATGTGTTCCAAGAAATTCAGAGCTTATTCCAATGATTTGGGTGAGGCTCATAGTAGTCGAATGTCAGTTCACCCGGGTAGTACGAAAATGTACAACGATCTAAAGCAACAATACTGGTGGCATGGTATGAAACAAGACATTTTTTACTTTGTTTCGAAGTGTTTGATATGTCAACAAGTGAAAGCGGAACATCAAGTGCCTTCGGGATTACTTCAGTCGATCATGATACTTGAATGGAAGTGGGATCGGGTTACAATGGATTTTGTATCTGGGTTGCCATTGTCACCAAGGTAGAAAGATGCAATCTGGGTTGTTGTTGATAGATTGAAAAAGTCGGCTCATTTTATTCTCGTACGTACGGATTATTCACTTGATAAGCTAGCCGAATTGTATGTTTCTCAGATTGTAAGGTTACACGGGGTACCTACTTCTATTGTGTCGAATAGAGATCTGAGATTCACATCGCGGTTTTGGAAGAAATTGCAAGAAGCATTGGGTACTAAGTTGCATTTTAGCACCGCTTTTCATCCCCAGACCGATAGTCAATCTGAGTGAATTATTCAAATACTCAAGGACATGTTGAGATGTTGCATCATTGAGTTTAATGCTTCGTGGGAACTATACTTGCCTTTGGTTGAATTCGCATATAATAATAGTTTTCAATCGAGTATCAAGATGGCACCTTACAAAGCTTTGTATGGTCGTAAATGTCGTGTACGCCTTTGTTTTGGACCGAACTCAGTGAGAATAAGATTTACGGAGTTGATTTGATTAAAGAGATTGAACAAAAAGTTAAAGTGATCCGTGGATTTCTGAAAGCAGCATCAGATCGTCAAAAATCGTATGCGGACTTGAAACAGAGAGATATTGAGTATCAAGTCAGAGACAGAGTGTTTCTCAAAGTTTCACAGTGGAAAAAGGTACTCAGATTTGGCCGTAAAGGCACATTGAACCTAAGGTTTATCGGACCATACGAAGTTACAGAAAGGATTGGGCCGGTTGCTTATAGACTACTTTTGTCGCCTGAACTTGAAAAGATTCAGAACGTTTTTCATGTTTCGATGCTCCGTCGGTACAGATCCGATCCTTCTCATGTGATTAGTCCATCAGAGATAGAAATTAAGTCTGATTTGAGCTATGAAGAGGAATCGATTCGTATTTTGGCTTACGAGGTGAAAGAATTGCGGAACAAGACAATTTCGTTAGTGAAAGTGTTGTGGGTCAAACACGGAGTTGAAGAAGCAACGTGGGAGCTTGAAGGCTCCATGAAAGAATGATACCCTAATTTATTCGCTGGTAAGATTTTCGGGGACGAAAATTTTTAAGGGAGGGAGAGTTGTGATAGCCCTAATTTGACCCTAGTCGGAAAGTGGTTTCGGGACCACAAAACTGAGTCACAAAAATAATTAAACATTATATTCTATGCTTATTATATGTGTAAGTGCATGTGTGAAAGTTTCATACTTTGATTTTGTCATTTGTATGTGAAATTTATTAAATAGGACTTATGTGAGAAATTTTGAAAATGTGATAGGTTAAATTGTAGTGGCCTATTAATGCATGATAAAAAAAAAAGAATGGACTTGCATGTCAAATTATCCATTTTAAGATAGTGGCCGGCCATGTTGTTGTTTAATATAAAATATATGTATTACTATTAGTATTATGGCAACTAAATGGCTTTATATTTTATTATAATGATAATTAAAAATAGAAAAAAAAAAGGGTGAAGAAAACAAAGTGTTCATCTTTGTTCTTCTTAACCGATTTTAAAGAAAGAAAAAAGCCATTCGGTCATCTTAAGCTTGAAACAAGGTTAGTAATTCATGTTAGATTTTGAAATTTTAGCTTATTTTAAGTTAGTTACCAAGTTCCTTACTTAGCCCATGCCAAAATTTTAAATTTGGGTGATGATTTGAGCATTTAGCCATGGTAGATAATGAAGGGGTTAGATTATTGTCCTTATGTTTTGATGAATAATTGTTGATGAGAGAAGTTTGAACTAGTTAAAATTTAAATTGCTAGTACTTATATGTGTAATAGCCGAACTTGAACTTGATAAATGACTTGAACAAATGTTTTGTATTAAAATGTTAGATGTGAGTAATTGCCGTTTGGGTGATTTGAAAAAAATAAAGTAGATGTTTGAATGTCTAAGGTTCGGCTTTATGCATTAATTTAATGGTATAATTTTGAATAATGTAGGTAATGGAATGTGAGTAATGTTTATGCATAGGTGAAACTATATATGTTCGGCCAACCTAGGTCTCTATGATATTGAAAATGGAAATTATCATGTTAAATGATGTACGGTAGTGGACTAAGTATTTATTTGTATCTTACATATATATGTTAGGATGATGATTGATAGGTGAGAATTAAGCTTAGTTACGAGATATAAATATGTTAAAATAAATGTTGTATGTGGTTTGTGATTAGTTTTATTGACTAAACAATGTGTTTTGTTTCGTTAAGGTTAAGTATGACTTTGGCATATGAGTAAGTGTATATCATGTATGTATATGTATTGATTTGGTTGAATATAAATGGTAAATTTTATATCAAGCTTATATTAAGGATACAATTATAATAAACACATTTATCATGAATACATGATGAGATCTGCCTCAGGTGAGTCGAGTCGTATTAATGATTGCCCGATCGTCTACAAGAAGGTGTTGATGAATATGGAATGGAGAAATGATTTTGGGTTTGAAAAAGACTTGAATGTCAAAGTTTAGGTTCGAGAAAGAAGGAAGTTAGGATAGTTGGTAGGTTGTTGATGGTTCAAAAAAGAAACAAAAATTCGGTTGAATTGGTTTATTTGGGAAATGGATGAAATATGGTAAGGTTGGTCCTAAGAACAAGTTGAACCGATATTAGCAAATATCGATCCGAGACTTATGAGTTCTTAAGAAGGGATGGTTGAAAAGAAATGGACCTCGACCCACTATCTAGGCAGATAGGAACCTCGGTATAAAGGGATTTTGAACGCCACACTAAACTAGTGATAAGTTCGGTTTCGTAAAAGAAATAGGTTGACGCCACTACTAGGTAGATAAGCCAACAAAAATCTTAAACGAGACTTAGAGAAGAAAATTCTCACAAGAACAAAAGTTCGGCCATATAAAATTTGGAAAAAGTCCCTTTACAAAGAAATAAACAAACTATTTATAGCCTTAGTTTGTGCTAGCTGAATGGACAAAAGACTAACTTAAGAGTTAAGCAAATTCGGCTATGAATAGACTAGAATGTTCTAGAACAAAACCATAAGTATTCCATGTCTAAGTGCAGCCCTTGGAACGCCACAAGTCAGCTTCTTAATGAAGGAATTTTGGCTGAATGTATTTGGGAAGCATGAGGAGTTGATTGGACATGTCTAGGTTTGGCTATGAGCTTAATGGAGTCATTCAATTTGCAATGCTTGGCCGAATAGGTGTGAATATTAATGGAGCAGTTTGAAAGCCTTTAAAGGTGTGAACATCATGGTTGAATCAAACCGAATGGACAACAGGTGTGAAAGGAAGCTTGGCTAGTGTGAACGCCTTGATGGTTAGCTTGGGAAGATATTCGGCCAACTTGGGGAAAATAAAGAGGCAACTCTTCCTTGGCCGAATAGTTGCTTAGAGAAACTAAATAACCAGCCACCATGCATGTAACAAGACATGCATGAATCCTCTAAGGCCTTGAATCTGGTCGTGCATGTATCCTCCCATCCATTGAACTAAACTGTGCATGCACCTACATGAATGAAAAACAATTCATTAAATCCCATGTGAACAACTTAAATTCAGCCAAATGTGAACAAACATTCCACACATTAATTCGGTTATTACATAATTAAAACATGTAATATAAAACATAACTTAAATAACAATTTAACTAATTAGGACAAATTAAATTGAAATTAAATAGATTATTAATTCAACTAGTTCAAACTAAATGAAAAACATTTTAATGAACTTATTTGAGCTAGGATTTTCGTAATTGAGCTGTAGCAAACTAATTAGCATAAAACTAAAACTTAGTTTAATTTATTGAAATAAAGAACGAGCTGAAAGTAAGCTCGGTTGAGCTTAAATGAGCTGAATTGAGTTGGACGAAGCTCATGGAGCTGGAAACAAGCTAGGATCAACTTGCCAACAATGCAATGCTTGGCTCGGTAAGCATTCGTGGGGCGGGTTCGTATCACATGAACCTTCAGTCATATAGATTTTTATGTATGTCTCAAAGTTAATATGAATTATGGTATTTATATTAAGACATGCGCACTTGACCTTTCTATTTGTTTAATTTTGTATGTTACTATGTGTCTCGAATGTGTGCAAGGTGTTTACAATTGCTTATAGGCTTTTAAGGTGATCGGATGAAAGAAGGTAAACCTCGACCCACTACTTAGAAAAGTAGGAACCTTGGTATAGTTTTGAATGCCACACTATAAATAGTGATAAGTTTGGAATAAAAGAAAACAGTTTGACGCCACTAGGCTTCCTAGATAAGCCAACAAGTCTTCAACGAAATTAGGGAAAAAGTATCTCACCAAATAGTTTCATTAACAAGAAACAATGATAAAAGCTCAACAACCTTTACAAATGAAAGTAAACAACTATTTATAGCCTAGTTCTTGGGGTAGCCGAATGGACATAAAACAATGCTTAAAGACTAAGTAAAATTCGGCTAGAAAATCCTAGAATAAACTAGAAGACGATCATTAAGTGACTAAGCCTAAAATTCAACTACTTGGAACGCCAATGGGTATGCTTTGTGGAGAAGAAATTCGGCTAAATGAATGTGAAGCATGGAAGCTTAACAACCATGTCTAGATTCGGCTAAGGAAAGGATGAATGGAAACCTTCATGCTTGCTTTTTGGCCGAATGGTCACTTAGAAAATATCAACCAACATATGTCCATCGGTCTCCACAAAAAGGCGTATGGGAAGAAGGAAAATTCAGCAACTCATTTAAGTCGTCCATGCATGGTAAACACTTTAATAAATGCTGTCCATGAACATGTCTTGGCCATGCACAAAACACCCACTTAAATGCTGCACATTCAATTCATTTCTTGCCATGAACCTACAACAAATTAATGCATCAAGTAAACAGCAATTAATTCAGCCATGCATGCTTGCCACAAACAGCCTCTTTAATGGACGCCCCTTGCATGCTGGACAAGTCCTTAAGTTCATCCCATGCTTGCTCCAACACCTCTTTAATTTGGTCAGCCATCATGCACCATAAATTTGGCTGGATAAAGTAGCAACATGCATTAAATTCGGTCAAGACAATAAACCAGCAGCTCATTAGATTCGTCCCAAGCTCCAACACTCATTGAATTCGGCTTCTTTAATGCTGATACATTCATGTGCCTGAAAGCAATTTAATGAAGCAAATTAATTCATGTTAAACACATTAAATTCGGCACATTCAACCTGCAGCAAAGTTGAGACAATTTAAATTCATGGTTTTAATCACAAAACATATTAATAACATGTCTAAACAAGGACATATTTATGACCCA
Organism: Gossypium arboreum; assembly: GCF_025698485.1. Classification (NCBI taxonomy): domain Eukaryota; kingdom Viridiplantae; phylum Streptophyta; class Magnoliopsida; order Malvales; family Malvaceae; genus Gossypium; species Gossypium arboreum. The sequence goes on from NC_069082.1 coordinate 57,600,794, forward strand.
CGTTTTAATGCTAGGGCAACCATTAAATTCGGTTTAGACAAATAAATAGCAGCTAATTAATTTGTCTTAAACTTGAAATATTAAATTCATGTCCTAAACTAAGACACATTAAAAACTTTATTTAATTATGTATTGATTTGACAAATTAAAATGAGCTAATTATTTTAAGCTAACTAAATAAAGTAACTTAATTATTTCAACAAATTAAAATGCAAGAAAATAATTTCGAATCGAGCTCAATGAGCTTGTGTCAAAACGAAATTAAATCGGTAATAAGCTGAATTGAGCCGGACGAAGCTCGGGGAGCTGGAAACGAGCTAGGATCAGCTTGCCAATAGTGCAATGCTCGGCTTGGTAAGCTTGACCAAAGTAGTTCGTGAGGTGGGTTAGCATCATTCCCCCCTCTTGAGGGCGACTTGTCCTCAAGTCGAGCCGTTTGTCTGCTGGAAAATATTTTCTCTCATACGGCTTTCCTTGGTCAAATGGAATAAAGGTTATCACACAAACTTTTCCGCATTTACTCACCAAATTTGGCAATGAAAAGTGCGACGAACTCAAATTCAAATAACACATATAAAATCCAGTCCAAAGATCATATGGAAAAAATTTTATTCGTTCATAACATGGATGCTTCATATTATCGCACAATTTCGATATGCCATCAATATGAATGATTGAACAGAATGAAAACAGGGAATGATTAATCATGCAATTTAGCAAACAAGAATGCATTCCTCGTTTCAACCACAACATTCCAAATGGATCAAAACCAAGGACATATTCGCTTGGCTTTTTTATTTGAACAGCCTCATCTTGCCGTATTCGATTGAATGGACTTACAGAAGTAGGATGAACAATATGACCATATTCCACAAAGTCATCATCAACAACACCGATTTCTTCATCTTTCAAACAAAAAAAAAGATATTGTTGACTTACCTTGATTATCTTGGAAGTTACATGATGAAAATTTGATTTTACTTCGTTTGCACAAAACAAACCTTCTCTCCTTAGCAAGATAATGTACTCGATATTTCAAACTCGAATAAACCTGAAAAGGTGAAAAATCAAAGAAGTAACTCGCGCTCTTCAAAATGTAATTTCCACAAAGATGGAAGATGTCAAGGTCACCATTGTTAATGTACTTAAAAGGACATAATGAGATGCTATTCACAAGTTGATTGCATGAATCAATTCTGAGATTAAAAACAAAATTTCCAGAATCAATGGCTTGATTTTGACTTTGTGAACTCACCACAAGATTTATTTTCAAAAATGAAGTTAAAATTCACGATGGATGAAAAGGTACAACAAATTTATTTACAAGGGAATTATGATGCTTACCTTCTCTTGGTAACAACTTAAAGTTGCTAGCTCCAGGCTTAAATAATCGATTTTGATCACTTATCCCAAAATACAGCAAGAATTTCATTTTCTCAAATAAATCACAAAAGTAGATCAAAGAAGGTTTAGGCAGACGAACATGCAAACATTCATACTTCACAAAACTCAATCGAATAGGCAGATCAAAACATGGAAACTTCGCACAAAAATTTAAAGATTTCTCTTGAATGACAATATCAAATGGATTATTCTTTGTATGCGAAAACCTTTGAACACATATGTCGAACAAAGAAATTGTGAACATGCAACTTTTCAAAAGTTCAAATCCATCACAGACCAATCGAATAGGCATGTTTAAGCAAAAAGGTTTAGCACATATGTTCATAGAGTTTAAGAATTCAAACACTTCACAATTTTTATGTGCAAAACTTTTATCACACACCTCCACGATTCGCATAGGCGAAACCAACTCAACAAAAGGGTTAAACATGTCATAAGACAAACTTTTCATGGTTCTTCTTGAAACAAGGTCATTAACATCAAAATTTGAACAGTAACTAACCAAATCAAAATTTTGAGACTTTTTAGAAATTGAACCATCAAAACCTTGATTAGCAGTTTTTAAATCAAATGATCGTGACTCGATAATCATAGAGTCCTTACCTAGCTTACCTTCGGACAAAAGTGGGCGGTTGTCTTTCTCATTCTTACCTTTCTTGTACAACCGAAATCGCCGCTCATGGGGAAGGTATTGAAGTTGGAATTGGTCACACAGATTTTCAAAAACCTGGGAAAAGATATCACAAGAAGAACTAACAACTGAGTTAGTGGAAACAATCCTCGTTTGCTTACTAACATCTTTTTCACTCGAATCTTTTTCTTCAAGATCACTTGCTTCTTCCACTTGTTCTTTTATCTCAATCTCTTTTTCAACTCTTTCCTTTTGTAAACATTCTTTTTCTTTTTCAATGTCTTTTTCGATTTTGTTTTCTTGTTCACTTTCGTTTTTTTATTTTTCTCTCTTTTCTTTGTTTCTTCTCTCGATTTCATTCAAAATCCTCTCATTTTCTCTCATAATCTTTTCTTGCCTCTCTTTTCTTTTGATCTCTTTTTGCTTTTTGTCTTTTTTTTTTCTCGTTTTATTTTTACAAGAGGTTACAAAAGATTCAGGAGAATAATCATTTTGTTCAAAAGAAGAAAAATCATTTACATATGATTCACGAACAATCCTTCATGAAGATCTCTCCGTGGATGTTTTCTTTAGAGTTCTTGAAGAGGTGTATCTTTCATCTCGCACGTCTTCTCAGAAGGATTCAGAATCAAAATCGACTTCTCTTCTTTTTGAATTCCTTGATGAAAAGTAATCTCGATCCTAATCTCTTCTCGAGTAGTCATTGGATGTGTATCTCCGTGATGCTCTCGAATCTGCTTTTTGACTTGATAACATTCGTTCCCGTTGGTCTCTTTTCTCCACATGGTCAAATCTCTCGTGCAATTTGTCAAACTTATTCTTCACCATTTTTCACATTTCTTGCACCAAATATTGATAATCTGATTCGGTAAATTCTTCGCAAGACATGATTGTGATCACTGAAAAGGAAAATTGTTAAGTAAAATAGAAATAAAGTCCTCACTACAAAACCCTAACAAGTTCACTCGAAAAGAAAGAAGGAAAGTGACACTCACGCTCGTGTTTACACTCTTTATAGGCTTTTTCTTCACTCAAATAATCTCACACGCTCGTGCCTTTTACCTCTCAAACTTTTCTCTCGCAACTTCATAGTTGGACTTGCCAAGGCCTTATCGTGGGCTTAGGGGTCGGTTGCAAATGGTTTAACAAAGGATAAAGATGCGGGGGTTAAGGGTAGGCTGAAAAAAACAATTGGAAAGGTTTTGAGTGTAGCGATGGAGTAGGAAGTGAATGGTAGAAAATCAAACATACCTGATCGGGAATACAAAAAAAGAAAAATATCAACAAAGACCATAAACTTTCAGATACTCTTTTTTTTTTTAATAACTTCGAATATATTTTTTTAGCACTTTCTTTTTCTCTTCGATTTTTTTAACTTCGATTTTTTTAACACTTTTTTTTGCTTTTTTTTCTTTTATACTTCTCCCTTTTTTTTTCAATTACAAAAATACTAAATACAATGCTTTTGTTACAAAAAATAATAAAAATAATAAAAATAATTTTTTTGAATTTTTTTATTTTTACTTTACGAACCTACTCCCGATGCTGGTGCAAACGTCGATACTTCCTGTTTTACAAGCTCTGATACCAAATGATACGATCTGCCTCGGGAATGAGTCGAGTCGTATGTGAAATGCCCGATCGTCTACGAAAAAATATCATTCGGTTTGTTAAAAAAGGATATTTTTAAGTAAATAATGTGGAAGCTATTCAAGGGGTTCAAAGGTAGGGTTTAAAATATGACTATTAAAGGTTCGGTTAAAAGTAAATAAAAGAATGGAAAGAAAGAACTCAAAAGCAAGCACGAACCAATACTAGAGAGTATTGACCCAAATTGCTTATAGGCTTTTAAGGTGATCGGATGAAAGAAGGTAAACCTCGACCCAGTACTTAGCAAAGTAGGAACCTTGGTATAGTTTTGAATGCCACACTATAAATAGTGATAAGTTCGGAATAAAAGAAAACAGGTTGACGCCACTAGGCTTCCTAGATAAGCCAACAAGTCTTCAACGAAATTAGGGAGAAAAGTATCTCACCAAATAGTTTCATTAACAAGAAACAATGATAAAAGTTCAACAACCTTTACAAATGAAAGTAAACCACTATTTATAGCCTAGTTCTTGGGGTAGCCGAATGGACATAAAACAATGTTTAAAGACTAAGTAAAATTCGGCTAGAAAATCCTAGAATAAACTAGAAGACGATCATTAAGTGACTAAGTCTAAATTCAACTACTTGGAATGCCAATGGGCATGCTTTGTGGAGAAGAAATTCGGCTAAATGAATGTGAAGCATGGAAGCTTAACAGCCATGTCTAGATTCGGCTAAGGAGAGGATGAATGGAAACCTTCATGCATGCTTTTTGGCCGAATGGTCACTTAGAAAATATCAACCAACATATGTCCGTTGGTCTCCATGAAAAGGCGTATGGGAAGAAGGAAAATTCAGAAACTCATTTAAGTTGTCCATGCATGGTAAACACTTTAATAAATGTTGTCCATGAACATATCTTGGCCATGCACAAAACACCCACTTAAATGCTGCACATTAAATTCGTTTCTTGCCATGAACCTACAACAAATTAATGCATCAAGTAAACAACAATTAATTCAGCCATGCATGCTTGCCACAAACAGCCTCTTTAATGGACGCCCCTTGCATGCTGGACAAGTCCTTAAATTCGTCCCATGCTTGCTCCAACACCTCTTTAATTCAGTCAGCCATCTTGCACCATAAATTCGGCTGGATAAAGTAGCAACATGCATTAAATTCGGTCAAGACATTAAACCAGCAGCTCATTAAGTTCATCCCTGTGACAGCCCTAATTTGGCCCTAGTCGAAAAGAGGTTTCGGGATCACAAAACCAAGTCACAGAAATAATTAAATGTTATATTCTGTGTTTACTATATGTGAAAGTGCATGTGTGAAAATTTCATGCTTTGATTTTGTCATTTGAGAGTAAAATTATGAAATAGGACCTATGTGAAAATTTCTAAAAATGCTATAGGCCAAATTGTAGTGGCCAAATAATTTGTAGTGCAAAATAGTAGGATTTGCATGTCAAACCTCCCATTTTACATGTAGTGGCCGACCATCATATTGGTGGTAGACAACATGTGCAAATTTTTTTATTGAAATTATGGCATGAGTATGGCACAAATATTATATGCCATTTTGTGTCATAAATTGTTGGGTAATTAGAATAATAAGAGTAACAAAAGGAAGTGAAGGAAAAGTTTTGTCCATCCTTGTTCATGGTAGCCAAAAATGGAAGAGAAAGGAGAGGAAAAGAGCTCTTGAATGTTCGGTCACTTGGGGAAGAAAATCCAAGGTAAGTTCATTGTGCTTTTCTTCTATTTTGATGTTCATGGGTTTTTCTTGTTTCTACCTTAACCCATGAAGCATATTTTTGATATTTGGTTCGGTCATGAATGGAAATGAGAGAAATGGTTGTTGTTTCATGTTATTTTGATGAAAAATGGAGAATAGATGAAGTTGAGCCAAGCAAATGAGCATGCATGTGCCTTAGATGCTAAGGGGAAAAATCGGCTAACATGTTGTGTGTATTATGGCCGAATGTGAACTTGGATAATATTGAGTAATGTTGTGCTTTAAAATGATAAAAGGAAGATTATGCTTAAGTGAAGTTATAGGTATGTGATGATTGATTTGTGATATGCATGTTTAAATAACATGCATGCAAGGTATGTGTGAAAGAGTGAATTGGTAATAAATCTGCTTGGGACAGCAGCAGTAACGTGATTTTGGAAAATCACCATAAATTGTGGGAGATGAGTTAGAAGCTGAATAAATTATGTAATTAAAGCTTAATGAGTCTAGTTTCTTATAAAATAAACCATGTGAGAAAAATAATTTTCGATGATGAGATATTTGAAGTGATGTGGGACAGGGTCAGAATGACTTCTAGATCCTCTGTTCTGTTTTTATAAAATCATTATAAATTGTAAAAAAATGGTTATAAGATGAAGTTTATATTATTAGACTCCTTAATGAGTCTAGTTTCAAATGAAATAAACGAGAACATATTTTGAATTTTGTACAATGAGAAATTTGATTCGTAGTGAAGAGTGGTCAGATTAGTCAAATAGTGAAATAAGGGAAACTTTAAGAAAAATCTGGTATTGATTGGCCAAACCAAAAATCCTGAAAATTTTATGGGTAAAATATATATGGGTCTATTTTCATATAAAATTAACATAACTTTATTTAGAGTTTCGTAGCTCCAGTTATAAATGATTTAGTGACTGTTGCTCAGGAAGACAGCTTGCAGTGATATTATGATTATGTGGTAAACATTGACAAAAATTTGTTAATGAGTTGCTTATTGATTTCTTATAAGCTTACTATGATCAGTAGGTGTGAAAGTTGAATATATATATTTATATATATATTATATTTTGAAAGTGATGCTTGAATAGTCGAATAATGACTAGTTTAAAATCTTTAAATTTTAAGCTCAAGAGCATAGAGGGGCAAATTCGGATAAGAGAAAAGAGAAAGTAATCAAATAGCCGTTGTAATCATTCAGCAACATTCGAGGTAAGTTCTTAAGTGTTTAAGCTTGATTCCTTTTTATATGCCCAAGAGTTAAATTAATATGGTAAAGGGAATGTAAATTTTATTTAGTTAATGTGCCGAATATGTAATAATTTAAGGCTATAAGCCGATTATGGCTATTATGCTTAAGTTGAATTGGATTTGGAAATTTGATGCACTAAATGAGTGTTACAATGAATAAACTATACCGTATATGTGTTGGTGGAGATATCACAATTTGTGATTATTAAATACCTAAAGGAAACCATGATGTGTATAAAATTATTATTATTAGTCCTTTGTGATAGCCGAATATGGCTTGGCACTAAAGTGATTAAATGTGAACTTCGATGAGGTAAACCATTAAAAGTGTGGTGCTATAAGACTATGGGCTAATACGATATGTGGATTCATTCCGTAAAGTAAATTATTCAGGTATGCGATATGTACTTAGGCATGTTAAATCGATTGGAATTGAATCATGAATGTGAATTGAGAAGCATAGGTAAAAATGCCTATGACATATATGTGAGTAAGGGTAAAACCATCGTAAATTATCGATAAGGATGGGCTATGTGCGGAACAATCTTATAATTGCTAATTTGAAAGGTTGTGTGCGAATCAGTGAGCAATATGTATATATTAGATGAATCGTGACCTTTTGGTTCTACTTGAACTAAGTTGGCGATAAATAATTTATGCATATGACTTATAGTCGAATTGTAACGCCCCCACGCCCGAGACCGTCGCCGGAGTCGAGTATGAGGTGTTACTAAGCTTAATTTAACATATTTAGAACTTTGGATTATTTATTTCTACATTCACAGCTTTTAAGCTACTTGCATCACAGTCACAAGAAAAATCATATCTCGAGTTACGAAACTCAAAATCAAGATCCGTAAATTTTCCCTAAATCTAGACTCATATACCTATCTACTAATTTTTTTCTAGAATTTTTGGTTGGGCCAATTAGTACAGTTTATTAGTTAAAGTTACCCCTGTTTCAGGACTTGACTGGTCTGACCTCTGTTTACTTCGAACCACATTTCTCTCTGTAAAAAATCCATATGACTATGAGATTTATTTCTCCTGAAACTAGACTCAATAAGGATTCTGAGAATATAAAATACACTACCTAATTATATCTTTAAAATTTATGGTGAATTTCTAAATTTGGAACAGGGGATTCAAAAACTGCTATGACCCTGTTTCACTAAAATTCAAATATCTTGTAACATATAATTCCCTTACCTGCTTCATTTATTTCATGTGAAACTAGACATAATAAGCTTCAATTTGATATGTAGTCCATCACCAAGTTCAATTTTTATGATTTTTAGTAAATTTTTAAACTCGCATCAGTGTTGCTGCAGATTCATTTATGGCAAATTTCATCCCTTTTATGAGTTTTTATGCACTAAGTATCTTAATAATTTTCCTTAACATCAAATATAATCTAAACTAACTATTTTCATAATTTATCATTATCAAGCATTTCCTCAACCATTCCATCACCATACCATAAGATCATTTACACAAAAAGGTATATTGCTATACATGCCATACTTAAATTTACAAGCCATTACCAAAAGTCTTAGGATAGTGTGGTGAGCCTTGACCTATCCCGACTCTGAGCTAGCTTGTCCAAAACTACAATGAGTAAGAAGGAGGAGTAAGCATAAATGCTTAGTAAGTTCATATGCAAATAATAAGTAACTTAACAAACAGTCATACCAATCAACATTAGCATGTATCACTAAAACACATATCACATGTTTAATCATTTTTCATCATCTTATTACCTTATCGTGGTTGTATCAATACTCAACCTGAGGGTTAAACACATACCTGTCCAAAATATCCATTTCATATCACTTACCAATACGTCTCTTTACATCTCGAATATTCTTCCATTTGAGTAGAACTTTACCCGTTGAACACATCGGAATATAATTCGGATACATGGATAACTTGCACATAAGTGCCATATATGCAATCAAGTAATCATGTAACCCGCCCATAAGCGAACTCGGACTCAACTCAACGAGCTCGGGCGTTCGCATCCATAAGTGAACTCGGACTCAACTCAATGAGTTCGGATGCCTAGTTACATCTCACGAACTCGGACTCAACTCAACGAGTTCGGACATTCGCATCCATAAGTGAACTCGGACTCAACTCAACGAGTTCGGATGCTCAACCATCCTAGTGACATGTCACTTGTATCCTAATCTATTCCTAAGGTTCAAACGGGCTTTTCCTCGAACACTTATCCTTGCCGTCTTCCGTAGAATGCCAAATCAATACTCATAACAATTATATTTAACAAGTAGTTCACATAATTTACATATTATTTGAAATTAACCACAAAGCATACATTTCATAATAAAATTCAGCATAACATATAATTAACATCAATAACTTAAAAATAACCATTATGCTACATTATTTACACATGAACTTACCTTGGTACCAAAATACAAAGATTTTGCAATTTAGTCCACAATCTTTTCTTTTCCTCGATTGAGGTCGATTCCACGTCTTTCTTGATCTAAAATAACACATTTAGCTTATTTAATACTCACATTATCAAATTAATCCTTAACTCAAATTTTGGCAAAATTACAATTTACCCCTAAACTTTTGCATATTTACATTTTTGCCCCTAGGCTCGAGATTAAACTTTATTCCTTATTCTTATGTTTTACAACATGCTGATCACTTTTCTCTTCTATGGCAACATCAAATTCTCACTCTAACATGTACTTGTGACTATTAGGTATTTTTACCGATTAAGCCCTTTACTCGTTTTGCTTAAAATCGAGTAGTACAAGTTGTCTAACATAATTTAAAACTTCATATTCTATCATAAAACATCAAAATACACAAATTTCACCTATGGGTATTTTTCCAAATATAAACCCTAGGTTAAATTATTGCTAACATAAGCTTTATCAAGTTACCGGATCTCAAAAGCGTAAAATCATTAAAAGCGGGGCTTGGAATCACTTACTATGGAGCTTGGAAGCTTGAAACAAACCCTAGCTATGGAGAACCCTTGAAATTTCGGCCTAATGAAGAAGATGGACAAAATTGGCTTTTAATTTTGTTTTAATTCATTTTAATAACTAAATGACCAAAATACCCTTACTACTAAACTTTCCAAAAATTCCTTCCATGTCCTAATTTTGTCCATGAACTTAAAATTGGTCAAATTGCTATTTAAAACCTCCTCATTAATATTCCAAAACAATTTCATACTAAAAAACTTCTAGAATGCAAGTTTTGCAACTTATTCGATTTAGTCCCTACTTTCAATTTAAGCACTTTAGGCATAGAATTTCATCACGAAATTTTCACACAATCATGCAATCATATCATAAACCTCAAAATAATTATAAAATAATTATTTCTATCTCGGATTTATGGTCACGAAACCACTATTCCGATTAGGCCCTAATTCGGGATATTACACGAATGGTCACTATGGGTTAAGTTTGAATGGTGAAATGGAAATGTGATTTGTTTGAATGAGATGTGTTAATATATAATTAAATATGCATGATATTTGATGTGTATCCGGGCTTAAAGACCCGCAGGCTTCGTGCTGGTAAAATATCCGGGTTAAATCTCGTAGGCTTCATGCTGGTATTATATCAGGATAAATCCCACGAGCCTAGTCTTTGGTATTATATTCGACCTTCGTGCCTAGCGAGCTTCGTGCGATGATGATGTGTATTCGCCGCCGTGCCTAGCGAGCTTCGTGCGAGTGATGTGTATTCGACCTTCGTGCCTAGCGAGCGTAATGCTTGGTGAAATGATATGTTATGTGAATTGGTGTTCCTTGTAAGATAAGGGTTTAGCGAATGTTAAAGATGAAATGATAGTGTATTGTATCATGCTTATATGGCCTAATGGCAAGTATAACATATTGGTATATATGCAATGTGCTTTTATAATCGAATGATAAGTTTGAAATGAATGTGAGTGAAATGTTATGCATAAGCTATCAAATGTTAAGTGTGAAAATGAGATGAAAGAAAAATGTTTGAGATGTATAATTATATATATGTTCGAATGATGTTAGTACTCAATTGATATGAATATGTTATATGGAACTTGTTGATTTGATTATTCGGGCCTTTGAGCTTAGCAGACTATAATGTCGGTAAGATACTATTCGGGCCTTTGAGCTTAGCAGACTATAATGTCGGTAAGATACTATTAGACTTCGAGCCTAGCAGGCTATAAAGCCGGTGAAATGATATCGGGCCTCGAGCCTAGCGGTGCGAAATGCCGGTGATTTGAGAAAAGCCTATGACTAAGGTACCTCGTGCTAGATTGTCAAATGAATACATTTAATACGTAAAGTGGGCAGTGCGCAGATGTACTCATATGTGAGTTTGATTTGAAGTGAATCATAAGGGAGTAATGTGATACGTGCGTGAATAAATGTTAAAACTATACCTATGATCATGATACACCGGTCGAGGTGTGAAAGTATGTGAGGTATTTGATAAAATATGTTATATGAATTGATTAAGTGTGATAAGAATGCTGAGCGTGCATTATGTGCTTGTGTATATTCGGCCGGATGGCAATATCCTAGAATTTGTCCTCTTAAGAAATTAAATAATCGAAGTATAATTGCGTTTATTTGTTTGCATTGCTTAAGACTTACTAAGCTTATGAAAGCTTACTCGTTGTTACATTTCTCTATTTTATAGATTGTTGACTTGATTACACTTTCGGGTTGGAGTTCACGGAGATATTATCACCTTTATCGAGCTCACATTATCGGTGTAAGTAAATCCTAGTATTTGAGTCTATGGCATGTATAGGGTTTTAATGTTTTGGACCTCATAAGCTCATATATGGGATAGATTGCATGTGAAAAGAAAAGTTTTAAATTGATTGAAATTTTTCATACGGTTTTTGTGTGATTGGTGAGTTTAAGTCAGAAACACCTCGAACCTGATTCGTGAGGATACTGAGGCGAGGGTGTTACAGTCCCAAGCTCCAACACTCATTGAATTTGGCTTCTTTAATGTTGATACATTCATGTGCCTGAAAGCAATTTAATGAAGCAAATTAATTCATGTTAAACACATTAAATTCGGCACATTCAACCTGCAGCAAAGTTGAGACAATTTAAATTCATGGTTTTAATCACAAAACATATTAATAACATGTCTAAACAAGGACATATTTATGACCAACGTTTAAATGCTAGGACAACCATTAAATTCGGTTTAGACAAATAAATAGCAGCAGCTAATTAATTTGTCTTAAACTTGACATATTAAATTCATGTCCTAAACTAAGACACATTAAAAACTTTATTTAATTATGTATTGATTTGAAAAAGTAAAATGAGCTAATTATTTTAAGCTAACTAAATAAACTAACTTAATTATTTTAGCAAATTAAAATGCAAGAAAATAATTTCGAATCGAGCTCAATGAGCTTTCGTCAAAATGAAATTAAATCGTTAACAAGCTGAATTGAGTTGGACAAAGCTCATGGAGCTGGAAACAAGCTAGGATCAGCTTACCAACAGTGCAATGCTCGGCTTGGTAAGCTTGACCAAAGTAGTTCGCGAGGCGGGTTCATATCAGAACCACAACTCAAACAGGCTCCTGTTCTTCTCCAGCACTCTCCTGCATGACTTTTTCCACAAGTAGCATAAGGCGGCACCCCTGGATTGACAGCAGGGGGCCCTGCTCTAACTGACCCATTAACTCTGGCCCTAGTCCCAGGCCTCTGTCCAACACCAGGAGACTCAACCTCCCTTTTATTCTTACCCCTTTCTTTTTCCCGATTCAGGCGCTCAGCGTGCTTCACCTCCTTTCCTATTTTTGCTTTCTCTACCAACTCCGAGAAAATTTGCTCCCTTTGTGGAGCTATCAATACTCTGAGGCTATCCCTAAGACCATCCTCAAACCTAACGCAACGCTCATAGTCCGTTGCCACCATAACTCTTGCATACCTACTAAGGCGTAGAAATTCTGCCTCATACTTCGCCACAGATTTGTTTCCCTAGGTCAAGTTCAGAAACTCCTTCCTTCTAGCATCCACATAACTCGCACCCACATACTTCCCTTGGAATGTAGTTTTGAAGAACTCCCAAGTGACCTGCTCAGGTTAGGTGCCCTCTCTCACTGTCAGCCACCACTAGTAAGCTTCTTCCCTAAGCAGTGACACTGCCCCTTTCAACTTTTGTTCAGGTGAACAGTCCAAGTCCTCCATTATCCTTTCAGTGGCCTCCAACCAATATTCAGCAACATTAGGAGCCACACCAGCCATGCTCTTAACGATCTCAGCCCCATTTGATCGAAGTCGCTTCAGAATTGACCCCCGATTTCCCGTGCCATTATTGGGCCCTGCGACCCTTTCCAAAATCCTTAGTATTGCCTGCGACAATGCATCATCCCCCGCGACCCAATCATACAGTCCAGTCTCAGCCACGAGTAATGATACGAACCGCCTCGGGGAGAGTCGAGTCGTATGCGAGTTTGCCCGATCGTCTACAAGAAAGTATCATTCGGTTTGTTCAAAAAGGATGTTTCTAAATAAATTATGCGGAAGCTATTCAAGGGGTTCAAATGAAGGGTTTAAAATATGAATATTAAGGTTTGGTTTAAAGTAAATGAAAGAATGGAAAGAAGGAACTCAAAAGCAAGCACGAACCAATACTAGAGAGTATTGACCCAATCGTTTATAGACTTTCAAGGTGGAGGATGAAAATGATAAACCTTGACCCGCTACTTAGCAAAGTAGGAACCTCGGTATAAGGGTGAACGAAACAGGGTTGACGCCACTACTAGGTAGATAAGTCAACAAAGTCTCAAACAAAATTTAGAGAAGAAAATTCTCACAAGATTAAATTCAATAAAAATTTTGGCAAAAAAGTCCTTTTACATGGAAATTGAACAAGTATTTATAGGCCTAAAGTCTAGGTAGCCGAATGGCCTTTCATACTTACACATTAATTAAAAGAAAATTCTAGAAAAATAACTCTTAATATGCATGACCAGATTCGGCTTTGGGAATGGTGGATGAATGCATCTTCATGCTTAAGAAAACTCAAAGTGAATGCATGATGTCCAATGGTCACTTGTAGGTTCAGCCAACCTTGTTAAATGAAGCAATGTTTGGCCAAAAAGTATGAATTAATTGTGGACACTCCAAGGGCCATCATGGGTGTGAAAATCGAATGTTGAAGAGTCTTCTAGTGTGAACAAGGAGCTTGAGTAGACTCTTGTGTGTGAACGTCCAACTGAATGGTCATCATGGTGTGAACACAAGGTGTGAACACATGATCAATACATGAACCGTCCAATGCATGTGTGAGTGTCCTTTGGCCGAATGGTCACCTTGAAGAATGAAGAGATAGCACACCATACATGAATGGAAACATTCATGAACCTTGAAGACATTGAATATGGTCATACATGCACTTAACCAAACATGCACCTAAGAGATTCAAGCCCCCGTCCATGCACCTTTCAAAATTCATGCTTGCTTTTAATCTCCTTACATGCATGTGCCATCCAAAGGGATGTACCTACATGAAATAAACAAATCATTAAGACATCTCATGAACACTCTTAAATTTGGCATGATGTGAACACATTAATGTCATGCATTAATTCGGCTAAAATGTGAACATAATTAAAATATGTTATGACTATGACATATTAAAAATAAATATTAATATAAGACGAGTTTAATGCTTAAATAAATATGTGCAAATTTTATTTAATGCATTAAAGACAAACCGAGTTAAACTAAAATGAGCTAAGCTTTAGCTTGTGAGCTAAAGTTGAGCTGAGATTAAACTCCTAAGCTGAAGTTGAGCTAAGGTTTAGCTCGTGAGCTGAATATGAGCTAGGAGTGAGCTCGGTTTAGCTCAGGCAAGTTGGATTGAGCTCGAATAAGTTGGATTTGAGCTGGACGGAGCTCATGGAGCTGGAAATGAGCTGGGATCAGCTTGCCAACATGTCAATGCTCGGCTTGACAGACTTGTTCGATGAAGTTCGTGGGGCGTGCTCGTATCAAGTAAGGCCAGAGCCTCTTCTACTCCAACATTGGGCACATGGCCTGATGCCAACAATTCAGCCCTAACACTTTCGTGGCATCAGCCACGGCCTCTTGCACCTCTTCTAGCACTCATCATTGATTCACATATTATTTGGATTAGAAATTTTATGAAGTTTTAGTTAGTTTCAATAATTAGGCTGATTTTTATGAATGTATTAAAAGAAAGTTGTTTTCGTAAACCCTCTATAGTTTCAAGGTCCTACAGGCTTCAGTACCACTCTAATTAAAAGCCTCAGTATAATCATTTAAAGTAGCCCACTAACTATCTACAGTCTATCAAGCTTAATAATAAAAGAACTTACTTGGTTCGACATTGGAGACCCGATGTGCTATACAGCAAGATTTTTTTCCAAAACATTGTGATCCAATTCTTTTTTTTTAAAAAAACCCAAATAATAAGGCCCACTTCACAGCCCGAGTTTTGCAACTTGGCTCTGATATCACTAAATGTAACACCCCAAACTCGGCCCGGACATTATGGCCAGATCCAGCGTGTCACATTGAAGTGTTTTATCGAAAATCTTGTTTTCATTGAAATCTTTTCTTTAAAATGAAAACCTTAATTGCTTTGTAAAATCTCTTTTCAGTTACGGAAGATTTATTTAAAACAGATGATCTATGAAAACATGTCATTTAAAAATTTAGTTGCGAAAATGTAGTATTTAAAAACAATTATGGTTTAGGAAAACCATGTTCAACTTCAAATAAATGTAAATCTTTAAAAAAATAATAATCCTAATTTGAAATAATAACCATAGGATAGGCCTTATTACAATTTGGATTGAAATTAATTAAAATACTAGAAACTATACGCTTAAGAACACAAGCCCAAGTCGTCTTGCTAGCTGGCCATCTCGGAGCCCCTCCAATTGTCGAACCACCTATTAAGGATCACCTGTGAAAAATAAAAGAGGGGGTGAGTTTACGAAAACCCAGTGTATACAACCCTCATCAAAATCGTAAAGCATGTATCACATCAATTTGGGCCTAAGCCCATTCAATAACGGTGGCACTTGGGCCTTAGCCCATGGTAGCCTCAATTGGGCCTGAGCCCATGTCTCAATCAGAATCAGTTTACGCAATGCACAAATACCAATCCAACCTTGCACTCCGTATCCCATCCAACCCTACACTCCTGTGGGGATTTAATCGACCCACCTATCCCTACACTCCTGATGTAGCCCGGTTGCGGAACTACCTAATGTTGCAACAAAGCTGCTAATCGTATATTGGGCTTAAAAAGTGATCGATGGATCCACGGTCGTCAAGCAACCATGCGATCCTCATATACTTCCTCCGTTCCATAATTCCCAACCCATATGCAACCTAAACAGATTATCATATGAATGCGACAGGTACACATGCAACATCCATAAATCTTACATTCAACACATAGGGGTATTTTAGTCATTTCTGCCCTTAGGGGCATTTTCAGTAATTTCACTTTATTATGAGTTTATTACTTACCTTGGCACGTTAACAAGTCCTCGTTGGCTAAAGTGAACAGATACTATGCACCAAGTAGGATTCCAGAGAAGAGAAGGTGGGTCATTAAGACCGCTTAATTACCAAGCTCTCCCTAGATCCAATCCTAGACATGCATATACCCATTTCCACGGTCGCAATTAATTGACTAATTAAGTTTTATGTCTGTTTAAGCAGTTATCAGATACTAGGCCCAAAAACCCCTTACAAAGCCCAAACAAGTCTACATACATGCATATGGCCCACTAGGCCCAATCTCATTCATATAGCCCATTAGGCCCAAATCACATTCATATGGCCCATCGACCCCAATCACATTCATATGGCCCGTCAGGCCCAATCACATTCATAGTCATGCAATCATATGATTTTTCATCATATGGTATCAATTTACCAATTTTGCCTATTATGGGCTTTACAGCCCATCGGGCTCATTTAGCCCATTCTGGCCCGGTTGGCCAATACACAACCCAAGTCCATGGAATCACTCATGGGGCCTCTGATAACCTATCGATTTCCCCTTTACGAGTGTTCGCGCACTCCCAAGACTATTGTAGCCAAACTTCTGGCTTTTCGGCATTTCAGCTTTCTTACATTTCGGGATTTGCTGATCTACTCTGTGTGTGCCGTGTATGTACGCACCTAGTACTAAACGTGCTACGATCTCCTTAGCCACGAACCTACAAACAATATCACTCAACGATTAATCACACACTTATCAAATACGATCACCAAAAGCTAAAAATATCACTTTTGCCTTACCTTGAACGACAAGCCTTACAGACCTTCCTTGATCACTAATCATGGGTATTCCTTAAATCTGCATCAATCTTAATCATTAAGTACTAACCAACAAGTGACTCGCAATCATCTTAAGTCACTCTTAAAATATCCATGATCATTCAGCCAACCTTAACCAATAAAAGAGGAACACTTACCCAAACCCCAAAATGCCTAAGGAGCAATTCGGCATAGATCTGAAATTTGAGATTCGATACTAATCCCCTACCAAAACCAATTTAAAAAGAGTGAGGGAGAGAAGAAATCAGTACCAAGAAAACTGACTAAAAGAGCAAAGCACTTACACAAGAATCAGGCAAAGTAAAGGGAGTAGTGACGGCACAGAGGGTCTTCAGCCAAAGAGGTATTCGACTTTTGAGATTTGTATGGTGAAAGGGGTTATTTGGAACAAATAAGAAGAAAAGAAGAAGGAATCGGCTAAAACCAAAGCTGATTCAATAGAGAATTTGAGAAGAGAAAGAATGGAAAATTAGCAAGCAAGGAACAAGGAATTCAGCTTCTGAGCACTTAGATAGAAAAGTGTTTCAGCAACACAAAAAAAATGAGGAATTTGGCTAAAGGAAGAGAAGCAATTTTGGCATTACCTTAGAATCCCCAAAATAGATACCTATATATACTGTAGCCAAATTTACCTATCCCCAAATTCCCTATTCGGCTCCACTTCTCTATACCCCTCATCTCGTAACTTTTCTCCCTGATAACTCCTTAATCCCTTCTTTAAATTTCTCCTCTTATCACTCCCTTCAGAGTTCACTTCCAACGCCACTACTGGCCATTTATTGAGCAAAAAAAAAAAAATCTTCTTGCCATGCATGTGACGCCACCTCTAAACCCCACATGTGACGGTACTTGTCACTCCAACACAAGGCTCCTTGTGTCCAGTTCCTCCTTTATTTATTTAAAATCCAAACTAATTGCCATTAAGGTTCTTTTAATTATTAAACTATAATTTCCTTCACCCCAAAGTTTGAACTCTAAACTTAACCAAGGTGTAATATCACATAAATAACACTTGACTAGGAATATTAAGCACTCATTTTATCAAAACCATCATAAAAAGAAAGTTTGGGATTTTTGGGGCGTTACAGACATTGAGTACGAGGTTCTTGTAGGATACTGAGTCTGAGCCTACTATTTACCTCCCTGTAGACATGGAAACCAATCCACATTAAATAAACTTCACTTATTTGAATAACCATAAATATATCTAAAGCATTTGAATTCAATTCACAACTTTAATAATCCAATTCAAGAAATATATCATATCTCTCAATGAATACATATATATACATAAGTAAATATAATTCTTCCTTAGTAATACCTATAACCAACCTTTGTGAATGGTTCACATAACCTTGTTTTATAGTCCAATTAATACACGACATGTAACGCCCCAATTTTCGGGAATTCTGTGAATGTTGGCAAAATTTCATGCTTTGATTTTTTCATTTGTGAGTGAAATTATGAAATAGAACTTATGGGAAAATGTTTGAAAATGCTATAGGCTAAATTGAAGTGGCCAAATAAATAGGAGTGCAAAATAGGAGGATTTGCATGACAAACCTCCCATTTTACATGAAGTGGCCAGCCATCATGTTATTGTAGACAATATGAGCACTTGATATCCATAATTCATGGTACAAATTGATAATGGGTTAGGTAAATGTTCCATGATAATGGATTAGGTAAATATTCCATGATAATGGGTTAGGTAAAAGTTCCATGATAATGGTTTAGGTAAATGTTCCATGATGGGCATTTCATGTCTTTTGTATTAAAGAATTAAATGGATGAAATATGAAATTTTATTAAAAGAAAAAAGGGTGAAAAGAACAAAGTTTTGTCCATCTTTGTTCATCATAGCTGAAAGTTAGAGAAGAGAAAGGAGAGGAGAAAGCTCTTGAATGTTTGGTCACTTGGGGAAGTAAATTGAAGGTAAGTTCATGGTAGTTTGCTTTCTATCTTGATGTTCATGAGTTCTTCTTGATTCTACCTTAACTCTTGAAGCATATTTTGGTTTTTGGTTGTGTTGTTAGCATTTGGTCATGAATTAAAATGAAGGAAATGGTTGTTGTTTCATGTTCTTTTGATGAAAAATGGAAGATAGGTGAAGCTGAGCCAAACAAATGAACATGCATGTGCCTTAGATGCTAAAGGGAAAAATCGGCTAACATGTTGTGCTTTAAAATGATGAAATGGAGATTATACTTAAGTAAAATCATAAATATGTGATGATTGATTGGTGATATACATGTTTAAATAACATGCATGCAAGTTATGTGTGAAAGAGTGAATTTGGTAATAAATCTGCTTGGGACAGCAGCAGTAATGTGACTTTGGAAAATCACCATAAATTGTGGGAGATGAATTAGAAGCTGAATAAATTATGTAATTAAAGCTTGTTGAGTCTAGCTTCAAATGAAATAAACGAGAACATATTTTGAATTCTGTACAATGAGAAATTTGATTCATAATGAAGAGTGGTCAGATTAGTCAAATAGTGAAACATGCAAAACTTTGAGAAAAATCTGGTATTGATTGGCCAAACCAAAAATTCTGAAAATTTTATGGATATAAGATATATGAGTCTATTTTTAGAGAAAACTAACGGCACTTGATTTGGAGTTTCGTAGCTCTAGTTATAAATGATTTAGTGACTATTGCTCAGGAAGACAGCTTGCAGTGAAATTATGATTATGTGGTAAACATTGACAAAAATTTGTTAATGAGTTGCTTATTGATTTCTTATAAGCTTACTATGATCTGTAGGTGTGGTTGGCCGAATATTGTAAGGGTTAATACGTAGTTTGTATTTGAATAGTTAGATTAACGTGTTAGTAATCCAATTGTAGGCGCTTAGTGTGTGGATCTCGTCGAGATATAAATGCAAATGTGTGTGTAACTAACACCCTCTTTCTTAGTCTGGATCGGCAAAAGTCGAAAAGCGAAATGCTTAAAACGGTATTTTGTAGATTTGCGAGTGTGTGAATGCTCGTAAGGTAAATCGATTAATGTTTTTGGTAAGCTGCAAAATTTGGACTGCAAAGTGCATGATTTCTGTGCCCTCGATATTTTTGGGCTTAATGGGCCAAAATTGGAATGATTTCTATACTCTTTCTTTTTTTTTTATGGATCCTACTTACTTGCGTTCACTTGGACTAGCCCGGGATTAATTTCGTCGCACGATCTTCTCGTTTTAGTAGCTCTGATACCAAATGATGTGATTCGGCCCGGGTAGATGAGTCGAATTCACGTAGTTGCCCGATCGTAGTTCGAGAGAGTCGTTCGTGTCTCGAATTTTAGTAATAAAAGTAAAATAATGGATTAGAATAAGCGGAAGGTTTCAAGAAGGGTAAGTTTAGCAATAGGTTCGGTTATGTGTAGCAAAGATGGGTGATGGATAAATGGGTTGGTTTGGTATAACAAGAAAATAATTCGAAGGATGGGAATGGAAAACGAACTCAACGTCAGGAATGATTCAACACTAAGAAGTGTCACCCCGGTTCCTATATTGTTAAGGTGAAAAGATGGATAGATGGATAGGTGAACGCCACACCAAGATTGGTGATAAGTTCAAACAAGACGATTGCGCCACTAGCACAAGCCGGATAAGTCTTTGAAACTTGTACGAGATATGAGAGGAAGCAACCTCACAAGAACAAATGTTCATTAACAATTTTGGCAAAAGTCCTTTACAAATGAAAGAAAACAAATATTTATAGGCACATAGATGACCATTCAAATTCGGCATCTAGGTGTTCACACAATAATAAAACGTTCACACTAATGTATTAAAATAGTTCATAAATTGGCAGATTCATGCACTAGTTGAATGGACACTTTCTTCCCCTTGGTTTGTGCATGAATGCTTATTCATAAAGAAAGGCTTCAAGTGACTTGTATGTGCACCAAAGGTTGCATTCATCTCCTTAGGACGTTCATGCACTTGTATGGAACATGTATCTTCATAATTAAACACTTTAATGGCATGTAAGTTCATAAATGGCAGCATGAACCTAGTAAATTCGTTCTCCCTTTGTGCATGCACTTAATTCAATCAATATGTTGAATTATTGAGTTAATTCCTTCCTTGGACGTTCTTGAACCCATCCATGCATGTGTAGTAGCCTATAGGTCAATTCAAAGTGTGAACATGTTCAAGGAGCTCTATGGTCAACATAGAATTAGTTAGCAGCTACTTCTTGGCGGAATAAGTGCCTTGGAAAGTTAAGAGACAGCCACCATACATGCACTTAAGCCATTCATGCATTCTATCATCCCATGCATTTGATCCATTCATGGACTAGCCTTTAATGTCCATACATGCATTCGACACTTGCATGAATTTGTAGGAACATTGCATCTAGCCGTACATGCACCAGCATTTAATACTTCTTCATTCATGAGTGTGGAATGCCCAAAAGAGATGTTTCTTCATCCATACATTGTACCATCCATGATACGATCTGCCTCGGAAGAGTCGAGTCGTATTAGTGTGCCCGATCGTCAACAAGAAGTTACGTTAGGTTTAATTGAAAAGGTCAGATGAAGGGAAGAAGGGTATTGGTTTTGGGTTCGGATTAGAATAGGTAAGAAGAGTTTGAAAATTCGGGTTTGGAGTCCGAATAGGTATAGATGAAGGAATTGGTTCAATTAGGTAAATGGAGAAATGGGGTTGAACAAAAAGTGCAAACAAGAACCAATACCGATTTGGTATCGACCGTTGTTTATAAGCTCTTTAGTTCGGTTTGGAATTGGTAAAGGAAAACCTCAACCCACTATCTAACAAGATAGGAACCTCGGTATGTTTGAGCGCCACACTACGAGTAGTGATAAGTTCGATTTCGACAAAAGCAACGGTGACACACTAGAACGCTAGGAAGCCAATCGAATCTTTGAGCGAAATTTGAGAAAAGTTTTGCCTAACAAATTTGGCAGCATAACATTAACAAAAGTCCAAAAGCCCTTTACAAAGTAACACAAGCCACAATTTATAGTGAATGCAAGGGGTAGCGAATAGGCTCTTGAGGTAGCTAAATGGTTTCGAAAATTCTAGAATTTTGATGAAGCTTCCTTGAAGTTTCTTGTGCATGGAGAACGGTAAGGGCAGCTTCTAGATGCCTTGGTTCAATAGAAAAATTGAATGAATTGTTTGGGAGCTGAAATGCCATCAATAGGTTCGACCAAATGCTTGAATTTGGAATTAATCTGCTGCTTGATTCAGCCAAATGTTCATGTGATTAAGGAGCTGTCTAGAGCACTTCAATAGTCTTAGAATGTGAACAAACCGATTTGAACAGCCACACATGTGTGAACAAACAAAACCGAACAGCCCTTGGTGTGAAAGGAATAATCGGTGGGTGTGAACAGCCTTAATTTGTCTTGGGCAGCCAATCGGTCTTCTTGAAGAGTTGTAAGGTTTGGCTGAATGGTCACTTAGGGAACACCAAAGATCAGCACACCAATTTTAAATCATCCATGCACCTATGACGTCCAAGGGGTAATGTACCTACAACATTTAATTCAACAAATTAAATCCCTTTTAGACACATTAAATTCGGCAACATAGACAAATAAATCTTGCACCATAAATTAGGCTGGACATAATTAATCTTTGTAATAGTTAAGACAAATTTAATTGGTCCTAATTAATTAAGTACTTAATTTAGAACATAATTAAAACATGTCCAGATTATGACAAATTAATTATTAAAACAAATAACTAATAAAACTAACAGCAACTTAAATGATTTATTCCAGCATAATAAACGCAATAATGAAATGAGCTGAAACGAGCTCGTTGAGCTAAGTTAAGTTGAAGTTGAGCTGATTTGAGCTGATTTGAGCTTGAAGGAGTATGCATGGTTTGCTTGGCTTGCTGGTCCAAGAGCTTTCAAGAAGTCCAACAACGGTTTCACCCCAAACTCTATCAACTAAGGTTGTTGTTGCGTCTTTGAATCTCTTTGCTCGAGCTCGGGTGATCGGTCCTACGGGCAATTCGAGAGGATCTTCATTGGCGATCGACAACTCGGGAGGTGTGGTTGTATCATTCCCCTCTCTTGAAGCGATTTGCCCCAAATCGTCACCTATATCATAGAAAGAGATCAGCTACATTAAAGGTAGCACTTACATTGTACTCACAGGAGATCAAGTTTATAAAATTATCGTTTATTAGTTCCAAAACTTGAAATGGCCCATCTCCTCTCGGCAATAACTTCGACTTTCATTGAGCCGAAAACCTTTCTTTTCGCATATGAACCCACACCCAATCTCCGGGTTCAAAAACTACTGTTTTCGGCCTTTGTTCAGCATTACGCACATAGGACTCATCCTAGCCTCGATATTGGCCCGCACCTTCTGTGTAAATCCTTGACAAAATCTGCCTTTTTCTTCGCATCTACATGGACAAACCGATCGAGAGGTAAAGGCAATAGATCTAAAGGAGTCAAGGATTAAAACCGTAAACAATTTCAAATGGGGAGAATTTAGTCGCAGAATGGACAGAAACGATTATCATAAACTCAATATGGGGTAGACAGTCCTCCCATGTCTTCAAATTCTTCGAACGATGGCGAAGCAAAGTAGATAGAACTCTATTGACAACTTCCGTTTGGCCATCGGTTTGGGGGTGGCGGTGGTCGAAAAGCAAGTTTGGTCCCTAATTTACCCTACAAAGACCTCCAAAAGTGACTTAAAATTTTGCATCTCGGTCCGACACGATCGTACGAGGAATGCCATGTAGTCTAACGATATCCCTAAAAACAAGTTCACAACATGAACAAAGATCGTCGATCTTAGTACAGCAATAAAATGAGACATTTTGAAAATCTATCAACAACAACAAAATAGAATCCTTCCCGTTTTTGTGCGCGGAAGTCCGAGAACAAAATCCATGGAGATGTCAATCCACGGTGCTTGAGAATGGGCAATGGTGTGTACAAGCCATGGGGTTGAACCTTTGATTTAGCCTTTTACGGGCTATACACCTTTCGCAAACTCGCTCCACATCTTTTCGCATCCATGACCAATAAAATGTTCATGGAGAGTGGCTAGTGTCTTATTGACTCAAGTGTCCCATAAGCCCGCCACTATGCGCCTCATGCACTAATAGGTCTCGAACAGATCCACAAGGAATGCACGTTTACCTTCTCGGAAAAGATAGCCCTCGTACCTATAAAAATTTTCAAAAGGACCTTTCTACTTAAGAAACAAATATCTCTCCAAAATTGGAATCGTTTACATAGGAATCTTTTAATAATGTAAAACCAAGAATCTTAGAATCCAAATATGATAACAGAGTATACCTTCTTGAAAGTGCATCAGCCACAATATTATCTTTACCTTTCTTATATTTGATGACATATGGAAGCGACTCAAGGTATTCAACCCACTTGGCGTGGCGTCGGTTCAACTTATGTTGGCCTTTGATGTGCTTCAAGGCTTCATGATCGGAATGAATAACGAATTCCTTAGGCCACAAGTAATGTTGCCATGTCTCAAGGGCTCGTATGAGCGTACATCTCTTTATCATACCTTTGGATAGTTGAGTACGGCTCCATTGAGTTTTTCACTAAAGTAAGCCACAGACGTCCGTCTTGTGTCAACACGACCCGATTCCAATGCCCAAGCATCGCACTTGATCTCAAAAGTCTTGAGAAATCTGGAAGGGCAAGCAAAGGAGCATTAGTGAGACAATCTTTGATTTTTATAAATGATTTCTCTTGTTCATCGTTCCAAATAAAAGAAGAATTTTTCTTAATAACACTCGTAAGTGGAGCAGTAATTGTGCTAAAATTTGAAACAAATCGTCGGTAGAAACTTGCTAGGCCATGGAAACTTCGAACTTGCGTAACGCTCGTAGGCCTTGGCCAATCTCGTATGGCCTTAATCTTCTCTTGGTCTACCTCAAGACCATCCGCACTAACTACAAATCCTAGAAAACAGTTTTGTTAGAACAAAAGAACATTTCTTTAAATTAGCATATAAGGTCTCTTTTATAAAACTTCTAAAACAGATTTGAGATGACTTACATGTTCTTCCATAGATTTCTTTGTAAATCAATATATCGTCGAAATATACCACACAAAACTTACCGATGAAAGGCCTTAAGACATGGTTCATTAGTCTCATGAACGTACTTGGAGCATTGGTAAGGCCAAAAGGCATAACCAACCATTCGTATAGTCCGTGCTTGGTCTTGAATGCTGTTTTCCATTCGTCTCCTTCTCGCATCCGAATTTGGTGGTAGCCACTCTTCAAATCGATTTTTGAGAACACTTTGGCCCCACTAAGCTCATCTAACATGTCATCTAAGCGAGGAATGGGAT
Source organism: Gossypium arboreum (assembly GCF_025698485.1). Classification (NCBI taxonomy): domain Eukaryota; kingdom Viridiplantae; phylum Streptophyta; class Magnoliopsida; order Malvales; family Malvaceae; genus Gossypium; species Gossypium arboreum. The sequence continues at coordinate 57,626,102 of NC_069082.1, forward strand.
GACGATTTGATTGTTATTTTGTTAACGGCTCGGCAATCCACGCACATGCGCCATGTTCCGTCCTTTTTCGGTACCAATAATACGGGAACAGCACAGGGACTTAGGCTCTCGCGAATGTAGCCTTTTTCCATCAGCTCATTGACTTGTCTTTGCAACTCCTTGGTCTCCTCCGGATTGGCTCGATGGCAGTCGATTTGGAATAACTGCTCCGGCATGAAATCAATTTGATGCTCGATTCCACGAAGTGGTGGAAGACCACTCGGGGTTTCTTCCAAAAACGTCTTGGAAATCTGCAACAAAGACAAAATAGGAGGGTAGGGTATCGGGTAAATCGTTAGTAGAAATTAATGCTTCCTTGTACAAAAGTACAAGAACAGTTCGATTCATCACCAAAGCCTTCCTCACATCACTAACTCTTGCAAAAACACTCATTTTCTCGATTTTCTTTTCTTTTCTTCTTTTCTTGGATATTTTTCTTGTCACTCTCTTTTGTTTTCTTTTCTTATTTTCTCTTCTTTTATTTTTTACAACTTTCTTTTCTTTTTCTCTCATTTGCTCAATAGAAGCTTTTAGCTTAATTTGGTCTTCATACACTTGTTTGGGAGTCAATGGCGCCAACGTCATATTATTTCCCATGAATTTGAATGTATACCGGTTGGCATACCCGTCGTGTTGAACTCGTCTATCAAAGCGCCACGGTCGGCCAAGTAGCAAATGCCCGCATGCATCGATGCGACGTCACAAAGAACTTCATCCGAATACTTGCCGATGTTGAAAGAGACAAGTACTTGCTTTGTTACCTTAAGCTCTCCTCCGTCATTGAGCCATTGTAGTTTGTTGGGGCTCGGATGCTTGGTAGTAGGTAAACCAAGTCTTTCAACCATCATGGTACTTGCTACATTGGTACAATTTGCCTCCGTCGATAATGGCGCTCTGAGACTTTGCCTCCAACTTGGCACCGAGTGTGGAAGATATTCTCTCGTTGGAGATCATTCTCCGCGCCTTGGAGACTTAGACTTCGTTTTACAACAAGTAGTTCTCCTTCCATGGGTTGTTCCACGTCCTCCTCGACTTCAGAAGCTGATTCAGATTCTTTCTCCTCCTCATCCTCCGTTCGATCTCGCCATCGGCCGCAATACCATGGTCCTTCGATTTGGGCATTGGCTTGCTATGTGGCCTCTTCCGAGACACTTAAAACATTTAATATCCCGATTTCGATTGTATGACGATTCGGGTGCCTTGCCTTTGTTCATTTCGGCGATGGGCTTGTTGGTTTTTGGAGGTACCGTGGTCTCCTTCCCTCGAGGATTGGCAGGTCCTTTGCTTGATCCCTGGCTCCACCTTGAAGGGTTGGAAGTGGGAAACCCTCAACTTGGGCCTTTTCTCTTGAGTTGTCTTTCCACCTTGATAGCCATATGGACCATATCAACCACTTCAATGTAGTGTTGTAATTCCACTACGTTTGCTATATCTCGATTTAGACCAGCCAGGAATCTCGCCATCGTTGCTTCGGGATCTTCTTGGACATCCGCTCGAATCATCGCGATTTCCATCTCTTTGTAGTAATCCTCAACACTTTTGGACCCTTGTGTGAGATTTTGGAGTTTTTGGTGCAACTCCCGGTGGTAGTACGCAGGGATAAATCGTCGCCTCATCACCGCCTTCATTTCGGTCCATGTAGAGATAGGGGCGTTCACCGTTCGCCTCCGACTAGTGGTTAGTTGTTCCCACCAAATCATGGCGTAGTCCGAAAACTCTATTACGGCTAGTTTCACCTTTTATTCTCGGAGTAATTGTGACAATCGAACACCAACTCTATCTTTTTTCCCACTCAAGATAGGCCTCCGGATCCGATCTACCTTGAAACGGTGGAATAGTCGGTTTAATGTTCTTGAGATCATCATCTTCGTCTTTGATCTCGTTGTCGGTGTTGCCTCGTCGATCACTAGCATTAGACTCTTGTTCACTTTCAAGATCACTAAGGTCATTTGCTTCATCGTCTTGGACCCTTCGTCTTCCCGGTTCGATTTGGTCTCTCCGTCTTGGTCTAACCCCTCGGTGCTCTTTCACGTTGGCCATTCACTTCAACTTGGAACAAACGGTCTTGATGGGATTGAGCCTTGATCTAGGAGTCGCTCAATTTCTCGTAATAAGGCTTGCATGTTTAAGTCGGGGCGTTGAATGGGTTGTCTTGCGGACGATCTTCCACGTTATGATCGACTCTTGTGACATTAAAACGTTATTAAAGTAAACCTCACCACAAAAGCTCACAATCTCGAAAAGGAAAAGAAGTTGTTTCTCTCACACTCGTGTTTGCACTCGAAATTAGGCTTTTACCTCCACTCTATTGCACTTACAACTCTCGTGCCTTTTACCTCTCTTAACCTTTTCTCGTGATTTCGTAAGCAGATTCGTTAAGGCTTAGTCCTTGGTCTAGGTGGTCGGTTCAAAAGGGTAACAAGTGATTGATGTATTCGGTTTGGTGAGGTGAAAGAATAGGAATTGGGTTAAAAGTGTGGCGTATTAGGAAGAGTAGGATAGAAGATGGATCGGAAACTATATCAACTCAAAGCTTGACAATCAACTAACAATTGAATTGCATAAATCACTTTTTTTTTTCGATTTTTTTTTCGGAATTTTTTTTTTCAAACTTGTATAACTTTTTTTTTGTACTATATCAGCAAACTAAATACAATAGAAGCACTTTTGTACACGATTTTTTTTTCTCTCCGGCTGCGTGAATTTTTGTTTTTATAATAACAGCAACAAACCAATCAAAATGAGAAAACCTCGGGAATGCTCCGCTTCAAACGTCTAAGCTTCTCGTTTTAAGTAGCTCTGATACCAGATGATACGATCCGCCTTGGAAGAGTCGAGTCGTATTAGTGTGCCCGATCGTCAACAAGAAGTTACGTTAGGTTTAATTGAAAAGGTCAAATGAAGGAAAGAAGGGTATTGGTTTTGGGTTCGGATTAGAATAGGTAAGAGTTTGAAAATTCGGGTTTGGAGTCCGAATAGGTATAGATGAAGGAATTGGTTCAATTAGGTAAATGGAGAAATGGGGTTGAACAAAAAGTGCAAACAAGAACCAATACTGATTTGGTATCGACCCATTGTTTATAAGCTCTTTAGTTCGGTTTGGAATTGGTAAAGGAAAACCTCGACCCACTATCTAACAAGATAGGAACCTCGGTATGTTTGAGCCACACTACGAGTAGTGATAAGTTCGGTTTCGACAAAAGCAGCGGTGACACACTAGAACGCTAGGAAGCCAATCGAATCTTTGAATGAAATTTGAGAAAAGTTTTTGCCTAACAAATTTGGCAGCATAACATTAACAAAAGTCCAAAAAGCCCTTTACAAAGTAACACAAGCCACAATTTATAGTGAATGCAAGGGTAGCCGAATAGGCTCTTGAGGTAGCTAAATGGTTTCTGAAAATTCCAGAATTTTGATGAAGCTTCCTTGAAGTTTCTTGTGCATGGAGAACGGTAAGGGGCAGCTTCTAGATGCCTTGGTTCAATAGAAAAAATTAAATGAATTGTTTGGGAGCTGAAATGCCATCAATAGGTTCGACCAAATGCTTGAATTTGGAATTAATCTTTTGCTTGATTCAGCCGAATGTTCATGTGATTAAGGAGCTGTCTAGAGCACTTCAATAGTCTTAGAATGTGAACAAACCGATTTGAACAGCCACACATGTGTGAACAAACAAAACCGAACAGCCCTTGGTGTGAAAGGAATAATCGGGTGGGTGTGAACAGCCTTAATTTGTCTTGGGCAGCCAATCGGTCTTCTTGAAGAGTTGTAAGGCTTGGCTGAATGGTCACTTAGGGAACACCAAAGATCAGCACACCAATTTTAAATCATCCATGCACCTATGACGTCCAAGGGGTAATGTACCTACAACATTTAATTCAGCAAATTAAATCCATTTTAGACACATTAAATTCGGCAACATAGACAAATAAATCTTGCACCATAAATTAGGCTGGACATAATTAATCTTTGTAATAGTTAAGACAAATTTAATTGGTCCTAATTAATTAAGTACTTAATTTAGAACATAATTAAAACATGTCCAGATTATGACAAATTAATTATTAAAACAAATAACTAATAAAACTAACAGCAACTTAAATGATTTATTCCAGCATAATAAACGCAATAATGAAATGAGCTGAAACGAGCTCATTGAGCTAAGTTAAGTTGAAGTTGAGCTGATTTGAGCTGATTTGAGCTTGAAGGAGTATGCATGGTTTGCTTGGCTTGCTGGTCCAAGAGCTTTCAAGAAGTCCAGCAACGGTTTCACCCCAAACTCTATCAACTAAGGTTGTTGTTGCGTCTTTGAATCTCTTTGCTCGAGCTCGGGTGATCGGTCCTACGGGCAATTCGAGAGGATCTTCATTGGCAGTCGACAACTCGGGAGGTGTGGTTGTATCAGTCCAAAGGAATGTACCTACATGAAATAAACAAGTCATTAAGACATCTCATGAACACTCATAAATTCGGCATGATGTGAACACATTAATGTCATGCATTAATTTAACTATGTGAACATAATCAATTTATGTAATGACTATGGCATATTAATAACAAATATTAATATAAGACAAGTTTAATGCTTAAATAAATATGTGCAAATTTTTATTTAATGCATTAAAGACAAAACCAAGTTTAAATGGAAAAGGAAAGTTACCATGGAAATTTAATTCAATTCCAAAAACATAGGTTGGCCTTACCTTCTCGAAATGAAACGAAAATTTCAGATGTGGCCAAACAAGGTGATTAATAAATGAATCAAAATTGAAACCCAAATCATTGAATTTCACCTTCTTATCAAAAGTTTGAACATCAAGCAAACATATTTTGATTGCAAATGATGCAAAGTGCTTAATGTTTCCATAAAATGAATTCATGTAGCAAATACCAGGCTTGAACACACGAACTTGTTTAGGAATTCCAACAAGCAACATATTAGAAAAAGATATAATCAACTCACCACACGAATTATATTTCACTAGTTTAAACACACATGTTGATTTGACAAAACCGAGCATACCAAAATGCAAAGGTTTATACTTCACTAGTATTAATCGGGAATGCAAATCACTACATGGAAATTTCGCACAAAAACTCAAAGCTTGTTCATGAAGAACACAATTGCACATATCATGTGAAGATCTTTTAACATGGATCCAAACAAAGAATTTTTAACGAAAATGCAACTTTTCAAACAGGCAGATTTATCACAAATCAATTGAGCAGGCATATTTAAACATAAAGATTTAACACATGAGTTCAACAAGTTTGCAGGGTCAAACACATGAGAATTTTACGTGATGGACTTTGATCAAACATGTTCAAAATTAAGCTTAGAGAAAACTAATCCAATGTTGTCAACAAATTTGCCAATGTAGTAATCGTCATAAGAAAAGCTGTATATGGCACCTTTTAAAACAAATTCGTTAACAATAGTAAGTGAACAAAAATTATCCAAATCAAGTGACTTTGATTCGATAAATAAAGAATCCTTACCTTCCTTACCTTCAATCGCAAGTGGTTGGTAGTCATTCGCGAACTTACCTTTTTCGAACAACCTAAAACACCTCTCGTTTGGAAGGTAATGTAGATGGAATTGGTCGTACAAACTTCTAGGAACCTGAAAAGGTAGTTCACAAGAAGATCGAACAGGTGGGTTAGTAGAAATAATCCTCACTTGCTCACTTGTTTTCTGACTCGATTCTTTTTCTTCTGAATCACTCGTTTCTTTTGTTTCAATTTCTTTTTCATCTTCTTTTTCACTCTCAAATTTCTTTTCGTTCTCTTTTTCAATCTCATTTTCTTTTTCATTTTCTTTTTGCTTTTCAAAGGCTTTTTCAAGTTCTCTCAAGATTCGCTCATTTTCTCTCTTACTTGCCTCTCTTTTCTTTTTATTTCATTTTCTTTTTCTTCTTTTGCTTTTTCTTTTCTTTTCTTTGTTTTCTCTTTACAAGAATTTACAAAAGAACGATGAGAATACAAATCTTGTTCGAAAGATGAAGAACTATTTGCATATGATTCACAATCAAAACTTCGTGAAGAATACTCCGAGTAAGATTTCTTTGAAGATCTAGTAGGAGTATGTCTTTCTCTTCGAATGCCATCTTGGAACGAATCAAAATCTTAATCGGCTTCTCGTCTTCTCGAATTTCTTGATGAAAAGGACTTTCGATCGAAGTCACTTCTCGAATTCGTTGATGAATATGAGTCATAGTATGAATCTCTTTGTCTCGACGTAGATGGCGAAAAGGAGTCACGATTGGAACTTTTTTTTCAGGTAGTAGTCGGGGGTATATCTCCGTGGGGTTCTTGGTTCCGTTTTACGACTTGAAGAAACTCGATCACTTTGGTCTTGTTTAGTCGCCATTCTTCGCATTTCTTGCACCAAGTATTGGTATTCCTATTCGGTGAACTCTTCGCGTGACATGATTTTTGTTGCTAAAAAGAAAATGTTAGATCACAAAACAAAATAAAAAAATTAAGTACCTCACCACAAACCTCACAATTTCGCTCGGAAAGAAGAAGAAAAAAAAGGTGTCACTCCCGCTCGTGTTTACACTCGTTTGGGTTTTACCTCCACTCGAATGATCTCACTCGCTCATGCCTTTTTCCGCTCCTTTCTCCTCTTATAACCTTGTAACAGACTTAGTGTAATATCCTGAATTAGGGCTTAATCAGAATAGTGGTTTCGTGACCACAAATCCGAGATAGAAATAATAATTTTATAATTATTTTGATTATTATGATATGATTTCATGATTGTGTGAAAATTTCGTGATGAAATTCTATGCCTAAAGTGCTTAAATTGAAAGTAGGGACTAAATCGAATAAGTTGCAAAACTTGCATTCTAGAAGTTTTAGTATGAAATTGTTTTGGAATATTAATGAGGAGGTCTTAAATAGCAATTTGACCAATTTTAAGTTCATGGACAAAATTAGGACATGGAAGGAATTTTTGGAAAGTTTAGTAGTAAGGGTATTTTGGTCATTTAGTTATTAAAATGAATTAAAAACAAGATTAAAAGCCAATTTTTGTTCATCTTCTTCATTAGGCCGAAATTTCAAGGGTTTTCCATAGCTAGGGTTTGTTTCAAGCTTCCAAGCTCCATAGTAAGTGATTCCAAGCCCCGTTTTTAATGTTCTTTATGTTTTTGGAATCCCGGTAGCTCGATTAAGCTTATGTTAGCGATAATTCAACCTAGGGTTTATATTTGGAAAAATACCCATAGGTGAAATTTGTGTATTTTGATGTTTTATGATAGAATATGAGGTTTTAAATTATGTTAAACAACTTGTGCTACTCGGTTTTGAGTGAAAACGAGTAAAAGGGCTTAATCGACAAAAATACCTAATAGTCACAAGTATATGTTAGAGAGAGAATTTGATGTTTCCATAGAAGGGAAAAGTGATCAGCATGTTATAAAACATAAGAATAAGGAATAAAGTTTAATTCCCGAGCCTAGGGGCAAAAGTGTAATTATGCAAAAGTTTAGGGGCAAAAGTGTAATTTTTCCAAAGTTCGTATTAAATGCTGTTTTGATGAATGTATGTATTAAATAAGATTAATTTGGTATTATAGATCAAGAAAAACGAGATTCAAGTCGTGATCGAGGAAAAGAAAAGATTGTGGACTAAATTGCAAAATCTTTATATTTTGGTACCAAGGTAAGTTCATGTGTAAATAATGTAGCATAAATGTTATTTTTAAGTTATTAATGTTAATTGTATGATATGCTGATTTTTAATCGTGAAATATTATGCTTTGTGGTTAATGTTGAGTAATATGCAAATTATGTTTACTACTTGATAAATATGAATTGCTACCGAGTATCGGTTCTGATATTCCATGGAAGACGGCAAATGTGAGATCGAGGAAAAAAAAGCCCGTTTGAACCTTAGGAATAGATTAGGATACAAGTGACATGTCACTAGGATGGTTGAGCATCCGAACTCGTTGAGTTGAGTCCGAGTTTACTTATGGATGCGAATGTCCGAACTCGTTGAATTGAGTCCGAGTTCGTGAAATGTAACTAGGCATCCGAACTTGTTGAGTTGAGTCCGAGTTCACTTATGGATGCGAACGCCCGAGCTCGTTGAGTTGAGTCCGAGTTCACTTATGGGCGGGTTACATGGTAGCTTGATTACATATGAAGCACTTATGTGCAAATTATCCGTGTATCCGAGTTGTATTCCGATGTGTTCAACGGGTGAAATTTCTAATGAAATGGAAGAACACTTAAGATGCAAGCGACGTTTTGGTAAGTGTTGTGAAATGGACACTTTGGACAGGTATGTTCTTAACCCTTGGGTTGAAAATAGATACAACAACGATAAGGTGGTAAGATGATGAATGATGTTTAGAAATGTGATATATGCTTTGGTGATACCATGCTAAAGTTGTTTGGTATATTTGTATTGTTTTGTTACTTGTTATTTACATATGAACTTACTAAGCATTTATGCTTACTCCCTCCTCTTTATTTACTGTAGTTTTGAACAAGCCAGCTCGGGAATCGGGATGGGTCGAAGGTTCGATCACACTATCCAAAGGACTTTCATCTGGGTAAATGGCTTGTAAAACTTAAGTATGGCATGTATAGCAATATACTTATTTTGTGTAAATAATTTTATGATATGGCCATGTTTGGTTGAGAAAATGTTTGATATTGATAAGTCATGGTGATGGCTAATTCAGATCATGTTTGATATTATGGAAGTTTAATAGGTTATCTAGTTCATAAAAATTCATGGAAAGATGAAGCTTGCCTTAAAATGAATATTGCTGCAGCAATGACATGAATTTGAAAAATCACTAAAATAGTATAAATGGAACTAAATGATGAGTAAGTTATGAAATTGAAGATTAATGAGTTTATTTTCATGTGGATTGAACAAAACAGGCATATAAATTATATTTTATAAGATATTTAAACTTTTTTGAAACAGGGCGAGTGATTTCTGGATCCCTGTTCGACTTTAAAATTTATAATAAATTTTAAAAAATAATTAGAAGTTTTTCTTTATTTGTACAGGTTCTTTATTGAGTCTAGTTTTAAGAGAAACAAACCTCATAGTCATTTAATTTCTGTATATAGAAATATCTGATTCGTAATACACAGAGGTCAGAGCAGTCGAACCCTGAAACAGGGGAGACTTTAACTAATAAACTGTACTAATTGGCCCAATCAAAAAATTCTAGAAAAAATTAGTAAATACATATATGAGTCTAGATTTAGGAAAAATTTACGGATCTAGATTTCGAGTTTTGTAACTCGAGATATGATTTTTCTTGTAACTGTGACGTGGGTAGTTAGAAAGCTGTGAATGTAGAAATAAATGATTTGAAGTTCTTAATTTGATAAATATTGTTCGGTAACCCCTCAAGCTCGACTCCGACGATGGTCTCGGGCGTGGGGGCGTTACATTTAGTGGTATCAGAGTAGGTTTAGTCGGTTCTCGGACTACGTGTTGTATATATGGATTTTTGCTATACATGCCATATGTATGAATTGTGATAGTGTGACGACTTCTGACCTTTTTAAATGATTTTTATATAGTAAATGGATCCCGATCCAGCTGTGTCAGATGAAGTAGAGAGTAATGCACCAGCCCCGGCTGAAGGGGTAGCGCCAACTGAAAACCCACCTCCTACTGTTGGTCAGGGAGAAGGAGAAAGGGATCGGGAAGCCTTTCTCCAAATGATGAGTGCATGGTACACTTGAGTTCATTCAATACGAACCCAAATGTCGACCTCCCCACCTCCCCAATTCCTCAACCTATGCCTCCAATGCCTCAAGGAGTGGATATGATAAAATTTCACAGAACCCCGTTGATAGAATTAAGTAAACAAGGGGTGAAGAATTTAGAGCAAATATTAATGATGATGCGAGAAAGCGAGTTCGGCTTGAAAATTCTATCCGGTATTTGATGAATTATCTTGTACACTTGAAGAATGTTTGAAATGTGCTACATCTTTGTTGAGAGATTCAGCCTATAATTGGTGGAAGACTTTGATTTGGTGGTACCAAACAGAGGGTGACACAGGGAATTCTTTCAAGAAGAGTTTTGGAAGAAATATATTAATGAAAGATTTATTGATCGAAATGTAAAGAGTTTCTTGAGTGAAGCAAGGTAATATGACATCTCGAAATATGAAAGAGAGTTTGTTCGATTGAGGAAGTATGCCAGGGAATATGTTCCTATAGAAGCCAAGATGTGCCGACGATTTGAAGACGGGCTCAACGAAGACATTAAAGTATTTGTCGGGATCCTTGAACTGAAAGAAATGGTAGTCCTAGTTGATCGAGCTTGTAAGGCTGAAGAACTACTTAAAGAGAAGAGGAAGGTAGAGGCTGAGACACGAAATTGGAAGAAAAGGCCAATGAGTAAGGCACCTTCACAGCAACCCGAAAAGTCAAGAAATATGAATCCTCGTTCCCAAGTTTCAATTTGGGCAATCATATGGAAATTTTAAGAAGCGAAATGTGGGTCCTAAATCTCGAATACTACTGCACCGATTAGGGAATTCGAGATTTGTTAAACCCGAGTGCCGGTGTGTGGTAGAAATCATTTTGGTCCGTGCAGAGCAAATGAATGTTTTCGATGTGGTTCTCGGATCATTTTATTAGAGACGCCTGAGAGAGTGAGAAAGAAAAATTTCAGAGTGTAAAAGCTAGTGGTGCAAACTCGAGGGGAAGGTATCCGAGAAAAGCTGGAAGTGAAACAAGCAGTAAGAATGTAGCTAGAGATGCAGCAGTTAGATCTGAGGGAAGAGCTCCGGCTAGAACTTATGCTATTAAAACGCGGAAGATGCTTCCTCACCCGATGTGATTACCGGTACATTTTCTCTTTATGATATTAATGTTATTGCTTTGATTGATCCTGGTTCTACTCATTCATATGTATGCATTAAACTGGTGTCTAGTATGAATATACTTGTTGAGAACACAGAATTTATAATTAGAGTGTCGAACCCGTTAGGCAAATGCGTGATAGTTGATAAAGTAAGCAAGAAATGCCCTTTAATGATTTGGGGTCATTACTTTCCGGCCGACTTGATGTTGTTGCCGTTTGATGAATTTGATGTTATTTTGGGTATGGATTGGTTGACATTGCATGATGCTATAATAAATTGCAAAGAAAAGGTTATAGAATTAAAGTGTGAAAGTGGTGAAATTCTGCGGGTTGAGCCAGACAAATCAGAGGCATTATCTAGTATGATTTCTTCGATGTCGGCTCAGAGATATTTGAGAAAGGGTTATGAAGCTTATTTGGCGTATGTAATTAATACAAAAGAAGTTGAAAAGAAAGTTGAATCGGTCTTGGGTTGTGTGTGAATTTGCGGACGTATTTCCAGAAGAATTGCCGGGTTTGCCTCCAGCCAGGGAAGTAGAATTTGGTATTGATTTAATACCAGGAACAGCTCCGATCTCGATTGCTCCATATAGAATGGCACCAACAGAGTTGAAAGAATTAAAGTCGCAGTTGCAAGAGTTGACTGATAAAGGCTTTGTGAGATCGAGTTTTTCACCTTGGGGTGCTCCCGTGTTATTTGTGAAAAAGAAGGATGGTTCTATGAGATTATGTGTTGATTATCGACAGTTAAACAAGGTGACAATCAAAAACAAGTATCCGTTGCCGAGAATTGATGATTTGTTTAATCAGCTAAAAGGAGCGACATGGTTTTCAAAGATTGACTTGAGATCTGGGTATTATCAGCTGCGAGTAAAAGAGTCAGATGTGCCTAAAACTACTTTTAGAATAAGGTACGGTCATTATGAATTTTTAGTTATGCCGTTTGGGTTGACAAATGCTCCTGCTGTGTTTATGGACTTAATGAATCGCATATTTCAGCCATACCTGGACAGATTTGTTGTAGTGTTTATAGATGATATTTTAATTTATTCAAAAGATGAGACAGAGCATGCTGAGCATTTGAGGATAGTTTTGCAAACTTTGAGAGATAAGTAGCTGTATGCTAAGTTTAGTAAAAGTGAATTTTGGCTCCGAGAAGTTGGATTTTTGGGTTATATTGTTTCAGGTGATGGTATACGGGTTGATCCTTGTAAAATTTCAGCCATTGTTGATTGGAAACCACCGAAAAATGTAACTGAAGTTAGGAGTTTCTTGGGGCTAGCTGGGTATTATCGGCGGTTCGTAAATGGATTTTCTCTAATTGCTGCTCCTATGACTAGACTACTCCGAAAGGATGTTAAATTTGAATGGACGGAAGAATGTCAACAGAGTTTCGAAGAATTGAAAAAGTTATTAACTGAAGCACCAGTGTTGATACAACCCGAATCAGGTAAAGAATTTGTGGTGTATAGTGATGCTTCTCTAAATGGTTTGGGGTGTGTACTCATGCAAGAAGGAAAAGTGGTGGCTTATGCTTGAGATGTTAAAACCTCATGAGAAGAATTATCCTACTCACGATTTGGAATTGGTCAGTAGTGGTATTTGCTTTGAAGATTTGGCAACATTATTTGTATGGTGAAAATGCCGAGTATATACCGATCACAAAAGTCTTAAATACTTGATGTCATAAAAGACTTGAATTTGAGACAATGAAGATGGTTAGAGTTATTGAAAGATTACGAGCTTGTTATCGATTATCATCCGGGAAAAGCGAATGTGGTTGCCGATGCTTTAAGCTGAAAGTTGTTGTTTGCTTTGAGAGTTATGAACACTCAGTTGAAAATTTCAGATGACGGTTCGATTCTAGCAGAGTTAAGAGCAAGACCGATGTTTTTACAAGAGATTTCTGAAGCTCAAAAAAATGATCAAGATTTGCTAGCCAAAAGAAAACAGTGTGAAGCTGATACGGAATCAAATTTCAGAATCGGTTCTGATGGTTGTTTAATGTTTAAAAATCAGATTTGTGTACCGAAAAATGATGAGTTGATTCAAAAGATTTTGCATGAAGCACATAATAGTTGTTTAGCGGTTCATCCGGGCAGTACGAAGATGTATAATGACTTGAAGAAAATGTACTGGTGGAGTGGAATGAAAAGAGATATTTCCGAGTTTGTATCAAAGTGCTTAGTTTGTCAACAAGTGAAAGCTGAACACCAAGTACCTTTGGGATTACTCCAGCCTATTATGGTTCCTGAATGGAAATGGGATCGGATTACTATGGATTTTATATCAGGGTTGCCGTTAACTCGGGGAAGAAAAATGTCATCTGGGCAATAGTTGATGATGACTAAATCGGCTCATTTTATTCCGGTACGTACAGATTATTCTCTTAATAAGTTAGCTGAATTGTATATCCGAGAGATTGTTAGACTTCATGGGATACCTTTGTCAATCATTTCGGATAGAGATCCGAGGTTTACCTCACGGTTTTGGAAAAAGTTGCAAGAAGCATTAGGTACAAAGTTAAATTTCAACACTGCCTTTCATCCACAAACTGATGGACAATCAGAGAGAGTAATTCAGATTCTTGAAGACATGCTCAGATGTTGCGTATTGGAATTTCAAGATAGTTGGGAAAGGTACTTACCATTGGTAGAATTTGCTTATAATAATAGTTATCAGACAAGTTTGAAGATGGCACCTTATGAAGCATTATATGGTCGTAAATGTCGGACGCCATTGTATTGGACTGAACTCAAGGAAAATCAAATTTATGGAGTTGATTTAATAAAAGAAACCAAGAAAAGGTGAAAGTGATTCGAGATTGTTTGAAAGTCGCTTGGATAGATGAAATCTTATGCGGATTTGAAACGAAAAGAAATGGAGTTTCAAGTTGGTGATAAGGTATTTTTGAAAGTGTCTCCATGGAAGAAAGTCCTTAGATTTGGACGAAAGGGCAAGTTAAGTCCGCGTTTTATTGGACCGTATGAAATAATTGAAAAAGTTGGACCGGTAGCATATCGGCTAGCGTTACCACCCGAATTAGAGAAGATTCATGATGTGTTTCACGTATCTATGTTACGTTGGTATCGTTCGAATCCTTCACATATAATTTCACCGACAGAAGTTAAACTACGACCGGATATGACTTATGAAGAAGAACCGATTAAGATTTTAGCTCGAGAAGTCAAACAACTAAGAAATAAAAGTGTTGCACTTGTGAAAGTGTTGTGGCAAAAGCATGGGGTAGAAGAGACTACATGAGAACCTGAAGAAACTATGAGAAACCAATATCCACACCTATTTACCGGTAAGATTTTCGAGGACGAAAATCCTTAAAAAGGGGGGGGGGAGAGTTGTAATATCCTGAATTAGGGCTTAATCGAAATAGTGGTTTCGTGACCACAAATCTGAGATAGAAATAATAATTTTATAATTATTTTGATGATTATGATATGATTGCATGATTGTGTGAAAATTTCGTGATGAAATTCTATGCCTAAAGTGCTTAAATTGAAAGTAGGGACTAAATCGAATAAGTTGCAAAACTTGCATTCTAGAAGTTTTTAGTATGAAATTGTTTTGGAATATTAATGAGGAGGTCTTAAATAGCAATTTGACCAATTTTAAGTTCATGGACAAAATTAGGACATGGAAGGAATTTTTGGAAAGTTTATTAGTAAGGGTATTTTGGTCATTTAGTTATTAAAATGAATTAAAAACAAAATTAAAAGCCAATTTTTGTTCATCTTCTTCATTAGGCTGAAATTTCAAGGGTTCTCCATAGCTAGGGTTTGTTTCAAGCTTCCAAGCTCCACAGTAAGTGATTCCAAGCCCTGTTTTTAATGTTCTTTACATTTTTGGAATCCCGGTAGCTCGATTAATCTTATGTTAGCAATAATTCAACCTAGGGTTTATATTTGGAAAAATACCCATAGGTGAAATTTGTGTATTTTGATGTTTTATGATAGAATATGAGGTTTTAAATTATGTTAGACAACTTGTGTTACTCGGTTTTGAGTGAAAACGAGTAAAAGGGCTTAATCGACAAAAATACCTAATAGTCACAAGTATATGTTAGAGAGAGAATTTGATGTTTCCATAGAAGGGAAAAGTGATCAGCATGTTATAAAACATAAGAATAAGGAATAAAGTTTAATTCCCGAGCCTAGGGGCAAAAGTGTAATTATGCAAAAGTTTAGGGGCAAAAGTGTAATTTTTCCAAAGTTCGTATTAAATGCTGTTTTGATGAATGTATGTATTAAATAAGATTAATTTGGTATTATAGATCAAGAAAAATGAGATTCAAGTCGTGATCGAGGAAAAGAAAAGATTGTGGACTAAATTGCAAAATCTTTATATTTTGGTACCAAGGTAAGTTCATGTGTAAATAATGTAGCATAAATGTTATTTTTAAGTTATTAATGTTAATTATATGATATGCTGATTTTTAATCGTGAAATATTATGCTTTGTGGTTAATGTTGAGTAATATGCAAATTATGTTTACTACTTGATAAATATGAATTGCTACTGAGTATCGGTTCCGATATTCCATGGAAGACGGCAAATGTGAGATCGAGGAAAAAAAGCCCTTTTGAACCTTAGGAATAGATTAGGATACAAGTGACATGTCACTAGGATGGTTGAGCATCCGAACTCGTTGAGTTGAGTCCGAGTTCACTTATGGATGCGAATGTCCGAACTCGTTGAGTTGAGTCCGAGTTCGTGAAATGTAACTAGGCATCCGAACTCGTTGAGTTGAGTCCGAGTTCACTTATGGATCGAACGCCTGAGCTCGTTGAGTTGAGTCCGAGTTCACTTATGGGCGGGTTACATGGTAGCTTGATTACATATGAGGCACTTATGTGCAAATTATCCGTATCCGAGTTGTATTCGATGTGTTCAACGGGTGAAATTTCTAATGAAATGGAAGAACACTTAAGATGCAAGCGACGTTTTGGTAAGTGTTGTGAAATGGACACTTTGGACAGGTATGTTCTTAACCCTCGGGTTGAAAATAGATACAACAACGATAAGGTGGTAAGATGATGAATGATGTTTAGAAATGTGATATATGCTTTGGTGATACCATGCTAAAGTTGTTTGGTATATTTGTATTGTTATGTTACTTGTTATTTACATATGAACTTACTAAGCATTTATGCTTACTCCCTTCTATTTATTTACTGTAGTTTTGAACAAGCCAGCTCGGGAATCGGACGGGTCAAGGTTCGATCACACTATCCAAAGGACTTTCATCCGGGTAAATGGCTTGTAAAACTTAAGTATGGCATGTATAGCAATATACTTATTTTGTGTAAATAATTTTATGATATGGCCATGTTTGGTTGAGAAAATGTTTGATATTGATAAGTCATGGTGATGGCTAATTCAGATCATGTTTGATATTATGGAAGTTTAATAGGTTATCTAGTTCATAAAAATTCATGGAAAGATGAAACTTGCCTTAAAACAGAATATTGCTGCAGCAATGACATGAATTTGAAAAATCACTAAAAATAGTATAAATGGAACTAAATGATAAGTAAGTTATGAAATTGAAGCTTAATGAGTCTATTTTCATGTGGATTGAACAAAACAAGCATATAAATTATATTGTATGAGATATTTAAACTTTTGTGAAATAGGGCCAGAGTGATTTCTGGATCCCCTGTTCTAACTTTAAAAATTCATAATAAATTTTAAAAAAATAATTAGAAGTTTTTCTTTATATTTACAGGTTCTTTATTGAGTCTAGTTTTAAGAGAAACAAACCTCATAGTCTTTTGATTTCTGTATAGAGAAATATCTGATTCGTAATACACAGAGGTCAGAGCAGTCGAACCCTAAAACAGGGGAGACTTTAACTAATAAACTGTACTAATTAGCCCAACCAAAAATTCTAGAAAAAAATTAGTAAATACATATATGAGTCTAGATTTAGGGAAAATTTACAGATCTAGATTTCGAGTTTTGTAACTCGAGATATGATTTTTCTTGTAACTGTGACGCGGGTAGTTAGAAAGCTGTGAATGTAGAAATAAATGATTTGAAGTTCTTAATTTGATAAATATTGTTCGGTAACCCCTCAAGCTCGACTCCGGAGATGGTCTCGGGCGTGGGGGCGTTACACTTAGTATGACTTGATCTCTAGTATTGTGGGTTGGTTTCAAATGGTTTTACAAAGGATAACATATGAGGGGTTACGGGTTGGCTAAAAGAAAAGGAAATTGGGTAAAAAAAAGTGTGGCGTGGATGAGATTAGAATAGAAGATGAATCAGGAACGATATCAAACCAAGGGCTTTGACATTCGAACAACAATCGAATTGCATTAAACACTTTTTTTTCAGATTTTTTTTTTCTTTTCGAATTTTTTTTGAATTTTTTTTCGAATTTTTTTTGACTTGTATAACTTTTTTTTTGTACTATATTGACAAACTAAATACAATAAAACACTTTTTGTATAAGATTTTTTTTTCTTTGGCTGCGTAGATTTTTGTTTTTATAGCAACAGCAGCTAACTAATCAAAATAAGAAAACTTCGGTATACGAATTTTTTTTCTCTACTCTTTTTTTTTGGATCCTACTTACTGCGTTCACTTGGACTAGCCCGGGATTAATTTCATCGCACGATCTTCTCATTTTAATAGCTCTGATACCAAATGATACAAATCGCTTCAGGGAGAGTCGAGTCGTATGCTGAGTTGCCCGATCGTCTACGAGAAAGTATCGTTCAATCCACTTTTGAAATGAAGTTGATGGAAAAAAATAGGACGAAAGCTATGTATAATGGTTCTATGATGGTTTATGGATAAGAATAATATGTATATTCGGCTAAATTGGAAGGGAAAGTGAAAGAAGTAAATAGATGATGGATATGGAAGAAAAGGGTTCTTAAAAGCAAGCACGAACCAATATTAGAAAATATCGACCCAAAATGCTTATAGGCTTTCAAGGTGGAGGATGAAAGTGATAAACCTCGACCCGCTACTTAGCAAAGTAGGAACCTCGGCATATGGGTGAACGCCACACTATTTGATAGTGATAAGTTCGGGATAGTGAAGAAAAGGGTTGACGCCACTAGGCTTCCTAGATAAGCCAACGAAGTCCTCAATGAAATATGAGAGAAAGAAATCTCACAAATTCCATAAAAGTTTAACAAAGTTTCATTAAGTGAAAAGTCTAACCTCTTACAAATGAAATAACGTATATTTATAGCCTAAATAAATGTAGCTGAATGGACAAGCTTAGAAGCTAAGAAATTCGGCCATAAACACCTAGATAATTCTAGAAGAAAAATCATGAATATCAATGAATGTGCAGCCCTTTAATGTTCCATCATCCCCCTTGGCCGAATGAAGCTTTAATGCACCTTGAATACTTGAATGGTTAGCTTGAAAATGCATGGATCAAGCATGAAACGTCCTAATGTATGTTCCTCCATAAATTCGGTCCATGAACCTTCAAAACATGAACATTAAATAGCCCCTACTTGCATGAACGTCTCCAATTCATGTACTCCCTTAAATGCCGTCCATTGAACCTCAATTCTACATGCACCTCTTCATACATTGCACCAAGCCCTACATGAACTTGCATTAATTTCCTTCCATGCATGCATGTGTACCGTCCAAAGGGATTGGATCTTCTAGATACATTCATGCATGAATCTTCATCATTCATGTAACCGAATGTGCATTTGAACCCAAACATCCATGTATTTTGTGCATTCATGTATTTGACAAATACATGAACTTGTAAACACCTTGAATCTGGTCATACATGCACATAATTAAATGTTGTTCATTCATGCATGTGGGATGTCCAAAAGAGATGTTTCTTCAAGCATTCATTGCGCCGTCCATGAGCATTGTACCTACAAGAAATAAAACAATTCATAAGACATCATGTGAACACACATAAATTCAGCACAATGTGAACACATTTAAGTATCAATCTATGACATATTAATAACAAATATTAATATAAGACAAGTTTAATGCTTAAATAAATATGTGCAAATTTTATTTAATGCATTAAAGACAAAACTGAGTTAAACTAAAATGAGCTAAGCTTTAGCTCGTGAGCTAAAGTTGAGCTGAGATTAAACTCCTAAGCTGAAGCTGAGCTAAGGTTTAGCTCGTGAGCTGAATATGAGCTAGGAGTGAGCTCGATTTAGCTCAGGCAAGTTGGATTGAGCTCGAATAAGCTGGATTTGAGCTGGACGGAGCTGGTGGAGTTGGAAACGAGCTTGGATCAGCTTGCCAACATGTCAATTGCTCGGCTTGATAGGCTTGTTCGATGAAGTTCGCGGGGCGTGCTCGTATCACTATTGCAGCTTTTGTGGCTCAACTTTGGGATGAAACACTATTAGGACGTTCTGAGAAAGCTTATCCCAGCTCTTTGAATTCACCGTACAATTGCCTACAAGTCCAGTTCAGCTCACCGAGCTCACCACCAGCTCAAGTTAGCTCACATTCAGCTCAAAACCAGCTCACTAGCTTGGAATTCAGCTCACTTCCAGTTCCCCAGCTCGGGTCTAGCTTACTACCAGCTTACGAGTCCAAGCCCAGCTCGGTTTTAGCTCATGAGATAAACTTCAGCTCATGAAGTCCAACTTTGAGTTCATTTATTTTCTATTGACTTAAATTTAATAAGCCTATTAAAAGTTATTTAATATGCTATAAAATAAATAGTGTTCATATTAGTAGTTTAATTATGTCTTAAAATGCTTAAAGGATGTTAATTAAATTTAGTCACAGCCGAATTTAATTCTTTTGCTTGTGTTCACATTAACCGAAATTTTCACTTGTCTTGTGTAGGGACACCAATGGACACATGAGGTTTGAAGAGACATCACTCTTGGAGGGTGCATGGATGGCTAAGGTGCATGGACACTCAAGATGCATGAATCGGTTAAATGCATGAATGGCAAGGTGCAATGATTCCAAAGGTTCATGAATGACCAAGGGCCATGAATGTTGTGCTACCTCTTCATCTACACAAGTGACTATTCGGTCAAAGGGACATAATACATGCACGAGATGGTTGGCCGAATGTCTTCCTCCATGAACCTCTACATGCCGTTCACATTGTGTTCACACAACAAGTCCTTTTGGTTCACCATGTTCACACCTATGGACTCTTCAGGTTTCGGCATTCACACCTTTGGCCCTTGGAGTTACATCATTTAATTCATCACTTTTGGCTAAAGGTTTTCACTTAAATTGCTTCATTAAACAAGGGAGGCCGAACCTAGCAAGTGTCCCTTGGAGCTTCATTCATTCACTTATTATTTCTTAAGCATGAAGCATTCATAATTCATGTTCCATAGTCGAATCTAGTCATGCACTTTAAGGGATAATTTTCTAGAATTTTCTTTTACTTAATTTGTAAGTATGAAAGGCCATTCGACTACCTAGACTTTAGGCCTATAAATACTTGTTAATTTTCCATGTAAAAGAACTTTTGACTCTTTGTTAATGTTATGCTGCCAAAATTGTGAGGCAACTTATTCTCCATTTTGTTCAAAGATTCAATTGGCTTTCCTAGCGATCTAGTTGCGTCAACCGTTTTCTTTGTCGAACCTGAACTTATCACTACCTGTAGTGTGGCGTTCGAACATACCGAGGTTCCTATCTTGTTAGATAGTGGGTCGAGGTTTCCTTTACCAATCCTAAACTAAACTTAAAGGGTTTAAAAACAACGGGTCGATACCATTTCGGTATTGGTTCTTGTAAGTACCTTTTTAGTTCAAACCTGTTTCTTCTATACCAATTCGTACCTAAACTGACCAATTCATTCATACCCCTTCATTCATACCATTTCGACCATTCCTGCAATTCAACTAAACTTAACGTAACTTCTTGTCGATGATCGGGTAATCACTAATACGACTCAACTCACCCGAGGCGGATCGTATCAGCATGCATGGCTGAATTAATTGTTGTTTACTTGATGCATTAATTTGTTGTAGGTTCATGGCAAGAAACGAATTTTATGTGCAGCATTTAAGTGGGTGTTTTGTGCATGGCCAAGACATGTCATGGAAAGCATTTATTAAAGTGTTTACCATGCATGGACGACTTAAATGAGTTGCTGAATTTTCCTTCTTCCCATACGCCTTTTCGTGGAGACCAATGGACATATGCTGGTTGATATTTTCTAAGTGACCATTCGGCCAAAAAGCATGCATGAAGGTTTCCATTCATCCTCTCCTTAGCTGAATCTAGACATGGCTATTAAGCTTCCATGCTTCACATTCATTCAGCCGAATTTCTTCTCCACAAAGCATGCCCATTGGCGTTCCAAGTAGTTGAATTTAGACTTAGTCACTTAATGATCGTCTTCTAGTTTATTCTAGGATTTTCTAGCTAAATTTTACTTAGTCTTTAAGCATTGTTTTATGTCCATTTGGCTACCCCAAGAACTAGGCTATAAATAGTTGTTTACTTTTATTTGTAAAGGTGGTTGAACTTTTATCATTGTTTCTTGTTAATGAAACTATTTGGTGAGATACTTTTCTCCCTAATTTCGTTGAAGACTTGTTGGCTTATCTAGGAAGCCTAGTGGCGTCAACCTATTTTCTTTTATTCCAAACTTATCGCTATTTATAGTGTGGCATTCAAAACTATACCAAGGTTCCTACTTTGCTAAGTAGTGGTTTACCTTCTTTCATCCGATCACCTTAAAAGCCTATAAGCAATTGGGTCAATACTCTCTAGTATTGGTTCGTGCTTGCTTTTGAGTTCCTTCTTTCCATTCTTTTATTTACTTTTAACCGAACCTTTAATAGTCATATTTTAAACCCTACCTTTGAACCCCTTGAATAGCTTTTGCATTATTTACTTAAAAATATCCGTTTTGAACAAACCGAACGATACTTCTTCGTAAATGATCAAGCATTTCACATACGACTCGACTCATCCCCGAGGCAGATCGTATCACTTATACCAAGGTTCCTACTTTGCTTGGTAGCAGGTCGAGGTTCTCCTATTCTCCATCTGACCACCTTGAAAACTTATAAGCATTTGGGTCAATATTTTCTAATATTGGTTCATGTTTGTTTTTGAGATAATTTTTATTCCATTCCATTCCATCCTTTTGTTTCATCATAATCGAACCATTAATTCACTTCACATCCATTGTTTGTTATCCAATTACTATATTTATCTCCATCTTTTATTATTTTTCTATAACCAAACCTACATAAACTTCATATCCATAAACCCATCTTTGAACCCTTTTTACATAGCTTCCTCCATTATTCACTTAAAACATCCTTTGAACAAACTAAACGATACTTCTTCGTAGACGATCCGGCAAACTAGCATACGACTCAACTCTCCCCAAGTGGATTGTATCAAATCACCGGGCTCAAACACAACTCTCTTTTGTCCCTTGTTTGCTCGTTGCACATAAGACTCGGTCCTTGCCTCTATAAATATGCGCGCAGCTTTTGATGTAATTTCTTCACGTAATCAGCCTTTTTCCTAGCATCAGAATGAATTAATTGGTTGTTAGGTAAAGGCAATAAATCTAAAGGAGTTAATGGATTGAAGCTGTAGACTACTTCAAAAGGTGAATGTTTTGTTGCTGTATGAATAGATCTATTATAGGCAAATTCGATATGGGGCAAACATTCTTCCCACGATTTCAAATTTTTCTGAATGATGGCTCATAAAATTGTGGAAAGAACTCGGTTGACCACTTTAGTTTGTCCATCCATTTAAGGATGACATGTAGTTAAGAATAATGATTTAGTCCAGAGTTTACTCCACAGAGATCTCCAAAGGTGACTAAGAAATTTTGCATCATGATCAGACACGATAGTTCGCGAAATTCCATGCAAACGAACGACATCCCTAAAGAAAAGATTAGAAATATGAATGGCATCATCATTTTTTTGTACACCCAATAAAATCTGACATTTTAGAAAACTGATCAACAACCACAAAAATGGAATCCTTCCCTATTTTCGTTCTTGGCAATCCAAGGATGAAGTCGATGGATTTGTCCATCCAAGGAGTTTTAGGTATTGGTAGGGGAGTGTAGAGACCATGTGGTTGAATCTTGGATTTTTCTCGTTTGCATGCTAAGCATCGCTTGCAAACCTGTTCCACATCTTGTGATATGAACCGCCTTGGGGAGAGTCGATTCGTATGCTAAGTTGCCCGATCGTCTACGAGAAAGTATCGTTCAATTCACTTTTGAAATGAAGTAGATGGAAAAATATAACGGAAGCTATGTATAATGGTTCTATGATGGTTTATGGATAAGAATAATATGTATAGGTTCGGCTAAATTGGAAAGGAAAGTGAAAGAAATAAATAGAGGATGGATATGGAAGAAAAGGGTTCTTAAAAGCAAGCACGAACTAATATTAGAAAATATCGACCCAAATGCTTATAGGCTTTCAAGGTGGAGGATGAAAGTGATAAACCTCGACCCGCTACTTAGCAAAGTAGGAACCTCAGCATATGGGTGAACGCCACACTATTTGATAGTGATAAGTTCGGGATAGTGAAGAACAGGGTTGATGCCACTAGGCTTCCTAGATAAGCCAACGAAGTCCTCAACGAAATATGAGAGAAAGAAATCTCACAAATTCGATAAAAGTTTAACAAAGTTTCATTAAGTGAAAAGTCTAACCTCTTACAAATGAAATAACATATATTTATAGCCTAAATAAAAGTAGCTGAATGGACAAGCTTAGAAGCTAAGAAATTCGGCCATAAACACCTAGATAATTCTAGAAGAAAAATCATGAATATCAATGAATGTGCAGCCCTTTAATGTTCCATCATCCCCCTTGGCCGAATGAAGCTTTAATGCACCTTGAATACTTGAATGGTTAGCTTGAAAATGCATGGATCATGCATGAAACGTCCCAATGTATGTTCCTCCATAAATTCGGTCCATGAACCTTCAAAACATGAACATTAAATAGCCCCTACTTGCGTGAACGTCTCCAGTACATGTACTCCCTTAAATGTCGTCCATTGAACCTCAATTCTACATGCACCTCTTCATACATTGCACCAAGACCTACATGAACTTGCATTAATTTCCTTCCATGCATGCATGTGTACCGTCCAAAGGGATTGGATCTTCTAGATACATTCATGCATGAATCTTCATCATTCATGTAACCGAATGTGCATTTGAACCCAAACATTCATGTATTTTGTGCATTCATGTATTTGACAAATACATGAACTTGTAAACACCTTGAATCTGGTCATACATGCACCTAATTAAATGTTGTTCATTCATGCATGTGGGATGTCCAAAGAGATGTTTCTTCAAGCATTCATTGCGCCTGTCCATGAGCATTGTACCTACAAGAAATAAAACAATTCATAAGACATCATGTGAAGACACATAAATTTAGCACAATGTGAACACATTTAAGTTATGTGATATCTATGACATATTAATAACAAATATTAATATAAGACAAGTTTAATGCTTAAATAAATATGTGCAAATTTTATTTAATGCATTAAAGACAAAACCGAAGTTAAACTAAAATGAGCTAAGCTTTAGCTCGTGAGCTAAAGTTGAGTGAGATTAAACTCCTAAGTGAAGTTGAGCTAAGGTTTAGCTCGTGAGCTGAATATGAGCTAGGAGTGAGCTCGGTTTAGCTCGAGCAAGTTGGATTGAGCTCGAATAAAATTTGGATTTGAGCTGGACGGAGCTCGTGGAGCTGGAAACGAGCTTGGATCAGCTTGCCAACATGTCAATGCTCGGCTTGACAGGCTTGTTCGATGAAGTTCGCGGGGCGTGCTCGTATTATTTGGTGTCCCCTAAGTGACCATTTGGCCAACCCTTGCAACTCTTCAAGAAGACCGATTGGCTGCCCAAGACAAATTAAGGCTATTCACACCTACCTGATTATTCCTTTAATAGTATTAAATTTAATTAGTTACAGCCGAATTTAATAGTATTAATGCTGCAGCCGAATTTAAGATTAAGTTGACTAATGGTTTAAATAAATGTGCAGCAAACAAGCATTAAAGGAGTAGCATGCATGGAACTGCATTTAAGGAGTTGTTGGTGCAATGTTGGGGACGACATAAATTGGCTGATGGTTCAGCTTTTCAAGGCAACACTTCGTGGACTTCAAAAGACAAAGCAAAGGTGCTGATTTTTGCTTTCCCAAGCTGGCCGAATAGCTTAGCAAAACCAAGCTTAAAAGCTTTCACACTTGCTACATCTTCCATTCACATTGTTTGACTTTTCGGTTATGTGTGTTCACATATAAGGAGCTATTCAACTTCAGTTTTCACACTAGTCCAACCATTGACATGCCCCAAGCTGTCCATTAAAGCTAAGGCTATTTAGTTTTACGAAGCAGCTCATTTAAGGAGCATTTAGCACCTTTGGTCGAATGTAGACAAGGCTGTTCAGCCCACCACCTTGACCATTAATATTCAGCTGAATGGACCCCTTCTAGATGCTGTCCAATGGTGTTTCTCATGCTTGAAAACTTCAAGGAAGCTTCCAAGGACGTTCAAGAATTTTCAAGGATGGTTCCAGCCCCAATTAGCTTTAAAATTGCTGTCCACTCCACTTCCAATTTGACCATTCTGCTAACTACTTGTTTAGCTATAAATAGGGGTTGTTTTCTTCTTGTAATGGCTAATGAACATTTTATGAATTTTATAAACTTTGTGAGTTTGTTTTCAACTCTCAATTTTCTCCAAAGACTAGTTTGACTTATCAAGAAACCTTGTGGCGTCATTCTATCTTTGTTTCTGAACTTATCACTTTGATTCCCAAAGTGTGGCATTCTAAGTTATACCGAGGTTCCTATCATTCTTGATAGTGGGTCAAGGTCTCCATAAACTACCCCATATCCGTCTTTCATTTTTCGACTCAAGTGTCACATAAGTAACGGGTTAGCACACCGACATTGTGTTAGTTCCTACTTTGGCTCTTAACCAAATCCTATCCCAACATCTACCCAAACTATCCATTATCCTACCGAACCACTTTGTACCTAGTTCTTTCCTTCTAAACAAACATTTCTCGCTTACTCAATTTTACGATCGGGCAAACATTACGACACAAATCTCATCCGAGGTGAGTGTGTATCAGATTCTTTCTCCTCCTCATCCTCCGTTTTGATCTCGCCATCGGCTTGCAACACCATGGTCATTCGATTTGGGCATTGGCTTGCTATGTAGCCTCTTCCGAGACACTTAAAACACTTAATGTCCCGATTCTGATTGTATGACGATTTGGGTGCCTTGCCTTTGTTCACTTCGGCGATGGGCTTATTGGTTTTCAGAGGTACCGTGGTCTCCTTCCCTCGAGGATTGGAAGGTCCTTTACTCGATCCTTTGCTCCACTTTGAAGGGTTGGAAGTGGGAAACCCTCGACTTGGGCCTTTTCTCTTGAGTTGTTTTTCCACCTTGATGGCCACATGGACCATATCAACCACTTCAATGTAGTGTTGTAATTCCACTATGTTTGCTATATCTCGATTTAGACCAGCCAGGAATCATGCCATCGTTGCTTCGGGATCTTCTTGAACATCCTCCCGAATCATTGCGATTTCCATCTCTTTGTAGTAGTCCTCGACGCTTTTGGACCCTTGCATGAGATTTTGGAGTTTTTGGTGCAACTCCCGGTGGTAGTACGCAGGGATAAATTGTTGCCTCATCACCGCCTTCATTTCGGTCCATGTAGAGATAGGATGTTCACCGTTACGCCTCCGACTAGTGGTTAGTTGTTCCCACCAAATCATGGCGTAGTCCGAAAATTCTATTGTTGCTAGTTTCACCTTTTTTATTTTCGAAATAATTATGACAATTGAACACCAACTCTCTATCTTTTTTTCCCACTCAAGATAGGCCTCCGAATCCGATCTACCTTGAAATGGTGGAATGGACAGCTTGATGTTCTTGAGATCATCATCTTCATGCCTTCGACCTCGTTGTCGTGGTTCCCTTCAACAAAAACTAGCAGTGGATTCTTGTTCACTCTCAAGATCACTAAGGTTGTTTGCTTCATCGTCTTGGACCCTTCGTCTCCCCCGATTGTGATTTGGCCTCTCCCTTCTTGGTCTAACCACCTCGGGAGTTCTTTCACATTGGCCATTCATTTCAACTTGGAACAAACGATCTTCGATGGGATTGTGCCTTCGATCTAAGAGTCGCTCCATTTCTCGTAATAAGGCTTGCATGTTTAAGTCGGGGACATTGCGAACGAGTTGTCTTGCCGGATGATCTTCTATGTTGTGATCTGACTCTTGTCACATTAAAACTTTGTTAAAGTAAACCTCACCACAAAACCTCACAATCTCTCGAAAAGGAAAAGGAAGATGTTTCTCTCACACTCGTGTTTACGCTCGAGATTAGGCTTTTACCTCCACTCTATTGCACTTACAACTCTTGTGCCTTTTACCTCAACCTTTTCTCGTGATTTCGTAAGTAGATTCGTTAAGGCTTAGTCCTTGGTCTAGGTGGTTGGTTCAAAAAGGGGGTAACAAGAGATTGATGTATTCGGTTTAGGGTAGGCTGAAAGAGTAGGGAATTGGGTTAAAAGTGTGGCATGAATATGATTAGGGAGAGTAGAATAGAAGATGGATCGGGAACTATATCAAATCAAATCTTGACGTTCAAATAACAACCGAATTGCATAAAGCACATTTTTTTCAATTTTTTTTGAATTTTTTTTGAATTTTTTATATACTTTTTTTAACTACTAAAATGATAATTACAATACAATACTTGAATTTCACGAAGTAATTTTTTTGTATATATATATTTTGTTTATAAACTACTAAAATGGTAAATACAATATAATACCCGAATTTCATGAAGCAAAATTTTTTTCTTTTTTTACTTCTTTTTTTTCACTTACTTGAGTACACTTGGACTAGCCCGGGGATGATTTTGTTGCACAAACTTCTCATTTTAGTAGCTCTGATACCAGATGATACGATCTGCCTCAGGTGAGTCGAATCGTATTAGTGATTGCCCGATCGTTGACAAGAAGTTAGGTTAGGTTTAGCTGAGTTGAAGGAATGGTCAAAATGGTAGGAGCGGTATGAACAAAATGGTATGAATGAAATGGTATGAATGAAAGGGTATGAATGAATTGGTCGGTTTAGGAACGAATTGGTAAAGAAGAAACAGATTTGAACTACTAAAGGTGCTTCAAGAACCAATACCGATATGGTACCAACCCGTTGTTTTTAAGCCCTGTTAGTTTAGTTTAGGATTTGGGAAAGGAAACCTCGACCCACTATCTAACAAGATAGGAACCTTGGTATGTTTGAACGCCACACTACGGATAGTGATAAGTTTAGGTTAGACAAAGGAAACGGTTGACACAACTAGAACACCAGGAAAGCCAATCGAATCTTTGAACGAAATGGAGAAAAAGTTGCCTCACAATTTTGGCAGCATAACATTAACAAAGAGTCCAAAGTTTTTTTTACATGGAAAAATAACAAGTATTTATAGGCCTAAAGTCTAGGTAGCTGAATGGTCTTTCATGCTTACAAATTAAGTAAAAGAAAATTCTAGAAAATTAATCCTTAATGTGCATGACTAGATTCGGCTATGGAACATGAATTGTGAATGCTTCATGTTTAAGAAATGACAAGTGAATGAATGAAGCTCCAAGGGACACTTGCTAGGTTCGGCCTCCCTTGTTTAATGAAGCAATTAAGTGGCAACCTTTAGCCAAAAATCATGAATTAAATGGTGTAACTCAAGGGCCAAAATAGGTGTGAATGCCAGTAACTCAAGAGTCCATAGGTGTGAACATGGTGAACCCAAAGGACTTGTTGTGTGAACACAATGTGAACGGAATGTAGAGGTTCATGGAGGAAGTCATTCGGCCAACCATCTCATGCATGTATTATGTCCCTTTGACAGAATAGTCACTTGTGTAGATGAAGAGGTAGTACAACATTCATGGCTCTTGGTCATTCATGAACCTTTGGAATCAATGTACCTTGCCATTCATGCATTTAACCGATTCATGCATTTAACCGATTCATGCATCTTGAGTGTCCATGCACCTTAGCAGTCCATGCACCCTCCAAAAGTGATGTTTCTTCAAACCTCATGTGTCCATTGGTGTCCCTACACAAGACATGTGTAAATTTCGGTTAATGTGAACAAAAGTAAAAGAATTAAATTCGACTGTGACTAAATTTAATCAACACCAATTAAGTATGTTAAGACATAATTAATACTACTAATATGAACTCAATTTATTATATAGCATATTAAATAACTTTTAATAGACTTATTAAATTTAAGTCAATAGCAAATAAATGAAGTCAAGTTGGACTTCATGAGCTGAAGTTTAGCTCATGAGCTAAAATCGAGCTGGGCTTGAACTCGTGAGATGGTAGTGAGCTAGACCCGAGCTGGGGAACTGGAAGTGAGCTGAATTCCAAGCTAGTGAGCTGGTTTTGAGCTGGTGGTGAGCTCGGTGACCTGAACTGGACTTGTAGGCAATTGTATGGTAAATTCAAAGAGCTGGGATAAGCTTTCTCGGAACGTCCTAATAGTGTTTCATCCCAAAGTTGAGCCACAAAAGCTACGATAGACTCTTTAAACACCTTGGCTCGAGCTTGAGTGACAAGACCTTGAGGTAGCACCATGGAGTCCTTGCTCGAGCTAGCTGTTGAGTGGGGCATGCTCTCATCATATCTTCTCTTTGAATATCTTGAAAGACCTTGGACTCAAAGTTTTATCACTTTCTAATTGAATTCCTCATTGAGTAGGAGTCACAGTATAGGGCACTTTGTCTCGAAGTCCTTGACGAATAGGGATCACGACATGAATCTTTTCTCGAGTAGTCATGGGAAGGGTGTTGCCTTGATGATCTTAACTTCGTGTCTTGACTTAGCAAAATTTGCTTCCGTTGGGCTCTTGCTCGATGGCCTCGCTCTTCGACACGAACCGATTGTTCTTGGAGGGGTTTAAGCTTCTTATCGAACAAGCGATCCATTTCTTTCACGAAGTCTAGAAGTTCAAAATCTAAAATCTCTTCTCGAGACATGATTAGTTGCCGAAAAGAAGATTGTTAAAACAAAACAGAAATAAACACCTCACCACAAAATCTCACTAGTTCACTCGGAAAAGAAATAATAGATGTGCACTCCACTCATGTTTTCACTCATTTTAGGCTTTTCAACACTCGAATGCTCTCACACTCTCTAGCATTTTACCACTTGTACTTACTCTCATAACCTCGTATTTTGTTTCTTTGACTCGTCTTGGTGCTTTGGGATCGACTTTAAAATTGGTTTCAAGGGATAAGATGTATTGGTGTATGGGTAGGCTAAAAAAAAAAATTCTTTGGTGTAGTGTGGCGTTTTGGAATGGGGGGTTAAAAGTTGATGAAATGAATATTTTTTTTGACAATCAGAACAATGGTGTAAACAGTAGAGAAAAAAATTTGAGCACTTCAATGTCTTTTTTTTTTTATAATTTCGTATTTCTTTTTTTTTGTTTTTTTTTAAACTTCAAAATAACACTATTATAATGGAGAAACTTCAAATACAACTTGATAAATTTTTTTTAATTTGAAATTTTTTTCACAACGAACCTATTTTGATCTTGATACGAATGTCGGTGCCTCTCATTTTACAAGCTCTAATACCAAATGATGTTATTCGACTCGGGTGATTGAGTCGAGTTCATGTAGTTGCCCAATCGTAGACGAGAAGAGTCGTTCGTGTCTTGGTCTTGGAAGTAGAAGTTGGATGGTTGGTTCGGATAAGCGGAAGGGGTTCAAAAGAAATGTAAAGGACAGTGATAGGCTCGGCTAAGGAAACAAGAAAGGATGTTGAATAGATGGTTCGGTTTGAAAACAATAAGAAGGAGATAATGTAGGGTGGGGGATGGAATAGTGAACTTAACGTCAGGATTGATTCAACACTAAAAAGTGTCACCCCGGTTCCTATATTATTAATGTGTGGATAAATGGAATAGAAAGATAGGTGAACGCCACACCAAAGATGGTGATAAGTTCAAACAAGATCGGTAGACGCCATTAGCACAAACTAGATAAGTCTTCGAAACTTGTACGAGATATGAGAGGAAGCAACCTCACAAGAACAATGTTCATTCAATAATTTGGCAAAAGCCCTTTTTACAAAGAAATGAGTAAACTATTTATAGTTTAACATGTGTAGCCGAATGGAAAAAATTAGCTAGCTTAAAGACTAAGTAAATTCAGCTAGGAATCAACTAGAATAATCTAGAACAAGTTATTTAATTTGCTAAGGCTAGGTTCGGCTGATGTGAACTCCATTGGACAGCTTCATGTGTAAGCAAAGTATCTTGGATGAATGTGAAGTCTTGGGAGCTTAATAGCTTGTCTAGATTCGACCATGGGATGAATGAAACATTTAAGAAGTGTCTCTTGGCTGAATAGACACCTAGGAAAGTCATTTGGGAAGCAAACAAGTCATGTATTTCACCCACATACATTCGGCCATGCATGGAACTAGAAGGGAGCTTGAATCTGGCCGTACATGAACATGCAATAAAGGCCTTCATTCATGCATCTGTGCCGTCCAAAGTGAATATATCTTCTCAATCCAAATGCATGTTAACCTTCCATGTACATGAACCTAATTCCTCCAAGCATTGAACCAAGCCGTGTATGAATCTTCTCATTCATTGAACAAACCCGTACATGCACCTGGCCTTTAATGTATCTCTACATTCGGCTAAACCTACAAAGACATGAACACATTTAATTTATATCATTTAATCATAATTAAACAGCAACTAACAACCTAAATAACAACCAACTAATTTTGGACACATTAAATTAAAATTAACTAGCATATTAAATTCGGCTAGCTCAAATAAACAAAAACAATTAATGAACTAATTTGAGCTAGGGAATTCGGCATGAGCTGTAGCAAATTAAGTTAAAACAAAGTTAAAACTTAGTTTATTAAAATGAAATAAGAAACAAGCTGGAAGGAAGCTAAAATGAGCTGAAACAAGCTCAAGTGAGCTGGTTGGAGCTGAATTGAGCTAGGGGAGCTGGAGAAGAGTTGAAGTCAGTTTGCAGAAGAGTGCATTGAGTCTTCAAAGAGATGTCCACAGCTTCTCCAACGTCAAGGGGATTTGTTTCATCCCAAATTCGATTCAACAAAGCTGTTAAAGCTTCTTGAAGTCGCTTGGTGCTAGCTTGAGTCATGGACCTTTTGGCAGCTCGATAGGATCTTGATTTGCACTTGAGGGAGCCCCGGGTGTTTACAATAGAAAATTGTTCGTCTCTTTTTGATGGATTCTCCGTGGATGTTTTCTTTAAAGTTCTTGAAGAAATATATCTATCTTCTCTTTGATTATCTTGAAAGACCTTGGACTCAAAGTTTTCTCGCTTTCTAGTTGAATTCCTCGTTGAGTAGGAATCACAGTATAGGGCACTTTGTCTCGAAGTCTTTGACGAATAGGGATCATGACATGAATCTTTTCTCAAGTAGTCATGGGAAGGGTGTTGCCGTGATGATCTTAGCTCCGTGTCTTGAATTAGTGAAATTTGCTTCTGTTGGGCTCTTGCTCGATGATGGCCTCACTCTTTGACACGAACCAATTATTCTTGGAGGGGTTTTAGTTTCCTATCAAATAAGTGATCCATTTATTTCACGTAGTCTAGAAGTTCAAAATCTAAAATCTCTTCTCGAGACATGATTAGTTGCTGAAAAGAAGATTATTAAAACAAAATAGAAATAAACACCTCACCACAAAACCTCATTAGTTCACTCGGAAAAGAAATAATAGATGTGCACTCCACTCATGTTTTCACTCGTTTAGGCTTTTTCGACACTCGAATGCACTCACACTCTCTAGGCTTTTACCACTCGTCCTTATTCTTGTAACCTCGTATGTTGTTTCTTTGACTCGTCTTGGTGCTTTGGGGTCAGCTTCAAAATCGGTTACAAGGGATATGATGTATTAGTGTATGGGTAGGCTAAAAAAATAAATTTTTGGTGTAGTGTGGCGTTCTGGAATGGGGGGTTAAAAGTTGATGAAATGAATATTTTTTTTTTGACAATCGGGGCAATGGTATAAACAACAGAGAAAAAAATTGAGCACTTCACTCTCTTTTTTTATAATTTCGTATTTCCTTTTTTGTTTTTTTTTTTAACTTTAAAAAAAGCATATAAAAAGCATAGTTAATTTATAATAGCTAACTAATGAACTTATTCAAGTAAGAAGTCAACACTAGTATAACAAGCTATAAATAACTTCATGAGCTACGATTAAGCTCATGATCTATATTGGAGCAAAGTCCGAGCTCGGGTGTAACACCCCTTACCCGTTACCGTCGCCAGAACAGGGTACAAGGTATTACCAGAACATAACACATACCATTAAACATAACCGAGATAGAAATATGTCATCCAATTTGATAGTGCATCGTATAACATATGTCTTGAACAATATTAGCCAACTTTAATGGCTTGTACGAAGTAGCTGGTCGAGTACTGTAACCAATATTTTAAACCTAGGCAGTTATGACACGTAACAAAATAATTAAGCCTACTATACATGCCATAATTCAAAACGTTTAGTTCAAATACCCTAAAGTATTGATAGTGCGGGTAGATCTTCACGATCCTTAACTCCTGAGCAAGCTGGAGGACACTATAAGACAAAAGAGAGAAAACAAAGTAAGCTTATAGCTTAGTAAGTAAGTATGTAAATAATAATTAAAGAATCTAATATGTTTACACAACAATTCAAGTATATCTACTTTAACTTCACTATTCATTCCACTTTGATTAAGTCTCTCTCTCTGCGTCATATTCACTAAATAAATCATAACTCGAGTTACAAAACTCAAATTCAAATCCGTAAAATTTCCTGAATCTAGACTCATAAAGCTTCTTGCTAATTTTTTTCTATAATTTTGGTTTAGCCGATTAGTACAGTTTATTAGTTAAAATTTCCCTGTTACACAGCTTCGATTGATCGACCTCTGCTCACTACGAATTGAATTTATCTCAGTACACAATTCAAACAACCCTAAAGTCTATTTCATTTAAAATTAGTCTCAATAAGGAATTTAGGCATGTAAACTATATTTCTTAATTTGCTTTGTACAATTTTTAATGATTTTTCAAAGTTGGAACAGGGGATCACATATTCATCCTGAGCAAGTCACATACAATTGTAAATATCTCAAAATATAGAATCCTTTGCTTGCTCTGTTTCTTTTATATGAAAGTAGACTCATTAAACTTTAATTTCACATCTCATTCAACCTCTAATTATATTCCTCCTATTTTTGGTGATTTTTCAAAATCACATCACTGCTACCATCCAAAACAGTTTTAATGCTAATTTCACTCTTTCACACATTCTTTATGCTAACCTCATTTTATCTTATATATGTATATACCACAAATCATTTTCACCACATTTCATTCACCATAAGTGTAGGTCCAAACCACAATGTCACCACAAAACCATCCCGTTGAACAATTCGGATCAATCCTCGATATTTAATGGTTTCAGCACACAGCCCCACCATCATACTTCATTTAGTTCGGCTCTCTTGTACACATGGTGAACACTTAGTACCACTCATGTGACCTAGCCGATTTGTCCCGTAGCTCTCTTGTCTACATGGTGTCCTTCACTTGGAATCACGCATGCGACCTAGCTACATTTATCTCTCACGTAGCTCTCTTGTCTACATGGGATACATCCCGTATCACACATGTGACCTAGCTACTACATGGTGTCTCGTAGCTTTCTTGTACACATGATGTGCACTCAGCATCATACATGTGACCTAGCTACGCTCCCTCTATTTTATTCGATCTCTCCGAATGTTCAACTGGGATCTCTCTCTCTATATTTATTTCCATTCTTCCAATAGTCGATTTATATTTTAACATCAGCTAGTATATTTATATAATAGGCTGAAATATAAGAATGTACATGAAATTATTGTAATATTTACATAAGTACCTTGGTGCAAAATGTGGAAATTTTGCAATTTAGTCCAAAACTTTTTCCTTCCCCCGTTCGAGGTCAATTCCACGCCTTTCTTGATCTATAATAACACATTTAGCTCATTTAATACTCATACTATTTATTTCAATCCAAAAATCACATCATGGAAAAATTACATTTTTGCCCCCTAACTTTTACAAAATTACAATTTTGCCCCTAGGCTCGGGAATTTAATTTCAGCCCTTATTCTTATGTTTTATGATATGCTGAACATTTTTATCTTCTACGACAACATCAAATTCTCACTCTAACATATAGTTATGAACAATAGGTATTTTTACCGATTATCTTGCTTTTACTCTTTTTACTTAAAACCGAGTAGCACAAGTTATTTAACATAATTTAAAACCTCATATTCTATCATAAAACATCAAAATACACAAATTTCACCTATGGGTATTTTTCCAAATATGAACCCTAGGTTAAATTATTACTAGCATAAGCTTAATCGAGCTTCCGGGATTCCAAAAACGTAAAGAACATTAAAAACAAGGCTTGGAATCACTTACTATGGAGCTTGAAAGTTGAAGAAACCCTAGCTATGGAGAGAGGGAGAATTCGGCAGCAACTAAGGAGGATGATGATCAATTTTGTGTTATTTTTCCCATTTTATTTCATTTAATATCCAAATGACCAAAATGCCCCTTACTAAACTTTCAAAATTCCTTCCATGTCCTAATTTTGTCCATGAACTTAAAATTGGTCAAATTGCTATTTAAGACCTCCTAATTAATATTCCAAAGCAATTTCATACTAAAAACTTCTGGGATGCAAATTTTGCAACTTATTCGATTTAGTCCCTACTTTCAATTTAAGCACTTTAGGCATAGAATTTCATCACGAAATTTTCACACAATCATGCAATCATATCATAAACCCCAAAATAATTAAAAAACAATTATTTCTATCTCGGATTTGTGGTCACGAAACCACTATTCTGATTAGGCCCTAATTCGGGTTGTCACATCGGGAGCTGAAGTTGAGCTGAGAACAAGCTCATGAGCTGGAGTTGAGCTAGATGTGAACTTGTTGAGCTGGAACTGAGCTTGCTGAGCTGGTTCTGAGCTGGTCGAGCTAGGAATAAGTTACGAGGATGACTTAGTGAGCTAGTCCATGAACTCTCGAGTAAGCTGGTGATGGATTCAGCCCAAGCTCGATCAACTAGAGTTGAGATTACGTCTTTGAACCTCTTAGCTCGAGCTCAGGTAATCGGTCCTACAGGTAACTCAAGAGGATCTTCATTGGCAGCTGGCAACTCGGGAGGTGTGGTCGTATCAAATTGATAAGCAACAGTGATACGAACTCGGATATGGATGTCACAGTCGTGTTGTTGCCCGATCGTTTAAATTGGGTAAGATTGACAATTTGAAAAAAATAGGCTTAAGATAGTTTGAAGATGAGTTAAAAAGGAAAGGTTGCAAAAAGATTATATAAACAATGATTGATGGTAGGCTAAAGCTTAAGAGTGAACCAACACAATAGGTTCGTGTTGACCCGAAACTTAGAAAGCAATTTGATGTGATCCAGCTCGGGATGATGAGTCGAATTCACTTAGTTGCCCGATCGTCGTTCGAGAGAGTCGTTCGTGCTTCGGGTTTTAGAACTAGAAGTGAATGAAAAGATACAGGTAAGCGGAAGGTTTCAAAGTAGGGTGAATTTAGTAATAGGTTTGATTTAGTAGCAAAGATGGATGATGGTTAAATGGCTCGGTTTGGAATAACAAGAAAATAATTCGAAGGATGGGAATGGAAAATGAACTTAACGTCAGGAATGATTCAACACTAAGAAGTGTCACCCCGGTTCCTATATTTTAAGGTGAAAAGATGGATAGATGGATAGGTGAACGCCACACCAAGATTGGTCATAAGTTCAAACAAGACGATTGACGCCACTAGCACAAGCCAGATAAGTCTTTCGAAACTTGTACGAGATATGAGAGGAAGCAACCTCACAAGAACAAATGTTCATTAACAATTTTAGCAAAAGTCCCTTACAATTGAAAGAAAACAAATACTTATAGGCACATAGATGACCATTCAAATTCGGCATCTAGGTGTTCACACAATAATAAAAACGTTCACACTAATGTATTAAAATAGTTCATAAATTCGGCAGATTCATGAACTAGTTGAATGGACACTTTCTTCCCCCTAAGTGTGTGCATGAATGCTTAATCACAATAATAATCGAATTGCATTAAACACTTTTTTTTCAGATTTTTTTTTCTTTTCGAAATTTTTTTGAATTTTTTTCAATTTTTTGACTTGTATAACTTTTTTTGTACTATATTGACAAACTAAATACAATAAAACAATTTTTGTACGATTTTTTTTCTTCTACTGCGTAGATTTTTGTTTTTATAGCAATGACTAACTAATCAAAATGAGAAAACTTGATATCTAAATTTTTTTTCTATACTATTTTTTCCCGAATCCTACTTACTTGCGTTCACTTGGACTAGCCAGATTAATTTCATCGCACGGTCTTCTCGTTTTAGTAGCTCGATACCAAATGATACGAATCGCCTCTGGGAGAGTCGAGTCGTATGCGAGTTTGCCCGATCGTCTGCGAGAAAGTATCGTCCGGTTTGTTCAAAAAGGATGTTTCTAAATAAATTATGCGGAAGCTATTCAAGGGGTTCAAATAAAGGGTTTAAAATATGAATATTAAGGTTTGGTTTAAAGTAAATGAAAGAATGGAAAGAAGGAACTCAAAAGCAAGCACGAACCAATACTAGAGAGTATTGACCTAATCGTTTATAGACTTTCAAGGTGGAGGATGAAAATGATAAACCTTGACCCGCTACTTAGCAAAGTAGGAACCTCGGTATAAGGGTGAACGAAACAGGGTTGACGCCACTACTAGGTAGATAAGTCAACAAAGTCTCAAACAAAATTTAGAGAAGAAAATTCTCACAAGATTAAATTCAATAAAAATTTTGGCAAAAAGTCTCTTACAATTGAAAGAAAACAAATACTTATAGGCACATAGATGACCATTCAAATTCGGCATCTAGGTGTTCACACAATAATAAAAACGTTCACACTAATGTATTAAAATAGTTCATAAATTCGGCAGATTCATGAACTAGTTGAATGGACACTTTCTTCCCCCTAAGTGTGTGCATGAATGCTTAATCACAATAATAATCGAATTGCATTAAACACTTTTTTTTCAGATTTTTTTTTCTTTTCGAAATTTTTTTTGAATTTTTTTTCGAATTTTTTTTGACTTGTATAACTTTTTTTTGTACTATATTGACAAACTAAATACAATAAAACAATTTTTGTACACGATTTTTTTTTCTTCGGCTGCGTAGATTTTTGTTTTTATAGCAACAGCAGCTAACTAATCAAAATGAGAAAACTTCGGTATACGAATTTTTTTTTCTATACTATTTTTTTTCCCCGAATCCTACTTACTTGCGTTCACTTGGACTAGCCCAGGATTAATTTCATCGCACGGTCTTCTCGTTTTAGTAGCTCTGATACCAAATGATACGAATCGCCTCTGGGAGAGTCGAGTCGTATGCGAGTTTGCCCGATCGTCTGCGAGAAAGTATCGTCCGGTTTGTTCAAAAAGGATGTTTCTAAATAAATTATGCGGAAGCTATTCAAGGGGTTCAAATAAAGGGTTTAAAATATGAATATTAAGGTTTGGTTTAAAGTAAATGAAAGAATGGAAAGAAGGAACTCAAAAGCAAGCACGAACCAATACTAGAGAGTATTGACCTAATCGTTTATAGACTTTCAAGGTGGAGGATGAAAATGATAAACCTTGACCCGCTACTTAGCAAAGTAGGAACCTCGGTATAAGGGTGAATCAAAACAGGTTGACGCCACTACTAGGTAGATAAGTCAACAAAGTCTCAAACAAAATTTAGAGAAGAAAATTCTCACAAGATTAAATTCAATAAAAATTTTGGCAAAAAGTCTCTTACAATTGAAAGAAAACAAATACTTATAGGCACATAGATGACCATTCAAATTCGGCATCTAGGTGTTCACACAATAATAAAAACGTTCACACTAATGTATTAAAATAGTTCATAAATTCGGCAAATTCATGAACTAGTTGAATGGACACTTTCTTCCCCCTAAGTGTGTGTATGAATGCTTAATCATAAAGAAAGGCTTCAAGTGACTTGTATGTGCACCAAAGGTTGTATTCATCTCCTTGGGACGTTCATGCACTTGTATGGAACATGTATCCTCATAATTAAACTCTTTAATAGCATGTAAGTTCATAAATGGCAGCATGAACCTAGTAAATTCGTTGTCCCCTTTGTGCATACACTTAATTCAATCAATATGTTGAATTATTGAGTTAATTCCTTCCTTTGGATGTTCTTGAACCCATCCATGCATGTGTAGTAGCTTATAGGTCAATTCAAAGTGTGAACAGCTACTTCTTGGCCGAATAAGTGCCTTGGAAAGTTAGGAGACAGCCACCATACATGCACTTAAGCCATTCATGCATTCTATCATCCCATGCATTTGATCCATTCATGGACTAGCCTTTAATGTCCATACATGCATTCGACACATGCATGAATTTGTAGAAACCTTGCATCTAGCCGTACATGCACCAGCATTTAATACTTCTTCATTCATGAGTGTGGAATGCCCAAAAGAGATGTTTCTTCATCCATACATTGTATCGTCCAAAGGGATGTACCTACATGAAATAAACAAGTCATTAAGATATCTCATGGACACACATAAATTCGGCATGATGTGAACACATTAATGTCATGCATTAATTCAGCTATGTGAACATAATCAATTTATGTAATGACTATGGCATATTAATAACAAATATTAATATAAGACAAGTTTAATGCTTAAATAAATATGTGCAAATTTTTATTTAATGCATTAAAGACAAAACCGAGTTTAAACTAAAATGAGCTAAGCTTTAGCTCGTGAGCTAAAGTTGAGCTAAGGCTAAACTCCTAAGCTGAAGTTGAGCTAAGGTTTAGCTCGTAAGTTGAAAGTGAGTTTCGGAGTGAGCTCAGTTTAGCTCAGGCAAGATGGATTGAACTCGAATAAGCTGGATTTTAGCTGGACGGAGCTCGTGGAGCTGGAAATGAGCTTGGATCAGCTTGCCAACATGTCATTGCTCGGCTTGACAGACTTCTCGATAAAGTTCGCGGGGCGTGCTCGTATAATTAATTGATGACTTTGCTTTTAGTTTATTTATTGAAGTCAAGTGTTTAGTGCGTTTAATAAGTGTTACTTGTGTTTAATAAGCTCATTTTAATGTGTTTATTGCAGGAGTCTTTTCAAGTCATAACCGTTACATTACAAGGGCTGTTACACATTAAATAAAGTGACTTTTTAAGTCATTTTCGGTTACAAATGAAGTGGCTGTTACAAGGGATGTTTTATAAATCAATTAAGGAGTTTTAAGGGGAATTTTAACTCCTCTTAAATTTGGCAGCAATTCCTTTCATCTACCAATAGTTTTTGCTCACTCAAAGATGAAAACAAGCATTCAAAACACCATTTAGTTGTTGGTGTCTTTTTGGCTAGCTAAGGGACAACTTAAGAGACATTTTTCAAGAATTCATGGATATTCAATTAGCTGAATTTAAATGAATTCAAGAAAGGAGTTATTAGTTACAAGAATTTCAAAAGTCTTGAGTTTAATTTCAGATTTAATTAGCACATTAAGTTGTGACTTTTCAGCTAGCTTTTCTATACCTATAAATCAGTGTAACCAGCCATTTCAAAGGGGAGAATTTTGGGACTGTTGACACTTTAATGAAAATTTACATCCTTTTGTGAGAAATCTTTCTCTCATATTTCGTTGAATACTTGTTGGCTTATCTAGGAAGCCTAGTGGCGTCAACCTGTTTTCTTCTCTATTTGAACTTAGCACTACTTCATAGTGTGGCATTCACCTTTTATACATAGGTTTCTACTTCTCTAAGTAGTGGGTTGAGGTTTTATCACTTTTTTCCTTCCACCTTGAAAGCCTATAAGTATTTGGGTAAATACTCTTTAGTATTGATTCTTACTTGCTTTTGAGTTCGTTTCACTTCATTCCATCACTACCTTTTATTTTATTGTTAGCCAAATTTTCCATTCCTTTCTTGAACCTAAAATCCATTTCATTCCTATTCCATATGCCTTCCTGCCTTATTTTCTTTAATCGAATATATATAAAACTCATATCCATAAACCTATCTTAGAAACCCTTTTCAATAGCTTCCGCATTCATTAACTTAAAAGTATCATCTCTAAACAAGCTGAACGAAACCTTCTCGTAGACGATCTGATGTGATCCGGCTCGGGTAGTTGAGTCGAATTCACTTAGTTGCCCGATCGTCGTTCGAGAGAGTCGTTCGTGCCTCGAATTTTAGTGATAGTAGTATAAGAATTAAAATGGGATAAGCGGAAGGTTTCAAAGTAGGTAAATTTAGTGATAGGTTCGTTTATATGTAGCAAAAATGGGTGATGGATAAATGGGTCGGTTTGGGATAACAAGAACGAAAGTTGAAAAAAATGGAAAATGGAAGAATGAACTCAACGTAACACATTAAAATGGCCAGATTTTAATTTATTAAAAATAACACAACCAAATTATTGAGCTTGTTCGAAGAGGTTCGTTGGCGCGCTCGCATGAATGGCTTAAGTGCATAGCTCCATGAACATGTTCACACTTTGAATTGACCTATAAGCTACTACACATGCATGGATGGGTTCAAGAACGTCCAAAGGAAGGAATTAACTCAATAATTCAACACGTTGATTGAATTAAGTGCATGCACAAAGGGGAGAACGAATTTACTAGGTTCATGCTGCCATTTACAAACCTACATGCCATTAAAGTGTTTAATTATAAGATACATCTTTCATACAAGTGCATGAACGTCCCAAGGAGATGAATGCAACCTTTGGTGCACATACAAGTCACTTGAAGCCTTTCTTTATGACTAAGCATTCATGCACACACTTAGGGGGAAGAAAGTGTCCATTCAACTAGTGCATGAATCTGCTAAATTTATGAACTATTTTAATGCATTAGTGTGAACATTTTTATTATTGTGTAAACACCTAGATGCCGAATTTGAATGGTCATCTATGTGCCTATAAATATTTGTTTTCTTTCATTTGTATGGGTTTTTTTTGAACTTTGTTTTATTGCTTCTTTGTTATTGAAACTATTTGGAGAGGATCTTTCTCCCATATTTCGTTGAAGACTTGTTGGCCTATCTAGTTCTTAG
Source organism: Gossypium arboreum (assembly GCF_025698485.1). NCBI lineage: Eukaryota > Viridiplantae > Streptophyta > Magnoliopsida > Malvales > Malvaceae > Gossypium > Gossypium arboreum. Next base: position 57,668,252 of record NC_069082.1, read on the forward strand.
TTGGTGTCAACCTTGTTCTTCTTTTGAACTTATCACTCAACCGAGTGTGGCGTTCACCCTTATACCGAGGTTCCTACTTTGCTAAGTAGCGGGTCGAGATTTATCACTTTCATCCTCCACCTTGAAAGCCTATAAGCATTTGGGTCAATATTTTCTAATATTGGTTTGTGCTTGCTTTTAAGAACCCTTTCTTCCATATCCATCATTAAACCATTATACATAGCTTCCCTCCTATTTTCCTATCAAACTTCATTCCAAAAGCAAATTGAATGATACTTTCTCGTAGACGATCGGGCAACTCAGCATACGACTCGACTCTCCGCGAGGCGGTTCATATCAGAAAAGGAGTTAGGATATTGGTAACTTGGTTTTGATTTAGAAAAGGAACGAATTATGGTTGATTGGAATATTTAGGAAATGGACGAAAGTATGGTAAGGTTGGTCCTAAGAACAAGTTGAACCGATATTAGCAAATATCGACCCGAGACTTATTAGTTCTTAAGAAGGGATGGTTGAAACAAAATGGACCTCGACCCACTATTTAGGCAAATAGGAACCTCGGTATAAAATGTTTTGAAAGCCACACTAAAACTAGTGATAAGTTCAATTTCGTGAAAGAATTAGGTGACGCCACTACTAGGTAGATAAGCCAACAAAAATCTTAAACGAGACTTAGAGAAGAAAATTCTCACAAGAACAAAAGTTTAGCTATAAATTTGGCAAAAGTCCCTTTACAAAGAAATGAGCAAACTATTTATAGACTAACTTGTATACCCGAATGGACAAATTAACTAGCTTAAAGACTAAGTAAATTCGGCTATGAACTAACTAGAATGTTCTAGAATGAAAACATTAATTAGCTAAGTCTTGATTCAACTGATGGGAGTGTATTGACAGCTTCATGTATAAGCAAAAACACTTGGATGAATGTGAAGCTTTGGAAGCTCAATGGGTTGTCTAGGTTCGGCCATGGGGTGCATGAAGCTTCCAAGAGGTGTCTATTGGCCGAATAGGTGCATAGAAACTCCAAAGGTCCTCCCACATACATTCAGCTATTCATGGAACTTGGAAGGGAGCTTGAATCTGGTCGTACATGAACTTGCATTAATTGTTCTCTATTCATGCATGTGTGCCGTCCAAAGGAGATGTATTCTTCATAATCCAATGCATGCAATTAATCTTCCATGTACATGAACATAATTCCTCCAAACATTGAACCAAACCATGCATGAATCTTCTCATTCATTGAACAAACCCGTACATGCACCTAGCCATTAATGTACCTCCACATTCGGCTGAACCTACAAAGAAATAAACACATAATTAAATAAAATATAATTATTCATATAATCATAATTTTAAACAGCAACTAGACAACTTAAATGACACTAACTAAATTCGGACACATTGATTAAAAGTCAACTAGCATATCAAATTCGGCTAGCTCAAATAATCAAAAACAACTAATGAACTAATTTGAGCTAGGGATTTCGTTAATGACCTGTAGCAAACTAATTAGTATAAAACTAAAACTTAGTTTAATTTATTGAAATGAAGAACGAGCTGAAAGTAAGCTCGGTTGAGCTCAAATAAGCTGAAATGAGCTGAATTGAGCTGGACGAATCTCGAAGAGCTAGAAATGAGCTAGGATCAGCTTGCCAACAGTGCAATTTCTCTGCTTGGAAAGCTTGACCAAAGTAGTTCGAGGGGCGGGTTCGTATCACTTTTCTCCCTAATTTCGTTGAAGACTTGTTGGCTTATCTAGGAAGCCTAGTGGCGTCAACCTGTTTTCTTTTATTCCGAACTTATCACTATTTATAGTGTGGCATTCAAAACTATACCAAGGTTCCTACTTTGCTAAGTAGTGGGTCGAGGGTTACCTTCTTTCATCTGATCACCTTAAAAGCCTATAAGCAATTGGGTCAATACTTTCTAGTATTGGTTCGTGCTTGCTTTTGAGTTCCTTCTTTCCATTCTTTTATTTACTTTAAATCAAACCTTTAATAGTCATATTTTAAACCCTACCTTTGAACCCCTTGAATAGCTCCTGCATTATTTAGTTAAAAACATTCTTTTGAACAAATCGAATGATACTTCTTCGTAAATGATCAGACATTTCACATACGACTCGACTCATCCTCGAGGCGGATCGTATCATATTTTTTTCAAATTGTCATTCTTACCCAATTTAAGTGATCGGGCAATAACGCGACTCGTGACATCCATATCTGAGTTCGTATCACAAGCTGATTACAAAATATTTATAGTGATACATTGATGTAAGCACGCCTGGGGGTTCCACAATGACGAACCAAGATCCATTTGAGCTTCTGAAAGGCCCCATGACTCGAACACGCACTAGGCAACTCCAAGAAGCTTTAACAGCTTTATTGACTCGAATTTGTGATGAAACAAAGCCCTTTGTCATTAAAGAAGCTGGGGACAACCCTTTAAAGACTAATTGCACAAGCCCTTGTGCAAACTGACTTTACCTCCTCTCCAGCTACCCGAGCTCAACTCAGCTCCAATCAGCTCACTTGATCTCGTTTCAGCTCGTTTGAGCTCAATTTAGCTTCTTTCCAGCTTATTTCTTTTTCCATTTCAATAAAATAAGTTTTAACTTTATTTTAACTCAATTTGCTACAGCTCGAGCCGAATTCCCTAGCTCAAATCAGTTCATTGATAGTTTATGTTTATTTGAGCTAGTCGAATTTAATATGCTAGTTAGTTTTAATTTAATGTTTCCAAATTGGTTAGTTGTTATTTAAGTTGTTTTAGTTGCTGTTTAATTATGTCTAATTGAATATATATTTTAATTAATTGTGTTCATTTCCCTTGTAGGTTCAGCCGAATATGGAAGTGCATTTAAGGCTAGGTGCATGCATGGTTTTATTCAATGAATGGGAAGATTCATGCACAACCAGGTTCAAGGCTAAGGAGGGTTCATGAACGGTTTGCTACATTCATTTCAAGCTGATGGTTGGCTTCCCAAAATGCCTATTCGACCAAGGAGTAGCTACCTAATTAATTCTCAAGTTACATTCATGGATGAAGTTTAATGAAGATGCATAGACAGCAAGTTACAACGAATGGGAGAATGCATGAATTATTTGCTGACCAATTGACTCCCCTAGGTGTCTATTCGGTCAAGAGACACTTCTTGAATGCTCCATTCATTCCATGGCCAAATTTAGACAAGCCATTAAGCTGCCATTCATTCATCATCCTTCAAATGGTTTTTCCTTAATCATGAAGCTGCCCATTGGAGTTATATTCAGCAGAATGTGGACTTGGCCTTTTTAATGATTTGTTCTAGAACTTTCTAGTGCATTCTTAGCCGAATTACTTAGCCTTTAAGCTAGTTAATTTTGTCCATTCGGCTATCACATGCTAGGCTATAAATAGTTTGTTTATTTCTTTATAAAAGGACTTTTGACAATTTGTTTAATGAAACTTCGTTTCTATGAGGTTGCTTCCTCTAATATCTTGTACAAGTTTTGAAGACTTATCTAGTTGTGCTAATGGCATCTACTGAGCTTGTTTGAACTTTTCACCATCTCTGGTGTGGCGTTCACCTATCCTACGACTTCATCTTTCACCTTAACAATATAGGAACTGGGGTGACACTTTTTAGTGTTGAATCACTCCTGACGTTAAGTTCAATATTCCATCTCCATTTTTTGTTATTTCTTTCTTGTTATTTCCAAAACCAAACCAACTACTCAACACCCATCTTTGCTTCCCTTAGCCGAACCTCTCACCATACACTTACCCCTTTTTGAACCCCATTTGCTTCTAACAAGCCTATTAAGCCTATAAATCCAATCAAGGCCTCTTGCAAACCACTCTTCTCGAAGACGATCAGGCACATCGTGAATTTTGACTCCATCACCTGAGCCGAATCACATCATTTGGTATCAGAGCCTGTAAAATGAAAAGCACCGACGTTCATAGCAAGTTCGAAATAGGTTTGTAAAAAAAAATCGAAATTAAAAAAAAAAACAAAAGTTTATATTTGAGTTTCTCCTATTGTAATTATCAAGTATTTGTGAAAAAAATATACAAATTATATAAAAAAAAAGAAAGTATGAAGTGCTTAATTTCTCTTCTCTATTATTCAATACAATTGTTTACGATCGTCAAAGTGTTTATTTCAATATCTTTGTATCCCCCCAAAATGCCACACTACACAAACTTTTTTTTCTTTTAGTCTACCCCTAGACCAATACATTTTACCCTTTTAACCACTTTGAAGCCGACCCCAAAGCACCAAGATGAGTCAAAGAAACAAAATACGAGATTATGAGAGTAAGTATGAGTGGTAAAAGGAAAAAGAGTGTGAGAACATTCAAGTATTAAAAAATCTTTAAAATGAGTGAAACACGAGCGTGAGTGATAAAACATTCAATTTTCTTTCCGAGTGAAATTGTGAGGTTTGTGGTGAGGACTTCATTTTTCTATTTTAATTGTTTTTTTTAAATCATGTTGCGAGAAGAATCTTTAGAATTTGAATTTCAGTATTTGTTGAAAGAGATGGAGTGCATGCTAGACTGAAAAATCAAGCCTATCTAAGAAAAGCAAGATCATCGAGCAAGAGCCCAACAACAGCAAAGTTCATCAAGTCGAGGGACAGATTCAAGACTATCAAGAAAACAATCGTTCAATGACTATTTGGGAAGAGACCTACCTATATTGTGATTCTTTTTCATCAAGGAATTCGAGACAAAATCAAATAATTTTCGAGTTTGAAGCCTATTATGGTGGCAAACAAGAAAGCACAAGTCGATCTTTGTGTACACCATGTTATTCATCCTTGAAGAATCAATCTCAAAGAGATGATCGTCGTCTGTATGAAGATCCCTCCTTTCATTCTCAACAAAAAGTCTCTCATTCTAATTCCTTCTTGTATTCTTCCTCTTGTAATAAAATCAAAAAAGAGTGTGAAAGAAAAAAAGAAATGAAAGAAAAAGAGCATGAAAGAGAGCAAAAAGAAAGTGAGGAAAAGAAAAACGAAATTGAAAAAGAGAGTGAGTATGAAGAAAGAAAGAAAAATGAGCAAGAAGTGAGTGTTGTTGAAAGAGAACGTGAGCTAGAAAAAGAAACAAGTGGAAGAGATGAGAGAGAAGGAGAAAAAGTGAGTGTTGTTTCAATTAATACACATGTGAGTTGTCCTTGTGCTGTTTCTCATTTTCAGGTTTCTGAAGAATCATGTGACAAGGTTGTTGGTGGAATCCAACCACAAGTGCTTAAAGGTAAGGAATCTTTAGCAACCGAGCCACGGAAAACAGGTTTGAAAATTGTAGATAAAATTTTTGATGACTTAGTTTTTAGAAGATCTCCTATTTTTGACATGGTTAATTGCTATCTGATACGAGCACGCCCCGCAAACTTCATTGAACAAGTCTGTCAAGCCGAGTATTGACATGTTGGCAAGCTGATCCTAACTTGTTTCTAGCTCCACGAGCTCCGTCCAGCTTATTCGAGTTCAATCCATCTTGCATGAGCTAAACTGAGCTCACTCCTAGCTCATTTTCAACTCACGAGCTAAACCTTAGCTCAACTTCAGCTTAGGAGTTTAGCCTCAGCTCAACTTTAGCTCACGAGCTAAAGCTTAGCTCACTTTAGTTTAAACTCAGTTTTGTCTTTAATGTATTAAATAAAAATTTGCACATATTTATTTAAGCAATAAACTTGTCTTATATTAATATTTGTTATTAATATGTCATAGTCATTACATAAATTGATTATGTTCACATAGCCGAATTAATGTATGACATTAATGTGTTCACATCATGCCGAATTTATGAGTGTTCATGAGATGTCTTAATGACTTGTTTATTTCATGTAGGTACATCCCTCTGGACAGCACATGCATGTAAGGAATTAATGCAAGGTGCATGCATAGAAAGGTTCAATGGACGGCAATCAAGAGGCTTATGCATGTTCATGATGGCCATTCATGTATTTGAAGATTCATGGATCAAATTAATGATGGACCATGCATTGGAAGTTCATGTATTGATCATGTGTTCACACCATGATGACCATTCGGTTGGATGTTCACACACAAGAGTCTACTCAAGCTCCTTGTTCACACCAAGTTTGATCCTTCATGAAGCCTCATTTAATTAAGCCACTCATGGTGAAAAAACCATGAATTAAAGGCTCCATTAAAGGAGTTAGCTGAATCTAGCCTTGGATGCATGAAGAACATTTATCCAAGTACATCAATGCATATTCATGAAGCTAACCACTCACCTCCCATTCGGCCGAACATGGACAAGAACATCATTGGACATTTTTCTAGAAGTTTCATGTTTTAATTAGGTACATTACTTAATTGTTAAGTTCATGAATGGACTATTCGGCTAGCATAAGATACTAGTATAAATAGTTGGTTATTTTCAATTGTAGGGGACTTTTTGCCAAAATTTTTATTGAATTTAATCTTGTGAGAATTTTCTTCTCTAAACTTTGTTTGAGACTTTGTTGACCTATCTACCTAGTAGTGGCGTCAACCCTATTTCTTTCAAGCCTATACCAAGGTTCCTCTCTTCATAGATAGTGGGTCGCGGCTTTATCGTTTTAACCATCCACCTTAAGAAACCATAAGTTTCGGGTCGTCACTTTTTAGTGTCGGTTCTACTTGTTCTTAAGCTACCCAATTCGATACCCTAAGACCACCCTTGTCAAACATTAGCAACCAACACCACTCCATCCTTTATCGCCTAAGCCTTAAAGTTACGAATGGAACTTCTCGTTAAGATGATTGGGCAACTCAGCATACGACTCGTGATACAAACCGTCTCGGGAAGAGTCGAGTCGTATGTAAATTGCCCGATCGTCTACGAGAAGTTACGTTAGGTTTAGTTGAGTTGAAGGTATGGTCAAAGTAGAAGAGGGGTACGAATGGAATGGTAGGAATGAAAGGGTAGGAACAAAAGGATATGAACAAATTGGTCGGTTTAGGTTCGGTTAGGTAAAGAAGAAAGAACGGGTTTGAACTACTAAAGGTACTTTCAAGAACCAAATACCAAAAATGGTATCGACCCGTTGATTTAGCCTTTTAAGTTCAGTTATAGGTTTGGTAAGGGAAACCTCGACCCACTATCTAACAAGATAGGAACCTCGGTATGTTGAACGCCACACTACGATTAGTGATAAGTTCGGGTACGACAAAGAACACGGTTGACACAACTAGAACGCTAGGAGCGCCAAACGAGTCTTTGAACGAAATATAAGAAAAGTTTGCCTCACGATTTTGGCAGCATAACATTAACAAAAGTTTCAAAAAGTCCTTTACATGGAAATTGAACAAGTATTTATAAGCCTAAGTCTAGGTAGTCGAATGGCCTTTCATACTTACACATTAATTAAAAGAAAATTCTAGAAAAATAACTCTTAATATGCATGACCAGATTCGGTTTTGGGAATGGTGGATGAATGTATCTTCATGCTTAAGAAAACTCAAAGTGAATGCATGATATCCAATGGTCACTTGTAGATTCGGCCAACCTTGTTAAATGAAGCAATGTTTGGCCAAAAAGTATGAATTAATTGTGGACACTCCAAGGGCCATCATGTGTGTGAAACCGAATGTTGAAGAGTCTTCTAGTGTGAACAAGGTGAACCGAATGGTCTTGCCATGTGAACATAGGTGTGAACGAATTAAGGAGAGTCATGGGGAAGCTAATTGGCCAAGCTATCTTCATGCATGTGTGAGTGCCCTTTGGCCAAATGGTCACCTTGGAGAATGAAGAGATAGCACACCATACATGAATGGAAACATTCATGAACCTTAAAGACATTGAATATGGTCATACATGCACTTAGCTGAACATGCACCTAAGAGATTCAAGCCCCCCAACCGTCCATGCACCTTCAAAATTCATGCTTGTTTTTAATCTCCATATGTCCATTGCGTTCCTACAAGAAATGTGAACATAATTAATTCAAACTAATGTGAACACAAATATCAACATTAAATTCGGTTATGACAAATTTAATTATCATCAATAAACACTTTTAAGACATACTTAATATAACAAATGTGAACTAAATTTAATATGTAAGATATTAATTAACTAATTATTGAACTTATTAATTAAAAAGTCAATAGTAGTAAAATGAATTCAAAGTGAACTCCATGAGCTGATGGTTAATTCATGAGTTAAACCCAAATGGGCATAAACTCGTGAGTGATAATGAGCTGGTCCCAGCTAATGAGCTGGTGTGGAGCTACATGGGAGCTAACTTGAAATGAAGATGAGCTTGGTGAGCTGAAATGAACTTATAGAAAAGTTCGGCATGGATTTCCAAAATGGCCACTAAGCGGTTCGATAGGTCTAGCATTGACATCATCCCACACATGTGAACTAAAGCTATAACACTTCTTTAAATTGTTTTGCACGAGCCCTTGTGATCGGCCCTTGAGGTAGCACCATCGGATCTCGGCTTGGACTTGGCTTATGGGAAGCCGTGATCGTATCATCCTCCCCTCTTGAAAATGACTTGTCCTCAAGTCAAGATATCTACATCGAAAGGAGTCAAGTCGAGACATTAAAACTAGCACTAGCATTGTACTCACCGTAAGTCAAGCTTATACGAATTTTCATTGATTCGCCGATGACTTGGAAGGGGTCCGTCTCCTCGCGGCAACAACTTAGATCTTCGTTGAGCCGAAACCTTTCTTTTCTCATGTGCACCTGCACCCGTCTCGGGTTCAAATACAACTCGTTTTCGTCCTTTGTTGGCTCGTTGGACGTATTGCTCGGTTCGAGATTCAATATTCTCTCGGACTTTCCTATGTAATTCCTTGACAAATTCAGCCTTTTTCCTTGCATCTGTATGGACAAATTGATCAACAAGAAAAGGTAATAAGTCAAGAGGAGTAAGAGGATTAAATCCATAGACAGTCTCAAAAGGAGAGAATTTGGTTACCGAGTGAACAGAGCGATTTTAAGCGAACTCGATGTGGGGTAAGCATTCTTCCCACGTCTTCAGGTTCTTTCGTACCAATGCTCGCAACAACGTTGACAAAACTCAGTTTACCACCTCGGTTTGGCCATCCGTTTGGGGATGACAAGTGGTTGAAAACAACAACTTCGTCCCAAGTTTTCCCCATAATGTCCGCCAAAAGTGACTCAAGAACTTTGTATCTCGATCGGAAACAATCGTTCTTGGTAATCCATGCAGTCGTACAATTTCCCTAAAAAACAAATTAGCAATATGCACAATCGTCATCGGTTTAGCACAAGAAATAAAATGTGACATTTTAGAGAATCTATCGACTACAACAAAGATTGAGTCCTTCCCTGTCTTAGTTTTCGGTAATCCAAGAATAAAATCCATAGAGACATCGGTCCACGGGGTGTCGGGAATGGGAAGTGGTGTGTAAAGTCCATGTGGTTGGACCTTCGACTTAGCCCGTTTACAAATTAGGCAGCGTTCACAGATCCGCTCCATGTCTCTCCGCATTCGCGGCCAGTAAAAATGTTCATGGAGGGTCGACAATGTCTTGCTCATTCCAAAGTGTCCCATTAGGCCACCACTATGCGCCTCCAACACAAGTAACTCTCGAATGGAGCCTTGTGGTATACACAACCTATTTTCTTTAAAAGAAACCCTTCAGACTGAAAAATTTCTCAAAAGACCCATTTTCACAAGTAGCATATATATTTCCAAAATCCTCATCATTAGCATACAACTCTTTCATATGATAAAAACCAAGTAACTTAGAATAAAGAGTGGTCAATAAGGTATATCTCCGTGACAAGGCATCAGCCACTACATTTTCTTTACCTTTCTTGTATTTGATGACGTAGGGAAATGACTCTAAATACTCGACCCATTTTGCATGTCGTTTGTTGAGTTTATGCTGACCTTTAATAAACTTAAGTGCTTCGTGATCGGAATGAATCACGAACTCCTTTGGTCTTAGATAGTGCTGCCAAGTTTCAAGTGATCGAATTAAGGCATACATCTCTTTGTCGTACACCGGATAATTGAGAGAAGCGCCACTTAATTTCTCACTGAAGTACACCACCGGTCTTCTGTCTTGGGTCAACACAGCTCCGATCCCTACACCTGAAGCGTCACACTCAATTTTAAATGTTTTAGTAAAATCTGGAAGGGACAATAGAGGAGCTTTCACAAGACATTCTTTAATCAAATTAAATGAACGTTCTTGATCTTCAGACCAGTAAAATGCGGAGTTTTTCTTAATCACGCTTGTTAAGGGTGCTGCAATGGTATTAAAGTTGGGCACAAATCTACGGTAGAAGCTAGCCAATCCATGGAAGCTTGAACTTGGCTAATGTTCGCCGACGCGCCATTCTTGAATCGCTTGAACTTTTCTTGATCCACCTCCAAACCGCTGGCACTCACGACATAACCTAAAAACACAACTTTATCAATGCAAAATGAATACTTTTGAGATTAGCATACAATACCTCTTTTCGTAAAGTTTCCAACACCGCCAGAAATGTGGTACGTGCTCCTCTAAAGTTTTTCTCAGACCAAGATATCGTCAAAGTATACAACACAAAATTTACCAATAAACGCACGTAATACATGGTTCATCAATCTCATAAAAGTGCTGAGGGCATTTGTAAGGCGAATGGCATTACCAACCATTCAGACAAACCCAATTTCGCTTTTGAAGGCCGTCTTCCATTCATCACCTTCTCGCATTCGTATTTGATGATAGCCACTTCTAAGATCGATTTTCGTGAAAATCTAGGCTCCACTTAATTCGTCAAGCATGTCGTCAAGACGGGGTATCGGGTGTCGATACTTGATAGTGATTTTGTTGATGGCGCCACGACCCATCTTTCTTGGATACAAGCAGACCAAGACCATACAGGACTTAAGCTCTCTCGGATGTATCCTTTGTCTAGGAGTTCAAGAATTTACTTTTGCAATTCCTTCGTTTCTTGATTACATCGATAAGGTGACGGTTGCGTAGTGCAGCTCCAGGTACTAAGTCTATTTGATGTTCGGTGCCTCGGATAGGGGGCAGCCCACTTGGTATTTCGTCCGGAAATATGTCTTCAAATTCCTGAATCAAAGACAATACAGAAGCAGGCAAGTTTTCAGGTAACTCGTTAGTATTCAACAATGCCTCCTTGTACACAAATGCATACATAGGCTATCTCAAAAACATCGCTCGCCGGATATCACTAACCCTCGCAAACACACTCATTTTTCCACTTTCTTTTTCCTCTCCACTTTTTACTTGTTTTTGTTTCTTTTCATTTTCTCTCGTATTTTTAGTCTTTTCTCTCTCTTTTTCCTTAATTTTCTGTTTTGCACTCTTTTCTATTTCTCTCGCTTGTTCCACTGAAAGTTTAAGTTTTTGTTGATCCTCGTACACTTGCTTCGGAGTGAGGGGTGCAAGTGTCACGTTCTTGCCTAGATGTTGATCCTCGTACGCTTGTTCCACCCGTCGGTCGAACTGCCATGGTCGTCCTAGAAGTAAATGGCCCGCGTGCATCGGTACTACATCGCATAATACTTCATCAGAATACTTCCCAATGCTAAAGGACACTAGGACTTGTTTTGTCACTTTGAGTTCACCGCCATCGTTAAGCCACTGAAGCTTGTATGGATTCGGGTGCTTGGTGGTTGACAGCCCCAACTTTTCTACCATGAGGGTGCTTGCCACGTTTGTACAACTCCCTCCATCGATTATGATGCTACACACTTTCCCTTGCACTTAACATCTCGAATGAAAAATGTTCTCACATTGTTGTTCGTCTTCCACACTTTGAAGACTTAGGCTTCGCTTGACGACGAGTAACTCACCTTCAACGGGTTGTTCTGAGTCCTCCTCAACTTCAGAATTTGATTCAGGATCGTTGTCTTCCTCGTCCTCCGTTTCAATCTCACCGTCGGCCCTTATCACCATGGTACGTCTATTCGGGCACTGACTCGCTATATGTCCACGACCAAGACACTTGAAGCACTTTATGTCCCTTGAACGGGCGGTGGAACTTTCAGGAGCCTTACCTTTACTTGACTCGGCAATAGGCTTATTCGCCTTAGATATTGTTGAAGAATCCTTCGTTCGATTTGTTGGAAAACCCTTGCTTGTGCTTTGGCCCCATTTAGAAGGATTGGTGTTAGGATAGGCTCGGGTGGTACCTTTTCGCTTCAACTGCTTCTCCACTTTGATAACCATGTGGACCATGTCCATAACCTCAATGTAATGTTGCAGTTCTACGACATTTGCAATCTCTCGATTAAGTCCCGCTAGAAAACGAGCCATTGTGGCTTCTCGATCTTCTTGTATATCGGCACGGATCATAGCCACTTCCATTTCTTTATAATAATCTTCCACACTCTTCGTCCCTTGGATGAGATTTTGGAGTTTTTGATACAACTCCCGATGATAGTAGGATGGAATGAATCGTCGTCGCATAACCGCCTTCATTTCGGTCCAAGTGGAAATGGATGCTCCCGTTACGCCTCCGACTAGTGGTCAACTGATCCCACCATATCATTGCGTAATCAAAACTCAATTGCGGCGAGTTTGACTTTCTTATTTTCGAGTAGTTATGACATTCGAACACTAGTTCGATTTTCTTCTCCCACTCAAGGTACGCCTCGGGATCAGATTTACCTTGGAAAGGAGGAATGGAGAGTTTTATATTCTTCAAGTCATCATCTTCCTACCTTCGATCTACTTGTCCACGGTTTCGGGGAGGTCTCCTTTCTAGGTTTATGTCAGACCCGTGATCGCTTTCATTTTCACTATTTACATTAACATCATCATCTTGAACCCTTGGTTGTCTTCGTCGTTGATTGGGCCCTTCACGTCTTTTCCTAGCAACTTCAGGATATTCATCTCGTTGTCTTTGGGCCTCGACTTGGTAGAGTCGATCTTCAAGAGGATTAAGCCTTCTATCAAGTAATCGTTCCATCTCACGCAAAAGGGCTTGCATTTGCAAATCTGGAACGTTTCTAACGAGTTGTCGCCCTTGTTGTTCTTCCATGTTTTGTCCACTATTTTGGGACATCTATTTGTTTAAGATAGCCTCACAAACAAATCCTCTCAATCCGCTCAGAAAGAAAGAAGCTTGATGACACTCACACTCGTGTTTACACTCTTAGTTCGGCTTTTACCTCCCCTCGAATGCGCCACGCTCTCTTGCCTTTACCTCTCTTGACTTTTCTCGTAATTTCGTAGCAGATTCGTTAAGGCTCGGTCCTTGGTCTAGGTGGTCGGTTCAAAAGGGATATCAAGTGATTGATGTATTCGATATAGGGTAGGCTGAAAGAATAGGGAATTGGGTAAAAAATGTGGTGAATTAGGGAGAGTAGAATAGAAGAAGGGTCGGGAACTATATCAGATCAAAGCTTGACGATCAAATAACAATTGAATTGCATAAATCACTTTTTTTTTCGATTTTTTTTAATTTTTTTTAATTTTTTTTTATTTTTTTTAAACTTGTATAACTTTTTTTTGTTGTACTATATCGACAAGCTAAATACAATAAAAACACTTTTGTACACGATTTTTTTTCTTCGACTGCATAAATTTTTTTGTTTTTATAGCAACAATAACAAACTAATCGAAATGAGAAAACTTCGGTATACAATTTTTTTTTTAATTTATTTTTTTTTTCTGAACCTACCTCGGGAATGCTTCGCTTTGAACGTCTAAGCTTCTCGTTTTAGGTAGCTCTGATACCAAATGATACGAACCGTCTCGAGAAGAGTCGAGTCGTATGTAAATTGCCCAATCGTCTACGAGAAGTTACGTTAGGTTTAGTTGAGTTGAAGGTATGGTCAAAGTAGAAGAGGGGTATGAATGGAATGGTAGGAATGAAAGGGTAGGAGCAAAAGGATATGAACAAATTGGTCGGTTTAGGTTCGGTTAGGTAAAGAAGAAAGAACGGGTTTGAACTACTAAAGGTACTTTCAAGAACCAAATACCGAAAATGGTATCGACCCGTTGATTTAGCCTTTTGAGTTCGGTTATAGGTTTGGTAAGGGAAACCTCGACCCACTATCTAACAAGATAGGAACCTCGGTATGTTGAACGCCACACTACGATTAGTGACAAGTTCGGGTACGACAAAGAACACGGTTGACACAACTAGAACGCTAGGAGCGCCAAACGAATCTTTGAACGAAATATAAGAAAAGTTTGCCTCACGATTTTGGCAGCATAACATTAACAAAAGTTTCAAAAAGTCCTTTACATGGAAATTGAACAAGTATTTATAAGCCTAAGTCTAGGTAGCCGAATGGCCTTTCATACTTACACATTAATTAAAAGAAAATTCTAGAAAAATAACTCTTAATATGCATGACCATTTTCGGTTTTGGGAATGGTGGATGAATGCATCTTCATGCTTAAGAAAACTCAAAGTGAATGCATGATATCCAATGGTCACTTGTAGATTCGGCCAACCTTGTTAAATGAAGCAATGTTTGGCCAAAAAGTATGAATTAATTATGGACACTCCAAGGGCCATCATGTGTGTGAAACCGAATGTTGAAGAGTCTTCTAGTGTGAACAAGGTGAACCGAATGGTCTTGCCATGTGAACATAGGTGTGAACAATTAAGGAGAGTCATGGGAAGCTAATTGGCCAAGCTATCTTCATGCATGTGTGAGTGCCCTTTGGCCGAATGGTCACCTTGGAGAATGAAGAGATAGCACACCATACATGAATGGAAACATTCATGAACCTTAAAGACATTGACTATAGTCATACATGCACTTGGCCGAACATGCACCTAAGAGATTCAAGCCCCCCAACCGTCCATGCACCTTCAAAATTCATGCTTGTTTTTAATCTCCATATGTCCATTATGCTCCTACAAGAAATGTGAACATAATTAATTCAAACTAATGTGAACACAAATATCAACATTAAATTCGGTTATGACAAATTTAATTATCATCAATAAACACTTTTAAGACATACTTAATATAACTAATGTGAACTAAATTTAATATGTAGGATATTAATTAACTAATTATTGAACTTATTAATTAAAAAGTCAATAGTAGTAAAATGAATTCAAAGTGAACTCCATGAGCTGATGGTTAATTCATGAGTTAAACCCGAGCTGGGCCTAAACTCGTGAGTTGATAATGAGCTGGTCCCGAGCTAATGAGCTGGTGTAGAGCTACATGGGAGCTAACTTGAACTGAAGGTGAGCTTGGTGAGCTGAAATGAACTTGTAGAAAAGTTCGGCATGGATTTCCAAAATGGCCACTAACTAGTTCGATAGGTCTAGCATTGACATCATCCCACACATGCTGAACTAAGGCTATAACAGCTTCTTTAAATTGTTTTACATGAGCCCTTGTGATCGGCCCTTGGGGTAGCACCATCGGATCTCGGCTTGGACTTGGCTTATGGGAAGCCGTGATCGTATCAACTCGACTCTTCCCGAGGCGAATCGTACATACGTACTTCTCGTTTGAGTAGCTCTGATACCAAATGATACGATCCGTCTCAAGAGAGTCGAGTCGTATTCGTAGTTGCCCGATCGTCAACAAGAAGTTACGTAAAGTTTAGTTGAAGGAGTTGGATAGTTGAAGAAAGGCTAAGAAAGAAATGTTAAGAAAGGTTCAAATAGGTAAGATGGATTGAGTAAAAAAAGGTCGGTATGGTAAGAAATGGACGATTTTGTCGATTTGGTACGAACTGGTTTCGAAAGAAATATATGGATTGAACCAAAAGTGCAAACAAGAACCAATACCGATATGGTATCGACCCATTGTTTATAGGCCCTTTGAGTTCGGTTTAGGTTTGGTAAAGGAAACCTCGACCCACTATCTAATAAGATAGGAACCTCGGTATGTTCGAACGCCACACTACGGGTAGTGATAAGTTCAGGTTCGACAAAGAAAAAGGTTGACGCAACTAGATCGCTAGGAAAGCCAATCAAATCTTTGAACGAAATGGAGAAAAAGTTGCCTCACAATTTTGGTAGCATAACATTAGCAAAGAGTCCAAAAATCATCATTCCAACTTAATTCATCGATGCATCTTGCCGTCCAAGGAGTGATGTACCTGCAACATTAAAATCAAGCATTAATCACCAATGTGAACACATTAAGGTGCCAGCAAATATTAACATATTAAACACACTCATAAATTCGGCTAACACAATAAATAATTGTAGTAATTTGGACACATTAAATCCTAGTTCAACCAAGACATATTAATAGCATGTAATAACCTAATTAAATTCAGCACACCTATTTAAAATGTCCAGAATTAAACAAATTAATTATTTAAATAAATATGTTCAAATTTATTTAATGCATCAATCTTATTTAATAGCTAGGGACGAATAGACTTATTGAGCTTGATATAGGTGCATGAGCTAGTGATGAGTGGGGTAGCTCGTGAGCTAAATCTGAGCTAGGTTCAGACTCGTAAGCTGGACCCGAGCTGGGGAGCTGGACATGAGCTGAATCTGAACTAGTAGCAAGTTGTGAGGTGAACTGGAAGAGTTAATATAAGCTTTCTCACTGCGGCTGGGTTGAGTTTCATCCCAAATTCAAGCTACAAGAGCTGAAATAGAATCTTTGAAAGCCTTAGCTCGAGCTCGGGTGATACGGCCTTGTGGTAGCGTCAGATGATCTTTACTCGAACTAGCTGAACCGTTGGGTGCGCTCGCATCAGAAGCAACCTCATAAAACTGAGTTTCATTAAACAAATTGTCAAAAGTCCTTTTACAAAGTAATAAACAAACTATTTATAGCCTAGTATGTGATAGCCGAATGGACAAAATTAACTAGCTTAAAGGCTAAGTAATTCAACTAAGAATGCACTAGAAAATTCTAGAACAAATCATTAAAAAGGCCAATTCCACATTCGGCTGAATATAACTCTAATGGGTAGCTTCATGATTAAGGAAAAACCATTTGAAGGATGATGAATGAATGGCAGTTTAATGGCTTGTCTAAATTCAGCTATGGAATGAATGGAGCATTCAAGAAGTGTCTCTTGACCGAATAGACACCTAGGGGAGTCAATTGGTCAGCAAACAATTCATGTATCAAGATATGGATGCATTCTCCCATTCGTTGTAACTTGCTGTCCATGCATCTTCATTAAACTTCATCCATGATTCCTTGGCCGATTAGGCATTTTGGGAAGCCAACCATCAGCTTGAAATGCATGTAGCAAACCATTCATGAACCCTCCTTAGCCTTAAACCTGGTCGTGCATGTATCTTCCCATTCATTGAATAAAACCGTGCATGCACCTAGCCTTAAATGCACTTCCATATTAAACTGAACCTACAAGGGAAATGAACACAATTAATTAAAATATATATTCATTTAGACATAATTAAACAGCAACTAAACAACTGAAATAACAACTAACCAATTTGGACACATTAAATTAAAACTAACTAGCATATTAAATTTGGCAAGCTCAAATAAACATAAACTATTAATGAACTAATTTGAGCTAGGGAATTCGGCTTGAGCTGTAGCAAATTGAGTTAAAATAAAGTTAAAACTTAGTTTATTGAAATGGAAAAAGAAATGAGCTGGAAAGAAGCTAAATTGAGCTCAAACGAGCTAAAACGAGCTCAAGTGTGCTAATTGGAGCTGAGTTGAGCTCGGGTAGCTGGAGAGGAGCTAAAGTCAGTTTGCACAAGGGCTTGTGCAATGAGTCTTTAAAGAGTTGTCCCCAGCTTCTTTAATGAGAAAGGGCTTTGTTTCATCCCAAATTCAAGTCAATAAAGATTTAAAGCTTCTTGGAGCCGCCTAGTGCACGCTTGAGTCATGGGGCCTTTCGGAAGCTCGAATGGATCTTGGTTCGTCTTTGTGGAACCCCTGGGCGTGCTTACATCATTCCCACTTCTTCAAAATGACTTGTCCTCAAGTCGAGTCATTTGTTCACTTTAGTTCGGGAGATAAAAGACCTGCCAGAAATTTGATTAGGAATCAAAATTTGACAACTATTAATTTTATCATCATGAAAGAGTAAAAACTTGAATTCAAGACAAACTAGAAATGGACCAATGCTTTTTGTTTCACTAATAGATGAGGGATTACCATTGATGAGGTAAAGGTTGGGCCTTACCTTTCCAATTTGACTATCCATCTTCGGCAATAGAAATAGTGTATGAATCATTTGAAAGGGATATCCATAAGATGTCAATAAAATTTTTGATCAAACAAATAGTCCAAGCATAATTGTATCAAAACAAATATGATTCATATAAGCGAACGTATTCAAAACACCATTTTCACAAGCGAATGGATAGAACGTCTTACATAATGCTTCATCAATCAAAGAATAGCAATTGGTCGTATCAATGGATGGATCCTTTTTCGAACATAAGTCATGAGCAAAATATCAATTCGAGTCGAATAGAGTGGGCTAAGAACTAATGAAAACTCACCTTGCTTACCGTTGGGACTAGGGAGATGAAAATCGATTTTACCTTTTTCAACCAACATAAACCTTCTTTCCTTGGAAAGGTGTTAAAGTTGAAGCTCATCACATGATCCTTGAGAAACCTTTTCGAGAGTTAACATCAATTTCGTGTACAACCACATAAAATGATCAAGGAACGATTTTAAGTTGTAATCAAAATTTCCAAATTTCATTTCCTTAATCAAAGACCAGGCATCATACAAATTGTTCGCATGAAGTTTAGGGTGCTTGAGTTTCCCAAAATATAATCCAAAATAGTAAATTCCAGGTTTGAACACACGGGTTTGTTTACTTATTCCAAAGTGTAGCAAAGGTTTCATTTTACCATTAAATCAAATATGTTGAACCAAAAGGATTTGTGCATATAAAGAATCAAACAATCAGATCTCTTTACGTTCACTAGAACAGATGTGCACAAATTCAAAGATTTCACACAAGGCTTTAAATAATTTGTATAATCAGCATGATCAACCAACTTAAATGTTCATTGTGAAAACCCGTTATCATGCAAGATTATATTTCGTGTTTGTTGATCGATCTAGTCGAATTACGTCAACAGGTTTTTCGTCGCAAAACAAATCTAGAGAACAACTCCTCATACTTCCACTTAGAACGAGTTTATCAACCACAAACAAAGGATAATGATACGATCCGCCTCGGGAAGAGTCGAGTCATATTCTGAGTTGCCCAATCGTCTTAACGAGAAGTTCCATTTGTAACTTTAAGGCTTAGGCGATAAAGGATGGAGTGGTGTTGGTTGCTAATGTTTGACAAGGGTGGTCGTAGGGTATGGAATTGGGTAGCTTAAGAACAAGTAGAACCGACACTAAAAAGTGACGACCTGAAACTTATGGTTTCTTAAGGTGGATGGTTAAAACGATAAAGCCGCGACCCACTATCTATGAAGATAGGAACCTTGGTATAGGCTTGAAAGAAACAGGGTTGACGCCACTACTAGGTAGATAAGTCAACAAAGTCTCAAACAAAGTTTAGAGAAGAAAATTCTCACATGATTAAATTCAATAAAAATTTTGGCAAAAAGTCCCCTACAATTGAAAATAACTAACTATTTATACTAGTATCTCATGCGAGCCGAATAGTCCATTCATGAACTTAATAATTAAGTAATGTACCTAATTAAAACATGAAACTTCTAGAAAAATGTCCAATGATGTTCTTGTCCATGTTCGGCCGAATGGGAAGTGAGTGGTTAGCTTCATGAATATGCATTGATGTACTTGGATAAATGTTCTTCATGCATGCATGGCTAGATTCGGCTAACTCCTTTAATGGAGCCTTTAATTCATGTTGTTTCACCATGAGTGGCTTAATTAAATGAGGCTTCATGAAGGATCAAACTTGGTGTGAACAAGGAGCTTGAGTAGACTCTTGTGTGTGAATATCCAACCGAATGGTCATCATGGTGTGAACACAAGGTGTGAATCTTCATGATCAATACATGAACTGTCCAATGCATGGTCCATCATTAATTTGATCCATGAATCTTCAAATACATGAATGACCATCATGAACATGCATATGCCTCTTGATTGCCGTCCATTGAACCTTTCTATGCATGCACCTTGCATTAATTCCTTACATGCATGTGCCGTCCAAAGGGATGTACCTACATGAAATAAACAAGTCATTAAGACATCTCATGAACACTCATAAATTCGGCATGATGTGAACACATTAATGTCATGCATTAATTCAGCTATGTGAACATAATCAATTTATGTAATGACTATGACATATTAATAACAAATATTAATATAAGACAAGTTTATTGCTTAAATAAAAATAAAAATCTACGCAGTCGAAGAAAAAAACAATCGTGTACAAAAGTGTTCCTATTGTATTTAGTTTGCTGATATAGTACAAAAAAAAGTTATACAAGTTAAAAAAAATCCAAAAAAAAAATCCGAAAAAAAATTGAAGTGAAAACTTGTTCTATTGTAATTCAGTCCTGATCTTGAAGTCATTCTTCCATCTTTTCTTTCTACCATAACCCATCGCCACACCAAAACCCGAACTATTACTTTTTTTTCCTTGTTAGCCTACCCTAAACCAAATACATTAGTTGATACGACTGAACCGTTCACTCTGCTACTAAATTCTCTCCATTTGAAATAGTTTATGGTTTTAATCCTTTATCTCCTCTTGATTTAATTCCATTACCTAACGATCAAATTATTAATGTAGATGCCAAGAAGAAAGCGAACTATGTGAAACAATTGCATCAAAAGGTTAAAGCTAATATCAAGGCTAGGACGGAGCAATATGTGCGCAAGGCCAACAAACGGCGAAAACAAGTCATATTTGAACCTGGAGATTGGGTATGGGTTCATATGCGAAAGGAAAGATTTCCAGCGCAGCGAAAGTCGAAGTTATTGCCGAGAGGAGATGGGCCGTTTCAAGTTTTGGAACGAATAAACGATAATTCTTATAAACTTGATCTCCCAGGTGAGTACAATGTAAGTGCTACCTTTAATGTAGCTGATCTCTCTTTCTATGATAAAGGTGACGATTTGGGGGCAAATCGCTTCGAAGAGAGGGGGAATGATACGACCACACCTCCCGAGTTGTCGGCTGCCAATGAAGATCCTCTCGAGTTGCCCGTAGGACCGATCACTCGAGCTCGAGCAAAGAGATTCAAAGACGCAACAATAGCCTTAGTTGATAGAGTTTGGGGTGAAACTGTTGCTGGACTTCTTGAAAGCTCTTGGACCAGCAAGCCAAGCAAACCATGCATACTCCTTCAAGCTCAAATCAGCTTAAATCATCTCAACTTCAACTTAACTTAGCTCAACGAGCTCGTTTCAGCTCATTTCATTATTGCGTTTATTATGCTGGAATAAATCATTTAAGTTGTTGTTAGTTTTATTAGTTATTTAGTTTTAATAATTAATTTGTCATAATCTGGACATGTTTTAATTATGTTCTAAATTAAGTACTTAATTAATTAGGACCAATTAAATATGTTTTAACTATTACAAAGATTAATTATGTCCAGCCTAATTTATGGTGCAAGATTTATTTATTTATGTTGCCAAATTTAATGTGTCTAAAAGGGGTTTAATTTGCTGAATTAATTGTTGTAGGTACATTACCCCTTGGACGGCATAAGTGCATGGATGATTTAAAGTTGGTGTGCTGATCTTTGGTGTCCCCTAAGTGACCATTCGGCCAAACCTTACAACTCTTCAAGAAGACCGATTGGCTGCCCAAGACAAATTAAGGCTGTTCACACCCACCCGATTATTCCTTTCACACCAAGGGCTGTTCGGTTTTGTTTGTTCACACATGTGTAGCTGTTCAAATCGGTTTGTTCACATTCTACGACTATTGAAGTGCTCTAGACAGCTCCTTAATCACATGAACATTTGGCTGAACCAAGCAGCAGCATTAATTCCAAATTCAAGCATTTGGTCGAACCTATTGTTTGTATTTCAGCTCCCAAACAACCCGTTCAATTTTTCTATTGAATCAAGGCATCTAGAAGCTGCCCCTTGTCGTTCTCCATACACAAGAAACTTCAAGGAAGCTTCATTAAAAATTCTGGAATTTTCAACAACCACTTAGCTACTGATACGATCCACCTCGGAAGAGTCGAGTCGTATTAGTGTGCCCGATCGTCAACAAGAAGTTACGTTGGGTTTAATTGAAAAGGTCGGATGAAGGAAAGAAGGATATTGGTTTTGGGTTCGGATTAGAATAGGTAAGAAGAATTTGAAAGTTCGGGTTTGGAGTCCGAATAGGTATGGATGAAGGAATTGGTTCAATTAGGTAAGGGGGAATTGAAGAAATGGAATAGTCGGTTTAGGTACAATTGGTAAATGGAGAAATGGGGTTGAACAAAAAGTGCAAACAAGAACCAATACCGATTTGGTATCAACCCATTGTTTATAAGCTCTTTTAGTTCGATTTGGAATTGGTAAATGAAAACCTCGACCCACTATCTAACAAGATAGGAACTCGATATGTTTGAACGCCACACTACGAGTAGTGATAAGTTCGGTTTCGACAAAGAACAACGGTTGACACACTAGACGCTAGGAAGCCAATCGAATCTTTGAACGAAATTTGAGAAAAGTTTTGCCTAACAAATTGACAAAGATAACATTAACAAAAGTCTCAAAAGTTCTTTACATGAAAAAAATAACAAGTATTTATAGGCCTAAAGTCTAGGTAGCCGAATGGCTTTTCATGCTTACAAATTAAGTAAAAGAAAATTCTAGAAAATTAATCCTTAATGTGCATGACTAGATTCTGCTATGGAACATGAATTGTGAATGCTTCATGTTTAAGAAATGACAAGTGAATGAATGAAGCTCAAGGACACTTGCTAGGTTCGGCCTCCCTTGTTTAATGAAGCAATTAAGTGGCAACCTTTAGCCAAAAATCATGAATTAAATGGTGTAACTCCAAGGGCCAAAATAGGTGTGAATGCCGTAACCTAAAGAGTCCATAGGTGTGAACATGGTGAACCAAAAGGACTTGTTGTGTGAACACAATGTGAACGGAATGTAGAGGTTCATGGAGGAAGTCATTCGGCCAACCATCTCATGCATGTATTATGTCCCTTTGACCGAATAGTCACTTGTGTAGATGAAGAGGTAGCACAAGATTCATGGCTCTTGGTCATTCATGAACCTTTGGAATTAATGTACCTTGCCATTCATGCATTCCACCGATTCATGCATCTTGAGTGTCCATGCACCTTAGCCGTCCATGCACCCTCCAAAAGACATGTTGCTTCAAGCTCCATACATCCATTGAGTTTCTACAAGAAAATGTGAACAGAATTAATTCAATCTAATGTGAACACAAATGTAAACATTAAATTCGGTTATGACAATTTAATTAATATCAATAAACACTTTTAAGACATATTTAATAAAACTAATATGAACTAAATTTAATATGTGGTTTATTAATTAACTAATTAATGAACTTATTAAATAAAAATTTAATAGCAGTCAAATGAAGTCAAAGTAGTCTTCATGAGCTAAAATTCAACTCATGAGCTAAAACCGGCCGGACTTGGACCCATGAGTGGTAGTGAGCTGGACCCGAGCCGGGAACTGGAAGTGAGCTGGTGACGAGCTCGATGAGTTGAGTTGGACTTGCAGTGTAGTTGCATGGTGAGTTCAAGGAACTGAGTCGCCTTTCTCGAGGCGTCCTAATGGCGTTTCAATCCAAAGTTGAGCTACAAAAGCTGTGATGGACTCCTTAAACTTCTTGGCTAGAGCTCGAGTAATGTGGACCTTGTGGTAGCACCATAGAATCCTCGCTGAACTAGTGAACCATGGGCGCGATCACATCATTCCCCCCTCTTCAAAACGACTTGTCCTCAAGTCGAAATCTGCATTAAAAGGGTTAAATCGACACATTAAAAGTAGCGCCGACATTATAATCTCCGGCAAGTCAATTTTATAAGAATTTTCATTTATTCGCTCTAAAACTTGAAAAGGACCGTCTCATGAGGCGAAGAGCTTAGATTTTCGTTGGGTCGAAAACTCCTTATGATATGAATCCAAACCCATTCTCTGGGTTCAAAACTACTGCTTTTGGTCTTTGTTCAGCATTACGCACATAGGACTCGATCCTAGCCTCGATATTGGCCCGCACCTTGCTATGTAAATCCTTGACAAAATCTGCCTTTTTCTTCGCATCTACATGGACAAACCGATCAAGAGGTAAAGGCAATAGATCTAAAGGAGTCAAGGATTAAAACCGTAAACAATTACAAATGGGGAGAATTTAGTCGCAGAATGGACAGAACGATTATACGCAAACCCAATATGGGGTAGACAATCCTCCCACGTCTTCAAATTCTTTTGAACGATGGCCCGAAGTAAAGTAGATAGAACTCTATTGACAACTTCCGTTTGGCCATCGGTTTTGATACGAGCACGCCCCGCGAACTTTATCGAACAAGTCTGTCAAGCCGAGCAATGACATGTTGGCAAGCTGATCCAAGCTCGTTTCAAGCTCCACGAGCTCCATCCAGCTCAAATCCAGCTTATTCGAGCTCAATCCATCTTGCCTGAGCTAAACCGAGCTCACTCCTAGCTCACTTTCAACTCACGAGCTAAACCTTAGCTCAACTTCAGCTTAGGAGTTTAGCCTCAGCTCAACTTTAGCTCACGAGCTAAAGCTTAGCTCATTTTAGTTTAAACTCGGTTTTGTCTTTAATACATTAAATAAAAATTTGCACATTTTCATTTAAGCATTAAACTTGTCTTATATTAATATTTGTTATTAATAAGTCATTGTCATTATATAAATTGATTATGTTCACATAGCCGAATTAATGCATGACATTAATATGTTCACATCATGCTGAATTTATGAGTGTTCATGAGATGTCTTAATGACTTGTTTATTTCATGTGGGTACATTCCTTTGGACGGTACAATGTATGGATGAAGAAACATCTCTTTTGGGCATTCCACACTCATGAATGAAGAAGTATTAAATGCTGGTGCATGTACGGCTAGATGCAATGTTTCTACAAATTCATGCATGTGTCGAATGCATGTATGGACATTAAAGGCTAGTCCATGAATGGATCAAATGAATGGGATGATAGAATGCATGAATGGCTTAAGTGCATGTATGGTGGCTGTCTCCTAACTTTCCAAGGCACTTATTCGGCCAAGAAGTAGCTGTTCACACTTTGAATTGACCTATAAGCTACTACATATGCATGGATGGGTTCAAGAACGTCCAAAGGAAGGAGCTAACTCAATAATTCAACACATTGATTGAATTAAGTGTATGCACAAGGGGGAGAACGAATTTACTAGGTTCATGCTGCCATTTATGAACCTACATGCTATTAAAGAGTTTAATTATGAGGATACATGTTCCATACAAGTGCATGAACGTCCCAAGGAGATGAATGCAACCTTTGGTGCACATACAAGTCACTTGAAGCCTTTCTTTATGATTAAGCATTCATGCACACACTTAGGGGGGAGAAAGTGTCCATTCAACTAGTTCATGAATCTGCCGAATTTATGAACTATTTTAATACATTAGTGTGAACGTTTTTATCATTGTGTGAACACCTAGATGCCGAATTTGAATGGTCATCTATGTGCCTATAAGTATTTGTTTTCTTCAATTGTAAGGAACTTTTGCCAAAATTGTTAATGAACATTTGTTCTTGTGAAGTTGCTTCCTCTCATATCTCGTACAAGTTTCGAAAGACTTATCTGGCTTGTGCTAGTGGCGTCAATCGTCTTGTTTGAACTTATCACCAATCTTGGTGTGGCGTTCACCTATCCATCTATCCATCTTTTCACCTTAACAATATAGGAACCGGGGTGACACTTCTCAGTGTTGAATCATTCCTGATGTTAAGTTCGTTTTCCATTCCCATCCTTCAAATTATTTTCTTATTATTCCAAACCGAGCCATTTAACCATCATCCATCTTTGCTACTAAATCGAACCTATTACTAAATTCACCCTACTTTGAAACCTTCCGCTTACCCGTATCTTTTCATTCACTTCTAGTTCTAAAATCTGAAGCACGAACGACTCTCTCGAACGACGATCAGGCAACTAAGTGAATTCGACTCATCATCCCGAGCCGGATCACATCAGGTTTGGGGGTGGCAGGTGGTCGAAAACAGAAGTTTGGTCCCTAATTTACCCCACAAAGACCTCCAAAAGTGACTTAAAAATTTTGCATCTCTGTCCGACACGATCGTACGAGGAATGCCATGTAGTCTAACGATATCCCTGAAAAATAAGTTTGCAACATGAACGGCATCGTTAGTATTAGTACAAGCAATAAAATGAGACATTTTTGAAAATCTATCAACAACAACAAAAATAGAATCCTTCCCTGTTTTTGTGCGCGGAAGTCCGAGAACAAAATCCATGGAGATGTCAATCCACGGTGCTTCAGGAATGGGCAATGGTGTGTACAAGCCATGGGGTTAAACCTTTGATTTAGCCTTTTTGCAGGCTATACACCTTTCGCAAACTCACTCCACGTCTTTTCGCATCCGCGGCCAATAAAAATGTTCGTGGAAAGTGGCTAGCGTCTTATTGACCCCGAAGTGTCCCATAAGCCCGCCACTATGCGCCTCATGCACTAATAGGTCTCGGAAAGATCCACAAGGAATGCATAATTTACCTTCTCGGAAAAGATAGCCCTCGTACCTATAAAAATTTTCAAAAGGACCTTTCTCACAAGAAACAAATATCTCTCCAAAATCGGAATCGTTTACATAGGAATCTTTTAATAATGTAAAACCAAGAATCTTAGAATCCAAATATGATAACAGAGTATACCTTCTTGAAAGCGCATCAGCCACGATATTATCTTTACCTTTCTTATATTTGATGACATATGGAAACGACTCAAGGTATTCAACCCACTTCGCGTGGCGTCGGTTCAACTTATGTTGGCCTTTGATGTGCTTCAAGGCTTTGTGATCGGAGTGAATAATGAATTCCTTAGGCCACAAGTAATGTTGCCATGTCTCAAGGGCTCGTATAAGCGCGTACATCTCTTTATCATACACCGGATAGTTGAGTACGGCTCCATTGAGTTTTTCACTAAAGTAAGCCATAGGACGTCCGTCTTGTGTCAACACGGCCCCGATTCCAAGGCCCGAAGCATCGCACTCGATCTCAAAAGTCTTCGAGAAATCTGGAAGGGCAAGCAAAGGAGCGTTAGTGAGACAATCTTTGATTTTTATAAATGATTTCTCTTGTTCATCGTTCCAAATAAAAGAAGAATTTTTCTTAATAACACTCGTAAGTGGAGAAGCAATAGTGCTAAAATTCGAAATGAATCGTCGGTAAAAACTTGCTAGGCCATGGAAACTTCGAACTTGTGTAACGCTCGTAGGCCTTGGCCAATCTCGTATGGCCTTAATCTTCTCTTGGTCTACCTCGAGACCATCCGCACTAACCACAAATCCTAGAAAACAGTTTTGTTAGAACAAAAGAGCATTTCTTTAAATTAGCATATAAGGTCTCTTTTGCAAAACTTCTAAAACAGATTTGAGATGACTTACATGTTCTTCCATAGATTTGTCAGTAAATCAATATATCGTCGAAATAGACTACACAAAACTTACCGATTTAAAGGCCTTAAGACATGGTTCATTAGTCTCATGAACGTACTTGGAGCGTTGGTAAGGCCAAAAGGCATAACCAACCATTCGTATAGTCCGTGCTTGGTCTTGAATGCTGTTTTCCATTCGTCTCCTTCTCGTATCTGAATTTGGTGGTAGCCACTATTCAAATCGATTTTTGAGAACACTTTGGCCCCACTAAGCTCATCTAACATGTCATCTAAGCGAGGAATGGGATGACGGTATTTGATTGTTATCTTGTTAATGGCTCGGCAATCCACGCACATGCGCCATGTTCCGTCCTTTTTCGGTACCAATAATACGGGAATAGCACAGGGACTTAGGATTTCACGAATGTAGCCTTTTTCCATCAGTTCATTGACTTGTCTTTGCAACTCCTTGGTCTCCTCCGGATTGGCTCGGTAAGCAAGTCGATTTGGAATAACCGCTCCCGGCACAAAATCAATTTGATGCTCGATTCCACGAAGTGGTGGAAGACCACTCGGGGTTTCTTCCGGAAAAACGTCTTGGAAACCTGCAACAAAGACAAAATAGGAGGGGGCAGGGTATCGGGTAAATCGTTAGTAGAAATTAATGCTTCCTTGTACAAAAGTACAAGAACAGTTCGATTCATCACCAAAGCCTTCCTCACATCACTAACTCTTGCAAGAACACTCATTTTCTCGATTTTCTTTTCTTTTTCTTCTTTTTCTTGGATATTTTTCTTGTCACTCTCTTTTGTTTTTTTTCTTATTTTTCTCTTCCTTTACTTTTTTACAACTTTCTTTTTCTTTTTCTCTCATTTGCTCAACAGAAGCTTTTAGCTTGATTTGGTCTTCATACACTTGTTTGGGAGTCAACGGCGTCAACGTCACATTCTTTCCCATGAATTTGAATGTATACCGGTTGGTATACCCGTCGTGTTGAACTCGTCTATCAAATTGCCATGGTCGGCCAAGTAACAAATGCCCCGCATGCATCGGTACAACGTCACAAAGAACTTCATCTGAATACTTGCCGATGTTAAAAGAGACAAGTACTTGTTTCGTTACCTTAAGCTCTCCTCCGTCATTGAGCCATTGAAGTTTGTAGGGGCTCGGATGCTTGGTAGTAGGCAAACCAAGTCTTTCAACCATCATGGTACTTGCTACATTGGTACAGCTGCCTCCGTCGATAATGACGCTACAGACTTTGCCTCCGACTTGGCACCGAGTGTGGAAGATATTCTCTCGTTAGAGATTATTCTCCTTGCCTTGGAGACTTAGACTTCATTTTACAACAAGTAGTTCTCCTTCCATGGGTTGTTCCACGTCCTCGTCAACTTCGGAAGCTGATTCAGATTCTTTCTCCTCCTCATCCTCCGTTTCGATCTCGCCATCAGCTCGCAATACCATGGTCCTTCGATTTGGGCATTGGCTTGCTATGTGGCCTCTTCCGAGACACTTAAAACACTTAATATCTCGATTTTGATTGTATGACGATTCGGGTGCCTTGCCTTTGTTTACTTCGGTAATGGGCTTGTTGGTTTTTGGAGGTACCGTGGTCTCCTTCCCTCGAGGATTGGCAGGTCCTTTACTTGATCCTTGGCTCCACTTTGAATGGTTGGAAGTGGGAAACCCTCGACTTGGGCCTTTTCTCTTGAGTTGTCTTTCCACCTTGATGGCCATATGGACCATATCAACCACTTCAATGTAGTGTTGTAATTTCACTACGTTTGCTATATCTCAATTTAGACCAGCCAGGAATCGCGCCATCGTTGCTTCGGGATCTTCTTGGACATTCGCTCGAATCATCGCGATTTCCATCTCTTTGTAGTAATCCTCGACACTTTTGGACCCTTGCATGAGATTTTGGAGTTTTTGGTGCAACTCCCGGTGGTAGTACGCAGGGATAAATCATCGCCTCATCACCACCTTCATTTCGATCCATGTAGAGATAGGACGTTCACCGTTACGCCTCCGACTAGTGGTTAGTTGTTCCCACCAAATCATGGCGTAGTCTGAAAACTCTATTGCTGCTAGTTTCACCTTTTTATTCTCAGAGTAATTGTGACAATCGAACACCAACTCTATCTTTTTTTCCCACTCAAGATAGGCCTCTGGATCCGATCTACCTTGAAACAGTGGAATAGACAGTTTAATGTTCTTGAGATCATCATCTTCGCGTCTTCGATCTCGTTGTCGGTGTTGCCTACGTTGATCACTAGCATTAGACTCTTGTTCACTTTCAAGATCACTAAGGTCATTTGCTTCATCGTCTTGGACCCTTCGTCTTCCCCGATTCTGATTTGGCCTCTCCCATCTTGGTCTAACTCCCTCGGGTGCTCTTTCACGTTGGCCATTCGTTTCAACTTGGAACAAATGGTCTTCGATGGGATTGAGCCTTCGATCTAGGAGTCACTCCATTTCTCATAATAAGGCTTGCATGTTTAAGTCGGGGACGTTGCAAATGGGCTGTCTTGCCGGACGATCTTCCACGTTGTGATCTGACTCTTGTGACATTAAAACGTTGTTAAAGTAAACCTCACCACAAAACCTCACAATCTCTCAAAAAGGAAAAGAAGATGTTTCTCTCACACTCGTGTTTACACTCGAAATTAGGCTTTTACCTCTACTCTATTGCACTTACAACTCTCATGCCTTTTACCTCTCTAAACCTTTTCTCTTGATTTTGTAAGCAGATTCGTTAAGGCTTAGTCCTTGGTCTAGGTGGTCGAGTGTGAGAGAATCATCTTCTTTTCCTTTTTTGAGAGATTGTAAGGTTTTGCGGTGAGGTTTACTTTAACAAAGTTTTAATGTCACAAGAGTCAGATCACAACGTGGAAGATCGTCCGGCAAGATAACCCATTTGCAACGTCCCCGACTTAAACAAGCAAGCCTTATTACGAGAAATGGAGCAACTCTTAGATCGAAGGCTCAATCCCATCGAAGACCGTTTGTTCCAAGTAGAAACGAATGGCCAACGTGAAAGAACACCCAAGGGGGATAGACCAAGACGGGAGAGGCCAAATCAAAATCGAGGAAGACAAAGGGTCCAAGACGATGAAGCAAACAACCTTAGTGATCATGAGAGTGAACAAGAATCCATTGCTAGTTTTTGTCAAAGGGAACCACGGCAACGAGGTCGAAGGCGTGAAGATGACGATCTCAAGAACATCAAGCTGTCCATTCCACCATTTCAAGGTAGATCGGATCAGGAGGCCTATCTTGAATGGGAAAAAAAGATAGAGTTGGTGTTCGATAGTCATAATTATTCCGAAAATAAAAAGGTGAAACTAGCAGCAATAGAGTTTTCGGACTACGCCATGATTTGGTGGGAACAACTAACCACTTGTCGGAGGCGTAACGGTGAACGTCCTATCTCTACATGGACCAAGATGAAGGTGGTGATGAGGCGACGATTTATCCCTGTGTACTACCACCGAGAGTTGCACCAAAAACTCCAAAATCTCACGCAAGGGTCCAAAAGCGTCGAGGACTAAAGAGATGGAAATCGCGATAATTCAGGCGGATGTTCAAGAAGATCCCGAAGCAACAATGGCGCAATTCCTGGCCGGTCTAAATCGAGATATAGCAAATGTGGTGGAATTACAACACTACATTGAAGTGGTTGATATGGTCCATATGGCCACCAAGGTGGAAAGACAACTCAAGAGAAAAGGCCCAAGTTGAGGTTTTCCCACTTCCAACCCTTCAAAGTGGGGCCAAAGTTTGAGTAAAGGCCTTCCAGCCTTTTGAGGAAAAGAATCCACTGCCCCTCCAAAAACCAACAAACCGAATACCAAAATTAACAAAGGCAAGGCACCAAAAACATCGTTCAATCAAAATCGGGACATCAAATGTTTCAAGTGTCTCAGAAGAGGACACATAGCCAGTCAGTGTCCAAATCGAAGAACCATGGTGTTGTGAGCCGATGGCGAAGTTGAAACGAAGGACGAAGAAGAGAAAGAATTCGAATCGACTTTTGAAGTTGAGGAGGACTTAGAATAGCCCATGGAAGGCGAATTACTTGTTGTGAAGAGAAGTCTAAGTCTCCAAGGCATGGAAAATGATCTCCAATGAGAAAATATATTTCATACTTGTTGTCAAATTGGAGGCAAAGTCTGTAGCATCATTATCGACGGAGGCAGCTGTACCAATGTAGCAAGTACCATGATGGTCGAAAAACTTGGTTTGCCTACAACCAAGCATCCGAGCCCCTACAAACTTCAATGGCTCAACGACAGCGGAGAACTTAAGGTAACAAAGCAAGTACTTATCTCATTCACCATTGGTAAGTATACGAATGAAGTACTTTGCAACGTTGTACTGATGCATGCGGGGCATCTACTCCTTGGTCGTCCGTGGCAATTTGACCGGCGGGTGCTACATGACGGGTACACTAATCGATATACCTTCAAGTTCATTGGAAAGAACGTAACCTTGGCACCATTATTGATGTGATCCGGCCCGGGTAGATGAGTCAAATTCACGTAGTTGCTCGATCGTAGTTCGAGAGAGTCATTCGTGCCTCAGATTTTAGTAATAAAAATAAAATAATGGATTAGAATAAGCGAAAGGTTTCAAGAAGGGTAAGTTTAGTAATAGGTTCGGTTATGTGTAGCAAAGATGGGTGATGGATAAATGGGTCAGTTTGGTTACAAGAAGGAAAGTTGAAAGATGGGGGATGGAAAAACGAACTCAACGTCAGGAATGATTCAACACTAAGAAGTGTCACCCCGGTTCCTATATTGTTAAGGTGAAAAGATGGATAGGTGAACGCCACACCAAGATTGGTGATAAGTTCAAACAAGACGATTGATGCCACTAGCACAAGCCAGATAAGTCTTTCGAAACTTGTACGAGATATGAGAGGAAGCAACCTGATACGAACCGCCTCGGGGAGAGTCGAGTCGTATACTGAGTTGCCCGATCGCTCACTGAGAAAGTATCGTTCAATTCACTTTTGAAATGAAGTTGATGGAAAAATAGGACTAAGCTATGTATAATGGTTCTATGATGGTTTATGGATAAGAATAATATGAATATTCGGCTAAATTGGAAGGAAAGTGAAAGAAGTAAATAGATGATGGATATGGAAGAAAAGGGTTCTTAAAAGCAAGCACGAACCAATATTAGAAAATATCAGCCCAAAATGCTTATAGGCTTTAAGGTGGAGGATGAAAGTGATAAACCTCGACCGCTACTTAGCAAAGTAGGAACCTCGGTATATGGGTGAACGCCACACTATTTGATAGTGATAAGTTCGGGATAGTGAAGAATGGGGTTGACGCCACTAGGCTTCCTAGATAAGCCAACGAAGTCCTCAACGAAATATGAGAGAAAGAAATCTCACAAATTCCATAAAAGTTTAACAAAGTTTCATTAAGTGAAAAGTCTAACCTCTTACAAATGAAATAACATATATTTATAGCCTAAATAAAAGTAGGTGAATGGACAAGCTTAGAAGCTAAGAAATTTGGCCATAAACACCTAGATAATTCTAGAAAAAAAAATCATGAATATCAATGAATGTGCAGCCCTTTAATGTTCCATCATCCCCCTTGGCCGAATGAAGCTTTAATGCACCTTGAATACTTGAATGGTTAGCTTGAAAATGCATGGATCATGCATGAAACATCCCAATGTATGTTCCTCCATAAATTCGGTCCATGAACCTTCAAAACATGAACATTAAATAGCCCCTACTTGCATGAACGTCTCCAGTACATGTACTCCCTTAAATACCGTCCATTGAACCTCAATTCTACATGCACCTCTTCATACATTGCACCAAGCCCTACATGAACTTGCATTAATTTCCTTCCATGCATGCATGTGTACCGTCCAAAGGGATTGGATCTTCTAGATACATTCATGAATGAATCTTCATCATTCATGTAACCGAATGTGCATTTGAACCCAAGCATTCATGTATTTTGTGCATTCATGTATTTGGCAAATACATGAACTTGTAAACACTTGAATCTGGTCATACATGCACCTAAACAAATGTTGTTCATTCATGCATGTGGGATGTCCAAAAGAGATGTTTCTTCAAGCATTCATTATGCCGTCCCATGAGCATTGTACCTACAGAAATAAAACAATTCATAAGACATCATGTGAACACACATAAATTCAGCACAATGTGAACACATTTAAGTTATGTGATATCTATGACATATTAATAACAAATATTAATATAAGACAAGTTTAATGCTTAAATAAATATGTGCAAATTTTATTTAATGCATTAAAGACAAAACCGAGTTAAACTAAAATGAGCTAAGCTTTAGCTCGTGAGCTAAAGTTGAGCTGAGATTAAACTCCTAAGCTAAAGCTGAGCTAAGGTTTAGCTCATGAGCTGAATATGAGCTAGGAGTGAGCTCGGTTTAGCTCAGGCAAGTTGGATTGAGCTCGAATAAGCTGGATTTGAGCTGGACGGATCTCGTGGAGCTGGAAACGAGCTTGGATCAGCTTGCCAACATGTCAATGCTCGGCTTGACAGGCTTGTTCGATGAAGTTCGCGGGGCGTGCTCGTATCCCAACCTCACAAGAACAAATGTTCATTAACAAATTTGGCAAAAGTCCCTTTACAATGAAATGTGAAAACTATTTATAGGCTAACAAGTAGTAGCTGAATGGAAAAACTAATAGCTTTAAAGACTAAATAAATTCAGCTATGAATGCACTAGAATAATCTAGAACAAGTCTTTAATTAGCTAGGACTAAATTCGGCTGATGGGAACTCCATTGGACAGCTTCATGTGTAAGCAAAGCATCTTGGATGAATCTGATGTCTTGGGAACTCAATAGCTTGCCTAAATTCAGCCATGGGATGAATGAATCATTCAAAAAGTGTCTCTTGGACGAATAGACACCTAGGGAAGTCAATTGGACAGCAAACAATTCATGTATTTCACCCACATACATTCGGCCATGCATGAACTAGAAGGGAGCTTGAATCTGGCCATACATGAACATGCAATAAATGCCTTCATTCATGCATATGTGCCGTCCAAAGTGAATGTATCTTCTTAATCCACATGCATGTAATTAACCTCCCATGTATATGAACTTAATTCCCTCCAAGCATTGAACCAGGCCGTGCATGAATCTTCCCATTCATTGAACTTTCCTGTTCATGTATCTCTTCATGAATGTACCTTCCACATTCGGCTAACCTACATGAATTAACACACAATTAATTAAAATATAACTATTCATAAAAATCATAATAATTAATAATTAAACAATTTAATGAAATTAACTGAATTCAAACATAATAATTATAAGTCAACTTATGAAGTAAATTCGGCTAGCTCAAAAATAGTCAAAACACTTAATGAGCTGAAATTGAGCTAGGGGTATCGGCATGAGCTGTAGCAAACTTAATTATAAACTAAATTAAGACTTAGTTTATTGGAAGGAAGAAAGAAGGAGCTGAAAGTAAGCTCGGTTGAGCTCAAACGAGCTAAAACGAGCTCAAATAAGCTGAGTTGAGCTGGACGGAGCTCGAGGAGCTGGAAATGAGCTAGGATCAGCTTGCCAACAATGCACGGGTCCTTTGGATAGTTGCTTCAAGCTGATTTTGTGAGCATTGGCCCTTGTTTCGAACCAAGGTTTTGCATTAGAAGCTAAAATAGCTTCTAGGAAATGTTTAGCATGAGCTTGAGCTATAGGTCCTTTAGGCAGCTCATTTAGATCTTGGTTTGCATTCGAAGATGCCCCGGGCGTGCTCACATCAATTATCTCCCAAAAAAGTGTACGAAGACCAAATGAAATTAAAAGTTTCTGTCGAAAAATGAGAGAGAAAGAAAAGGAAGATTGTAAAAAAACAAAAGAAGGAAAAAATAAGAAAAAGAAAAACAACAAAGAAAAAGAAAAGAAAATCCAGAAAATGAGTGTTTTTGCAAAAGCTAGTGACGTGAGAAAAGCTTGATGATGAGACAACCTGTTCTTGTACTTCTGTACAAGGAAACTTTGATTAGTACTAACGATTTGCCTGACACCCTTCCCTCTCCTGTTCTTTCTTTATTACAGGATTTCAAAGATATTTTCCTGGAAGAAGTCCCAAGTGGTCTCCCACCACTTCGTGGGATCGAACATCAAATAGATTTTATGCCAGGAGCTGTAATCCCAAACCGACCTATCTACTGAGCCAATCCGGAGGAAACTAAAGAATTGCAATGGTAAATCCAAGAGTTGATGGAAAAAGGCTACATACGCGAGAGCCTTAGTGATGTGATCTGGCCTGGGTAGTTGAGTTGAATTCACTTAGTTGCCCGATCGTAGTCGAGAGAGTTGTTCGTGCCCCGAATTTTTAGTAATAGAAGTAAAAAAAATAGAATAGGATAAGCAAAAGGTTTCAAGAAGTGTAGAATTAGCAATAGGTTCGGTTAAGGGTAGCAAAGATGGATGAAGGATAGAAGGCTCGGTTTTGAAACAATAAGAAAGAGATAATGTAAGGTGGGGATGGAATAGTGAACTTAACGTCAGGAATGATTAAACACTAAAAAGTGTCACCCCGGTTCCTATATTGTTAAGGTGAAAAGGATGAATAGAAGGATAGGTGAACGCCACACCAAGATTGGTGATAAGTTCAAACAAGGTTGATTGATGCCACTAACACAAACTAGATAAGTCTTTCGAAACTTGTATGAGATATGAGAGGAAGCAACCTCAGAAGAACAATGTTCATTAACAAATTGGCAAAAGTCCTTTTACAATGAAATGAACAAACTATTTATAACCTGATGCGAGCGTGCCCAAAGGTTCAGCTAGTTCGAGTAAAGATCATCTGACGCTACCACAAGGCCCTATCACCCGAGCTCGAGCTAAGGCTTTCAAAGATTCTATTTCAGCTCTTGTAGCTCAAATTTGGGATGAAACTCAGCCCAGCCACAGCGAGGAAGCTTATATTAACTCTTCCAGTTCACCTCGCAACTTGCTACTAGTTCAGATTCAGCTCATGTCCAACTCCCCAGCTCGAGTCCAGCTTACGAGTTCGAACCTAGCTCGGATTTAGCTCACGAGCTTACCCCCAGCTCATCACTAGCTCTTGCACCTATATCTCGTTTCAGCTCAATTGAGCTCTTTTTTATTTTTCCAGCTTTGCATTTTTAATTAATTAAATAAATTGCACGTTACTTTTAGCTCAACAAATATTAAAGTATTTAATTTGTCCAAAAATCAGAACATGAAATTAATGTGTTATACTACAGCAATTTAAAGTGTCTAAATTAGGATGAATTTATTTCTTGTTATTTAGTGTAGCTGAATTTAATGTGTCTTAGTTCTAGCATGTTTTTAATTTGTCCTAGCTTATTACATGATTTAAATGTGTCTTTGAGATACTGGAATTAATGTGTCTAAGTGAATTAATGAGCTGAATTAATTTAGGTGCAGGTACATGATACGAACTGCTCGGAAAGAGTCGAGTCGTATATGAAATGCCCGATCGTCTACGAAGAAGTATCGTTAACTTAGTTTAGTAATTTAGACAGAAGTCGGATTTGAGAAGAAATGTGTTTGGAGGAAATGGTATAAATGGAATGGCACGAAAATGGTCAGTTTTGGTATGTTTTGGGTAAGAAAGAAATGGGATCAAACAAAGAATGCAAACAAGAACTAATACCGATTTGGCATCGACCCGTTATTTATATGCGCTTTTTGGTTCGGTTTAGGTTTGGTAGAGG
Organism: Gossypium arboreum; assembly: GCF_025698485.1. NCBI lineage: Eukaryota > Viridiplantae > Streptophyta > Magnoliopsida > Malvales > Malvaceae > Gossypium > Gossypium arboreum. Next base: position 57,705,464 of record NC_069082.1, read on the forward strand.
AACCTCGACCCACTATCTAACAAGATAAGAACCTCGGTTTAGTTTGGAATGCCACACTACAAGTAGTGATAAGTTCGGAATCGACAAAGAACATGGTTGACACAACTAGAACGCTAAGAACACCAAACGAATCTTTGAACGAAATATAAGAAAAGTCTGCCTCACAATTTCAGCAACATAACATTAACAAAGTTTCAAAAGTCCTTTTACATGGAAATTGAACAAGTATTTATAGGCCTAAAGTCTAGGTAGCCAAATGGCCTTTCATACTTACAATTTAATTAAAAGAAATTCTAGAAAAATAACTCTTAATGTGCATGACTAGATTTGACTATGGGAATGATGGATGAATGCATCTTCAAATTAAGAAAACACAAATTGAATGCATGATGTCCAATGGTCACTTGTAAGGTTCGGCCAACCTTGTTAAATAAAGCAATGTTTGGCCAAAAATTATGAATTAATTAGGATACTCCAAGGGCCAACATATGTGTGAAAACCGAATGTTGAAGAGTCTTCCAATGTGAACAAGGTGAACCGAATAGTCTTGCCATGTGAACATAGGTGTGAAACGAATTAAGGAGAGTCATAGGGAAGCTAATCGGCCAAGCTATCTTCATACATGTGTGAATGTCCTTTGGCCGAATGGTCACCTTGAAGAATGAAGAGATAGCACACCATACATGTATGGAAACATTCATGAACCTTGAAGACTTTGAGTATGGTCATACATGCACTTAGCCGAACATGCACCTAAGAGATTCAAGTCCCCCAACCGTCCATGCACCTTTCAAAATTCATGCTTGCTTTTAATCTCCATATGTCCATTGTGTTCCTACAAGAAATGTGAACAGAATTAATTCAAGCTAATGTGAACACAAATATCAACATTAAATTCGGTTATGACAAATTTATTTATCATCAATAAACACTTTTAAGACATACTTAATATAACTAATGTGAACTAAATTTAATATGTAGGCTATTAGTTAACTAATTATTGAACTTATTAAATAAAAAGTCAATAGTAGTCAAATGAATTCAAAGTGAACTCTACGAGCTGATGTTTAATTCATGAGCTAAACCCGAGTAGGGCTTAAACTCGTGAGCTGATAATGAGCTGCTCCCGAGCTATGGAATTGGGAATGAGCTAAATCTGAGCTAATGAGCTCGTGTGGAGCTACATGGGAGCTAACTTGAGCTGAAGGTGAGCTCGGTGAGCTGAACTGAACTTGTAGAAGAGTTCGGCATGGATTCCCAAAATTGCCACTAGCTAGTTCAGTAGGTCTAGCATTGACATCATCCCACATTTGCTAAAATAAAGCTATAACAGCTTTTTTAAATTGTTTTGCACGAGCCCTTGTGATTGGCCCTTGAGGTAGCACCATCGGATCTCGGCTCGGACTTGACTTATAGGCAAGCGTGATCGTATCATCCTCCCCCTCTTAAAATTGACTTGTCCTCAAGTTATTATCTACATCGAAAGGAGTCAAGTCAGAGACATTAAAACTAGAACTAACATTGTACTCACCCGGTAAGTCAAGCTTATACGAATTTTCATTGATTCGCTCGATGACTTGAAAGGGGCCGTCTCCTCACGGCAACAACTTAGATCTTCGTTGAGCCAGAAACCTTTCTTTTCTCATGTGCACCCAGACCTAGTCTTCAGGTTCAAATACAACTCATTTTCGTCCTTTGTTGGCTCGTTGGACGTATTGCTCGGTTCGAGATTCAATATTATCTCGAACTTTCCTATGTAGTTCCTTGACAAATTCAGCCTTTTTCCTTGCATCTGTATGGACAAATTGATCAATAGGAAAAGGTAATAAATCAAGAGGAGTAAGAGGATTAAATCCATAGATAGTCTCGAAAGGAGAAAATTTGGTTGCCAAGTGAACAGAGAAATTATAAGCGAACTCGATCTGGGGTAAACATTCTTCCCACATCTTGAGGTTCTTTCGTACCAATGCTCGCAACAAAGTTGACAAAACTCGATTTACCACCTCAGTTTGGCCATCCGTTTGGGGATGACAAGTGGTTGAAAACAATAACTTTGTCCCAAGTTTTCCCCATAATATCTGCCAAAAGTGACTCAAGAACTTTGTATCTCGATCGGAAATGATCGTTCTAGGTAATCCATGCAGTCGTACAATTTCCCTAAAAAACAAGTTAGCAATATGCACAGCGTCATCAGTTTTAGCACAAGAAATAAAATGTGACATTTTAAAGAATCTATCGACTACAACAAAGATTGAGTCCTTACCTGTCTTAGTTTTCAACAATCCAAGAATAAAATCCATAGAAACATCGGTCCACGGGTTGTTGGGAATAGGAAGTGGTGTGTAAAGTGCATGAGGTTGGACCTTCGACTTAGCCCGTTTACAAATTAGGCAGCGTTCACAGATCCACTCCACGTCTTTCCGCATTTGCGGCCAATAAAAATGTTCATGGAGGGTCGACAATGTCTTGCTTATTCCAAAGTGTCCCATCAGGCCACCACTATGCGCCTCCAACACAAGTAACTCTCGAATGGAGCCTTGCAGTATACACAACCTATTTTCTTTAAAAAGAAACCCTTCATGCCTGAAAAATTTCTCAAAAGAACCATTTTCACAAGCAGCATATATAGTTCCAAAATCTTCATCATTAACTTACAACTCTTTCATATGGTAAAAACCAAGTAACATAGAATCAAGAGTAGTCAATAAGGTATACCTTTGTGACAAGGCATCAGCCACTACATTTTCTTTATCTTTCTTGTATTTGATGACGTAGGAAAATTATTCTAAATACTCGACCCATTTCGCATGTCGTTTGTTGAGTTTATACTGACCTTTAATAAACTTAAGTGCTTCGTGATCGAAGTGAATCACGAACTCCTTCTAATACGAACCGTCTCGGGAAGAGTCGAGTCGTACGTAGATTGCCCGATCGTCTACGATAAGTTATGTTAGGTTTAGTTGAGTTGAAGGTATGGTCAAAGTAGAAAGAGGGGTACGAACGGAATGGTAGGAACGAAAGGGTAGGAACAAAAGGATATGAACAAATTGGTCGATTTAGGTTCGATTAGGTAAAGAAGAGAACGGGTTTGAACTACTAAAGATACTTTCAAGAACCAATACCGAAATGGTATCGACTCGTTGATTAAGCCTTTTGAGTTCGGTTATAGGTTTGGTAAGGGAAACCTCGACCCACTATCTAACAAGATAGGAACCTCGGTATGTTGAACGCCACACTACGAATAGTGATAAGTTCGGGTACGACAAAGAACACGGTTGACACAACTAGAACGCTAGGAATGCCAAACGAATCTTTGAACGAAATATAAGAAAAGTTTGCCTCACAATTTCGGCAGCATAACATTAACAAAAGTTTCAAAAGTACCTTTACATGGAAATTGAACAAGTATTTATAGGCCTAAGTCTAGGTAGCCAATTGGCCTTTCATGCTTACACATTAATTAAAGAAAATTCTAGAAAAATGACCCTTAATGTGCATGTCTAGATTCGGCTATGGTAATAGGAAATGAATGAATCTTCATGCTTAAGAAAACACTAAGTGAATGCATGACGTCTAATGGTCACTTGTGAGGTTCGACCAACCTTGTTAAATGAAGCAATGTTTGGCCAAAAAGTATGAATTAATTGTGGACACTCCAAAGGCCATCATGTGTGTGAAAACCGAATGTTGAAGAGTCTTCTAGTGTGAACAAGGTGAACCAAATAGTCTTGCCATGTGAACATAGGTGTGAAAGAATTAAGGAGAGTCATGGGGAAGCTAATTGGCCAAGCTATCTTCATGCATGTGTGAGTGTCCTTTGGCCGAATGGTCACCTTGGAGAATGAAGAGATAGCACACCATACATGTATGGAAACATTCATGAACCTTAAAGACATTGAATATGGTCATACATGCACTTGGACGAACATGCACCTAAGAGATTCAAGTCCCCCAACCGTCCATGCACCTTCAAAATTCATGCTTGCTTTTAATCTCCATATTTCCATTGCGTTTCTACAAGAAATGTGAACAGAATTAATTCAAACTAATGTGAACACAAATATCAACATTAAATTCGGTTATGACAAATTTAATTATCATCAATAAACACTTTTAAAACATACTTAATATAACTAATGTGAACTAAATTTAATATTTAGGATATTAATTAACTAATTATTGAACTTATTAATTAAAAAGTCAATAGTGGTCAAATGAATTCAAAGTGAACTCCACGAGCTGCTGTTTAATTCATGAGCTAAACCCGAGCTGGGCTTAAACTCGTGAGCTAATAATGAGCTGGTCCCGAGCTAATGAGCTGGTGTGGAGCTACATGGGAGCTAACTTGAACTGAAGGTGAGCTCGGTGAGCTGAACTGAACTTGTAGAAAAGTTCGGCATGGATTTCCAAAATGGCCACTAACTGGTTTGATAGGTCTAGCATTGACATCATCCCACACATGCTGAACTAAAGCTATAATAGCTTCTTTAAATTGTTTTGCACGAGCCCTTGTGATCGGCCCTTGAGGTAGCACCATCGGATCTCGGCTTGGACTTGACTTATGGGAAGCCATGATTGTATCACCTTCGGTCTTAGATAGTGCTGCCAAGTTTCTAGTGATCGAATCAAGGCATACATCTCTTTGTCGTATACCGGATAATTGAGGGAAGCACCACTTAGTTTCTCGCTGAAGTACGCCACCGGTCTTTCGTCTTGGGTTAGCACAGCTCCGATCCCTACACTTGAGGCGTCACACTCAATTTCAAATGTTTTAGTAAAATCGGGAAGGGACAATAAAGGAGCTTTCACAAGACATTCTTTAATCAAATTAAATGAACGTTATTGATCTTCAGACCAGTGAAATATAGAGTTTTTCTTCATTATGCTTGTTAAGGGTGTTGCAATGGTACTGAAATTGGGCACAAATCGACGGTAAAAGCTAGCCAATCCATGGAAGCTTCGAACTTGGCTAATACTCATCGGATGCGGCCATTCCTGAATCGCTCGAACTTTTCTTGATCTACCTCCAAATCGTTGGAACTCATAACATATCCTAAAGATAAAACTTTATCAGTGCAAAATGAACACTTTTTGAGATTAGCATACAATACCTCTTTTCGTAAAGTTTCCAACACCGCACGTAAATGTGGAACGTGCTCCTCTAAAGTTTTGCTATAGACCAAGATATCGTCAAAGTATACAACACAAAATTTACCAATAAATGCACGTAATACATGGTTCATCAATCTCATAAAAGTACTGGGAGCATTTGTAAGATCGAATGGCATTACCAACCATTCGTACAAACCCAATTTCATTTTGATGGCCGTTTTCCATTCATCGGCTTCTCGTATTTGTATTTGATGATAGCCACTTTTAAGATCGATTTTCGTGAAAATCTGGGCACCACTTAATTCGTCAAGCATGTGGTCAAGACGAGGTATCGGGTGTCGATACTTGATAGTGATTTTGTTGATGGCGCAACAATCCACGCACATCCGCCACGACCCATCTTTCTTGGGTACAAGCAGCACCGGCACCGCACAGGGACTTAAGCTCTGTCAGATGTACCCTTTTTCTAGGAGTTCAGTAATTTGCTTTTGTAATTCCTTCGTTTCTTTAGGATTACTCCTGTAAGCAGGACGATTGGGTAATGCAGCTCCGGGTACTAAATCTATTTGATGTTTGATGCCTCGGATAGGAGGCAGCCCACTTGGTATTTCGTCCGGAAATATGTCTTCAAATTCCTGAATCAAAGACAATACAGAAATAGGCAAGTTTTCAGGTAATTCATTAGTATTCAACAATGCCTCTTTGTACATAAATACATACATAGGCTGTCTCAAAAACATCGCTCGCCGAATATCACTAACCCTCGCAAACACACTCATTTTCCCACTTTCTTTTTCCTCTCCACTTTTTACTTGTTTTTGTTTCTTTTCATTTTCTCTCGCATTTTTAGCCTTTTCTCTCTCTTTTTCCTTAATTTTCTCTTTTGCACTCTTTTCTTTTTCTCTCGCTTGTTCCACTGAAAGTTTAAGTTTTTGTTGATCGTCGTACACTTGCTTCGGAGTGTCTATTAGTGTCATGTTCTTGCCAAGATATTTGAAGGAGTATCTATTAGTGTAACCGTCATGCATCACTCGTCATTCTAATTGCCATGGTCGTCCTAGAAGTAAGTGACCTGCGTGCATCGGCACTACATTGCATAATACTTCATCAGAATATTTCCCGATGCTAAATGACACTAGGACTTGTTTCGTCACTTTGAGTTCCCCGCCATCGTTAAGCCACTGAAGCTTGTATGGATTCGGGTGCTTGGTGGTTGACAGCCCCAACTTTTCAACCATGAGGGTGGTTGCCACGTTTGTGCAACTCCCTCCATTGATTATGATGCTACACACTTTCCCTTGCACTTGACATCTCGAATGAAAAATGTTCTCGCGTTGTTGTTCATCTTCCACACTTTAGAGACTTAGGCTTCACTTGACGACGAGTAACTCGCCTTCAACGGGTTGTTCTAAGTCCTCCTCGACTTCAGAAGTCGATTCAGGCTCGTTCTCTTCCTCATCCTCCATTTTAATCTCGCCATCAGCCCTTATCACCATGGTACGTCTATTCGGGCACTAACTCGCTATATGTCCACGACCAAAACACTTGAAGCACTTTATGTCCCTTGAACGAGCGGTGGAACTTTTAGGAGCCTTACCTTTACTTGACTCGGCAATAGGTGATGTGATCCGGCTAGGGTAGATGAGTCGAATTCACGTAGTTGCCCGATCGTAGTTCGAAAGAGTCATTCGTGCCTCGGATTTTAGTAATAAAAGTAAAATAATGGATTAGAATAAGCGGAAGGTTTCAAGAAGGGTAAGTTTAGTAATAGGTTCGGTTATGTGTAGCAAAGATGGGTGATGGATAAATGGGTCGGCTTGGTTACAAGAAGGAAAGTTGAAAGATGGGGGATGGAAAAACGAACTCAACGTCAGGAATAATTCAACACTAAGAAGTGTCACCCCAGTTCCTATATTGTTAAGGTGAAGTATGGATAGATGGATAGGTGAACGCCACACCAAGATTGGTGATAAGTTCAAACAAGACGATTGACGCCACTAGCACAAGCCAGATAAGTCTTTCGAAACTTGTACAAGATATGAGAGGAAGCAACCTCACAAGAACAAATGTTCATTAACAAATTTGGCAAAAGTCCCTTTACAATGAAATGTGCAAACTATTTATAGGCTAATAAGTAGTAGCCAAATGGACAAACTAATAACTTAAAGACTAATTAAATTCAGCTATGAATGCACTAGAATAATCTAGAACAAGTCTTTAATGTGCTAGGACTAAATTCGGCTGATGGGAACTCCATTGGACAGCTTCATGTGTAAGCAAAGCATCTTGGATGAATGTGTAGTCCTGGGAACTCAATAGCTTGTCTAGATTCGGCCATGGAAGGAATGAATCAATCAAAAAGTGTCTCTTGGCCAAATAGGTGCTTAGGGATGTCATTTGGACAGCAAACAATTCATGTATTTCACCCACATACATTCGGCCATGCATGAACTAGAAGGGAGCTTGAATCTGGCCGTACATGAACTTGCAATAAATGCCTTCATTCATGCATGTGTACCGTCCAAAGTGAATGTATCTTCTTAATCCACATGCATGTAATTAACCTCCCATGTACATGAACTTAATTCCAAGCATTGAACCAGGCCGTGCATGAATCTTCCCATTCATTGAACTTTCCCGTTCATGCATCTCTTCATGAATGTACCTTCCACATTCAGCTAGCCTACATGAATTAACACACAATTAATTAAAATATAACTATTCATAAAAATCATAATTAATAATTAAACAATTTAATGAAATTAACTAAATTCAAACATAATAATTATAAGTCAACTTATGAAGTAAATTTAGCTAGCTCAAAAATAGTCAAAACACTTAATGAGTTGAAATTGAGCTAGGGGTTTCGGCATGAGCTGTAGCAAACTTAATTATAAACTAAATTAAGACTTAGTTTATTGAAGGGAAGAAAGAAGGAGCTGAAAGTAAGCTTGGTTGAGCTCAAACGAGCTGAAACGAGCTCAAATGAGCTGAGTTGAGCTGGACGGAGCTCGAGGAGCTAGAAATGAGCTAGGATCAGCTTGCCAACAAAGCACGGGTCCTTTGGATAGTTGCTTCAAGCTAATTTTGTGAGCATTGGCCCTTGTTTCGAACCAAGGTTTTGCATTAGAAGCTAAAATAGCTTCTAGGAAATGTTTAGCATGAGCTTGAGTTATAAGTCCTTTAGGCAGCTTGTTTAGATCTTGGTTTGCACTCGAAGATGCCCCGGGCGTGCTCATATCAATAGGCTTATTCACCTTAGATATTGCTGAAGAATCCTTCGTTTGATTTGTTGGAAAACCCTTGCTTGTGCTTTGGCCCCACTTAGAAGGATTGGTATTAGGATAGGCTCAGGTGGTACCTTTTCGCTTCAATTGCTTCTCCACCTTGATAGCCATGTGGACCATGTCCACAACCTCAATGTAATGTTGCAGTTCTACAACATTTGCAATCTCTCGATTAAGTCCCGCTAGTAAGCGAGCCATTGTGGCTTCTCGATCTTCTTGTACATCGGCACAGATCATAGCCACTTCCATTTCTTTATAATAATCTTCCACACTCTTCGTCCCTTGGATGAGATTTTGGAGCTTTTGATGCAACTCCCGATGATAGTAGGATGGAATGAATCATCATCGCATAACCAACTTCATTTCGGTCTAAGTGGAAATGGGGTGCTCTCCGTTACACCTCCGACTAGTGGTCAACTGATCCCACCATATCATTGCGTAATCTGAAAACTCAATTGCAGCGAGTTTGACTTTCTTATTTTCAGAGTAGTATGACAATCGAACACTAGTTCGATTTTCTTCTCCCACTCAAGGTACACCTCTGGATCAGATTTTCCTTGGAAAGGAGGTATGGAGAGTTTGATATTCTTCAAGTCATCATCTTCCCACCTTCGATCTACTCGTCCACGATTTTGGGGACCTCTCCTTTCTAGGCTTATGTTAGACCCGTGATTGCTTTCATCTTCACTATGTTCGTTAACATCATCATCTTGAGCCCTTGGTTGTCTTCGTCGTTGATTAGGCCCTTCACGTCTTTGCCTAGCAACTTCAGGATATTCATCGCGTTGTCTTTGGGCCTCGACTTGGTAGAGTCAATCTTCAAGAGGATTAAGCCTTCGGCAAGTAATCGTTCCATCTCGCGCAACAGTGCTTGCATTTGCAAATCCAGAACGATTCTGATTGGTTGTTGCCCTTGTTGTTCTTCCATGTTTTCCACTATTTTGGGACATCTATTCATTTAAAATATCCTCACAAACAAATCTTCTCGATTCGCTCAAAAAGAAAGAAGTTGATGACACTCACACTCGTGTTTATACTCTTAATTCGGCTTTTACCTCCCCTCAAATGTGCTCACACTCTCTTGCCTTTTTACCTCTCTTAACTTTTCTCGTAATTTCGTACGCAGATTCGTTAAGGCTTAGTCCTTGGTCTTGGTGGTCGGTTCGAAAGGGGTTACAAGAGATTGATGTATTCGGTTTAGGGTAGGCTGAAAGAGTGGGTTAAAAGTGTGGCGTATTAGGGAGAATAGAATAGAAGATGGATCGGGAACTATATCAGATCAAAGCTTGACGATCAAATAACAATTGAATTGCATAAATCACTTTTTTTTTACGAATTTTTTTTCAATTTTTTTTTAACTTGTATAACTTTTTTTTTGTACTATATCAGCAAACTAAATACAATAGAAATACTTTTGTACACGATTTTTTTTCTTTGGCTGCGTAGTTTTTTTTGTTTTTATAGTAACAGCAACAAACTAATCAAAATGAGAAAACCTCGATATACGAAATTTTTTTCTATACTTTTTTTCGGATCCTACTTACTTGCGTACACTTGGACTAAAAACCCGGGAATGATTTCATCGCACGAACTTCACGTTTTAGTAGCTCTGATACCAGATGATACAAACCGCTCGGAAAGAGTCGAGTCGTATATGAAATGCCCGATTGTCTACGAAGAAGTATCGTTAACTTAGTTTAGTAATTTAGATAGAAGTCGAATTTGAGAAGAAATGTGTTTGGAGGAAATGGTATAAATGGAATGGCACGAACATGGTCGGTTTTGGTATGTTTTGGGTAAGAAAGAAATGGGATCGAACAAAGAATGCAAACAAGAACCAATACCGATTTGGTATCAACCCGTTATTTATATGCGCTTTTTGGTTCGATTTAGGTTTGGTAGAGGGAACCTCGACCCACTATCTAACAAGATAGGAACCTCGGTTTAGTTTGGAACTTCACACTACAAGTAGTGATAAGTTCGGAATCGACAAAGAACACGGTTGAAACAACTAGAACGCTAGGAACGCCAAACGAATCTTTGAACGAAATATAAGAAAAGTTTGCCTCACAATTTCGGCAGTATAACATTAACAAAAGTTTCAAAAGTCCTTTTACATGGAAATTGAACAAGTATTTATAGGCCTAAAGTCTAGGTAGCCGAATGGCCTTTCATACTTACAATTTAATTAAAAGAAAATTATAGAAAAATAACTCTTAATGTGCATGACTAGATTCGACTATGGGAATGATGGATGAATGCATCTTCATGCTTAAGAAAACACAAATTGAATGCATGATGTCCAATGGTCACTTGTAAGGTTCGGCCAACCTTGTTAAATGAAGCAATGTTTGGCCAAAAATTATGAATTAATTAGGATACCCCAAGGGCCAACATATGTGTGAAAACCGAATGTTGAAGAGTCTTCCAATGTGAACAAGGTGAACAGAATAGTCTTGCCATGTGAACATAGGTGTGAAACGAATTAAGGAGAGTCATAGGGAAGCTAATCGGCCAAGCTATCTTCATGCATGTGTGAATGTCCTTTGGCCGAATGGTCACCTTGAAGAATGAAGAGATAGCACACCATACATGAATGGAAACATTCATGAACCTTGAAGACATTAAATATGGTCATACATGCACTTAGCTGAACATGCACCTAAGAGATTCAAGTCCCCCAACCGTCCATGCACCTTTCAAAATTCATGCTTGCTTTTAATCTCCATATGTCCATTGTGTTCCTACAAGAAATGTGAACATAATTAATTCAAGCTAATGTGAACACAAATATCAACATTAAATTCGGTTATGACAAATTTATTTATCATCAATAAACACTTTTAAGACATACTTAATATAACTAATGTGAGCTAAATTTAATATGTAGGCTATTAGTTAACTAATTATTGAACTTATTAAATAAAAAGTCAATAGTAGTCAAATGAATTCAAATGAACTCCATGAGCTGATGTTTAATTCATGAGCTAAACCTGAGCTGGGCTTAAACTCGTGAGCTGATAATGAGCTGGTCCCGAGCTGTGGAACTGGGAATGAGTAGAATCCGAGCTAATGAGCTGGTGTGAAGCTACATGGGAGCTAACTTGAGTTGAAGGTGAGCTCGATGAGCTGAATTGAACTTGTAGAAGAGTTCGGCATGGATTCCCAAAATTGCCACCAGCTAGTTCGGTAGGTCTAGCATTGACATCATCCCACATTTGCTGAACTAAAGCTATAACAGCTTCTTTAAATGTTTTTCACGAGCCCTTGTGATCGGCCCTTGAGGTAGCACCATCAGATCTCGGCTCAGACTTGACTTATGGGCAAGCGTGATCGTATCAGTACATTGTAGGGATGACATTAAAGCTAGATAGCTGTTGTTTTCTCTTCTCCAAGAGGCATGATGGTTCAGTTATTGCAACAGCCACCTCAACCTGCTGTTTGTTCTTTTCAAAGTGTCCGATCAGCTCTCCAAAGCAATTTGAATGTTTTCACATTTGCTGAACATTCCTTTCACACCTATAGGCTATTCGATTTAGTGTGTTCATACAAGGGAGGTTGCTCACATTCGGTTTCACACTTAAAGGTCTATTGAGGTGCTCCAAGTTGCCTTTAATTAGCTCAACACTTTTCAGCTAACCAAGGCTGTCCAATTAATGAAGTACACCCCCTTGGCCGAATTCAAGCTTGCCCATTCAGCTCATTTCAGCTCCTCCATAATTGTTCAGCTACTAGAAGCTTCAAGAGGCTATCCATTGACATTTTCCATGGCTGAGAAGTTTCAAGGAATTTTCCTAAATATATTCTGGAATTTTCTAACTTAATTAGGCTGAAAACAAAGGCTGTTCAGCTAGCTTAAGTTGGCTATTCGACTAGCCTTCTAAATGCTATAAATAGCTAGTTCATTTCTTTGTTTAAAAACTTTTTGACTCTTTGTTAATGTTATGCTGCCAAAATTGTGAGGCAACTTTTTCTCCATTTCGTTCAAAGATTCGATTGGCTTTCCTCGCGATCTAGCTGCGTCAACCGTTTCCTTTGTCGAACCCAAACTTATTACTACCCGTAGTGTGGCGTTTGAACAATACCGAGGTTCCTATCTTCTTAGTTAGTGGGTCGAGGTTTCCTTCACCAAACCTAAACCGAACTCAAAGGGCCTATAAACAACGGGTCGATACCATATCGGTATTGGTTCTTGTTTGCACTTTTTGTTCAATCCATATTTCTTTTAAACCCATTTCTTCTTTACCAAATCGAACCTAAACCGAACAATTCGTTCATATCTCTTCGTTTATACCATTTCATTCCTACCATTTCGTTCGTACCCGTCTTTCTTCTTTGGCCATTCCTTCAACTCAACTAAACCTAACGTAACTTCTTGTCGACAATCGGGCAATCACTAATACGACTCGACTCACCCGAGGCAGATCGTATCATAACCTATCATGTAGTAACCGAATGGACAAACTAGTAGCTTAAAGGCTAAGTAAATTCAACTAAGAATGCACTAGAATATTCTAGAATAAATCATTAAAGGGTTAAGTCCACATTCGGCTGATTGGAACTTCAATGGGCAGCTTCATGGTTAAGCAAAATTGATTTGGATGAATGTGCATGGATGGCCGCCCATTAGCTTGTGTAAATTCGTCCATGGATTGATTGGTGCATTAAAGAAGTGTCTTTTGGCCGAATAGTCACCTAGGAAAGTCATTTGGGCAGCAAACGATTCATGTATCAAGAAATAGATGCATTCTCCCATTCATTGTAGCTTGCTGTCCATGCATCTTCTATTAATCTTTATTCATGAATTGAATTTGGAAATTAATTATGCAGCTACCCCTTGGCCGAATAAGTACTTAGGAAACCCAATAGATCTCCCACATACATTCGGTCATGCATGGAACTAAAAGGGGTCTTGAATCTAGCCATTCATGAACAACCATTAATTACTCTCCATACATGCATGTGTGCCGTCCAAAGGGAATGGATCTTTATGGATTCATTGTACCGTCCAAATGGGGAATGTATGACATTAATCCTTATGCATGTACCTAAGCCGTCCATGTACATGTACATAATTCTTCCCAAGCATTGAACCAAGCCGTACATGTATCTTCTCATCCATTGAATTAAACCCGTGCATGCACCTAGCCTTAAATGCTCTTCCAATATTCAGCTGAACCTACAAGAGAAATGAACACATTTAATTATAATATTTAGACATAATTAAACAGCAACTAACAACTTAACTAATTAGGACAAATTAAATTAAAATTAATTAGCTTATTAATTCAGCTAGCTCAAACTGAATGGAAACATTTAATGAACTAATTTGAGCTAGGGAAATCGGCATGAGCTGTAGGAAATTTAATTAAAAACTAAATTAAAACTTAGTTTATTGAAATGAAGAAGGAATGAGCTGAAACGAGCTAGGTTCAAGCTCAAACAAGCTAAATCGAGCTCAAGTGAGCTGATTGGAGCTGAATGGCGCACGGGGAGCTGGAGAGGAGCTGAGATCGGATTGCGAAATGGTGCATGGAGTCTTAAAGGCATTGTCCTTAGCTCCTCCAACGTCATTGACCTTGTTATCATCCCAAATGCGCAACACCAAGGCTGATAAAGCATCTTGAATTTGCTTGGTTTGAGCTCGAGTCATGGGGCCTTTTGGAAGCTCGATTGATTCATGATTTGCATTCGAGGATGCCCCGGGTGTGCTCACATCACTTAGCCCCTGCGCTGTTCCTGTTCTGTTGGTGCCGAAGAAAGACGGGACATGGCGGATGTGCGTTGATTATCAAGCCGTCAATAAAATTACAATCAAATATCGTCATCCCATTCCTCGCTTAGATGACATGTTAGACGAACTTAGTGGAGCCACGGTTTTCTCAAAAATCGACTTGAAAAGCGGCTACCACCAAATCTGAATGCGAGAGGGCGATGAATGGAAAACGGCGTTCAAGACCAAATACGAGTTATATGAGTGGTTGGTTATGCCTTTTGGTCTTACCAATGCGCCTAGCATGTTTATGAGGTTAATGAATTACGTATTAAGGTCCTTTATCAGTAAGTTTTGTGTTGTATATTTTGACGATATATTGATCTATAGCAAATCCGTTGACGAGCATGTAAGACATCTGAAATCTGTTTTAGAAGTTTTGCGAAAAGTGACATTATATGCTAACCTAAAAAAATGTTCATTTTGTTCTGATAAAGTTGTCTTTCTAGGTTTTGTGGTTAGCGCGAATGGTCTCGAGGTAGATCAAGAGAAGATTAAGGCCATTCAAGATTGGCCAAGACCTACGAGTGTCACTCAAGTTAGGAGTTTTCATGGACTTGTGAGTTTTTACCGACGCTTCGTACTAAACTTTAGCACATCGCTGCTCCTCTTACGAGCGTCATCAAAAAGAATTCCTCTAATACGATCCACCTCGGGAATGAGTCGAGTCGTATGTAGATTGCCCGATCGTCTATGAGAAGTTACGTTAGGTATAGTTGAGTTGAAGGAATGGTCGAAGTAGAAAGAGGGGTACGAACGGAATGGTAGGAACAAAATGGTATGAATGAAGGGATATGAACAAATTGGTCGGTTTAGGTTTGATTGGGTAAAGAAGAAAACGGGTTTGAACTAATAAAGGTGATTACAAGAACCAATACCGAAATGGTATCGACCCGTTGTTTTTAAACCTTTTTCGTTCGGTTTAGGAATTGGTAAAGGAAACCTCGACCCGCTATCTAACAAGATAGGAACCTTGGTATGTTTGAACGCCACACTATGAATAGTGATAAGTTCAGGTTCAACAAAGAGCACGGTTGACACAACTAGAACGCTAGGAACGCCAATCAAATCTTTGAACGAAATATAAGAAAAGTTTGCCTCACAATTTCGGTAGTATAACATTAACAAAAGTTTCAAAAGTTCCTTTAGATGGAAATTGAACAAGTATTTATAGGCCTAAAGTCTAGGTAGCCGAATGGCCTTTCATACTTACAATTTAATTAAAAGAAAATTCTAGAAAAATAACTCTTAATGTGCATGACTAGATTCGGCTATGGGAATGATGGATGAATGCATCTTCATGCTTAAGAAAACTCAAAATGAATGCATGATGTCCAATGGTCACTTGTAAGGTTCGGCCAACCTTGTTAATGAAGCAATGTTTGGCCAAAAATTATGAATTAATTAGGATACTCCAAGGGCCAACATATGTGTGAAAATCGAATGTTGAAGAGTCTTCCAAATGTGAACAAGGTGAACCGAATAGTCTTGCCATGTGAACATAGGTGTGAAACGAATTAAGGAGAGTCATGGGGAAGCTAATCGGCCAAGCTATCTTCATGCATGTGTGAGTTTCCTTTGGCCGAATGGTCACCTTGAAGAATGAAGAGATAGCACACCATACATGAATGGAAACATTCATGAACCTTGAAGACATTGAATATGGTCATACATGCACTTAGCCGAACATGCACATAAGAGATTCAAGTCCCCCAACCGTACATGCACCTT
Organism: Gossypium arboreum; assembly: GCF_025698485.1. Classification (NCBI taxonomy): domain Eukaryota; kingdom Viridiplantae; phylum Streptophyta; class Magnoliopsida; order Malvales; family Malvaceae; genus Gossypium; species Gossypium arboreum. Next base: position 57,721,367 of record NC_069082.1, read on the forward strand.
TCAAAATTCATGCTTTCTTTTAATCTCCATATGTCCATTGCGTTTGATGTGAGCACGCTCGGGGCATCTTCGAGTGCAAACCAAGATCTAAACAAGCTGCCTAAAGGACTTATAACTCAAGCTTATGCTAAACATTTCCTAGAAGCTATTTTAGCTTCTAATGAAAAACCTTGGTTCGAAACAAGGGCCAATGCTCACAAAATCAGCTTGAAGCAACTATCCAAAGGACCCGTGCATTGTTGGCAAGCTGATCCTAGCTCATTTCCAGCTCCTCGAGCTCCGTCCAGCTCAACTCAGCTCATTTGAGCTCGTTCCAGCTCGTTTGAGCTCAATCGAGCTTACTTTCAGCTCCTTCTTTCTTCCTTTCAATAAACTAAGTCTTAATTTTGTTTATAATTAAGTTTGCTACAGCTCATGCCGAAACCTCTAGCTCAATTTTAGCTCATTAAGTGTTTTGACTATTTTTGAGCTAGCCGAATTTACTTCATAAGTTGACTTATAATTATTATGTTTGAATTTAGTTAATTTCATTAAATTGTTTAATTATTAATTATTATGATTTTTATGAATAGTTATATTTTAATTAATTGTGTGTTAATTCATGTAGGTTAGTTGAATGTGGAAGGTACATTCATGAAGAGATGCATGAACGGGAAAGTTCAACGAATGAGAAGATTCAGGCATGGCCTGGTTCAATGCCTGGAGGGAATTAAGTTCATGTACATGGGAGGTTAATTACATGCATGTGGATTAAGAAGATACATTCTGATACGAGCACGCCCCGCGAACTTTATCGAGCAAGTTTGTCAAGTCGAGCAATGACATGTTGGCAAGCTGATCCAAGCTCGTTTCCAGCTCCACGAGCTCCGTCCAGCTCAAATCCAGCTTATTCGAGCTCAATCCATCTTGCCTGAGTTAAACCGAGCTCACTCCTAGCTCACTTTCAACTCACGAGCTAAACCTTAGCTCAACTTCAGCTTAGGAGTTTAGCCTCAGCTCAACTTTAGCTCACGAGCTAAAGCTTAGCTCATTTTAGTTTAAACTCGGTTTTGTCTTTAATACATTAAATAAAAATTTGCACATATTCATTTAAGCATTAAACTTGTCTTATATTAATATTTGTTATTAATATGTCATTGTCATTATATAAATTGATTATGTTCACATAGCCGAATTAATGCATGACATTAATGTGTTCACATCATGCCGAATTTATGAGTGTTCATGAGATGTCTTAATGACTTGTTTATTTCATGTAGGTACATTCCTTTGGACGGTACAATGTATGGATGAAGAAACATCTCTTTTGGGCATTCCACACTCATGAATGAAGAAGTATTTTATGCTGGTGCATGTACGGCTAGATGCAATGTTTCTACAAACTCATGCATGTGTCGAATGCATGTATGGACATTAAAGGCTAGTCCATGAATGGATCAAATGCATGGGATGATAGAATGCATGAATGGCTTAAGTGCATGTATGGTGGCTATCTTCTAACTTTCCAAGGCACTTATTCAGCCAAGAAGTAGCCGCTAACTAATTCTATGTTGACCATAGAGCTCTTTGAACATGTTCACACTTTGAATTGACTATAGGCTACTACACATGCATGGATGGGTTCAAGAACGTCCAAGGGAAGGAATTAACTCAATAATGCAACACATTGATTGAATTAAGTGCATGCACAAAGGGGAGAACGAATTTACTAGGTTCATGCTGCCATTTATGAACTTACATGCCATTAAAGTGTTTAATTATGAAGATACATGTTCCATACAAGTGCATGAACGTCCCAAGGAGATGAATGCAACCTTGTGGTGCACATACAAGTCACTTGAAGCCTTTCTTTATGACTAAGCATTCATGCACAAACCAAGGGGGAAGAAAGTGTCCATTCAGCTAGTGCATGAATCTACTGAATTTATGAACTATTTTAATACATTAGTGTGAACATTTTTATTATTGTGTGAACACCTAGATGCCGAATTTGAATGGTCATCTATGTGCCTATAAATATTTTTTTTCTTTCATTTGTAAAGGACTTTTTGCCAAAATTTTTATTGAATTTAATCTTGTGAGAATTTTCTTCTCTAAACTTTGTTTGAGACTTTGTTGACTTATCTACCTAGTAGTGGTGTCAACCCTATTTCGTTCACCCATATACCGAGGTTCCTACTTTGTTAAGTAGTGGGTCGAGGTTCTATCATTTTCATTTTCGCCTTGAAAGCCTATAAGCATTTGGGTCGATATTTTCTAATATTGGTTCATGCTTGCTTTTGAGTTCCTTCTTTTCATTCTTTCATTTACTTTAAATTGAACCTTAATATTCATATTTTAACCCCTTCATTTGAACCCCTTAAATAGCTTCCGCATAATTTATTTAGAAACATCTTTTTTGAACAAACCAAACGATACTTTCTCGTAGACGATCGGGCAAACTCGTATACGACTCGACTCTTCCCGAGGCGGTTCACATCATTTGGTATCAGAGCTTGTAAATCGAGAGGCGCCGACTTTCGTAACAAGATCGAAATAGGTTCGTAGTTAAAAAAATTTGAATTAAAAAAAATTCAAGTTTTAATTTTCGTTCTTTCTCTTGTAATAGTGATATTGTGAAGTATTAAAAAAAAGAGACAAAAAAAATACGAAATTAAAAAAAAAGAAGGAAAGTGTGTGATCAAGACTATTCTTTTGTTTACATTTTTGTTCCGACCTTCAATCTTTCTTTCCAGCAACATTTACCCCCCAAAACGCCACACTACACCAAAGACTATTTTTCTTTTAGCCTACCCATACACCGTGACATTCTAACCTTTGTAACCATCTTGAAACCGACCCCAAGGCACCAAGAAAAGTCGAAAGAAACAAAATACGAGGTTACGAGAGTAAGCTTGAGTGGTAAAAGGCTAGAGTGAGTGAGATCATTCAAGCGGAGGTAAAAGCCAAACGAGTGTAAACACGAGCGGGAGTGACACCTTTTCCTTCTTCTTTCTGAGCGAAATTGTGAGGTTTGTGGTGAGGTACTTAATTTTTTTTTTTGATTTATGATCTAACATTTTCTTTTTAGCAACAAAAATCATATCACGCGAAGAGTTCACCGAATCGGAATACCAATACTTGGTTCAAGAAATGCCAAGAATGGCGACTAAACGAGACCAAAGTGATCGAGTTTCTTCAAGTCGTAAAACGGAACCAAGAACCCCACAGAGATATGCCCCTGACTACTACCTGAAAAAAAGTTCCAATCGTGATTCCTTTTCGTCATCTACTTCGAGACAAAGAGATTCATACTATGACTCATATTCATTAGCGAATTCGAGAAGTGACTTTGATCGAAAGTCCTTTTCATCAAGAAATTCGAGAAGACGAGAAGCTGATTACGATTTTGATTCGTTCCAAGATGGCGTTCGAAGAGAAAGACATACTCTTACTAGGTCTTCAAAGAAATCTTACTCGGAGTATTCTTCACAAAGTTTTGATTGTGAATCATATGCAAATAGTTCTTCATCTTTCGAACAAGATTTGTATTCTCATCGTTCTTTTGTACATTCTTGTAAAGAGAAAACAAAGAAAAGAAAAGAAAAAGAAAAAGAAGAAAAAGAAAACGAAATAAAAAGAAAAGAGAGGCAAAAGGCAAGTAAGAGAGAAAATGAGCAAATCTTGAGAGAACTTGAAAAAGCCTTTGAAAAGCAAAAAGAAAATGAAAAAGAAAATGAGATTGAAAAAGAGAATGAAAAGAAATTTGAGAGAGAAAAATAAGTTGAAAAAGAAATTGAAAAAGAGATTAAAGAGAAAGAAATTGAAATAAAAGAAACGAGTGATTCAGAAGAAAAAGAATCGAGTGGGAAAACAAGTGAGCAAGTGAGGATTATTTCTACTAACCCACATGTTTGATCTTCTTGTGAATTAACTTTTCAGGTTCCTAGAGGTTTGTGTGACCAATTCCATCTACATTACCTTCCAAATGAGAGGTGTTTTAGGTTGTTCGAAAAAGGTAAGTTCGCAAATGACAACCACCCACTTGCGATCGGAGGTAAGGAAGGTAAGGATTCTTTGTTTATCAAATCAAAGTCACTTGATTTGGCTAATTTTTGTTCACTTACTGTTGTTAACGATTTTGTTTTAAAAGGTGCCATATACAGTTTTTTTTATGACGATTACTACATTGGAAAATTTGTTGACAACATTGGATTAGTTTTCTCTAAGCGAATTTTGAATGTGTTTGATCAAAGTCTGTCACTTAAAAATTCTGATGTGTTTGACCATGCGAACTTTTTGAATTCATGTGTTAAATCTTTATGTTTAAATATGCTTGCTCAATTGATTTGTGATAAATCTGCCTGTTTGAAAAGTTGCATGTTCTCTAAAAATTCTTTGTTTGGCATCTATGATAAAAGATCTTCACATGATATGTGCAATTGTGTTCTTCATGAACAATCTTTGAGTTTTGTGCGAAATTTCCATGTAGTGATTTGCATTCTCGATTGATACTCTTGAAGCATGAACCTTTGCATATTGGTATGCTCGGTTTTGTCAATTCAACATGTGTGTTTAAACTAGTGAAATATAATTCGTGTGGTGAGTTGATTAATCTTCTTCTAATATGTTGCTTGTTGGAATTCCTAATCAAGTTCGTGTGTTCAAGCCTGGTATTTGCTACATGAATTCATTTTATGGAAACATTAAGCACTTGGCATCATTTGCATTCAAATTATGTTTGCTTGATGTTCGAACTTTTGATAAGAAGGTGAAATTAAATGATTTGGGTTTCAATTTTGATTCGTTTACTAATCACCTTGTTTGGCCACATCTGAAATTTTTGTTTCATTTCGAGAAGGTAAGGCCAACCTATGTTTTTGGAATTGAATCAAATTTCCATGGTAACTTTCCTTTTCCATTTAAGTCCATAGTTTTCGATAATACTAACCAGTCTTATTTTTGTGAATTCCACCCCTCGAGGAGCAAGACATGTCATGGTGCGTCACCACCTATTCAAATTTATCGGAGTAATAGGATTGTCTTACGTTATCTATCCAAAGAGAGAAGATTCATTTTGACCGAGAAAGGTAAACCCAATCCTCAATTGTCTTCTCTTCATATTCGTCAAGGTAAGTCATCTAAAAATTTTCAAATATCTTTGCTCAATTCGATTGAAGTTGAAAATTCCATTGATTGGTTGTTTGGATATTATTTATACTTTGATGTGATGGATTTTTCCTTTTGGCATTGTGATGATGTGATTATTACGTTGGAATTTGGAGACTCCCCTCATGTTGTTCAAAAACAAAAGGAAGAGTTAGCATACCTTTGGCTATGGCATACCTTGCATGAGCAAGACAAGGGACCAAATGAGTTACTATATTCGATTAAAAAAATTAAAATGTTTTGGATGAGGAATAATGTGTTTAAGTGCCTACCATCATTTTCAACCAATTATCCCTTGATCCAACTTAGTTTTCATGTTTGTAACGATGGTCTAACGAAACTCTTTGATAAATTTACATATGCTTGCTTTGTCCAATTGAGATTTTTGGCATATGTTCGATTGAATGAATATTTTATGAACTATCGAACAGATTTGAATTTGACTCCTTTGAGTTTCTTTTTACCGGCTGTGGTAAGAATTTTTCAGGTTTGTGTGACATCTTCCATCCCATTTGATCGAGGAAAACCATGCACGAGTCAAAGTTCTCCCATGGATAAACAGCTCGACTTGAGGACAAGTTGCCTAAAAGAGGGGGGAATGATACGAGCACGCCCCGCGAACTTTATCGAGCAAGTCTGTCAAGTCGAGCAATGACATGTTGGCAAGCTGATCCAAGCTCGTTTCCAGCTCCACGAGCTCCGTCCAGCTCAAATCCAGCTTATTCGAGCTCAATCCATCTTGCCTGAGTTAAACCGAGCTCACTCCTAGCTCACTTTCAACTCACGAGCTAAACCTTAGCTCAACTTTAGCTTAGGAGTTTAGCCTCAGCTCAACTTTAGCTCACGAGCTAAAGCTTAGCTCATTTTAGTTTAAACTCGGTTTTGTATTTAATACATTAAATAAAAATTTGCACATATTCATTTAAGCATTAAACTTGTCTTATATTAATATTTGTTATTAATATGTCATTGTCATTATATAAATTGATTATGTTCACATAGCCAAATTAATGCATGACATTAATGTGTTCACATCATGCCGAATTTATGAGTGTTCATGAGATGTCTTAATGACTTGTTTATTTCATGTAGGTACATTCCTTTGGACGTACAATGTATGGATGAAGAAACATCTCTTTTGGGCATTCCACACTCATGAATGAAGAAGTATTTTATGCTGGTGCATGTACGGCTAGATGCAATGTTTCTACAAATTCATGCATGTGTCGAATGCATGTATGGACATTAAAGGCTAGTCCATGAATGGATCAAATGCATGGGATGATAGAATGCATGAATGGCTTAAGTGCATGTATGGTGGCTGTCTCCTAACTTTCCAAGGCACTTATTCAGCCAAGAAGTAGCTACTAACTAATTCTATGTTGACCATAGAGCTCTTTGAACATGTTCACACTTTGAATTGACCTATAGGCTACTACACATGCATGGATGGGTTCAAGAACGTCCAAGGGAAGGAATTAACTCAATAATTCAACACATTGATTGAATTAAGTGCATGCACAAAGGGGAGAACGAATTTACTAGGTTCATGCTGCCATTTATGAACTTACATGCCATTAAAGTGTTTAATTATGAAGATACATGTTCCATACAAGTGCATGAACGTCCCAAGGAGATGAATGCAACCTTTTGGTGCACATACAAGTCACTTGAAGCCTTTCTTTATGACTAAGCATTCATGCACAAACCAAGGGGGAAGAAAGTGTCCATTCAGCTAGTGCATGAATCTGCCGAATTTATGAACTATTTTAATACATTAGTGTGAACGTTTTTATTATTGTGTGAACACCTAGATGCCGAATTTGAATGGTCATCTATGTGCCTATAAATATTTGTTTTCTTTCATTTGTAAAGGACTTTCGCCAAATTTGTTAATGAACATTTGTTCTTGTGAGGTTGCTTCCTCTCATATCTCGTACAAGTTTCGAAAGACTTATCTGGCTTGTGCTAGTGGTGTCAATCGTCTTGTTTGAACTTATCACCAATCTTGGTGTGGCGTTCACCTATCCATCTATCCATCTTTTCACCTTAACAATATAGGAACCGGGGTGACACTTCTTAGTGTTGAATCATTCCTGACGTTGAGTTCATTTTTCCATTCCCCATCTTTCAAGTTTTCCTTCTTGTAACCAAACAGACTCATTTATCCATCACCCATCTTTGGTACACATAACCGAACCTATTACTAAACTTACCCTTCTTGAAACCTTCCGCTTATTCTAATCCATTATTTTACTTTTATTACTAAAATCCGAAGCACGAACGACTCTCTCGAACTACAATCGGGCAACTACGTGAATTCGACTCATCTACCCGGGCTGGATCACATCACATTCACTTTGGACGGTACACATGCATGAGTGAAGGCATTTATTGCATGTTCATGTATGGCCAGATTCAAGCTCCCTTCTAGTTCATGCATGGCCGAATGTATGTGGGTGAAATACATGAATTGTTTACTGTCCAAATGACTTCCCTAAGCACCTATTCGGCCAAGAGACACTTTTTGATTGATTTATTCCTTCCATGGCCGAATCTAGACAAGCTATTGAGTCCCCAAGACTACACATTCATCCAAGATGCTTTGCTTACACATGAAGCTGTCCAATGGAGTTCCCATCAGCCGAATTTAGTCCTAGCACATTAAAGACTTGTTCTAGATTATTCTGGTGCATTCATAGCTGAATTTAGTTAGTCTTTAAGTTATTAGTTTGACCATTCGGCTACTATTTATTAGCCTATAAATAGTTTGCACATTTCATTGTAAAGGGACTTTTGCCAAATTTGTTAATGAACATTTGTTCTTGTGAGGTTGCTTCCTCTCATATCTCGTACAAGTTTCGAAAGACTTATCTGGCTTGTGCTAGTGGTGTCAATCGTCTTGTTTGAACTTATCACCAATCTTGGTGTGCCGTTCACCTATCCGTCTATCCATCTTTTCACCTTAACAATATAGGAACCGGGGTGACACTTCTTAGTGTTGAATCATTCCTGACGTTGAGTTCGTTTTTCCATTCCCCATCTTTCAACTTTTTCTTCTTGTAACCAAACCGACTCATTTATCCATCACCCATCTTTGGTACACATAACCGAACCTATTACTAAACTTACCCTTCTTGAAACCTTCCGCTTATTCTAATCCATTATTTTACTTTTATTACTAAAATCCGAGGCAAGAACTACTCTCTCGAACTACGATTGAGCAACTACGTGAATTCGACTCATCTACCCGGGTCAGATCACATCATTTGGTATCAGAGCTTGTAAATCAAGAGGCGTTGACATTCGTAACAAGATCGAAATAGGTTCGTAGTTAAAAAAAATTTTGAATTAAAAAAAAATTCAAGTTGTAATTTTCGTTCTCTCTCTTGTAATAGTGATATTGTGAAGTATTAAAAAAAAGTGTGTGATCAAGATCTATTCTTTTGTTTACATTTTTTTTCCGACCTTCGATCTTTCTTTCCAGCAACTTTTACCCCCCCAAAACGCCACACTACACCAAAGACTATTTTTCTTTTAGCCTACCCGTACACTGTGACATTCTAACCTTTGTAACCATCTTGAAACCGACCCCAAGGCACCAAGACAAGTCAAAAGAAACAAAATACGAGGTTACGATAGTAAGCTTGAGTGGTAAAAGGCTAGAGTGTGTGAGAACATTTGAGAGTTGAAAAGCCAAAAACGAGCGAAAACACGAGTGTGAGTGCCATCATTCTTTCTTTCCGAGTGAACTCGTGAGGATTTTGTAGTAAGGACTTTGGGTCATTTTACTTAACAATTTTCCTTTCAGCGATAACATCATGTCTCACGAAGAATTTGCCGAATCAGAATATCAATATTTGGTGCAAGAAATGCGAAGAATGGTGACAACTAAGTTTGACAAATTGCACGAGAGATTAGATCGTGTGGAGAAAAGAGACCAACGGGCACGAATGTCATCAAGTCAAAAAGTGGAGTCGAGAGCACACAGAGATACACATCCAACGACTACTCAAGAAGAGATTACGATCGAGATTCTTTTTCATCAAGGAATTCAAGACGAAGAGAAGCCAATTTTGATTTTCAATCCTTTCGAGAAGACGTGCGAGATGAAAGATACACCTCTTCAAGAGCTCCAAAGAAAATAGCCACGGAGAGATCTTCACAAAGGATTGTTTGTGAATCATATGTAAATGATTTTTCTTCTTTTGAACAAAATGATTTTTCTCCTAAATCTTTTGTAACCTCTTGTAAAAAGCAAGCGAGAAAAGAAGAAGACGAAAAGCAAAAAGAGGTCAAAAGAAAAGAGAGGCAAGAAAAGATTATGACAGAAAATGAGAGGATTTTGAATGAAATCGAGAGAAGAAATAAAGAAAATGAGAGAATCTTGAATGAAATCGAGAAAAGAAACAAAGAAATGAAAGAAAAAGAAAAAGAGATTGAGAGTGAAAAAGAAAATGAGATTGAAAAAGAGAATGAAAAAGAGTTTGAGAGAGAAAAAGAATGTGAACAAGAAAAAAGAGTGGAAAAAGAAATTAAGATAAAAGAAACAAGTGGTTCAGAAGAAATAGAATCGAGTGAAAATGATGTTAGTGAGCAAGCGAGAATTCTTTCTACTAACACTTATGCTCGATCTTTTAGTGATCTTTCTTTTCAGGTTCCTAAAAGTCCGTGCGACCAAATCCAACTCCGATACCTTCAAAATGAGAGGCTTTTTTCAGTTGTTTGAAAAAGGTAAGTCCGTGGACGACCGCCACCCATTGGAAATCGAAGGTAAGGAAGGTAAGGAATCTTTGTTTATCGAATCAAGGCCACCTGATTTAAAAATTATTCATAAAGATTTTGATGGCATAACTTCTGAAAAACTTCCATCTTTTGATCTGGCTAATTATTGTTCACATATTAATGTTAACGATGTTGATTCAATAGATGCCACGAAGATTTCATTTTATGACATGTTTTATAACGGCAATTCTGTTGATTCTGTTGGACTGGTTCATCCTGCGCAAATTGTGAATTTATGTGATAAAAGGTTTTCACATTTTGATAAGCATGGCTATGTAAATTCTTTGAATTCATCATTCTGTTTAGATGTGCCTATTCAAATGATTTGTGATGGATTTGAATTTCTGAAAGGTCGCATGAACACAACTTCTTTGCTCGATGTATGTGGTAAAAGATTTTTACATGAAATATTTAATCTGTTTGATTATGCTCTTCAAGAGAAATCTTTGAATTTCTATGCAAAATATCCATGTTTCGGACTGTTTGTTCGACTAGGATTTGTGAAACATGAATGCTTGTGTATTTTTCAGTTTAAAGTCTCTTTGATTCACTTTTGCGACCTATCTGTGAAAATGAAATTTTTGTTGCAATTTGGGATAAGTGATCAAAACCGAGTCGTTAAGCTGGGAGTAAACCAATTCGAGTTGTTTCCAAGAAAAGGTAAGCATTGTGATCTTATTGTAAGTAACTTTGTTTTACCTTTTCATCTTCTTCGAGTCTTATCTTTATTTTTGGAAATTAAGCATGTGGCTAGGTTACAAAATCAAAACCTAGTTTTTGATTTTGAAAATTTTAATTTTGATCCCGGCATTAGTTTATTTGCCCAACTTTGGATTAAGAAGTTGGAGCGGGATTGTATGTTCTTCTTTCGGTGTTTCCTTAAACTTCTTCATTATTTTGTTGTTGAAACTTTGAAATGGCCTATCCAAAAAGAGGAAGGACATATGACTAATATTTTGTCTTTTCAAGTCTTGTGTGACTTTCAGGTTATTGTAAGCCATTCTACCCCATTCGACGACCAAGGGTCTAGTGACGACGAAAGCTTTTTCGCAAACAAATGGCCCGACTTGAGGACAAGTCGCTTTGAAGACGGGGGGAATGATGTGAGCACGCCCGGGGCATCTTCAAGTGCAAACCAAGATCTAAACAAGCTGCCTAAAGGACTTATAACTCAAGCTCATGCTAAACATTTCCTAGAAGCTATTTCAGCTTCTAATACAAAACCTTGGTTCGAAACAAGGGCCAATGCTCACAAAATCAGCTTGAAGCAACTATCCAAATGACCTGTGCATTGTTGGCAAGCTGATCCTAGCTCATTTCCAGCTCCTCGAGCTCCGTCCAGCTCAACCCAGCTCATTTGAGCTCGTTCCAGCTCCTTTGAGCTCAACCGAGCTTACTTTCAGCTCCTTCTTTCTTCCTTTCAATAAACTAAGTCTTAATTTAGTTTATAATTAAGTTTGCTACAGCTCATGCCGAAACCCCTAGCTCAATTTCAGCTCATTAAGTGTTTTGACTATTTTTGAGCTAGCCGAATTTACTTCATAAGTTGACTTATAATTATTATGTTTGACTTTAGTTAATTTCATTAAATTGTTTAATTATTAATTATTATGATTTTTATGAATAGTTATATTTTAATTAATTGTGTGTTAATTCATGTAGGTTAGTTGAATGTGGAAGGTACATTCATGAAGAGATTGCATGAACGGGAAAGTTCAATGAATGAGAAGATTCATGCACGGCCTGGTTCAATGCTTGGAGGGAATTAAGTTCATGTACATGGGAGGTTAATTACATGCATGTGGATTAAGAAGATACATTCACTTTAGACGGTACACATGCATGAGTGAAGGCATTTATTGCATGTTCATGTACGGCCAGATTCAAGCTCCCTTCTAGTTCATGCATGGCCGAATGTATGTGGGTGAAATACATGAATTGTTTGCTGTCCAAATGACTTCCCTAAGCACCTATTCGGCCAAGAGACACTTTTTGATTGATTCATTCCTTCCATGGCCAAATCTAGACAAGCTATTGAGTTCCCAAGACTACACATTCATCCAAGATGCTTTGCTTACACATGAAGCTGTCCAATGGAGTTCCCATCAGCCGAATTTAGTCCTAGCACATTAAAGACTTGTTCTAGATTATTCTGGTGCATTCATAGCTGAATTTAATTAGTCTTTAAGTTATTAGTTTGACCATTCGGCTACTACTTATTAGCCTATAAATAGTTTGCACATTTCATTGTAAAAGGACTTTTGCCAAATTTGTTAATGAACATTTGTTCTTGTGAGGTTGCTTCCTCTCATATCTCGTACAAGTTTTGAAAGATTTATCTGGCTTGTGCTAGTGGTGTCAATCGTCTTGTTTGAACTTATCACCAATCTTGGTGTGGCGTTCACCTATCCATCTATCCATACTTCACCTTAACAATATAGGAACCGGGGTGACACTTCTTAGTGTTGAATCATTCCTGACGTTGAGTTCGTTTTTCCATCCCCCATCTTTCAACTTTCCTTCTTGTAACCAAACCGTCCCATTTATCCATCACCCATCTTTGCTACACATAACCGAACCTATTACTAAACTTACCCTTCTTGAAACCTTCCGCTTATTCTAATCTATTATTTTACTTTTATTACTAAAATCCGAGGCAAGAACGACTCTCTCGAACTACGATCGGGCAACTATGTGAATTCGACTCATCTACCCGGGCCGGATCACATCAGCGTTCCTACAAGAAATGTGAACAGAATTAATATAACTAATGTGAACTAAATTTAATATGTAGGATATTAATTAACTAATTATTGAACTTATTAAATAAAAAGTCAATAGTAGTCAAATGAATTCAAAGTGAACTCCATGAGCTGATGTTTAATTCATGAGCTAAACCCAGGCGGGGCTTAAACTCTTGAGCTGATAATGAGCTGGATCCGAGCTAATGAGCTGGTGTGGAGCTACATGGGAGCTAACTTGAGCTGAAGGTGAGCTCGGTGAGCTGAACTGAACTTGTAGAAAAGTTCGGCATGGATTCCCAAAATTGCCACCAGCTAGTTCGATAGGTCTAGCATTGACATCATCCCACTTGCTGAACTAAAGCTATAATAGCTTCTTTAAATTATTTTGCACAAGCCCTTATAATCGGCCCTTGAGGTAGCACCATTGGATCTCGGCTTGGACTCGACTTATGGAATAGTGGGTTCGTATCATCCTCCCCCTCTTGAAATTGACTTGTCCTCAAGTCAGTATCTACATCGAAAGGAGTCAAGTCAGAGACATTAAAACTAGAACTAACACTGTACTCACCCGGTAAGTCAAGCTTATACGAATTTTCATTGATTCGCTTGATGACTTGAAAGGGGCCGTCTCCTCGTGGCAGCAACTTTGATCTTTGTTGAGCCAGAAACCTTTCTTTTCTCATGTGCACCCAAACCCATTCTCTGGGTTAAAATACAACTCGTTTTAGTCCTTTGTTGGCTCGTTGGATGTATTGCTCGGTTCGAGATTCAATATTCTCTCGAACTTTCCTATGTAGTTCCTTGACAATTTCAGCCTTTTTCCTTGCATCTTTATGGACAAATTGATCAATAGGAAAAGGTAATAAATCAAGAGGAGTAAGAGGATTAAATCCATAGACAGTCTCGAAAGGAGAAAATTTGGTTGCCGAGTGAACAGAGCGATTATAAGCGAACTTGATGTGGGGTAAACATTCTTCCCATGTCTTGAGGTTCTTTCGTACCAACGCTCGCAACAAAGTTGACAAAACTTGATTTACCACCTCAGTTTGGCCATCCGTTTGGGGATGACAAGTGGTTGAAAAAATAACTTCCTCCCAACTTTTCCCTATAATGTCCGCCAAAAGTGACTCAAGAACTTTGTATCTCGATCGGAAACGATCGTTCTTGGTAATCCATGCAGTCGTACAATTTCCCAAAAAAACAAATTAGCAATATGCACAGCGTCATTAGTTTTAGTACAAGAAATAAAATATGACATTTTAGAGAATCTATCGACTACAACAAAGATTGAGTCCTTCCTTGTCTTAGTTTTCGTCAATCCAAGAATAAAATCCATAGAAACATCGGTCCACAGGGTGTCGGGGATGGAAAGTGGTGTGAAAAGTCCATGAGGTTGGACCTTCGACTTAGCCCGTTTACAAATTAGGCAGCATTCACAGATCCGCTCCATGTCTCTCTGCATTCGCGCCAATAAAAATGTTCATGGAGGGTCGACAATGTCTTGCTTATTCCAAAGTGTCCCATCAGGCCACCACTATGCGCCTCCAACACAAGTAACTCTCGAATGGAGCCTTGTGGTATACACAACCTATTTTTCTTTAAAAAGAAACCCTTTATGCCTGAAAATTTTCTCAAAAGAACAATTTTCACAAGCAGCATATATAGTTCGAAAATCTTCATCATTAACATACAACTCTTTCATATGATAAAAACCAAGTAACTTAGAATCAAGAGTAGTCAATAAGGTATATCTCCGTGACAAGGCATCAGCCACTACATTTTCTTTACCTTTCTTGTATTTGATGACGTAGGGAAATGATTCTAAATACTCGACCCATTTCGCATGTCGTTTGTTGAGTTTATGCTGACCTTTAATAAACTTAAGTGCTACATGATCGGAATGAATCACGAACTCCTTCGATCTTAGATAGTGCTGCCAAGTTTCAAGTGATCGAATCAAGGCATACATCTCTTTGTCGTACACCGGATAATTGAGGAAAGCACCACTTAATTTCTAGCTAAAGTACGCCACTGGTCTTCCGTCTTGGGTCAACACAGCTCCGATTCCTACACCTAAGGCGTCACACTCAATTTCAAATGTTTTAGTAAAATCGGGAAGGGACAATAAAGGAGCTTTCACAAGACATTCTTTAATCAAATTAAATGAATGTTCTTGATCTTCAGACCAGTGAAATGCAGAGTTTTTCTTAATTACGCTTGTTAAGGGTGCTGCAATGGTACTGAAGTTAGGCACAAATCGACGGTAGAAGCTAGCCAATCCATGGAAGCTTCGAACTTGGCTAATGCTCGTCGGACACGGCCATTCCTGAATCGCTCGAACCTTTTCTTGATCCACCTCCAAACCGTTGGCACTCACAACATATCCTAAAAACACAACTTTATCAGTGCAAAATGAACACTTTTTGAGATTAGCATACAATACCTCTTTTCGTAAAGTTTCCAACACCACGCGTAAATGGGGTGCGTGCTCCTCTAAAGTTTTGCTGTAAACCAAGATATCGTCAAAGTATACAACACAAAATTTACCAATAAATGCACGTAATACATGGTTCATCAATCTTATAAAAGTACTGGGAGCATTTGTAAGGCCGAATGGAATTACCAACCATTCGTACAAACCCAATTTCGTTTTGAAGGTCGTTTTCCATTCATCGCCTTCTCGCATTCGTATTTGATGATAGCACTTTTAAGATTGATTTTCGTGAAAATCCGGGCACCACTTAATTCGTCAAGCATGTCGTCAAGATGAGGTATCAGTTGTCGATACTTGATAGTGATTTTGTTGATGGCGCGACAATCCACGCACATCCGCCACGACCTATCTTTCTTGGGTACAAGCAGCACCAGCACCGCACAGGGACTTAAGCTCTCTCGGATGTATCCTTTGTCTAGGAGTTCAGTAACTTTTCCAATTCCTTTGTTTCTTCAGGATTACTCCGGTAAGTAGGATGATTGGGTAATGCAGCTCCAGGTACTAAATCTATTTGATGTTCGATGCCTCGGATAGGAGGCAGCCCACTTGGTATTTTGTCTGGAAATATGTCTTCAAATTCCTGAATCAAAGACAATACAGAAGCAGGCAAGTTTTCAGGCAATTCATTAGTATTCAACAATGCCTCTTTGTACATAAATACATACATAGGCTGTCTCAAAAACATCGCTCGCCGGATATCACTAACCCTCGCAAACACACTCATTTTTCCACTTTCTTTTTCCTCTCCACTTTTTACTTGTTTTTGTTTCTTTTCATTTTCTCTCACATTTTTAGCCTTTTCTCTCTCTTTTTCCTTAATTTTCTCTTTTGCACTCTTTTCTTTTTCTCTCGCTTGTTCCATTGAAAGTTTAAGTTTTTGTTGATCCTCGTACACTTGCTTCGGAGTGAGGGGTGCAAGTGTCACATTCTTGCAAAGATGTTTGAAGGAGTATCTATTAGTGTAACCATCATACATCACTCGTCGGTCAAACTGCCATGGTCGTCCTAGAAGTAAGTGGCCCTTGTGCATCGGTACTACATTGCATAATACTTCATCAGAATATTTCTCGATGCTAAAGGACACTAGGACTTGTTTCGTCACTTTGAGTTCCCCGCCATCGTTAAGCCACTGAAGCTTGTATGGATTCGGGTGCTTGGTGGTTGACAGCCCCAACTTTTCTACCATGAGGGTGCTTGCCATGTTCGTGCAACTCCCTCCATTGATTATGATGCTACACACTTTCCCTTGCACTTGACATCTCGAATGAAAAATGTTCTCGCGTTGTTGATCGTTTTCCACACTTTGGAGACTTAGGCTTCGCTTGACAACGAGTAACTTGCCTTCAACGGGTTCTTCTAAGTCCTCCTCGACTTCAAAAGTCGATTCAAGCTCGTTCTCTTCCTCGTCCTCCGTTTCAATCTCGCCGTCAGCCCTTATCACCATGGTACGTCTATATATGTCCATGACCAAGACACTTGAAGCATTTTATGTCCCTTGAACGGGCAGTGGAACTTTCAGGAGCCTTACCCTTTACTTGACTCGGTAATAGGCTTATTCGCCTTAGATATTGCTGAAGAATCCTTCGTTCGATTTGTTGGAAAACCCTTGCTTGTGCTTTGGCCCCACTTAGAAGGATTGGTATTAGGATAGGCTCGGGTGGTACCTTTTCGCTTCAACTGCTTCTCCACTTTGATAGCCATGTGGACCATGTCCACAACCTCAATGTAATGTTGTAGTTCTACGACATTTGCAATCTCTCGATTAAGTCCTGCTAGAAAGCGAGCCATTGTGGCTTCTCGATCTTCTTGTATATCGGCACGGATCATAGCCACTTCCATTTCTTTATAATAATCTTCCACACTCTTCGTCCCTTGGATGAGATTTTGGAGCTTTTGATGCAACTTTCGATGATAGTAGGATGGAATGAATCGTCGTCGTATAACCGCCTTCATTTCGGTCCAAGTGGAAATGGGGTTCTCTCCGTTACGCCTTCGACTAGTGGTCAACTGATCCCACCATATCATTGCGTAATCTGAAAACTCAATTGCGACAAGTTTGACTTTCTTATTTTCAGAGTAGTTATCACAATCGAACACTAGTTCGATTTTTTTCTCCCACTCAAGGTACACCTCAGGATAAGATTTTCCTTAGAAAGAAGGAATAGAGAGTTTGATATTCTTCAAGTCATCATCTTCCAGCCTTCGATCTACTTGTCTGCGGTTTCAGGGACGTCTCCTTTTTAGGCTTATGTTAGACCCGTGATCGCTTTCATCTTCACTATGATTGTTAACATCATCGTCTTGAGCCCTTGGTTGTCTTTGTCATTGATTGGGCCCTTCATGTCTTTGCCTAGCAACTTCAGGATATTCATCGCGTTGTCTTTGGGCCTCAACTTGGTAGAGTCGATCTTCAAGAGGATTAAGCCTTCGGTCAAGTAATCGTTCCATCTCGCGCAAAAGGGCTTACATTTGCAAATTCAGAACGTTTTTGACTGGTTGTCGCCCTTGTTGTTCTTCCATGTTTTTTCCACTATTTTGGGACATCTATTTGTTTAAAATAGCCTCACAAACAAATCCTCTCAATCTGCTCAGAAAGAAAGAAGTTTGATGACACTCACACTCGTGTTTACACTCTTAGTTCGGCTTTTACCTCCCCTCGAATGCACTCACGCTGTCTTGCCTTTTACCTCTCTTAACTTTTCTCGTAATTTCGTAAGCAGATTCGTTAGGCTTAAACCTTGGTCTAGGTGGTCGGTTCAAAAGGGGTAACAAGAGATTGATGTATTCGGTTTAGGGTAGGCTGAAAGAATAGGGAATTGGGTTAAAAGTGTGGCGTATTAGGGAGAATAGAATAGAAGATGGATCGGGAACTATATCAGATCAAGCATGACGATCAAATAACAATTGAATTGCATAAATCACTTCTTTTTTTTTACGAATTTTTTTCGGATCCTACTTACTTTTGTTCACTTGTACTATTCTCGAGAGGTTTCGTCACACGAACTTCTCGTTTTAGTAGCTCTGATACCAGATGATACGATTTGCCTCGGGAATGAGTCGAGTCATATGTAGATTGCCCGATCGTCTACGAGAAGTTACGTTGGGTATAGTTGAGTTGAAGGAATGGTCGAAGTAGAAAAAGGGGTACGAACGAAATGGTAGGAATAAAATGGTATGAACGAAGGGATATGAACAAATTGGTCGGTTTAGGTTCGATTGGGTAAAGAAGAAAACGGGTTTGAACTAATAAAGGTGCTTACAAGAACCAATACCGAAATGGTATCGACCCGTTGTTTTTAAACCTTTTTAGTTTGGTTTAGGAATTGGTAAAGGAAACCTCGACCCACTATTTAACAAGATAGGAACCTCGGTATGTTTGAACGCCACACTACGAATAGTGATAAGTTCAGGTTCGACAAAGAGCACAGTTGACACAACTAGAATGCTAGGAACGCCAATCGAATCTTTGAACGAAATATAAGAAAAGTTTGCCTCACAATTTCGGCAGCATAACATTAACAAAAGTTTCAAAAGTTCCTTTACATGGAAATTGAACAAGTATTTATAGGCCTAAAGTCTAGGTAGTCGAATGGCCTTTCATACTTACAATTTAATTAAAAGAAAATTCTAGAAAAATAACTCTTAATGTGCATGACTAGATTCAGCTATGGGAATGATGGATGAATGCATCTTCATACTTAAGAAAACTCAAAATGAATGCATGATGTCCAATGGTCACTTGTAAGGTTCGGCCAACATTGTTAATGAAACAATGTTTGGCCAAAAATTATGAATTAATTAGGATACTCCGAGGGCCAACATATGTGTGCAAACCGAATGTTGAAGAGTCTTCCAATGTGAACAAGGTGAACCGAATAGTCTTGCCATGTGAACATAGGTGTGAAACGAATTAAGGAGAGTCATGGGGAAGCTAATCGGCCAAGCTATCTTCATGCATATGTGAGTGTCCTTTGGCCGAATGGTCACCTTGAAGAATGAAGAGATAGCACACCATACATAAATGGAAACATTCATGAACCTTGAAGACATTGAATATGGTCATACATGCACTTAGCCGAACATGCACCTAAGAGATTCAAGTCCCCCAACCGTCCATGCACCTTTCAAAATTCATGCTTGCTTTTAATCTCCATATGTCCATTGCGTTCCTATAAGAAATGTGATCAGAATTAATTCAAACTAATGTGAACACAAATATCAACATTAAATTCGATTATAACAAATTTATTTATCATCAATAAACACTTTTAAGACATACTTAGTATAACTAATGTGAACTAAACTTAATATGTAGGATATTAATTAACTAATAATTGAACTTATTAAATAAAAAGTCAATAGTAGTCAAATGAATTCAAAGTGAACTCCACGAGCTGATGTTTAATTCATGAGCTAAACCCGAGCGGGGCTTAAACTCATGAGCTGATAATGAGCTGGATCTGAGCTAATGAGCTAGTGTGGAGCTACATGGGAGCTAACTTGAGCTGAAAGTGAGCTCGGTGAGCTGAACTGAACTTGTAGAAAAGTTCGGCATGGATTCCCAAAATTGCCACCAGCTAGTTCAATAGGTCCAGCATTGACATCATCCCACACTTGCTGAACTAAAGCTATAACAGCTTCTTTAAATTGTTTTGCACGAGCCCTTGTGATCGGCCCTTGAGGTAGCACCATCGGATCTTGGCTTGGACTCGACTTATGGAATAACGGGTTCGTATCATCCTCTTTCCGTTGGAGTGATGAACAAGAAACTTCATTTAATAAAATTAAAGATTGTTTAACTAATGCTCCTTTACTTGTTCTTCTAGATTTTGCGAAGACTTTCGAGATCGAGTGCGATGCCTCAAGTGTTGGAATCGGCGCTGTTTTGACACAAGAGGGCCGACCTGTGGCTTACTTTAGCGAGAAACTTAGCAAAGCCATACTCAACTATCCGGTGTACGACAAAGAGATGTACGCACTCATACAGGCACTTGAGACGTGGCAACATTATTTGTGGCCAAAGGAGTTCGTCATACACTCCGATCATGAATCCTTGAAGCATATCAAAGGCCAACAGAAATGATACGAACCGCCTCGGGGAGAGTCGAGTCGTATGCTGAGTTGCCCGATCGTCTACGAGAAAGTATCGTTCAATTCACTTTTGGAATGAAGTTGATAGGAAAATAGGATGGAAGCTATGTATAATGGTTTAATGATGGATATGGAAGAAAGGGTTCTTAAAAGCAAGCACGAACCAATATTAGAAAATATCAACCCAAATGCTTATAGGCTTTCAAGGTGGAGGATGAAAGTGATAAACCTCGACCTGCTACTTAGCAAAGTAGGAACCTCGGTATAAGGGTGAACGCCACACTCGGTTGAGTGATAAGTTCAAAAGAAGAACAAGGTTGACACCAACTAAGAACTAGATAGGCCAACAAGTCTTCAACGAATTATGGGAGAAAGATCCTCTCCAAATAGTTTCATTAACAAAGAAACAATAAAACAAAGTTCAAAAAAAAACCTCCTTACAAATGAAAGAAAACAAATATTTATAGGCACATAGATGACCATTCAAATTTGGCATCTAGGTGTTCACACAATAATAAAAACGTTCACACTAATGTATTAAAATAGTTCCTAAATTTGGCAGATTCATGCACTAGTTGAATGGATACTTTCTTTTCCCTAAGTGTGTGCATGAATGCTTAGTCATAAAGAAAGGCTTCAAGTGACTTGTATGTGCACCAAAGGTTGTATTCATATCCTTGGGACGTTCATGCACTTGTATGGAACATGTATCTTCATAATTAAACACTTTAATGGCATGTAGGTTCATAAATGGCAGCATGAACCTAGTAAATTCGTTCTCCCTTTGTGCACGCACTTAATTCAATCAATGTGTTGAATTATTGAGTTAATTCCTTCCTTTGGACGTTCTTGAACCCATCCATGCATGTGTAGTAGCTTATAGGTCAATTCAAAGTGTGAACATGTTCAAGGAGCTATGCACTTAAGCCATTCATGCATTCTATCATCCCATGCATTTGATCCATTCATGGACTAGCCTTTAATGTCCATACATGCATTCGACACATGCATGAATTTGTAGAAACCTTGCATCTAGCCGTACATGCACCAGCATTTAATACTTCTTCATTCATGAGTGTGGAATGCCCAAAAGATATGTTTCTTCATCCATACATTGTGCCATCCTTGATCATTGTATCTAAAAAAAATCAAATTATGAGACATCATGTGAACACATTAATGTCATGCATTAAATCGGCTAAAATGTGAACATAATTAAAATATGTAATAACTATGACATATTAAAACAAATATTAATATAAGTCAAATTTGATGCTTAAATAATTATGTTCAGATTTTTTTTAATGCATTAAAGTCTAAAACCGGGTTGAGCTAAAATGAGCTAAGCTTTAGCCCTTAAGCTAAAGTTGAGCTGAGATTATACTCCTAAGCTGAAGTTGAGCTGAGGTTTAGCTCGTGAGCAAAATATAAGCTAGGAGTGAGCTCGGTTTAGCTCAGACAAGTTGGATTGAGCTCGAATAAGCTGGATTTGAGCTGGACGAAGCTCGTGGAGATGGAAACGAGCTGGGATCAACTTGCCAACATGTCAATGCTTGGCTTGATAGACTTGTTCGATAAAGTTTGCGGGGCGTGCTTGTATCATTCCCCCCTCTTTTAGGCAACTTGTCCTCAAGTCGAGCTGTTTATCCATGGGAGAACTTTGACTCGTGCATGGTTTTCCTCGATCAAATGGGATGGAAAATGTCACACAAACCTGAAAAATTCTTACCACTACCAGTAAAAAGAAACTCAAATGAGTCAAATTCAAATGTGTTCGATAGTTCATAAAATATTCATTCAATTGAACATATGCCAAAAATCTCAATTGCACAAAGCAAGCATACGTAAATTTATCAAAGAGTTTCGTTAGACCATCATTACAAACATGAAAACTAAGTTGGATCAAGGGATAATTGGTTGAAAATGATGGTAGGCATTTTAACACATTATTCCTCATCCAAAACATTTTAATTTCTTTAGTCGAATATAGCAACTCATTTGGTCCCTTGTCTTGTTCATGCAAGGTATGCCATGGCCAAAGGTATGCTAACTCTTCCTTTCGTATTTGAACAACATGAGGGGTGTCTCCAAATTCCAACATAATAATCACATCATTACAATGCCAAAAGGAAAAATCCATCACATCAAAGTATAAATAATTTCCAAACAACAAATCAAGGGAATTTTCAACTTCAATCGAATTGAGCAAAGTTATTTAAAAATTTTTAAATGACTTACCTTGACGAATATGAAGAGAAGACAATTGAGGATTGGGTTTACCTTTCTCAGTCAAAATGAATCTTCTCTCTTTGGATAGATAACGTAAGACAAACCTATTACTCCGATAAATTTGAATAGGTGGTGACGCACCATGTCATGTCTTGCTCCTCGAGGGGTGGAATTCACAAAAATAAGATTGGCTAGTATTATCGAAAACTATGGTGATACGAACCATCTCGGGAAGAGTCGAGTCGTATGTAGATGGCCCGATCGTATATGAGAAGTTACGTTAGGATTGGTTGAGTTGAAGGTATAGTTAGAGTAGAAAGAGGGGTACGAATGGAATGGTAGGAACGAAAGGGTAGGAACAAAATGGTATGAACAAATTGGTCAGTTTAGGTTCGATTAGGTAAAGAAGAAAGAACGGGTTTGAACTACTAAAGGTACTTTCAAGAACCAAATACCGAAATGGTATCGACCCGTTGATTTAGCCTTTTGAGTTCGGTTATAGGTTTGGTAAGGGAAACCTCGACCCACTATCTAACAAGATAGGAACCTCGGCATGTTGAACGCCACACTATGAATAGTGATAAGTTCGGGTACGACAAAGAACACGGTTGACACAACTGGAACGCTAGGAACGCCAAACGAATCTTTGAACGAAATATAAGAAAAGTATGCCTCACAATTTCGGCAGCATAACATTAACAAAAGTTTCAAAAGTCCTTTACATGGAAATTGAACAAGTATTTATAAGCCTAAGTCTAGGTAGCCGAATGGCCTTTCATACTTACACATTAATTAAAAGAAAATTGTAGAAAAATAACTCTTAATATGCATGACCAGATTCGGTTTTGGGAATGGTGGATGAATGCATCTTCATGCTTAAGAAAACTCAAAGTGAATGCATGATATCCAATGGTCACTTGTAGATTCGCCAACCTTGTTAAATGAAGCAATGTTTGGCCAAAAGTATGAATTAATTGTGGACACTCCAAGGGCCATCATGTGTGTGAAACCGAATGTTGAAGAGTCTTCTAGTGTGAACAAGGTGAACCGAATGGTCTTGCCATGTGAACATACGTGTGAACGAATTAAGGAGAGTCATGGGGAAGCTAATTGGCCAAGCTATCTTCATGCATGTGTGAGTGCCCTTTGGCCGAATGGTCACCTTGGAGAATAAAGAGATAGCACACCATACATGAATGGAAACATTCATGAACCTTAAAGACATTGAATATGGTCATACATGCACTTGGCGAACATGCACCTAAGAGATTCAAGCCCCCAACCGTCCATGCACCTTCAAAATTCATGTTTGCTTTTAATCTCCATATGTCCATTGCGTTCCTACAAGAAATGTGAACATAATTAATTCAAACTAATGTGAACACAAATATCAACATAAATTCAGTTATGACAAATTTAATTATCATCAATAAACACTTTTAAGACATACTTAATATAACTAATGTGAACTAAATTTAATATGTAGGATATTAATTAACTAATTATTGAACTTATTAATTAAAAAGTCAATAGTAGTCAAATGAATTCAAAGTGAACTCCATGAGCTGATGGTTAATTCATGAGTTAAACCCGAGCTGGGCCTAAACTCGTGAGCTGATAATGAGCTGGTCCCAAGCTAATGAGCTGGTGTGGAGCTACATGGGAGCTAACTTGAACTGAAGGTGAGCTTGGTGAGCTGAAATGAACTTGTAGAAAAGTTCGCATGGATTTCAAAATGGCCACTAAGCGGTTCGATAGGTCTAGCATTGACATCATCCCACACATGCTGAACTAAAGCTATAACAGCTTCTTTAAATTGTTTTGCACGAGCCCTTGTGATCGGCCCTTGAGGTAGCACCATCGGATCTCGGCTTGGACTTGGCTTATGGGAAGCCGTGATCGTATCAAATATGGCCCCGGCCTTCACACTTTAAACACTTAATATCATGAGCTTGATTAGGAATGGGCTCATTTCTACTCAAACTAGTGTCACTGCTTGGTTGATTGGGCTTAGCAGCAACGGATGGTTCCTTAGACTGAATAGGAGTTTTTTTCATTCCTTGATTCCATTTTCTGGTAGAAGACGTTGGATAGGTCCGGTTGATAGTTTTTTGCTTCAATTGCCTTTCAACCTTTATCGCCATTTGAACCATATCCGTCACTTCAACATAATGTTGAAGTTCCACGATATTGGCAATATCACGGTTCAAACCAGCAAGGAACCTTGCCACCCTTACTTCACGATCTTCATCCAAGTTGGCTCGAATCATGGTAACCTCTATTTCTTTGTAATAATATTCGACACTACAGTTGCCTTGATTGAGATTTTGCAGTCATTGATATAATTCCCTATGATAGTATGAGGGAATGAATCTCTTTCCCGTGACAGCCTTCATTTCATCCCACGTCGAGATAGGTCTCTCACAATTCTTCCTTCGACTAGTCACGAGCTGATCCCACCATATGATTCCGTACTCCGAGAATTCTATGGCTACAAGTTTCACCTTTTTTATCTCCAAGTAATTATGACATTCAAAGACTAGATCGACTTTCTTTTCCTACTCTAGATACGCCTCCGGGTCATTCTTGCCTTAGAATGGCGGTATGGATATTTTAATGTTTCGAAGGTTATCGTCAGGATGATCTCTTTTTTGATAACCCCGATTACATTGGCCTCGATCTCGCACACTCCAAATAGACGAACAATCACTCTCTTGGTCACTTGACTCATAAGGCTCCTCCCGATTTCGGTTAGGACGCCCACACCCACACCTTGCTTGCTCAGGGGTTCTTTCTTATTGTTCTCGTGCCTCTACTTGATAGAGTCGATCCTCGATGGGCTCGAGCTTACGATCAAAAAGTCTTTCCATTTTACACATTAAGGCTTGTAGGTTCAAATCCGGTACTTCTCCACCCGCAACATTGCGAATGGGCCGCAAGCCTCCTCCCTCCACTTGATTTCTCTTGGGGCTTCTAGACATGAGAATTTAATCACACAACAAAAACTCACAGACCACTCACAAGGAAAGATCACTCAATTTTGGATTTTATCTCTCTCGGATAGTGATGTGATCCGGCCCGGGTAGATGAGTCAAATTCACGTAGTTGCCCGATCGTAGTTCGAGAGAGTCGTTCGTGTCTCGAATTTTAGTAATAAAAGTAAAATAATGGATTAGAATAAGCGGAAGGTTTCAAGAAGGGTAAGTTTAGTAATAGGTTCGGTTATGTGTAGCAAAGATGGGTGATGGATAAATGGGTCGGTTTGGTATAACAAGAAAAAATTCGAAGGATGGGAATGGAAAATGAACTCAACGTCAGGAATGATTCAACACTAAGAAGTGTCACCCCGGTTCCTATATTGTTAAGGTGAAAGTATGGATAGATGGATAGGTGAACGCCACACCAAGATTGGTGATAAGTTCAAACAAGACGATTGACGCCACTAGCACAAGCCAGATAAGTCTTTCGAAACTTGTACGAGATATGAGAGGAAGCCTCACAAGAACAAATGTTCATTTTTACAAATGAAAGAAAACAAATATTTATAGGCACATAGATGAGCATTCAAATTCGGCATCTAGGTATTCACACAATAATAAAAATGTTCACACTAATGTATTAAAATAGTTCATAAATTTGGCAGATTCATGCACTAGCTGAATGGACACTTTCTTCCCCCTTGGTTTGTGCATGAATGCTTAGTCATAAAGAAAGGCTTCAAGTGACTTGTATGTGCACCAAAAGGTTGCATTCATCTCCTTGGGACGTTCATGCACTTGTATGGAACATGTATCTTCATAATTAAACACTTTAATGGCATGTAAGTTCATAAATGGAAGCATGAACCTAGTTGGATCGAGCTTGAATAAGCTGGATTTGAGCTGGACAGAGCTCGTGGAGCTGGAAATGAGCTGGGATCAGCTTGCCAACATGTCAATGCTCGGCTTGACAGACTTGTTCGATGAAGTTTGCGGGGCGTGCTCGTATCATTCCCCCCTCTTTTAGGCGACTTGTCCTCAAGTCGAGCCATTTGTCCATGGGAGAACTTTGACTCATGCATGGTTTTCCTCGGTCAAATGGGATGGAAGATGTCACACAAACCTAAAAAATTCTTACCACAGCCAATAAAAAGAAACTCAAAGGAGTCAAATTCAAATGTGTTCGATAGTTCATAAAATATTCATTCAATCGAACATATGCCAAAAATCTCAATTGGACAAAGTAAGCATACATAAATTTATCAAAGAGTTTCGTTAGACCATCGTTACAAACATGAAAACTAAGTTGGATCAAGGGATAATTGGTTGAAAATGATGGTAGGCATTTAAACACATTATTCCTCATCCAAAACATTTTAATTTCTTTAATCGAATATAGTAACTCATTTGGTCCTTTGTCTTGCTCATGCAAGGTATGCCATGGCCAAAGGTATGCTAACTCTTCCTTTCATTTTTGAACAACATGAGGGGAGTCTCCAAATTCCAACGTAATAATCACATCATCACAATGCCAAAAGGAAAAATCCATCACATCAAAGTATAAATAATTTCCAAACAACCAATCAATGGAATTTTCAACTTCAATCGAATTGAGCAAAGATATTTGAAAATTTTCGATGACTTACCTTGACGAATATGAAGAGAAGACAATTGAGGATTGGGTTTACCTTTCTCACCAAAATGAATCTTCTCTCTTTGGATAGATAACGTAAGACAAACCTATTACTCCGATAAATTTGAATAGGTGGTGACGCACCATGACATGTCTTGCTCCTCGAGGGGTGGAATTCACAAAAATAAGACTGGTTAGTATTATCGAAAACTATGGACTTAAATGGAAAAGGAAAGTTACCATGGAAATTTGATTCAATTCCAAAAACATAGGTTGGCCTTACCTTCTCGAAATGAAACGAAAATTTCAGATGTGGCCAAACAAGGTGATTAATAAATGAATCAAAATTGAAACCCAAATCATTGAATTTCACCTTCTTATCAAAAGTTCGAACTTCAAGCAAACATAATTTGAATTTAAATGATGCAAAGCGCTTAATGTTTCCATAAAATGAATTCATGTAGCAAATACCGTGCTTGAACACACGAACTTGATCATTTGATTTAGCAGCAACATGTTAAATAAGGAAAATATAATCAACTCATCGCATGATTCAAATTTCACTCGTTCAATCAAACTTGAAAAATTGGCACAACCAAGCATATTCATTTTATCACCAAAGAAACGATGCAACATGTTATCATGCAAGTAAATCAAAGGAAACTTAAACATGCAAATACTCGAACAATTTTGCATCGTAATTTCTACTCGAACAGATAGATCAAAGAATGGAAATCTTGCACAAAATTTCAGAGATTTATCTTGAAGAACAAAGTTAAACAGATCAATTACTTCATGCAAAAATCTTTTAATGCATATATCGAGCAAAGAAGTTGTGTTCATGCAACCTTTCAGAAATTCAAATCCATCACAAATCATTTGAATAGGCACGTTTAAACAGAAGATGAATTCAAAGAATTTTTATAATCAAACAAATCAAAACGTGAAAAACTGCTATCACACACATTCACAATTTGCACAGGATGAACCAATCCAACAGAATCAACAAAATTGTCATTATAAAACATGTCATAGGACAGAATCTTCATGACATCTTTTGAAACAACATCGTTAACATTAGTATGTGAACAGTAATTAAACAAATCAAAAGATGGAAGATTTTCAAAAATAAGGCCATAAAAATCTATTTGAGCAACTTTGTATTCAAACGGCCTCGAATCAATAAATAAGGAATCCTTACATTTCTTACCTTCAATTGCAAGGGGGTGGCTGTCATTCGTGAACTTACCTTTTTCGAACAACCTAAAACACCTCTCATTTGGAAGGTAATGTAGATGGAATTGGTCGCACAAACTTCTAGGAACCTGAAAAGTTAATTCACAAGAAGATCGAATGTGGGTTAGTAGAAATAATTCTCACTTGCTCACTTGTTTTCTCACCGATTCTTTTGTTTCAATTTCTTTTTCATCTTCTTTTCACTCTCGATTTCTTTTCGTTCTCTTTTCAATCTCATTTTCTTTTCATTTTCTTTTTGCTTTTCAAAGGCTTTTTCAAGTTCTCTCAAGATTCGCTCATTTTCTCTCTTACTTGCCTCTTGCCTCTGTTTTCTTTTTATTTCATTTTCTTTTCTTTTCTTTGCTTTCTCTTTACAAGAATGTACAAAAGAACGATGAGAATACAAATCTTGTTCGAAAGATGAAGAACTATTTGCATATGATTCACAATCAAAACTTCGTGAAGAATACTCCGAGTAAGATTTCTTTGAAGATCTAGTAGGAGTATGTCTTTCTCTTTGAATGCCATCTTGGAACGAATCAAAATCATAATCGGCTTCTCATCTTCTCGAATTTCTTGATGAAAAGGACTTTCGATCGAAGTCACTTCTCGAATTCGCTGATGAATAAGAGTCATAGTATGAATCTCTTTGTCTCAAAGTAGATGATGAAAAGGAATCACGATTGGAACTTTTTTTCAGGTAGTAGTCGGGGGTATATCTCCGTGGGGTTCTTGGTTCCGTTTTACGACTTGAAGAAACTCGATCACTTTGGCCTCGTTTAGTCGCCATTCTTCGCATTTCTTGAACCAAGTATTGGTATTCCGATTCAGTGAACTCTTCGCGTGACATGATTTTTGTTGCTAAAAAGAAAATGTTAGATCACAAAACAAAATGAAAAAAAATAAAAAAAAAATTAAGTACCTCACCACAAACCTCACAATTTCGCTCGGAAAGAAGAAGAAAAAAGGTGTCACTCCCGCTCGTGTTTGCACTCATTTGGCTTTTACCTCCACTCGAATGATCTCACTCGCTCTAGCCTTTTACCACTCAAGCTTACTCTCGTAACCTCGTATTTTATTTCTTTCGACTTGTCTTGGTGCCTTGGGGTCGGTTTCAAGATGGTTACAAAGGTTAGAATGTCACGGTGTACGGATAGGCTAAAAGAAAAATAGTCTTTGGTGTAGTGTGGCGTTTTGGGGGGGGTAAAAGTTGCTGGAAAGAAAGATTGAAGGTCGAAACAAAAATGTAAACAAAAGAATAGATCTTGATCACACACTTTCCTTCTTTTTTTTTAATTTCGTATTTTTTTTGTCTCTTTTTTTTAATACTTCACAATATCGCTATTACAAGAGAGAGAACGAAAATTACAACTTTAATTTTTTTTTTAATTCGAATTTTTTTCACAACGAACCTAGTTCGATCTTGATACGAACGTCGGCGCCTCTTGATTTACAAGCTCTGATACCAAATGATGTGATTCGGCCCGGGTAGATGAGTCGAATTCATGTAGTTGCCCGATCGTAATTCGAGAGAGTCGTTCGTGTCTCAGATTTTAGTAATAAAAGTAAAATAATGGATTAGAATAAGCGGAAGGTTTCAAGAAGGGTAAGTTTAGTAATAGGTTTGGTTATGTGTAGCAAAGATGGGTGATGGATAAATGGGTTGGTTTGGTATAACAAGAAAATAATTCGAAGGATGGGAATGGAAAACGAACTCAACGTCAAGAATGATTCAACACTAAGAAGTGTCACCCCGGTTCCTATATTGTTAAGGTGAAAGTATGGATAGATGGATAGGTGAACGGCACACCAAGTTTGGTGATAAGTTCAAACAAGACGATTGACGCCACTAGCACAAGCCAGATAAGTCTTTCGAAACTTGTACGAGATATGAGAGGAAGCAACCTCACAAGAACAAATGTTCATTAACAATTTTGGCAAAAGTCCTTTACAAATGAAAGAAAACAAATATTTATAGGCACATAGATGACCATTCAAATTCGGCATCTAGGTGTTCACACAATAATAAAAATGTTCACACTAATGTATTAAAATAGTTCATAAATTCGGCAGATTCATGCACTAGCTGAATGGACACTTTCTTCCCCCTTGGTTTGTGCATGAATGCTTAGTCATAAAGAAAGGCTTCAAGTGACTTGTATGTGCACCAAAAGGTTGCATTCATCTCCTTGGGACGTTCATGCACTTGTATGGAACATGTATCTTCATAATTAAACACTTTAATGGCATGTAAGTTCATAAATGGCAGCATGAACCTAGTAAATTCGTTCTCCCCTTTGTGCATGCACTTAATTCAATCAATGTGTTGAATTATTGAGTTAATTCCTTCCCTTGGACGTTCTTGAACCCATCCATGAATGTGTAGTAGCCTATAGGTCAATTCAAAGTGTGAACATGTTCAAGGAGCTCTATGGTCAACATAGAATTAGTTAGCAGCTACTTCTTGGCCGAATAAGTGCCTTGGAAAGTTAAGAGACAGCCACCATACATGCACTTAAGCCATTCATGCATTCTATCATCCCATGCATTTGATCCATTCATGGACTAGCCTTTAATGTCCATACATGCATTCGACACATGCATGAATTTGTAGAAACATTGCATCTAGCCGTACATGCACCAGCATTTAATACTTCTTCATTCATGAGTGTGGAATGCCCAAAAGAGATGTTTCTTCATCCATACATTGTACCGTCCAAAGGAATGTACCTACATGAAATAAACAAGTCATTAAGACATCTCGTGAACATTCATAAATTCGGCATGATGTGAACACATTAATGTCATGCATTAATTCGGCTATGTGAACATAATCAATTTATATAATGACAATGACATATTAATAACAAATATTAATATAAGACAAGTTTAATGCTTAAATGAATATGTGCAAATTTTTATTTAATGTATTAAAGACAAAACCGAGTTTAAACTAAAATGAGCTAAGCTTTAGCTTGTGAGCTAAAGTTGAGCTGAGGCTAAACTCCTAAGCTGAAGTTGAGCTAAGGTTTAGCTCGTGAGCTGAATATGAGCTAGGAGTGAGCTCGGTTTAGCTCAAGCAAGTTGGATCGAGCTTGAATAAGCTGGATTTGAGCTGGATGGAGCTCGTGGAGCTGGAAACGGGCTGGGATCAGCTTGCCAACATGTCAATGCTCGGCTTGACAGACTTGTTCGATGAAGTTCGCGGGGCGTGCTCGTATCAGATAGTCTCACCACTCTCTTGGCTTTTACCACTTGGTTTTCTCTCTTGAAATTCTCTGCAAACTATGTAGACAAATCAAAGAAAACCTTTGGGGTCAGTTTACAAAATTGGTGTGGTTAGGTGAGGAACAATGTAAGGCTAAGGGTAGGCTGAAGAAAAGAGGTGTGTACGAAGGTAGCATAGAACTTTGAGGATCGGGAATACCAAAGAATTAAATACTACTTCCAATCACTTTTTTTTCAATTTTTTTTCAACTTCGATTTTTTTTGTTTTAACTACAAAATGATACTTTCAATGAAATACTTGAATTTCACGAAATAACTTTTTTTTTTACATTTTTTACTAATATACGATCCTGGGGTTTAAAATGTCGATACTTACCTCTATTTTAACTGGCTCTAATACCAACTTGATACGCACTTGCCTCAGATGAGATTCGTGACGTAAGAATTTGCCCGATCGTAAATCGAGTAAGCTAGAGTGTTTCAAAGAAGGTTGATGGAACGAAAGGGGATTTGGGCTCAAATGGAATAACACGGTTTTGGGAAAAGATTTAAGGAATGGAAGTTGGGAATTCGACTAAGGTTCAAGCAAGAACTAGCACAATAGGAGTGTACTAATGATACGAACCGTCTCGGGAAGAGTCGAGTCGTATGTAAATTGCCCGATCATCTACGAGAAGTTACGTTAGGTTTAGTTGAGTTGAAGGTATGGTCAAAGTAGAAAGAGGGGTACGAATGGAATGGTAGGAATGAAAGGGTAGGAACAAAAGGATATGAACAAATTGGTCGGTTTAGGTTCAATTAGGTAAAGAAGAAAGAACGGGTTTGAACTACTAAAGGTACTTTCAAGAACCAAATACCGAAATGGTATCGACCCGTTGATTTAGCCTTTTGAGTTCGGTTATAGGTTTGGTAAGGGAAACCTCGACCCACTATCTAACAAGATAGGAACCTCGATATGCTGAACGGCACACTATGAATAGTGATAAGTTCGGGTACGAAAAAGAACACGGTTGACACAACTAGAAAGCTAGGAACGTCAAACGAATCTTTGAACGAAATATAAGAAAAGTACGCCTCACAATTTCGGCAGCATAACATTAACAAAAGTTTCAAAAGTCCTTTACATGGAAATTGAACAAGTATTTATAAGCCTAAGTCTAGGTAGCCGAATGGCCTTTCATACTTACACATTAATTAAAAGAAAATTGTAGAAAAATAACTCTTAATATGCATGACCAGATTCGGTTTTGGGAATGGTGGATGAATGCATCTTCATGCTTAAGAAAACTCAAAGTGAATGCATGATATCCAATGGTCACTTGTAGATTCGGCCAACCTTGTTAAATGAAGCAATGTTTGGCCAAAAAGTATGAATTAATTGTGGACACTCCAAGGGCCATCATGTGTGTGAAACCGAATGTTGAAAAGTCTTCTAGTGTGAACAAGGTGAACCGAATGGTCTTGAGCCACAGGACGTCCGTCTTGTGTCAACACGGCCCCGATTCCAATGCCCAAAGCATCGCACTCGATCTCAAAAGTCTTCGAGAAATCTGGAAGGGCAAGCAAAGGAGCGTTAGTGAGACAATCTTTGATTTTTATAAATGATTTCTCTTGTTCATCGTTCCAAATAAAAGAAGAATTTTTCTTAATAACACTTGTAAGTGGAGCAGCAATTGTGCTAAAATTCGAAACGAATCGTCGGTAGAAACTTGCTAGGCCATGGAAACTTCAAACTTGCGTAACGCTCGTAGGCCTTGGCCAATCTCGTATGGCCTTAATCTTCTCTTGGTCTACCTCAAGACCATCCGCACTAACTACAAATCCTAGAAAAACAGTTTTGTTAGAACAAAAAGAACATTTCTTTAAATTAGCATATAAGGTCTCTTTTCGCAAAACTTCTAAAACAGATTTGAGATGACTTACATGTTCTTCCATAGATTTGCTGTAAATCAATATATCGTCGAAATATACCACACAAAACTTACCGATGAAAGGCCTTAAGACATGGTTCATTAGTCTCATGAACGTACTTGGAGCATTGGTAAGGCCAAAAGGCATAACCAGCCATTCGTATAGTCCGTGCTTGGTCTTGAATGCTGTTTTCCATTCGTCTCCTTCTCGCATCCGAATTTGGTGGTAGCCACTCTTCAAATCGATTTTTGAGAACACTTTGGCCCCACTAAGCTCATCTAACATGTCATCTAAGCGAGGAATGGGATGACGGTATTTGATTGTTATCTTGTTAACGGCTCGGCAATCCACGCACATGCGCCATGTTCCGTCCTTTTTCGGTACCAATAATACGGGAACAGCACAGGGACTTAGGCTCTCGCGAATGTAGCCTTTTTCCATCAGCTCATTGACTTGTCTTTGCAACTCCTTGGTCTCCTCCGGATTGGCTCGGTAAGCAGGTCGATTTGGAATAATCGCTCCCGGCATGAAATCAATTTGATGCTCGATTCCACGAAGTGGTGGAAGACCACTCGGGGTTTCTTCCGAAAAAACGTCTTGGAAATCCTGCAACAAAGACAAAATAGGAGGGGGTATGGTATCGGGTAAATCGTTAGTAGAAATTAATGCTTCCTTGTACAAAAGTACAAGAATAGTTCGATTCATCACCAAAGCCTTCCTCACATCACTAACTCTTGTAAAAACACTCATTTTCTCTATTTTCTTTTCTTTTTCTTCTTTTTCTTGGATATTTTTCTTGTCACTCTCTTTTGTTTTCTTTTCTTTTTTTCTCTTCTTTTATTTTTTACAACTTTCTTTTCTTTTCTTTTTCTCTCATTTGCTCAATAGAAGCTTTTAGCTTGATTTGGTCTTCATACACTTGTTTGGGAGTCAATGGCGCCAACGTCACATTCTTTCCCATGAATTTGAATGTATACCGGTTGGCATACCCGTCGTGTTGAACTCGTCTATCAAACTGCCACGGTCGGCCAAGTAGCAAATGCCC
This sequence comes from Gossypium arboreum, assembly GCF_025698485.1. Classification (NCBI taxonomy): domain Eukaryota; kingdom Viridiplantae; phylum Streptophyta; class Magnoliopsida; order Malvales; family Malvaceae; genus Gossypium; species Gossypium arboreum. The sequence continues at coordinate 57,755,889 of NC_069082.1, forward strand.
GGCATGCATCGGTACGACGTCACAAAGAACTTCATCCGAATACTTGCCGATGTTGAAAGAGACAAGTACTTGCTTTGTTACCTTAAGCTCTCCTCCGTCATTGAGCCATTGTAGTTTGTAGGGGCTTGAATGCTTCGTAGTAGGTAAACCAAGTCTTTCAACCATCATGGTACTTGCTACATTGGTACAGCTGCCTCCGTCGATAATGACGCTACAGACTTTGCCTCCGACTTGGCACCGAGTGTGGAAGATATTCTCTCGTTGGAGATCATTCTCCGTGCCTTGGAGACTTAGACTTCGTTTTACAACAAGTAGTTCTCCTTCCATGGGTTGTTCCACGTCCTCCTCGACTTCAGAAGCTGATTCAGATTCTTTCTCCTCCTCATCCTCCGTTTCGATCTCGCCATCGGCTCGCAATACCATGGTCCTTCGATTTAGGCATTGGCTTGCTATGTGGCCTCTTCCGAGACACTTAAAACACTTAATATCCCGATTTCGATTGTATGACGATTCGGGTGCCTTGCCTTTGTTCATTTCGGCGATGGGCTTGTTGGTTTTTGGAGGTACCGTGGTCTCCTTCCCTCGAGGATTGGCAGGTCCTTTGCTTGATCCTTGGCTCCACCTTGAAGGGTTGGAAGTGGGAAACCCTCGACTTGGGCCTTTTCTCTTGAGTTGTCTTTCCACCTTGATGGCCATATGGACCATATCAACCACTTCAATGTAGTGTTGTAATTCCACCACGTTTGCTATATCTCAATTTAGACCAGCCAGAATCTCGCCATCGTTGCTTCAGATCTTCTTGGACATCCGTCAATCATCGCAATTTCCATCTCTTTGTAGTAATCCTCAACACTTTTGGACCCTTGTGTGAGATTTTGAGTTTTGGTGCAACTCCGGTGGTAGTACGCAGGATAAATCGTCGCCTCATCACCGCCTTCATTTCGGTCCATGTAGAGATAGGGCGTTCACCGTTACGCCTCCGACTAGTGGTTAGTTGTTCCCACCAAATCATGGCGTAGTCCGAAAACTCTATTGCGCTAGTTTCACCTTTTATTCTCGAGTAATTGAGACAATCGAACACCAACTCTATCTTTTTTCCCACTCAAGATAGGCCTCCGGATCGATCTACCTTGAAACGGTGGAATAGTCAGTTTAATGTTCTTGAGATCATCATCTTCGCGTCTTCGATCTCATTGTCGGTGTTGCCTACGTCGATCACTAGCATTAGACTCTTGTTCACTTTCAAGATCACTAAGGTCATTTGCTTCATCGTCTTGGACCCTTCGTCTTCCCCGGTTCTGATTTGGTCTCTCCCGTCTTGGTCTAACCCCCTCGGGTGCTCTTTCACGTTGGCCATTCACTTCAACTTGGAACAAACGGTCTTCGATGGGATTGAGCCTTCGATCTAGGAGTCGCTCTATTTCTCGTAATAAGGCTTGCATGTTTAAGTCGGGGACGTTGCGAATGGGTTGTCTTGCCGGACGATCTTCCACGTTGCGATCTGACTCTTGTGACATTAAAACGTAATTAAAGTAAACCTCACCACAAAAGCTCACAATCTCTCGAAAAGGAAAAGAAGTTGTTTCTCTCACACTCGTGTTTGCACTCGAAATTAGGCTTTTACCTCCACTCTATTGCACTTACAACTCTCGTGCCTTTTACCTCTCTTAACCTTTTCTCGTGATTTCATAAGCGATTCGTTAAGGCTTAGTCCTTGGTCTAGGTGGTCGGTTCAAAAGGGGTAACAAGTGATTGATGTATTCGGTTTGGGTAGGTGAAAGAATAGGAATTGGGTTAAAAGTGTGGCGTATTAGGAAGAGTAGGATAGAAGATGGATCGGAAACTATATCAACTCAAAGCTTGACGATCAACTAACAATTGAATTGCATAAATCACTTTTTTTTTTCGAATTTTTTTTCAATTTTTTTTCAAACTTGTATAACTTTTTTGTACTATATCAATAAACTAAATACAATAGAAGTACTTTTGTACACGATTTTTTTTTCTCTCATTTGCGTGAATTTTTGTTTTTATAATAACAAAGAACAAACCAATCAAAATGAGAAAACTTGATATATGAAATTTTTTTTTCGACCCTACCTCGGGAATGCTCCGCTTCAAACGTCTAAGCTTCTCGTTTTAAGTAGCTCTGATACCAGATGATACGAACTGCCTCGGAAGAGTCGAGTCGTATGTAGATTGCCCGATCGTCTACGAGAAGTTACGTTAGGTTTAATTGAAAAGGTCAGATAAAGGAAAGAAGGGTTTGAAAATTCAGGTTTGGAGTCCGAATAGGTATGGATGAAGGAATTGGTTCAATTAGGTAAATGGAGAAATGGGGTTGAACAAGAAGTGCAAACAAGAACCAATACCGATTTGGTATCGACCCGTTGTTTATAAGCTCTTTTAGTTCGGTTTGGAATTGGTAAAGGAAAAACCTCGACCCACTATCTAACAAGATAGGAACCTCGGTATGTTTGAACGCCACACTACGAGTAGTGATAAGTTCGGTTTCGACAAAGAACACGGCTGACACAACTAGAACTCTAGGAATGCCAAACGAATCTTTGAACGAAATATAAGAAAGGTTTGCCTCACGATTTTGGCAGCATAACATTAACAAAAGTTTCAAAAAGTTCTTTACAAAGTAACACAAGCCACAATTTATAGTGAATGCAAGGGATAGCCGAATAGGCTCTTGAGGTAGCTAAATGGTTTCTGAAAATTCCAGAATTTTTGATGAAGCTTCCTTGAAGTTTCTTGTGCATGGAGAACGGTAAGGGGCAGCTTCTAGATGCCTTGATTCAATAGAAAAATTGAATGAATTGTTTGGGAGCTGAAATGCCATCAATAGGTTCGGCCAAATGCTTGAATTTGGAATTAATGCTGCTTGCTTGATTCAGCCGAATGTTCATGTGATTAAGGAGCTGTCTAGAGCACTTCAATAGTCTTAGAATGTGAGCAAACCGATTTGAACAGCCACACATGTGTGAACAAACAAAACCGAACAGCCCTTGGTGTGAAAGGAATAATCAGTGGGTGTGAACAGCCTTAATTTGTCTTGGGCAGCCAATCGGTCTTCTTGAAGAGTTGTAAGGTTTGGCTGAATGGTCACTTAGGGAACACCAAAGATCAGCACACCAATTTTAAATCATCCATGCACCTATGTCGTCAAGGGTAATGTACCTACAACATTTAATTCAGCAAATTAAATCCCTTTTAGACACATTAAATTCGCAACATAAATAAAACTTGCACCATAAATTAGGCTGGACATAATTAATCTTTGTAATAGTTAAGACATATTTAATTGGTCCTAATTAATTAAGTACTTAATTTAGAACATAATTAAAACATGTCCATATTATGACAAATTAATTATTAAAACAAATAACTAATAAAACTAACAGCAACTTAAATGATTTATTCCAGCATAATAAACGCAATAATGAAATGAGTGAAACGAGCTCGTTGAGCTAAGTTAAGTTGAAGTTGAGCTGATTTGAGCTGATTTGAGCTTGAAGGAGTATGCATGGTTTGCTTGGCTTGCTGGTCCAAGAGCTTTCAAGAAGTCCAGCAACGGTTTCACCCCAAACTCTATTAACTAAGGTTGTTGTTGCATCTTTGAATCTCTTTGCTCGAGCTCGGGTGATCGGTCCTACGGGCAATTCGAGAGGATCTTCATTGGCAGCCGACAACTCGGGAGGTGTGGTTGTATCAAAAACCATCCTACAAAGTTTAATAAGCCCGTTGGTGAATCAAGCAAAGGCAAAGAAGTTGCCAATCCAAATCACACGAGGGACATTAAGTGATTTAAGTGCTTGGGGCGAGGGCACATCGCTAGTCAATGCCCTAACCGAAGAACGATGGTGATGAGTGCCAGCGGAGAAATCGATTCGGAAGACGAGAAAGAAGAAGAATCTGACACCCCTGTCAGTGATGAAGAAGGCGATCTTGAGTATGCCGTCGAAGGTGAAATCCTTGTGATCAAACGTAGCCTAAGTGTACAAAGCGCGGAGAATGAACAACAACGCGAGAATATCTTCCATACGCGCTGCCTTGTGCAAGGCAAGGTGTGTAGCCTTATTGTGGATGGCGGGAGTTGTACAAACGTCACTAGTATGTTAATGGTGGAGAAACTTAGCTTGGCCACAATGAAGCACCTATGTCTGCATAAGCTTCAATGGCTTAATGATGGTGGGGAGTTGAAGGTGACAAAACAAGTATTGGTGCCATTTTCCATCTAAAAATACAACGATGAAGTTCTCTGCGACATGGTTCCCATGCATGCTGGGCACCTTTTGTTAGGTCGTCCATGGCAATTTGATCGAAAGGTGGTACATGATGGCTACACCAACTGATACACCTTCAAGCATTTAGGCAAGAACATCACTTTAGCGCCTTTGACACTGAGACAAGTATACGAAGATCAAGTGAAGCTGCGTGATTCAATTGAAAAATTTAAAGAGATTGAAAAAAAAAGAAAAGAGTGAAAAGGTGTGTGAAAAAGTGAGTGAAAAAAAACGAGGGAAGCAAGTTGTAAAAATGAGAGAAAAGAATAAGGAGCAAGAAAAACAAAAGAGTGAAGAAAAAATGAGTGCAAAAATGAGTGTTCATGCGAAAGGGAGCGACATTTGAAAATCCTTTATGTTGAGGCAGCCTATACTTGTACTCATGTACAGGGAATCATATTTGAATACTAATGAATTAGATGCTGTTTTACCTTCTTCTGTTGTCTCTCTTTTGCAGGAATTCTGATGTGAGCACACCCGGGGCATCCTCGAATGCACACCAAGGATCTATTGAGCTGCCAAAAGGTCCCATGACTCGAGCTCAAACCAAGCAACTTCAAGATGCTATATCAGCCTTTGTGATGCGCATTTGGGAAGATAACCAACTCTATCACGTTGGAGGAGCTAAGAATAACTCCTTGAAGACTCCATGCACCATTTTGCAATCCGACCTCAGCTCCTCTTCAGCTCCCCCATGCGCCATTCAGTTCCCATCAGCTCACTTGAGCTCGTTTTACCTTGTTTGAGCTCGAATTTAGCTTGTTTCAGCTCATTCCTTTTTCATTTCAATAAATTAAGTATTAATCTAGCTTATAACTAAGTTTGTTACAGCTCATGCCGAATTCCCTAGCTCAATTTAGCTCACCAAGTGTTTTTGACTATTTGAGCTAGCTGAATTTATTATAAGTTGACTTATAATTATTGTGTTCAAATTTAGTTAGTGATATTAAGTTATTTAGTTATTATTTTAAATTATAATTATATGAATAGTTGTGTGTTATTTAATTATGTTATTTAATTATGTAGGTTAGCCGAATTTGGAAGATACATTCATGGCATTTAATGCAAGGTGCATGAACGGGAATGTTCATTGAGCAGGAGGATACATGAATGGACCGGTTCAATGTTTGGAGGACATACATTCATGTACATGGAAGGTTAATGCATATTGAAAGGTGCATCTCCCTTGGACGGCACACATGCATGAATGGGGGTAATCAATGCAAGTGCATGTACGGCTAGGTTCAAGGCCCCTTCCAAGTTCCATGTACAACCGATGCATGTGGGAGGACCCTTGGAGTTTCCTAAGCACCTATTCGGCCAAGAGACACCCTTTGGGAGTTTCATGCATCCCATGGCCGAACCTAGACAATCCCATTGGCTTCCAAAGCTTGCTCATACATGAAGCTGCCCATTCACCTCCCATTCAGCCGAACATGGACAAGGACACCATTGGTCATTTTTCTAGAAGGTTCATGTCTTAATTTAGGTTCATTACTTAATCATTAAGTTCATGAATGGACTATTCGGTTAGCATAAGAAACTAGTATAAATAGTTTGTTGATTTCATTTGTAAAGGACTTTTGCCAAATTTGTTAATGAACATTTGTCCTTGTGAGGTTGCTTCCTCTCATATCTCATACAAGTTTCGAAAGACTTATCTGGCTTGTGCTAGTGGCGTCAATCGTCTTGTTTGAACTTATCACCAATCTTGGTGTGGTGTTAACCTATCCATCTATCCATACTTCACCTTAACAATATAGGAACCGGGGTGACACTTCTTAGTGTTGAATCATTCCTGACGTTGAGTTCATTTTTCCATCCCCCATCTTTCAACTTTCCTTCTTGTAACCAAACCGACCCATTTATCCATCACCCATCTTTGCTACACATAACCGAACCTATTACTAAACTTACCCTTCTTGAAACCTTCCGCTTATTCTAATCCATTATTTTACTTTTATTACTAAAATCCGAGGCACGAACGACTCTCTCGAACTACGATTGGGCAACTACGTGAATTCGACTCATCTACCCGGGCCGGATCACATCAAATTCGAAGATGTATTTCCCGATGAAGTTTTGAGTGGCTTACCACCTATTCGGGGAATAGAACATCAAATCGACTTCATTCTTGGCGCGTCTATACCAAACTGATCGGCTTATCGTAGTAATCCCGAGGAGACCAAGGAGCTACAAAAACAAGTGATACGATCTGCCTCGGGGAGAGTCGAGTCGTATGTGAGTTTGCCCGATCGTCTACAAAGAAGTAGCATTCGATTTGTTCAAAAGGATGTTTTAACGTAAATAATGGCGGAAGCTATGTAAAAGGATTCAAAGATGGGTTTATAGATATGAAGTTTATGTAGATGGATTTATGGATATAAAGTTTTTGTAGGTTTGGTTATAATGAAACGAAAAGATGGAATGGAATGGAAATGAAAATGATCTAAAAAACAAACACGAACCAATATTAGAAAATATTGACCCAAATGTTTATAAGTTTTCAAGGTGGTCAGATGGAGAATATGAGAACCTCTACCCGCTACTTAGAAAAGTAGGAACCTTGGTATGTTTGAACGCCACACTACGAGTAGTGATAAGTTCGGTTTTCAACAAAGAAAATGGATGACACAACTAGAACACTAGGTAGCCAACAAATCTTTGAACGAAAACAGAGAAAAGTTTGCCTCACAAATTTGGCAGAATATCATTAACAAAAATATTCCAAAAAGTAGTTACCCCAAAAAGGCTTGGTTACAAGAATTTATAAGGCTAAAATGAGATAGCCGAATGGTCACATAGTAAAGTGCTATTAAAGGGCTAATTATAAATCAAAGACTTTTGAAATTCTAGAGACAATAACTCCTCTCTTTAACTAGCTAAATTAATGTCCTTAAAGGCTTGAAAAATGACTCTTGATTTTCCCTTTGGCTAGTTGAATAGACTCCAGCCACTTTAATGAAATTTGCAATGCATAAATTGTCCATTAAGGAGCAAAAAAAACGTTGGGGTATTTGAACAAGCTGCTACCAGATTTTAAAGGACATGAAATGCTCCTTTAAACTCTCTTTTAATGATGCTTAATGCTTCCTTTATAACAGCCCCCTCTTTTGTAACCAAAATAACTTGAAAAGTCTCCTTTATTGAATGCGTAACAGCCTTTGTGAATTGAAAAGTCACCTACAATTAAAACATATGTAACCGTCACATTTATTCAATTATTAAGCTTTAAACAAATTAACAACTACGTAAATAAATGAACACACACTTATGCATCATTTATTCCAACAACTAGTTAATTAAAAGAAGTATTTAATGAACTTTAACTCATGCACCAATAAATTAACCTAGTAACTAGATTAATTAAAGAAGCAACTCATTAAATTAAATTCATCAAATAAACTCATTTAATTAAACTAAGATGAGTTGTATTAATGACCAGCAACTCATTTATTAAACTAAGAGGCTTAAATGCAAGTATTAAAATGCAAACTAAATGCAAAGCTAAAAGAAATAAATAAAAGTTCAATTTAGTTGGAACGGGTTCAAGGAGCGGAAATTGAGCTGAAACTAGTTTGCAAAATGTTGCAAGGACACTTTATTAAGCTGGTTCCAACTCAATCTATTTCTCCAACCAAAGCCTCACCCCACACTTGATTAAACTAAGGCCGAAATGGCCTCCTTGAATTGCTTAGCTCGAGCTCGCGTAATTGGTCCTTGAGGCAGCACCATTGAGTCCTTGCTCGAACTTGATGCACTCCAGGTCGCGATCGTATCAACAAGTGAATGAACTCCTTGAAAAGGGATTCATCCGTGAGAGCCTTAGTCCATGTGCTGTACCGATTTTGTTGGTGCCGAAGAAGGATGGGACTTGGCACATGTGCATTGATTGTCGCGCCGTGAACAAAATCACGATTAAGTATCGTCATCCAATACCGCGCCTAGATATATGCCCGATGAACTAAGTGGTGCTCAGTTGTTCTCCAAAATTGACCTCAAAAGCAGTTACCATCAAATACGGATGCGCGAGGGAGATGAGTGGAAAACAACATTTAAAACTAAACATGGTTTGTACGAGTGGTTGGTAATGCTATTCGGTCTTACTAACGCTCCTAGTACCTTTATGCGTTTAATGAACCATGTTCTGCGAGCTTTCATTAGTAAATTTTGTGTGGTTTACTTTGATGATATTCTTGTTTATAGTAGATCCTTAGATGATCACTTAAAGCATTTACGAACTGTTCTTGATGTGTTGCGAAAGGAAACTTTGTATGCCAATCTTAAGAAATGCACATTTTGTTCTAACCAAGTTGTTTTCCTAGGATTTGTTGTCAGCTCGCAAGGACTTCAAGTTGACCAAGAAAAGGTAAAAGCCATCCGAGAGTGGCCTAGACCGACCAGCATAAGCCAAGTACGAAGTTTCCATGGCTTGGCGAGTTTTTACCGTCGGTTCGTCCCAAATTTTAGCACATTGGCCGCACCTCTCACGAGCGTGATCAAAAAGAATTCTGCCTTCTTTTGGGGCGAGGAGCAAGAAAAATCTTTTTATTTCACTTAAAGATCATTTAACTAACGCTCCATTACTCATATTACCTGATTTTGATAAAACATTTGAAATTGAGTGTGATGCCTCAGGTATCGGGATTGGTGCTGTGTTGACCCAAGAAGGGAAGCCCGTGGCGTATTTTAGTGAAAAGCTAAGTGGCGCACCATTGAATTATCCCACATACGATAAGGAAATGTACGCTTTGATCCGGGCATTGGAAACGTGGCAACATTATTTGTGGCCGAAGGAGTTTGTCATCCATTCGGACCATGAATCACTCAAGCACATCAAAGGCCAACACAAGCTCAACAAAAGGCACGCAAAGTGGGTAGAATTTCTTGAATCCTCTCCTTATGTTATACGGTACAAAAAAGGTAAGGAAAATATTGTGGCCGATGTACTATCTCGTCGATATACCTTGTTAAATAATTTGGATTCAAAACTGCTTGGGTTTGCATTTTTGAAAGATTTGTGTAACTCTGATGCTGATTTTGGGGATGTATATAAATTGTGTGAACATGCTGCTGTTGATAAGTTTTTCAGGTTCGATGGCTTCCTTTTTCGAGAAGGTAAGCTCTGTATCCCACAAAGCTCTGTGCGAGAGTTGCTAGTACTCGAGGCACATGGTGGTGGTCTCATGGGCCATTTTGGCATTGCAAAGACCTTGGCCATGCTGCAAGAACACTTCTTTTGGCCACGGATGAAACGGGATGTCGAGAAAATATGTTTGCGATGCTTGGTTTGTAAGAAGGCAAAATCAAAAGTTAACCTACATGGGCTGTACATGCCTTTGCCTATTCCTGAAGGGCCTTGGGTTGATCTTTCAATGGATTTTATCTTAGGTCTACCGTGAACTTGAATCGGAAAAGATTCCATTTTTGTTGTAGTAGATCGATTTTTAAAAATGTCACATTTTATTGCTTGTTTGAAAACTGATGATGCTGTTAATATTGCTAACCTTTTCTTTAAAGAAGTTGTTAGGTTGCATGGAATTCCAAAGACGATAGTGTCCGACCGCGATGCAAAATTTCTTAGCCATTTTTGGAGGACACTTTGGAGCAAGCTAGGCACGAAGCTCTTATTCTCCACGACATGTCATCCTCAAACGGATGGACAAACCGAGGTGGTGAACCATGTAATATCCACTCTACTACGGGCCATCATCTGCAAAAATCTCAAATCGTGGGAGGAATACCTGCCTCATATAGAATTTGCTTATAACCGAACCGTTCACTCTGCTACTAAATTCTCTCCATTTGAAATAGTTTACGGTTTTAATCCTTTATCTCCTCTTGATTTAATTCCATTACCTAAAGATTAAATTGTTAAAGTAGATGCCAAGAAGAAAGCAGACTATGTGAAACAATTGCATCAAAAGGTCAAAGCTAATATCGAGGCTAGGATGGAGCAATATGTGTGCAAGGCCAACAAAGGGCGAAAACAAGTCATATTTGAACCCGGAGATTGGGTGTGGGTTCATATATTAAAAAAAAGGTTTCCGGCTCAACAAAAGTCGAAGTTATTACCGAGAGGAGATGGGCCGTTTCAAGTTTTGGAACGAATAAACGATAATTCTTATAAACTTGATCTTCCAGGTGAGTACAATGTAAGTGCTACCTTTAATTAGCTGATCTCTCTTTCTCTGATATAGGTGATGATTTGGGGGCAAATCGCTTCGAAGAGAGGGGGAATGATACGACCACACCTCCCGAGTTGTCGGCTGCCAATGAAGATCCTCTCAAATTGCCCGTAGGACAGATCACCCGAGCTCGAGCAAAGAGATTCAAAGACGCAACAACAGCCTTAGTTGATAGAGTTTGGGGTGAAACCGTTGCTGGACTTCTTGAAAGCTCTTGGACCAGCAAGCCAAGCAAACCATGCATACTCCTTCTAGCTCAAATTAGCTCAACTTCAACTTAACTTAGCTCAACGAGCTCGTTTCAGCTCATTTCATTTTTACGTTTAATTTGTTGGAATAAAATCATTTAATTTGCTGTTAGTTAAATTAGTTAATTAGGTCTTAATAATTATTTTTTTCAAAATCTATACTTTATAACTAGGTATAATGGTGTCCTAAACTAGCTTAATTTATTAGCTAATTAATTTGTCAAGTTTAAGACCAATTTTAAATGTACTGCTCATTAAATTTGCCCAGCCGATTTTTGCTATTAAATTTGTCTAAGTTCCAGCCTATTTAATACATGTCTTAACCTTGCATAATTAATTTGCCTTAGCTATTACAAGTTTTAAATGTGTCTTTAGCTTTTAAATTAATGTGTCTAAATAAATTAATATGCTGAATTAATTTGTGTGTGCAGGTGCAAAGCATGGGACGGCATTTAATCAAATTAAAGTGGCTGAATTAGTTTTCCCAAAAGCCATGATGGTTAATGATACGAGCACGCCCCGCGAACTTTATCGAGCAAGTCTGTCAAGCCGAGCAATGACATGTTGGCAAGCTGATCCAAGCTCGTTTCCAGCTCCACGAGCTCCGTCCAACTCAAATCCAGCTTATTCGAGCTCAATCCATCTTGCCTGAGCTAAACCGAGCTCACTCCTAGCTCACTTTCAACTTACGAGCTAAACCTTAGCTCAACTTCAGCTTAGGAGTTTAGCCTCAGCTTAACTTTAGCTCACGAGCTAAAGCTTAGCTCATTTTAGTTTAAACTCGGTTTTGTCTTTAATGCATTAAATAAAAATTTGCACATATTTATTTAAGCATTAAACTTGTCTTATATTAATATTTGTTATTAATATGCCATAGTCATTACATAAATTGATTATGTTCACATAGCTGAATTAATGCATGACATTAATGTGTTCACATCATGCCGAATTTATGAGTGTCCATGAGATATCTTAATGACTTGTTTATCTCATGTAGGTACATCCCTTTGGACGGTACAATGTATGGATGAAGAAACATCTCTTTTGGGCATTCCACACTCATGAATGAAGAAGTATTAAATGCTGGTGCATGTACGGCTAGATGCAAGGTTTCTACAAATTCATGCATGTGTCGAATGCATGTATGGACGACATTAAAGGCTAGTCCATGAATGGATCAAATGCATGGGATGAAAGAATGCATGAATGGCTTAAGTGCATGTATGGTGGCTGTCTCCTAACTTTCCAAGGCACTTATTCGGCCAAGAAGTAGCTGTTCACACTTTGAATTGACCTATAAGCTACTACACATGCATGGATGGGTTCAAGAACGTCCAAAGGAAGGAATTAACTCAATAATTCAACACATTGATTGAATTAAGTGTATGCACAAAGGGGAGAACGAATTTACTAGGTTCATGCTGCCATTTATGAACCTACATGCTATTAAAGAGTTTAATTATGAGGATACATGTTCCATACAAGTGCATGAACTTCCCAAGGAGATGAATGCAACCTTTGGTGCACATACAAGTCACTTGAAGCCTTTCTTTATGATTAAGCATTCATGCACACACTTAGGGGGAAGAAAGTATCCATTCGACTAGTTCATGAATCTACCGAATTTATGAACTATTTTAATACATTAGTGTGAACGTTTTTATTATTGTGTGAACACCTAGATGCCGAATTTGAATGGTCATCTATGTACCTATAAGTATTTGTTTTCTTTCAATTGTAAGGGACTTTTTGCCAAAATTTTTATTGAATTTAATCTTGTGAGAATTTTCTTCTCTAAACTTTGTTTGAGACTTTGTTGACTTATCTACCTAGTAGTGGCGTCAATCCTGTTTCTTTCACCCTTATACCGAGGTTCCTACTTTGTTAAGTAGCGGGTCGAGGTTTTATTATTTTCATTTTCGCCTTGAAAGCCTATAAGCATTTGGGTCGATATTTTCTAATATTGGTTCGTGCTTGCTTTTGAGTTCCTTCTTTCCATTCTTTCATTTACTTTAAACCGAACCTTAATAATATTCATATTTTTTAAACCCTTCATTTGAACCCCTTGAATAGCTTCCGCATAATTTATTTAGAAACATCCTTTTGAACAAACCGAACGATACTTTCTCGTGAGCGATCGGGCAAACTCAAGATATCGACTCGACTCTCCCGAGGCGGTTCAGTATCATTTGGTATCGAGCTACTAAAATGAGAAGATCGTGCGACAAAATTAATCCCGGCTAGTCCAAGTGAACGTAATTAAGTAGGATTCAAAAAAGAGTATAGAAAAAAGATTTCAGATATCAAGTTTTCTTATTTTGATTAGTTAGTCATTGTTGCTATAAAAACAAAAATCTACGCAATTAAGAAAAAGAAATCATGTACAAAAGTGTTTTATTGTATTTAGTTTGTCAATATAGTACAAAAATTATACAAGTCAAAAAATTGGAAAAAAATTCAAAAAATTTTGAAAAGAAAAAAAAATCTGAAAAAAAAGTGTTTAATGCAATTCGATTGTTGTTCGAATGTCAAAGCCCTTGGTTTGATATCATTCCTGATTCATCTTCTATTCTAATCTTATCCACGCCACACTTTTTTTTTTACCCAATTTCCTTTTCTTTTAGCCAACTCGTAACCCCTCCTACGTTATCCTTTGTAAAGCCATTTGAAACCGACCCACAATACTAGAGATCAAGTCATACTAAGTCCGTTACAAGGTTATAAGAGGAGAAAGGAGCGGAAAAAGGCATGAGCGAGTGAGATCATTCGAGTGGAGGTAAAAGCCAAACGAGTGTAAACACGACCGGAGTGACACCTTTTTTTCTTCTTCTTCCAATCGAAATTGTGAGGTTTGTGGTGAGGTACTTAATTTTTTTATTTTGTTTTGTGATCTAACATTTTCTTTTAGCAACAAAAATCATGTCACGCCAAGAGTTCACGAATCGAATACCAATACTTGGTGCAAGAAATGCGAAGAATGGCGACTAAACAAGACCAAAGTGATCGAGTTTCTTCAAGTCGTAAAACGGAACCAAGAACCCCACGGAGATATACCCCCGACTACTACCTAAAAAAAAGTTCCAATCGTGACTCCTTTTCGCCATCTACATCGAGACAAAAAGATTCATACTATGACTCATATTCATCAACGAATTCGAGAAGTGACTTCGATCGAAAGTCCTTTTCATCAAGAAATTCGAGAAGACGAGAAGCCGATTATGATTTTGATTCGTTCCAAGATGGCGTTCGAAGAGAAAGACATACTCCTACTAGATCTTCAAAGAAATCTTACTCGGAGTATTCTTCACGAAGTTTTGATTGTGAATCATATGCAAATAGTTCTTCATCTTTCGAACAAGATTTGTATTCTCATCATTCTTTTGTACATTCTTGTAAAGAGAAAACAAAGAAAAGAAAAGAAAAAGCAAAAGAAGAGAAAGAAAATGAAATAAAAAGAAAAGAGAGGCAAGAGGCAAGTAAGAGAGAAAATGAGCGAATCTTGAGAGAACTTGAAAAATCCTTTGAAAAAGCCTTTGAAAAGCAAAAAGAAAATGAAAAAGAAAATGAGATTGAAAAAGAGAACGAAAAGAAATTTGAGAGTGAAAAAGAAGATGAAAAAGAAATTGAAACAAAAGAAATGAGTGATTCAGAAGAAAAAGAATCGAGTGAGAAAACAAGTGAGCAAATGAGGATTATTTCTACTAACCCACCTGTTCGATCTTCTTGTGAATTAACTTTTCAGGTTCCTAGAAGTTTGTGCGACCAATTCCATCTATATTACCTTCCAAACGAGAGGTGTTTTAGGTTGTTCGAAAAAGGTAAGTTCGCGAATGACAACCACCCACTTGCGATCGAAGGTAAGGAAGGTAAGGATTCTTTGTTTATCGAATCAAAGTCACTTGATTTGGCTAATTTTTGTTCACTTATTGTTGTTAACGATTTTGTTTTAAAAGGTGCCATATACAGCTTTTTTTATGACGATTACTACATTGGCAAATTTGTTGACAACATTGGATTAGTTTTCTGCTTAATTTTGAATGTGTTTGATCAAAGTCATCACTTAAAAATTCGATGTGTTTGACCATGCAAACTTTTTGAATTCATGTGTTAAATCTTTATGTTTAAATATGCCTGCTCAATTGATTTGTGATAAATCTGCCTGTTTGAAAAGTTGCATGTTCTCTAAAAATTCTTTGTTTGGCATCCATGTTAAAAGATCTTCACATGATGATACGATCACGGCTTCCCATAAGCCAAGTCCAAGCCGAGATCCGATGATGCTACCTCAAGGGCCGATCACAAGGGCTCGTGCAAAACAATTTAAAGAAGTCATTATAGCTTTAGTTCAGCATGTGGGGATGATGTCAATGCTAGACCTATCGAACCAATTAGTGGCCATTTTGGAAATCCATGCCGAACTTTTCTACAAGTTCATTTCAGCTCACCAAGCTCACCTTCAGTTCAAGTTAGCTCCCATGTAGCTCCACACCAGCTCATTAGCTCGGAACCAGCTCATTATCAGCTCACGAGTTTAGGCCCAGCTCAGTCCAACTCGAGTTTAGCTCATGAATTAACCATCAGCTCATGGAGTTCACTTTGAATTCATTGACTACTATTGACTTTTTAATTAATAAGTTCAATAATTAGTTAATTAATATCCTACATATTAAATTTAGTTCACATTAGTTATATTAAGTATGTCTTAAAAGTGTTTATTGATGATAATTAAATTTGTCATAACCGAATTTAATGTTGATATTTGTGTTCACATTAGTTTGAATTAATTATGTTCACATTTCTTGTAGGAACATAATGGACATAAGGAGATTAAAAGCAAGCATGAATCTTGAAGGTGCATGGACGGTTGGGGGCTTGAATCTCTTAGGTGCATGTTCGCCAAGTGCATGTATGACCATATTCAATGTCTTTAAGGTTCATGAATGTTTCCATTCATGTATGGTGTGCTATCTCTTCATTCTCCAAGGTGACCATTCAGCCAAAGGGCACTCACACATGCATGAAGATAGCTTGGCCAATTAGCTTCCCATGACTCTCCTTAATTGTTCACACCTATGTTCACATGGCAAGACCATTCGGTTCACCTTGTTCACACTAGAAGACTCTTCAACATTCGGTTTCACACACATGATGGCCTTTGGAGTGTCCACAATTAATTCATACTTTTGGCCAAACATTGCTTCATTTAACAAGGTTGGCGAATCTACAAGTGACCATTGGATATCATGCATTCACTTTGAGTTTTCTTAAGCATGAAGATGCATTCATCCACCATTCCCAAAACCGAATCTGGTCATGCATATTAAGAGTTATTTTTCTAGAATTTTCTTTTAATTAATGTGTAAGTATGAAAGGCCATTCGGCTACCTAGACTTAGGCTTATAAATACATGTTCAATTTCCATGTAAAGGACTTTTGAAACTTTTGTTAATATTGCTGCCAAAATCGTGAGGCAAACTTTTCTTATATTTCTTTCAAAGATTCGTTTGGCATTCCTAGCGTTCTAGTTGTGTCAACCGTGTTCTTTGTCGAACCCGAACTTATCACTATACGTAGTGTGGCGTTCAACATACCGAGGTTCCTATCTTGTTAGATAGTGGGTCGAGGTTTCCTTACCAAACCTATAACGAACTCAAAAGGCTAAATCAATCGGTCGATACCATTTCGGTATTTGGTTCTTGAAAGTACCTTTAGTAGTTCAAAACCGTTCTTTCTTCTTTACCTAATCGAACCTAAACCGACCAATTTGTTCATACCATTTTCTTCCTACCCTTTTGTTCCTACCATTCCATTCGTACCCCTCTTTCTACTCTGACTATACCTTCAACTCAACTAATCCTAACGTAACTTCTCGTAGACGATCGGGCAATCTACATACGACTCGACTCTTCTCGAGACGGTTCGTATCACATGATATGTGCAATTGTGTTCTTCATGAACAATCCTTGAGTTTTTGTGCGAAATTTCCATGTAGTGATTTACATTCCCGATTAATACTCTTGAAGTATGAACCTTTGCATTTTGGTATGCTCGGTTTTGTCAAATCAACATGTGTGATTAAACTAGTGAAATATAATTCGTGTGGTGAGTTGATTATATCTTTTTCTAATATGTTGCTTGTTGGAATTCCTAATCAAGTTCGTGTGTTCAAGCCTGGTATTTGCTACATGAATTCATTTTATGGAAACATTAAGCACTTGGCATCATTTGCATTCAAATTATGTTTGCTTGATGTTCAAACTTTTGATAAGAAGGTGAAATTCAATGATTTGGGTTTCAATTTTGATTTGTTTACTAATCACCTTGTTTGGCCACATCTGAAATTTTCGTTCCATTTTGAGAAGGTAAGATCGACTTATGCTTTAGGACTTGAATCAAATTTCAACGATGAT
Organism: Gossypium arboreum; assembly: GCF_025698485.1. Lineage (NCBI taxonomy): Eukaryota > Viridiplantae > Streptophyta > Magnoliopsida > Malvales > Malvaceae > Gossypium > Gossypium arboreum. Next base: position 57,773,027 of record NC_069082.1, read on the forward strand.
TTATTTTTTTCTTTTCAGTCCATACCTCCTATTGAAACTAACCTTTTACATTTTTGTGAATGTAACCCTTTAAAAAGAACGAGCTGTCATGGTGCTTCGTCACCAACCCAAGTTGATCGAGGTAAAAGGTTTGTTTTACATTATCTATCCAAAGAGAGAAGATTTATCTTGTTTGAAAAAGGTAAAACCGATCCTAAATTTTCTTTTCTTCAAGATCGACAAGGTAAAGTTTATGAAAATTTTCAAATACCTTTACTCTATTCGAATGTTGTTGAAAATCTTTTTGATGGTTTGATGTTTGGAAATTGTTTGTACCTTGTTGTGATTGATTGTTGTCTTTGGCCTAGAAGTGATCCGTTTGTGTTGGAAAGTAATTACACAAATCATGTTGTTAATAAGCGAAAAGAGTGATTTAGTTTCCAATTGGCCATGGTACACTTTATGTACATTCCCATGAATTGTTATTTTGAATAAACATATTGAAATGTTTTGGATGAGGAAAAATGTGTTTAAGTGCCTGCCATCGTTTACAACCCATTATCCCTTGATCCAACTTAGTCTTCATGTTTGCAACGATGGTCTAACGAAACTCTTTGATAAATTTACGTATGCTTGCTTTGTCCAATTGAGATTTTTGGCATATGTTCGATTGAATGAATTTTTTATGAACTATCGAACACATTTGAATCCGACTCCTTTGAGTTTCTTTTCATTGGCTGTGGTAAGAATTTTTCAGGTTTGTGTGACATCTTCCATCCCATTTGATCGAGGAAAACCATGCACGAGTCAAAGTTCTCCCATGGATAAACAGCTCGACTTGAGGACAAGTCGCCTAAAAGAGGGGGGGAATGATACGAGCACGCCCCGCGAACTTTATCGAGAAAGTCTGTCAAGCCGAGCAATGACATGTTGGCAAGCTGATCCAAGCTCGTTTCCAGCTCCACGAGCTCCGTCCAACTCAAATCCAGCTTATTCGAGCTCAATCCATCTTGCCTAAGCTAAACCGAGCTCACTCCTAGCTCACTTTCAACTTACGAGCTAAACCTTAGCTCAACTTCAGCTTAGGAGTAGCTCACGAGCTAAAGCTTAGCTCATTTTAGTTTAAACTCGGTTTTGTCTTTAATGCATTAAATAAAAATTTGCACATATTTATTTAAGCATTAAACTTGTCTTATATTATTAATATGCCATAGTCATTACATAAATTGATTATGTTCACATAGCTGAATTAATGCATGACATTAATGTGTTCACATCATGCCGAATTTATGAGTGTCCATGAGATATCTTAATGACTTGTTTATCTCATGTAGGTACATCCCTTTAGACGGTACAATGTATGGATGAAGAAACATCTCTTTTGGGCATTCCACACTCATGAATGAAGAAGTATTAAATGCTGGTGCATGTACGGCTAGATGCAAGGTTTCTACAAATTCATGCATGTGTCGAATGCATGTATGGACATTAAAGGCTAGTCCATGAATGGATCAAATGCATGAATGGCTTAAGTGCATGTATGGTGGCTGTCTCCTAACTTTCCAAGGCACTTATTCGGCCAAGAAGTAGCTGTTCACACTTTGAATTGACCTATAAGCTACTACACATGCATGGATGGGTTCAAGAACGTCCAAAGGAAGGAATTAACTCAATAATTCAACACATTGATTGAATTAAGTGTATGCACAAAGGGGAGAACGAATTTACTAGGTTCATGCTGCCATTTATGAACCTACATGCTATTAAAGAGTTTAAGTATGAGGATACATGTTCCATACAAGTGCATGAACTTCCCAAGGAGATGAATGCAACCTTTGGTGCACATACAAGTCACTTGAAGCCTTTCTTTATGATTAAGCATTCATGCACACACTTAGGGGGAAGAAAGTATCCATTCGACTAGTTCATGAATCTGCCGAATTTATGAACTATTTTAATAAATTAGTGTGAACGTTTTTATTATTGTGTGAACACCTAGATGCCGAATTTGAATGGTCATCTATGTGCCTGTAAGTATTTGTTTTCTTTCAATTGTAAGGGACTTTTTGCCAAAAATTTTATTGAATTTAATCTTGTGAGAATTTTCTTCTCTAAACTTTGTTTGAGACTTTGTTGACTTATCTACCTAGTAGTGGCGTCAACCCTGTTTCTTTCACCCTTATACCGAGGTTCCTACTTTGCTAAGTAGCGGGTCGAGGTTTTATTATTTTCATTTTTGCCTTGAAAGCCTATAAGCATTTGGGTCGATATTTTCTAATATTGGTTCGTGCTTGCTTTTGAGTTCCTTCTTTCCATTCTTTCATTTACTTTAAACCGAACCTTAATAATATTCATATTTTTTAAACCCTTCATTTGAACCCCTTGAATAGCTTCCGCATAATTTATTTAGAAACATCCTTTTTGAACAAACCGAACGATACTTTCTCATAGACGATCGGGCAAACTCGCATACGACTCGACTCTCCCCGAGGCGGTTCGTATCATTTGGTATCAGAGCTACTAAAATGAGAAGATCGTGCGACGAAATTAATCCCGGGCTAGTCCAAGTGAATGCAAGTAAGTAGGATCCGAAAAAAAAGAGTATAGAAAAAAAGATTTCGTATACCGAAGTTTTCTTATTTTGATTAGTTAGCTGCTGTTGCTATAAAAACAAAAATCTACGAAGTTGAAGAAAAAAAATCGTGTACAAAAAGTATTTTATTGTATTTAGTTTGTCAATATAGTACAAAAAATTATACAAGTCAAAAAAAAATTCGAAAAAAAAATTCAAAAAAAATTCAAAAAGAAAAAAAAATCTGAAGAAAAAGTGTTTAATGCAATTTGATTGTTGTTCGAATGTCAAAAAGCCCTTGGTTTGATATCATTCCTAATTCATCTTCTATTCTAATCTTATCCACGCCACACTTTTTTTTTACCCAATTTCCTTTTCTTTTAGCCAACTCGTAACCCCTCCTATGTTATCCTTTGTAAAACCATTTGAAACCGACCCACAATACTAGAGATCAAGTCGTAGTAAGTCTGTTACAAGGTTATAAGAGGAGAAAGGAGCGGAAAAAGGCATGAGCGAGTGAGATCATTCGAGTGGAGGTAAAAGCCAAACGAGTGTAAACACGAGCGGGAGTGACACCTTTTTTTTTCTTCTTCTTTCCGAGCGAAATTGTGAGGTTTGTGGTGAGGTACTTAATTTTTTTTATTTTGTTTTGTGATCTAACATTTTCTTTTTAGCAACAAAAATCATGTCACGCGAAGAGTTCACCGAATCGGAATACCAATACTTGGTGCAAGAAATGCGAAGAATGGCGACTAAACAAGACCAAAGTGATCGAGTTTCTTCAAGTCGTAAAACGGAACCAAGAACCCCACGGAGATATGATACAACCACACCTCCCGAGTTGTCGGCTGCCAATGAAGATCCTCTCGAATTGCCCGTAGGACCGATCACCCGAGCTCGAGCAAAGAGATTCAAAGACGCAACAACAACCTTAGTTGATAGAGTTTGGGGTGAAACCGTTGCTGGACTTCTTGAAAGCTCTTGGACCAGCAAGCCAAGCAAACCATGCATACTCCTTCAAGCTCAAATCAGCTCAAATCAGCTCAACTTCAACTTAACTTAGCTCAACGAGCTCGTTTCAGCTCATTTCATTATTGCGTTTATTATGCTGGAATAAATCATTTAAGTTGCTGTTAGTTTTATTAGTTATTTGTTTTAATAATTAATTTGTCATAATCTGGACATGTTTTAATTATGTTCTAAATTAAGTACTTAATTAATTAGGACCAATTAAATATGTCTTAACTATTACAAAGATTAATTATGTCCAGCCTAATTTATGGTGCAAGATTTATTTATGTTGCCGAATTTAATGTGTCTAAAAGGGATTTAATTTGCTGAATTAAATGTTGTAGGTACATTACCCCTTGGACGGCATAGGTGCATGGATGATTTAAAATTGGTGTGCTAATCTTTGGTGTTCCCTAAGTGACCATTCAGCCAAACCTTACAACTCTTCAAGAAGACCGATTGGCTGCCCAAGACAAATTAAGGCTGTTCACACCACCGATTATTCCTTTCACACCAAGGGCTGTTCGGTTTGTTTGTTCACACATGTGTGGCTGTTCAAATCGGTTTGTTCACATTCTAAGACTTTGAAGTGCTCTAGACAGCTCCTTAATCACATGAACATTCGGCTGAATCAAGCAGCGATATTAATTCCAAATTCAAGCATTTGGTAAAACTATTGATGGCATTTCAGCTCCCAAACAATTCATTCAATTTTTCTATTGAATCAAGGCATCTAGAAGCTGCCCCTTACTTTCTCCATGCACAAAAAACTTCAAGGAAGCTTCATCAAAAATTCTGGAATTTTCAGAAACCATTTAGCTACCTCAAGAGCCTATTCGGCTATCCCTTGCATTCACTATAAATTGTGGCTTGTGTTACTTTGTAAAGAACTTTTTGGACTTTTGTTAATGTTATGCTGCCAAATTTGTTAGGCAAAAACTTTTCTCAAATTTCGTTCATAGATTCGATTGGCTTCCTAGCGATCTAGTGTGTCAGCCGTTGCTCTTTGTCGAAACCGAACTTATCACTACTCGTAGTGTGGCGTTCAAACATACCGAGGTTCCTATCTTGTTAGATAGCGAATCGAGGTTTTTTTCCTTACCAATTCCAAACCGAACTAAAAGAGCTTATAAACAACGGTCGATACCAAATCGGTATTGGTTCTTGTTTGCACTTTTGTTCAACCCTATTCTCCATTTACCTAATTGAACCAATTCCTTCATCCATACCTATTCGGACTCCAAACCCGAATTTTCAAACTCTTCTTACCTATTCTAATCCGAACCCAAAACCAATACCCTTCTTTCCTTCATCTGACCTTTTCAATTAAACTTAACGTAACTTCTTGTTGACGATCGGGCACACTAATACGACTCGACTCTTCCGAGGTGGATCGTATCATCTGGTATCAGAGCTACTTAAAACGAGAAGCTTAGACGTTAAGACACATTAAATTCAGCTGCACTAAATAACAAGAAATAAATTCATCCTAATTTAGACACTTTAAATTGCTGTAGCATAACACATTAATTTCATGTTCTGATTTTGGACAAATTAAATACTTTAATATTTGTTGAGCTAAAAGTAACGTGCAATTTATTTAATTAATTAAAAATGCAAAGCTGGAAAAATAAAAAGGAGCTCAATTGAGCTGAAACGAGATATAGGTGCATGAGCTAGTGATGAGCTGGGGGTAAGCTTGTGAGCTAAATCCGAGCTAGGTTCGGACTCTTAAGCTGGACTCGAGCTGGGGAGTTGGACATGAGCAGAATATGAACTAGTAGTAAGTTGCGAGATGAACTGGAAGAGTTAATATAAGCTTCCTCGCTGCGGCTGAGCTGAGTTTCATCCCAAATTCGAGCTACAAGAGCTGCAATAGAATCTTTGAAAGCCTTAGCTCGAGCTCAGGTGATAGGGCCTTGTGGTAGCGTTAGATGATCTTTACTCAAACTAGCTGAACTGTTGGGCGCGCTCGCATCACTTCTATTACTAAAAATTCCAGGCACGAACAACTCTCTCGACTACGATCAGGCAACTAAGTGAATTCGACTCAACTACCCGGGTCAGATCACATCATTTGGTATCAGAGCTTGTAAAACGAAAGGCGCCGACGTTCGTATCAAGATCGAAATAGGTTCGTTGTAAAAAAATTTAAGTTGTATTTTTGTTTTACCATTGTAAAAAAAAAGTGCTATATTGAAGTTATAAAAAAAGAGAGTACGAGATTATAAAAAAAAAAAGTGAAGTGATCAAGTTTTATTCTATTGTTTTATATTTTGTGCCGATCTTCAATTGTTCTTACCATCAACTTTTACCCCCCAAAACGCCACACTATACCAAAAACTTTCTTTTAGCCAACCCGTACACCGTAATATCTTATCCCTTGTAACCGATTTTGAAGCCGACCCCAAAGCACCAAGACGAGTCAAAAGAAACAAACTACGATGTTACGAGAGTAAGCTTGAGTGGTAAAAGGCTAGAGATTGTGAGAGCATTCGAGAGTTGAAAAAGCCTAAAACGTGTGAAAACACGAGTGGAGTGTTCATCAATATTTCTTTGCGAGTGAACTAGTGAGGTTTGTGGTGAGGATTTAAAAATTATTGAAAATCAACATGGAATGAAATGTGGAGGAAAGGAAACCCGTTCAGAATGTGCCAGATTTGAACATGCAAGCCCTACTTCGAGAAGTTGAACGATTGTTTGACTGAAAGTTGGAACCAATACAAGACGACTCGATCAAGTGGAGGGAAGAGGCTGACGAGCAAGGACCCCAGTAAGTCCCCCTAGAGACCGTAGCCGAAGGCATGTTCGAGATGATGAGGTTTTCGAACCAAGTGAAGCCGAAAGCGAAGCTGGCTCGAATGTTAGTGACCGGCCAAGAGGCCAATGTCATTGTGGCCAACGAGAGCGAGAAAGGTTCGATGATGACTTGAAAAGTATTAAGTTATCAATTCCCCCATTCCAAGGCCATTTGGATCCCGAAGCATATTTGGAGTGGGAGAAAAAGATTGAACTCATTTTCGAGTGCCATAACTACTCGGAGGTAAAGAAAGTTAAGTTGGCTGCCATGGAATTCACCGACTATGCAATGATTTGGTGGGACCAACTTACGACAACCTGAAGGCGAAATGGCAAGCGACCCATTAACACTTGGGCCGAAATGAAGGCTGTCATGCGCCGGAGGTTCATTCCAACACACTACCACCGAGAACTTTACCAAAAGCTCCAAAACCTTTCCCAAGGTATGAGGAGTATCGAGGACTATTACAAAGAGATGGAAGTTGCTATGATCAGTGCGAATGTGGACGAGGATTGAGAAGCAACTATGGCTAGATTTTTGTCCGGGCTTAACCGTGAGATCGCCAACATTGTGGAGCTACAACACTATGTGGAGATAGTTGATATGGTCCACATGGCCATCAAGATCGAGAAGCAACTCAAGAAGAAAGGTGCTGCCCGAGGTTATTCAACCACCAATGTGTCCCGATGGAACCAAGGCACTAGCAAAAGTGCTACGGCGAGCCAAACGAAAGATCTTATGGCACCTGCCAAAGCTACTAAGCCTATGGGTGAAAATAGCAAAGGCAAGGCTGTTGAAGGTCCGAATCAGAGCGCCATGGTGATTTGACCCAATGGTGATATTGAATCAGAGGAGGAGGAAGATGAAAAAGTTGAAAACGATGACCAAAACCCTTCTGATGCCGAGGAAGAATTGGAGTATGCAGTCGAAGGCGAGATGCTTGTTATTAAGAGGAGTTTAGGTGCACAAGGTACCAAAATCGATCCGCAACGAGAGAACCTTTTTCATACCCGTTGCTTTGTTCGTGGAAAGGTATGTAGCTTAGTTATTGATGGAGGAAGTTGTACAAATGTTGCAAGTACCCTCCTAGTTGAAAAGCTTGATCTGCCGACAAGTGTTCATCCGAGTCCATACAAGCTACAATGGCTTAATGATGGAGTTGAGCTAAAGGTAACCAAGCAAGTCTTTGTTCCATTTTCCATTGGAAAATACGAAGATGAAGTCCTTTGTGATGTGGTACCCATGCATGCGGGCCATATACTGCTTGGGAGGCCATGGAAATTTGACCGAAGGGTGAAGCATGACGGGTTCGCAAATCAATATACCTTCAAGTATCAAGGCCAAAATTTTACTTTGGCACCCTTGACACCGAAACAAGTTGATGTGAGCACGCCCGGGGCATCTTCGAATGCATATCAAGATTCAATTGAGCTTCCAAAAACACCCATAACTCGAGCTTGTGCTAAGCATTTCCTAAAAACTGTTTTAGCTTCTAATGCAAAACCTTGGTCTGAAATAAGGGCCAATTCTCACAAAATCAGCTCAAAGCAACTATCCAAAGAACCCGTACATTGTTGGCAAGCTGATCCTAGCTCATTTCCAGCTCCTCGAGCTCCGTCCAGCTCAACTCAGCTCATTTGATCTCGTTTCAGCTCGTTTGAGCTCAACCGAGCTTACTTTCAGCTTGTTCTTTATTTCAATAAATTAAACTAAGTTTTAGTTTTATACTAATTAGTTTGCTACAACTCATTAACGAAAATCCTAGCTCAAATAAGTTCATTAAATGTTTTCACTTAGTTTGAGCTAGCCGAACTTAATGCTACTAGCTAGTCTTTAATTAATGTGTTTAGTTTAGCTTAGCATGATGTTTATGATGCTTAGTTCATGCTCTTAACATGTTCAGCTGAATATACATTGGGATTTAATGTGTTCATGTTTCTTGTAGGTTCAGCCAAATGTATTGAGTACATTTAATGAGATTCATGCACGGCTAGGTACATGGAATATAAGAGTTCATGCATGAACGAATTTATGCATGGTGGGCTGGCTATTGGTGATCCCTAAGCAACCTTTTGGCCAAGAGTTAAGTTCCACAAAGTGACCGAATACATGAAGTGATACGAATCCCAACGTATCATGGTTAGACACAATTCGACAATATCGAGCATGGCCTAAGTTCGAGGGGCCCAAGTTCAAAATGAAGCCTGGTCTTAAATTTCAACGAGCTCAATTCAGCCCGATTTTAGCTCAATGAGCTCGTTTGCTCATTTTTCTAGTTTATTTTAATTTAAGCATTTTATTAGTTGCTGGAATAAATTAATTGAGTCTAGTTAAACTAAATTAAATCAGCTCAATAATTTGGTTGTGTTATTTTTAATAAATTAAAATCTGGACATTTTTAATTATGTTTAAATGTGTTAGTTAAATTAGTTAATTTGCTTAGCTCATAATTATGTTTAGCTTAATAATTGGGTTTTAATATGTTCCAGCCGAAATTAATATGTCTGAATTGGAACATGTTTTAATTTGTTTTAGTACAGCCATTTAACTTGTCTTAGTTTAGGACACATTTATTTCTTGTCCAGCCGAATGTGGTTTAAAATTTGCTGCCAATTTAATATGTTCAAAGCTGATTAATTTTGGTTTAAATGTGCATCTATTTTCGACATTAAAGGAGCAAGCATGCCGAATTCAATGTGCTACAGCCGAATTAATTAGTGAACAAGGCATGGACGGCACATTAAAAAGCTGCTGGTGCATAGGGGCATGAAACGTGATTAATGCATTAAAAAGCTGCTGGTGCATGAATAGCCTAGGAGCATGAAACGTGATTAATGCTTGAAGGCTGCTGGTTGGTGTTCCCAAATCGCCATTCAGTCAAAAGATGGCTGAATATTCAATGTTCCAAGCTGAATTAAAAGGCCAGCTGCTATTTAAGTTTCTCTAGGTGTTTTTTCGGGAATAACAAGGGCCATGGCTGATTATAATTAATCCCATTCAGCTGCTCACATTCAGCTTCTATATCTATTGTCCATTGGCATCCTCAAGGAGCATTTAAGCTGCCCAAGCCTATCCAGCTGGTCAAAGCAATATATTTAATATCATGCACTCTCTTTGGCTGAATATTACAAGATTTTTCAGCTCATTTAATTCTCCAGCTGATGAGGAAACTTCTAAGAAAATTCTCAACTCTTCTAGTTGAATTACAAGGTGACCATTCGGCTTTCTAGGTGGCTGATTAGTTCACCTTTATTTTAAATGAAACCAGCTACATGAAGACACCTTGGAAGCTGTCCAAATACGTTCTTAAGGCTGGAGGAAGCATCCTAGAATTTTCTAAATTTTTCTGGAAATTTCAGCTCATTTAAAGGTTTAATTAAGTGACCATTTAGCTACTTTTTGAGGCCATTCGGTTGACCATGTTTTAGGCTATAAATAATTGTTAAATTTCATTTGTAAAAGGTTAGACATTTTTTTTAGACTTTGCTACTTATATGAACTTAATTGTTCTAGTGAGAATTCAATTCTCTTTATTCACTTTAGGACTGATTTGACTTATTGGGATTTCGTCTCGTGGCGTCTATCTTTCCTTTATTTTATTCCGAACTAATCACCTCCGGTGTGGTGTTCAAAATATATCTTTGGTTCCTAACTCTCTAGTTAGCGGGTCAAGATTCTCTTGTCGACCTAAGTGCCTATTTTAAGATTTGGGTCAACTTTTCCTTTAACGTTGGTTCAATCTTGGCCTTAGCCGATTTTCATCCACCTATCACCAAGTTTCCTTTAACCTTGTTTGATCCCTTTGATAGCCATTCATCCATTTCTCTTTCAGCCTTCTTGAAATCAAACCCTCCACTCGCTTCCACATCCATTACGAAACTAACCATTCGAACCTATCTTCCTTGTTTTCATCCCCAATTTTGCAAACCGTTCAAACTTACCCAATTTATCGATCGGGCAACTATTACGACTCAAATCATCTCGAGGCGAGCTTGTATCATGAAGGAGCCATTAATGAAGTACATGCATGGCTTAATACATCGTATGGAAGGATGCATGCACAACTAATGTTCAATGGATGGCATTTGAAGGAATTCATGTATTGGGGACGTTCATGCAAGTGGGGGCTATTTTATGTACATGTATTTGAAGATTCATGGACCGTAATTAAGGAAGAACATGTATTGGGACGTTTCATGCATATCCAAGCTGTCCATTCAAGTATTCAAGGTACATTCAAGCCTCATTTGGCCAAGGGAGATGTAGGAGTATTAAAGGGCTACACATTCATGAACTATGGCTTTTCTTCTAGGCTAAGTATGTATGAATGCATCAAGTGAAGCAACATGATGGTTCGGCCAATTCATGCACCAACTTCAAGCATGAACTGAATTTTAATGCTTTTGTGTGAACTTGTTAACTACAAATGTGAACAGAATTTAAGTTAGTGTGAACATCATAGATGCCGAATATCAATAGGCATCTTAGGCTTATAAATAGTTTGCTCATTTCATGTAAGAGGGACTTTTGCCAATTTGTTTAATGAACATTGTTCTTGTGAGGTTGCTTCCTCTCATATCTCGTACAAGTTTCGAAAGACTTATCTAGCTTGTGCTAGTGGCGTCAATCGTCCTTGTTTGAACTTATCACCAATCTTGGTGTGGCATTCACCTATCCATCTATTCATCCTTTTCTCCTTAACAATATAGGAATCGGGGTGACACTATTTAGTGTTGAATCATTCCTGACGTTAAGCTCGTTTTCCATCCCCATCCTTTGAGTTTCTTTCTTGTTTTCACCAAACCGAGCCAACTATCCAACACCCACCTTTGCTACTTATAGCTGAACCTACTATTAAACTTACCCTTCTTCGAACCCTTTCGCTTAATCCTATTCTATTCTTTTACTTCTATTACTAAAATTCGAGGCACGAACGACTCTCTCGACTACGATCGGGCAACTTAGTGAATTCGACTCAACCACCCGGGCCGAATCACATCACAAGTTGTGGAGGATCAACAACGAATGAAATAATCTTTGGAGCGAATGAGAGAGGGAAAAGAAAGTGAAAATGAAAAAGAAAGAAAAGAGAATGAAAAAGAAAGAAAAGAACATGGGAGAGAAAAGAAAAGGAGTTGTGATAAAACCAAAGTGAGAGAAAAGGAAATTCAAAGACACGTGAGTGAAGAAAAGAAAAGAGTTTTGATTAACCAAAGATTTTTTGTCTCTAATTCTTTTCAAGTTGACTCAAAAGACATGATGCGGTTGTGATACATTCCCGAAGAGAGAAGGTTTGTAATGGTAGGAAAAGGTAAAACTAATCCTTGTTTACCTGCTCAAGGTATGGTTTCTGAAATTTCTATTGCATCTTTGTCCAACTTGATTGATGAAGAAAACAATAACGATGAAGAAATAACTGTTTTGGTTGATGGACAAAAGATTCGTGGTATGCGAGATATTGTTGAGTTTGATGAGAATTTGCTGTTGAAATTGTCTTGTTTAAGTAATCAGAAACATGAATTAAATCTATCTTTTTCATTGTTTGATTATGACGGACAATTGCCATTTCTGAACAGTTGCATGAATTTCTATCGAAATCACTATGCTTGGCGAATACAATTTGAGATGCCCGAGCGAACAATGGACATTATGTTTTTAAAATCTTTGTTCGATAATTCCTTAGGCTACAATGAAACATGTTTAGTTGATAATGAAAATGGGATTTTGGTACTATCTTGTTGCAATTTTTTTAAGATTAAGACGACTTGCCTCTTCGATCATTTGAACAAGTTTGTGTACTATAATGATTATCAATTGGTTGCAAGTTTTGGGATGTTTTTGCAGCAAGGCATGAGGCGACAACTAAACACATCCATCCAAGAACGAACAAGTAGGCATCCCTGTTTCAAAATTAACCGTCGACTCGACTTGAGGACAAGTCACTTTGAAGACGGGGGAATGATGTGAGCACACTCGGGGCAACCTCGAATGCAAACCAAGATCTATTTGAGCTTCCAAAAGGCCCCATGACTCGAGCTCAAACCAAGCAAATTCAAGACGCTTTATCAGCCTTGGTGTTGCGCATTTGGGAAGACAACAAGGTCCATGACGTTGGAGGAGCTAAGGACAATGCCTTGAAGACTCCATGCACCCTTTTGCAATCCGATTTCAGCTCCTCTCCAGCTCCCCATGTGCCATTCAGCTCCAATCAGCTCACTTGAGCTCGAATTTAGCTCATTTCAGCTCATTTCTTCTTCATTTTAATAAACTAAGTTTCGATTTTGTTTTTAACTAAGTTTGCTACAGGTCATGCCGAATTCCCTAGCTCAACTTAGCTCACTAAGTGCTTTTGACTATTTGAGCTAGCCGAATTTAATAGTTGACTTATATAATTTGTTTTGAAAAAAAGTCCCAATCGTGATTCCTTTTCGTCATCTACTTCGAGACAAAGAGATTCATACTATGACTCATATTCATCAATAATTCGAGAAGTGACTTCGATCGAAAGTCCTTTTCATCAAGAAATTCGAGAAGACGAGAAGCCGATTACGATTTTGATTCATTCCAAGATGGCATTCGAAGAGAAAGACATACTCCTACTAGATCTTCAAAGAAATCTTACTCGGAGTATTCTTCACGAAGATTTGATTGTGGATCATACGCAAATAGTTCTTCATCTTTCGAACAAGATTTGTATTCTCATCGTTCTTTTGTACATTTTTGTAAAGAGAAAACAAAGAAAAGAAAAGAAAAGAAAAAGAAGAAAAAGAAAACAAAATAAAAAGAAAAGAGAGGCAAGAGGCAAGTAAGAGAGAAAATGAGCGAATATTGAGAGAACTTGAAAAAGCCTTTGAAAAGCAAAAAGAAAATGAAAAAGAAAATGAGATTGAAAAAGAGAACGAAAATAAATCTGAGAGTGAAAAAGAAGATGAAAAAGAAATTGAAACAAAAGAATCGAGTGAGACAACAAGTGAGCAAGTGAGGATTATTTCTACTAACCCACCTATTCGATCTTCTTGTGAATTAACTTTTCAGGTTCCTAGAAGTTTGTGCGACCAATTCCATCTACATTACCTTCCAAATGAGAGGTGTTTTAGGTTGTTCACGTTTTGATTTGTTTGATTATAAAAAGTTTGTGTGATAGCAGTTTTTCACGTTTTGATTTGTTTGATTATAAAAATTCTTTGAATTCATCTTTCTGTTTAAACGTGCCTATTCAAATGATTTGTGATGGATTTGAATTTCTGAAAGGTTGCATGAACACAACTTTTTTGCTCGATATATGCGTTAAAAGATTTTTGCATGAAGTATTTGATCTGTTTGACTTTGTTCTTTAAGATAAATCTCTGAAATTTTGTGCAAGATTTCCATGCTTTGATCTATCTGTTTGAGTAGAAATTACGATGCAAAATTGTTCGAGTATTTGCATGTTTAAGTTTCCTTTGATTTACTTGCATGATAACATGTTGCATCGTTTCTTTGGTGATAAAATGAATATGTTTGGTTGTGCCAATTTTTCAAGTCTGATTGAACGAGTGAAATTTGAATCATGCGATGAGTTGATTATATTTTCCTTATTTAACATGTTGCCTGCTAAATCAAATGATCAAGTTCGTGTGTTCAAGCCTGGTATTTGCTACATGAATTCATTTTATGGAAACATTAAGCGCTTTGCATCATTTACATTCAAATTATGTTTGCTTGAAGTTCGAACTTTTGATAAGAAGGTGAAATTCAATGATTTGGGTTTCAATTTTGATTCATTTATTAATCACCTTGTTTGGCTACATCTGAAATTTTCGTTTCATTTCGAGAAGGTAAGGCCAACCTATGTTTTTGGAATTGAATCAAATTTCCATGGTAACTTTCCTTTTCCATTTAAGTCCATAGTTTTCGATAATACTAACCAGTCTTATTTTTGTGAATTCCACCCCTCGAGGAGCAAGACATGTCATGGTGCGCCACCACCTATTCAAATTTATCGGAGTAATAGGTTTGTCTTACGTTATCTATCCAAAGAGAAAGATTCATTTTGATGAGAAAGGTAAACCCAATCCTCAATTGTCTTCTCTTCATATTCGTCAAGGTAAGTCATCTGAAAATTTTCAAATATCTTTGCTCAATTCGATTGAAGTTGAAAATTCCATTGATTGGTTGTTTGGAAATTATTTATACTTTGATGTGATGGATTTTTCCTTTTGGCATTGTGATGATGTGATTATTACGTTAGAATTTGGAGACTCCCCTCATGTTGTTCAAAAATGAAAGGAAGAGTTAGCATACCTTTGGCCATGGCATACCTTGCATGAGCAAGACAAAGGACCAAATGAGTTACTATATTCGGTTAAAGAAATTAAAATGTTTTGGATGAGGAATAATGTGTTTAAGTGCCTACCATCATTTTCAACCAATTATCCCTTAATCCAACTTAGTTTTCATGTTTGTAACGATGGTCTAACGAAACTCTTTGATAAATTTATGTATGCTTGCTTTGTCCAATTGAGATTTTTGGCATATGTTCGATTGAATGAATATTTTATGAACTATCGAACACATTTGAATTTGACTCCTTTGAGTTTCTTTTTATTGGCTGTGGTAAGAATTTTTCAGGTTTGTGTGACATCTTCCATCCCATTTGACCGAGGAAAACCATGCATGAGTCAAAGTTCTCCCATGGACAAACGGCTCGACTTGAGGACAAGTCGCCTAAAAGAGGGGGGGAATGATACGAGCACGCCCCGCGAACTTTATCGAGCAAGTCGTCAAGCCGAGCAATGACAGGTTGGCAAGCTGATCTAAGCTCGTTTCCAGCTCCACGAGCTCCGTCCAACTCAAATCCAGCTTATTCAAGCTCAATCCATCTTGCCTGAGCTAAACCGAGCTCACTCCTAGCTCACTTTCAACTTACGAGCTAAACCTTAGCTCAACTTTAGCTTAGGAGTTTAGCCTCAGCTTAACTTTAGCTCACGAGCTAAAGCTTAGCTCATTTTAGTTTAAACTCGGTTTTGTCTTTAATGCATTAAATAAAAATTTGCACATATTTATTTAAGCATTAAACTTGTCTTATATTAATATTTGTTATTAATATGCCATAGTCATTACATAAATTGATTATGTTCACATAGTGAATTAATGCATGACATTAATATGTTCACATCTGCGAATTTATGAGTGTCCATGAGATATCTTAATGACTTGTTTATCTCATGTAGGTACATCCCTTGACGGTACAATGTATGGATGAAGAAACATCTCTTTTGGGCATTCCACACTCATGAATGAAGAAGTATTAAATGCTGGTGCATGTACTGACTAGATGCAATGTTTCTACAAATTCATGCATGTGTCGAATGCATGTATGGACATTAAAGGCTAGTCCATGAATGGATCAAATGCATGGGATGAAAGAATGCATGAATGGCTTAAGTGCATGTATGGTGGCTGTCTCCTAACTTTCCAAGGCACTTATTCGCCAAGAAGTAGCTGTTCACACTTTGAATTGACCTATAAGCAGTAACACATGCATGGATGGGTTCAAGAACGTCCAAAGGAAGGAATTAACTCAATAATTCAACACATTGATTGAATTAAGTGTATGCACAAAGGGGAGAACGAATTTACTAGGTTCATGCTGCCATTTATGAACCTACTTGCTGTTAAAGAGTTTAATTATGAGGATACATGTTCCATACAAGTGCATGAACGTCCCAAGGAGATGAATGCAACCTTTGGTGCACATACAAGTCACTTGAAGCCTTTCTTTATGATTAAGCATTCATGCACACACTTAGGGGGAAGAAAGTGTCCATTCAACTAGTTCATGAATCTGCCAAATTTATGAACTATTTTAATACATTATTGTGAACGTTTTTATTATTGTGTGAACACCTAGATGCCGAATTTGAATGGTCATCTATGTGCCTATAAGTATTTGTTTTCTTTCAATTGTAAGGGACTTTTTGCCAAAATTTTTATTGAATTTAATCTTGTGAGAATTTTCTTCTCTAAACTTTGTTTGAGACTTTGTTGACTTATCTACCTAGTAGTGGCGTCAACCCTGTTTCTTTCACCCTTATACCGAGGTTCCTACTTTGCTAAGTAGCGGGTCGAGGTTCTATTATTTTCATTTTCGCCTTGAAAGCCTATAAGCCTTTGGGTCGATATTTTCTAATATTGGTTCGTGCTTGCTTTTGAGTTCCTTCTTTCCATTCTTTCATTTACTTTAAACCGAACCTTAATAATATTCATATTTTTTAAACCCTTCATTTGAACCCCTTGAATAGCTTCCGCATAATTTATTTAGAAACATCCTTTTTGAACAAATCGAATGATACTTTCTCGTAGATGATCGGGCAAACTCGCATATGACTCGACTCTCCCCGAGGCGGTTCGTATCAAACCTAGACAACCCGTTGAGCTCCCAAAGGTGCACATTCATTCAAGTGATTAAAGCTCATACATGAAGCTGTCCAAACAGATCCCCATCAGCCGAATAAAGACTAGTTACTTAATGTTTTCATTCTTGAACATTCTAGTTAATTCATGACCGAATTTGCTTAGTCTTTAAGCTAGCTAGTTTGTCCATTCGGTTACTACATGATTGCCTATAAATAGTTTGTTGATTTCATTGTAAAAGGACTTTTTGCCAATTTGTTTAATGAACTTTGTTCTTGTGAGGTTGCTTCCTTTCATATCTCGTACAAGTTTCGAAGACTTATCTAGTTTGTGCTAGTGGCATCTGCCGATCTTGTTTGAACTTATCACCAGCTTTGGCCACGTTCACCTATCCATCTATCCATATTTTTCACCTTAACCATATAGGAATTGGGGTGACACTTTTTAGTGTTGAATCATTCCTGACGTTGAGTTCGTTTTCCATTCCCATTTCAAATTTCTTTCTTGTTAACCAAACCGAGTCGTCTATCCTTCATCCATCTTTGCTACCCTTAGCCGAACCTATTGCTAATTCTACACTTCTTGAAACCTTTCGCTTATCCTATTCTATTTTTTTACTTCTATTACTAAAAATTCGAGGCACGAACAACTCTCTTGACTACGATCGGGCAACTAAGTGAATTCGACTCAACTACCCTGGTCGGATCACATCAAATCGACCAAGGAGTAGCTGCCAATTAATTCCAAAGTTGACTGATTAGCTCCCAAGGCAGCCTTGAACATGTTCCCACCTTGTTTTGACCAATCAGCTTCTATACATGCATGTATGAATTCAAGAACTTCCAAGGGGGGAATTGATGTAAGCACGCCCGAGAGCTCATCAAGCACGAGCCAAGATTCCCTCAAGCTGCCTAAAGGACCAATGACTCGAGCACGAGCTAAACGCCTTCAAGAAGCTGTTTCAGCTTTGTTTGCTCAACTTTGGAACAACAATGAGCTCCAAACCAAAGGGATAAATTGGGCCAGCTTAGTACAAGCTCCATGCACTTTTGTTCAAGCTGATTTTAGCTCAATTCTAGCTCCATGAATTTAGGCCAGCTCGTTCCAGCTCAATGGAGCTCCTTTTTTAATTTTTCCAACTTTGCATTTAATTAATTAAAATAAATTTCATATTATTTTTAGCTCAAATAAATATTAAAGTATTTAATTTTTCCAAAATCAGAACATGAATTTAATGTGTCATGCTACAGCAAATTAATGAGTCTAATTAGCTATTTAAGTTGCTAATTTGGGACAACTTTATTTCTTGTTAATTAGTGTAGCCGAATTTAATATGTCTTAGTTCCAGCATGTTTTCAATTTTCCTTAGTTATTACATGATTTAAATGTGTCATGAGCTGCCAATTTTTAATATGCCTAAAGCTATTTAATTTACTGTTTAATGTGCAGCTCATATGCATGCATTCGGCCAGCAAAGGAGCTGAAGATCACCTCTTTTCAGCTGGTTTTTCGTGCATCTCAA
Source organism: Gossypium arboreum (assembly GCF_025698485.1). Lineage (NCBI taxonomy): Eukaryota > Viridiplantae > Streptophyta > Magnoliopsida > Malvales > Malvaceae > Gossypium > Gossypium arboreum. The sequence continues at coordinate 57,791,306 of NC_069082.1, forward strand.
CAGCCTTGAAGAATTAATTTTCCAGCTGCAGCAAATTAAAGCTCCTTTAAAGTGACACCTTGGGCATTCCACCAGCCATGCTTCTTCACAAAGATATTAGCTAAATATTGCTGCCCATTGAAGTCTCCTAAGCTAAAATCAGTGACCTTCTTGACCGTCTAGCTCTCCAAGGCAACATTTTAAAGTGTTCACATTGCTGGAAAATGCCTTTCACATGGAGTGACCATTCAGCTATGGATGTTCATACCCATGGGACTTCTCCAATTCGGTTTCACGCCTACATGGCTCTTGCAATGCTCCAAGCTACTCATTAAGGCTTCAAACCATTCAGCTGAACAAGACACTTGCATTTAAGCCTATTAAGACACTATGGCCGAACATAGACATGGCTAATAAGCTCCCATTCATTCTAATTGCTTCAAATACATTTCAGCTGAACCAACTTCATCTAGAAGCTGTCCAATGGCTTTCCAAATAGGTGGGGAAGCTTTCTGCAATTTCTTGAAGTTTTCTAGAACTTTCCAGCTCCTTAAATGCTGAAACCAAGTGACCATTCAGCTCATTCAAAGTTCATTCGGCTAGCCCTTGTTTTAGCTATAAATTTCAGCTCATTTCATGTTGTAAAATTTTTTTTTGACATTTTGATTAATGAAACATTGTTTCTGTGAGGTTTGCTTCCTATCATATGATACGATCCGCCTCGAAAGAGTCGAGTCGTATTAGTGTGCCCAATCGTCAACAAGAAGTTACGTTAGGTTTAATTGAAAAGGTCAGATGAAGGAAAGAAGGGTATTGGTTTTGGGTTCGGATTAGAATAGGTAAGAAGAGTTTGAAAATTCGGGTTTGAAGTTCGAATAGGTATAGATGAAGGAATTGGTTCAATTAGGTAAATGGAGAAATGGGGTTGAACAAAAAGTGCAAACAAGAACCAATACCGATTTGGTATCGACCCGTTGTTTATAAGCTCTTTAGTTCGGTTTGGAATTGGTAAAGGAAAAACCTCGACCCACTATCTAACAAGATAGGAACCTCGGTATGTTTGAACACCACACTACGAGTAGTGATAAGTTCGGTTTCGACAAAGAGCAACGGCTGACACACTAGAACGCTAGGAAGCCAATCGAATCTTTGAACGAAATTTGAGAAAAGTTTTTGCCTAACAAATTTGGCAGCATAACATTAACAAAAGTCCAAAAAGCCCTTTACAAAGTAACACAAGCCACAATTTATAGTGAATGCAAGGGGTAGCCGAATAGGCTCTTGAGGTAGCTAAATGGTTTCGAAAATTCCAGAATTTTGATGAAGCTTCCTTGAAGTTTCTTGTGCATGGAGAACAGTGAGGGCAGCTTCTAGATGCCTTGGTTCAATAGAAAAATTGAATGAATTGTTTGGGAGCTGAAATGCCATCAATAGGTTCGCCAAATGCTTGAATTTGGAATTAATGTTGCTGCTTGATTCAGCCGAATGTTCATGTGATTAAGGAGCTGTCTAGAGCACTTCAATAGTCTTAGAATGTGAACAAACCGATTTGAACAGCCACACATGTGTGAACAAACAAAACCGAACAGCCCTTGGTGTGAAAGGAATAATCGGTGGGTGTGAACAGCCTTAATTTGTCTTGGGCAGCCAATCGGTCTTCTTGAAGAGTTGTAAGGTTTGGCTGAATGGTCACTTAGGGAACACCAAAGATCAGCACACCGATTTTAAATCATCCATGCACCTATGACGTCCAAGGGGTAATGTACCTACAACATTTAATTCAGCAAATTAAATCCCTTTTAGACACATTAAATTCGGCAACATAGACAAATAAATCTTGCACCATAAAATAGGCTGGACATAATTAATCTTTGTAATAGTTAAGACAAATTTAATTGGTCCTAATTAATTAAGTACTTAATTTAGAACATAATTAAAACATGTCCAGATTATGACAAATTAATTATTAAAACAAATAACTAATAAAACTAACAGCAACTTAAATGATTATTCCAGCATAATAAACGCAATAATGAAATGAGCTGAAACGAGCTCGTTGAACTAAGTTAAGTTGAAGTTGAGCTGATTTGAGCTGATTTGAGCTTGAAGGAGTATGCATGGTTTGCTTGGCTTGCTGGTCCAAGAGCTTTCAAGAAGTCCAGCAACGGTTTCACCCCAAACTCTATCAACTAAGGTTGTTGTTGCGTCTTTGAATCTCTTTGCTCGAGCTCGGGTGATCGGTCCTACGGGCAATTCGAGAGGATCTTCATTGGCAGTCGACAACTCGGGAGGTGTGGTTGTATCATTCCCCCTCTCTTCGAAGCGATTTGCCCCCAAATCGTCACCTATATCATAGAAAGAGAGATCAGCTACATTAAAGGTAGCACTTACATTGTACTCACCTGGGAGATCAAGTTTATAAGAATTATCGTTTATTCGTTCCAAAACTTGAAACGGCCCATCTCCTCTCGGCAATAACTTCGACTTTCGCTGAGCCGGAAACCTTTCTTTTCGCATATGAACCCACACCCAATCTCCGGGTTCAAAAACTACTCATTTTCGGCCTTTGTTCGCATTACGCACATAGGACTCAGTCCTAGCCTCGATATTGGCCCGCACCTTGCTGTGTAAATCCTTGACAAAATCTTCCTTTTTCTTCGCATCTACATGGACAAACTGATCAGTAGGTAAAGGCAATAGATCTAAAGGAGTCAAGGGATTAAAACCGTAAACAATTTCAAATGGGGAGAATTTAGTCGCAGAATGGATGAACGATTATCATAAACTCAATATGGGGTAGACAGTCCTTCCACGTCTTCAAATTCTTCCAACGATGGCCCAAGCAAAGTAGATAGAACTCTATTGACAACTTCCGTTTGGCCATCGGTTTGGGGGTGGCGGTGGTCGAAAATGAAGTTTGGTCCCTAATTTACCCTACAAAGACCTCCAAAAGTGACTTAAAATTTTGCATCTCGGTCCGACACGATCGTACGAGGAATGCCATGTAGTCTAACGATATCCCTAAAAACAAGTTCGCAACATGAACAAAGATCGTCGGTCTTAGTACGAGCAATAAAATGAGACATTTTGAAAATCTATCAACAACAACAAAATAGAATCCTTCCCGTTTTTGTGCGCGGAAGTCCGAGAACAAAATCCATGGAGATGTCAATCCACGGTGCTTCGAGAATGGGCAATGGTGTGTACAAGCCATGGGGTTGAACCTTTGATTTAGCCTTTTGCGAGCTATACACCTTTCGCAAACTCGCTCCACATCTTTTACGCATCCGCGCCAATAAAAATGTTCATGGAGAGTGGCTAGTGTCTTATTGACTCAAGTGTCCCATAAGCCCGCCGCTATGCGCCTCATGCACTAATAGGTCTCGAACAGATCCACAAGGAATGCATGTTTACCTTCTCGGAAAAGATAGCCCTCGTACCTATAAAAATTTTCAAAAGGACCTTTCTACAAGAAACAAATATCTCTCCAAAATCGGAATCGTTTACATAGGAATCTTTTAATAATGTAAAACCAAGAATCTTAGAATCCAAATATGATAACAGAGTATACCTTCTTGAAAGCGCGCCATACAATATTATCTTTACCTTTCTTATATTTGATGACATATGGAAGCGACTCAAGGTATTCAACCCACTTGGCGTGGCGTCGGTTCAACTTATGTTGGCCTTTGATGTGCTTCAAGGCTTCATGATCGGAATGAATAACGAATTCCTTAGGCCACAAGTAATGTTGCCATGTCTCAAGGGCTCGTATGAGCGTACATCTCTTTATCATACCTTTGGATAGTTGAGTACGGCTCCATTGAGTTTTTCACTAAAGTAAGCCACAGGACGTCCGTCTTGTGTCAACATGGCCCCGATTCCAATGCCCGAAGCATCGCACTTGATCTCAAAAGTCTTCGAGAAATTTGGAAGGGCAAGCAAAGGAGCGTTAGTGAGACAATCTTTGATTTTTATAAATGATTTCTCTTGTTCATCGTTCCAAATAAAAGAAGAATTTTTCTTAATAACACTCGTAAGTGGAGCAGTAATTGTGCTAAAATTCGAAACAAATCGTCGGTAGAAACTTGCTAGGCCATGGAAACTTCGAACTTGCGTAACACTCGTAGGCCTTGGCCAATCTCGTATGGCCTTAATCTTCTCTTGGTCTACCTCAAGACCATCCGCACTAACTACAAATCCTAGAAAAACAGTTTTGTTAGAACAAAAAGAACATTTCTTTAAATTAGCATATAAGGTCTCTTTTTGCAAAACTTCTAAAACAGATTTGAGATGACTTACATGTTCTTCCATAGATTTGCTGTAAATCAATATATCGTCGAAATATACCACACAAAACTTACCGATGAAAGGCATTAAGACATGGTTCATTAGTCTCATGAACGTACTTGGAGCATTGGTAAGGCCAAAAGGCATAACCAACCATTCAGATAGTCGTGCTTGGTCTTGAATCTTTTTTTCCATTCGTCTCCTTCTCGCATCCGAATTTGGTGGTAGCCACTCTTAAAATCGATTTTTGAGAACACTTTGGCCCCACTAAGCTCATCTAACATGTCATCTAAGCGAGGAATGGGATGACGGTATTTGATTGTTATTTTGTTAACGGCTCGGCAATCCACGCACATGCGCCATGTTCCGTCCTTTTTCGGTACCAATAATACGGGAACAGCACAGGGACTTAGGCTCTCGCGAATGTAGCCTTTTTCCATCAGCTCATTGACTTGTCTTTGCAACTCCTTGGTCTCCTCCGGTTTGGCTCGGTAAGCAGGTCGATTTGGAATAACCGCTCCCGGCATGAAATCAATTTGATGCTCGATTCCACGAAGTGGTGGAAGACCACTCGGGGTTTCTTCTAAAAAAACGTCTTGGAAATCCTGCAACAAAGACAAAATAGGAGGGGGTAGGGTATCGGGTAAATCGTTAGTAGAAATTAATGCTTCCTTATACAAAAGTACAAGAACAGTTCGATTCATCACCAAAGCCTTCCTCACATCACTAACTCTTGCAAAAACACTCATTTTCTGGATTTTCTTTTCTTTTTCTTCTTTTTCTTGGATATTTTTCTTGTCACTCTCTTTTGTTTTCTTTTTCTTATTTTTCTCTTCTTTTATTTTTTACAACTTTCTTTTCTTTTCTCTCATTTGCTCAATAGAAGCTTTTAGCTTAATTTGGTCTTCATACACTTGTTTGGGAGTCAATGGCGCCAACGTCACATTCTTTCCCATGAATTTGAATGTATACCGGTTGGCATACCGTCGTGTTGAACTCGTCTATCAAGCGCCACGGTCGGCCAAGTAGCAAATGCCCGCATGCATCGATGCGACGTCACAAAGAACTTCATCCGAATACTTGCCGATGTTGAAAGAGACAAGTACTTGCTTTGTTACCTTAAGCTCTCCTCCGTCATTGAGCCATTGTAGTTTGTAGGGGCTCGGATGCTTGGTAGTAGGTAAACCAAGTCTTTCAACCATCATGGTACTTGCTACATTGGTACAATTTGCCTCCGTCGATAATGACGCTACAGACTTTGCCTCCGACTTGGCACCGAGTGTGGAAGATATTCTCTCGTTGGAGATCATTCTCCGCGCCTTGGAGACTTAGACTTTGTTTTACAACAAGTAGTTCTCCTTCCATGGGTTGTTCCACGTCCTCCTCGACTTCAGAAGCTGATTCAGATTCTTTCTCCTCCTCATCCTCCGTTTCGATCTCGCCATCGGCTCGCAATACCATGGTCCTTCGATTTGGGCATTGGCTTGCTATGTGGCCTCTTCCGAGACACTTAAAACATTTAATATCCCGATTTCGATTGTATGACGATTCGGGTGCCTTGCCTTTGTTCATTTCGGCGATGGGCTTGTTGGTTTTTGGAGGTACCGTGGTCTCCTTCCCTCGAGGATTGGCAGGTCCTTTGCTTGATCCTTGGCTCCACCTTGAAAGGTTGGAAGTGGGAAACCCTTGACTTGGGCCTTTTCTCTTGAGTTGTCTTTCCACCTTGATGGCCATATGGACCATATCAACCACTTCAATGTAGTGTTGTAATTCCACTACATTTGCTATATCTCGATTTAGACCAGCCAGGAATCTCGCCATCGTTGCTTCGGGATCTTCTTGGACATCCGCTCGAATCATCGCGATTTCCATCTCTTTGTAGTAATCCTCAACACTTTTGGACCCTTGTGTGAGATTTTGGAGTTTTTGGTGCAACTCCCGGTGGTAGTACGCAGGGATAAATCGTCGCCTCATCACCGCCTTCATTTCGGTCCATGTAGAGATAGGACGTTCACCGTTACGCCTCCGACTAGTGGTTAGTTGTTCCCACCAAATCATGGCGTAGTCCGAAAACTCTATTGCGGCTAGTTTCAACTTTTTATTCTCGGAGTAATTGTGACAATTGAACACCAACTCTATCTTTTTTTCCCACTCAAGATAGGCCTCCGGATCCGATCTACCTTGAAACGGTGGAATAGTCAGTTTAATGTTCTTGAGATCATCATCTTCGCGTCTTGATCTCGTTGTCGGTGTTGCCTCGTCGATCACTAGCATTAGACTCTTGTTCACTTTCAAGATCACTAAGGTCATTTGCTTCATCGTCTTGGACCCTTCGTCTTCCCGGTTCGATTTGGTCTCTCCGTCTTGGTCTAACCCCTCGGGTGCTCTTTCACGTTGGCCATTCACTTCAACTTGGAACAAACGGTCTTCGATGGGATTGAGCCTTGATCTAGGAGTCGCTCCATTTCTCGTAATAAGGCTTGCATGTTTAAGTCGGGGCGTTGCGAATGGGTTGTCTTGCGGATGATCTTCCACGTTATGATCGACTCTTGTGACATTAAAACGTTATTAAAGTAAACCTCACCACAAAAGCTCACAATCTCGAAAAGGAAAAGAAGTTGTTTCTCTCACACTCGTGTTTGCACTCGAAATTAGGCTTTTACCTCCACTCTATTGCACTTACAACTCTCGTGCCTTTTACCTCTCTTAACCTTTTCTCGTGATTTCGTAAGCAGATTCGTTAAGGCTTAGTCCTTGGTCTAGGTGGTCGGTTCAAAAGGGTAACAAGTGATTGATGTATTCGGTTTGGTAGGTGAAAGAATAGGAATTGGGTTAAAAGTGTGGCGTATTAGGAAGAGTAGGATAGAAGATGGATCGGAAACTATATCAACTCAAAGCTTGACGATCAACTAACAATTGAATTGCATAAATCACTTTTTTTTTCGAATTTTTTTTTTCAGAATTTTTTTTTTCAAACTTGTATAACTTTTTTTTTGTACTATATCAGAAAACTAAATACAATAGAAGCACTTTTGTACACGATTTTTTTTCTCTCCGGCTGCGTGAATTTTTGTTTTTATAATAACAGCAACAAACCAATCAAAATGAGAAAACTTCGGTATACGAAATTTTTTTTTTCTATACTCTTCCTCGGGAATGCTCCGCTTCAAACGTCTAAGCTTCTCGTTTTAAGTAGCTCTGATACCAGATGATACGATCTGCCTCGGAAGAGTCGAGTCGTATTAGTGTGCCCGATCGTCAACAAGAAGTTACGTTAGGTTTAATTGAAAAGGTCAGATGAAGGAAAGAAGGGTATTGGTTTTGGGTTCGGATTAGAATAGGTAAGAAGAGTTTGAAAATTCGGGTTTGGAGTCCGAATAGGTATAGATGAAGGAATTGGTTCAATTAGGTAAATGGAGAAATGGGGTTGAACAAAAAGTGCAAACAAGAACCAATACCGATTTGGTATCGACCCGTTGTTTATAAGCTCTTTAGTTCGATTTGGAATTGGTAAAGGAAAAACCTCGACCCACTATCTAACAAGATAGGAACCTCGGTATGTTTGAACGCCACACTACGAGTAGTGATAAGTTCGGTTTCGACAAAGAGCAACGGCTGACACACTAGAATGCTAGGAAGCCAATCGAATCTTTGAACGAAATTTGAGAAAAGTTTTTGCCTAACAAATTTGGCAGCATAACATTAACAAAAGTCCAAAAAGCCCTTTACAAAGTAACACAAGCCACAATTTATAGTGAATGCAAGGGGTAGCTGAATAGGCTCTTGAGGTAGCTAAATGGTTTCTAAAAATTCTAGAATTTTGATGAAGCTTCCTTGAAGTTTCTTGTGCATGGAGAACGGTAAGGGGCAGCTTCTAGATGCCTTGGTTCAATAGAAAAATTGAATGAATTGTTTGGGAGCTGAAATGCCATCAATAGGTTCGGCCAAATGCTTGAATTTGGAATTAATGCTGCTGCTTGATTCAGCCGAATGTTCATGTGATTAAGGAGCTGTCTAGAGCACTTCAATAGTCTTAGAATGTGAACAAACCGATTTGAACAGCCACACATGTGTGAACAAACAAAACCGAACAGCCCTTGGTGTGAAAGGAATAATCGGGTGGGTGTGAACAGCCTTAATTTGTCTTGGGCAGCCAATCGGTCTTCTTGAAGAGTTGTAAGGTTTGGCTGAATGGTCACTTAGGGAACACCAAAGATCAGCACACCAATTTTAAATCATCCATGCACCTATGACGTCCAAAGGGTAATGTACCTACAACATTTAATTCAGCAAATTAAATCCCTTTTAGACACATTAAATTCGGCAACATAGACAAATAAATCTTGCACCATAAATTAGGCTGGACATAATTAATCTTTGTAATAGTTAAGACAAATTTAATTGGTCCTAATTAATTAAATACTTAATTTAGAACATAATTAAAACATGTCCAGATTATGACAAATTAATTATTAAAACAAATAACTAATAAAACTAACAGCAACTTAAATGATTTATTCCAGCATAATAAACGCAATAATGAAATGAGCTGAAACGAGCTCGTTGAGCTAAGTTAAGTTGAAGTTGAGCTGATTTGAGCTGATTTGAGCTTGAAGGAGTATGCATGGTTTGCTTGGCTTGCTGGTCCAAGAGCTTTCAAGAAGTCCAGCAACGGTTTCACCCCAAACTCTATCAACTAAGGTTGTTGTTGCGTCTTTGAATCTCTTTGCTCGAGCTCGGGTGATCGGTCCTACGGGCAATTCGAGAGGATCTTCATTGGCAGTCGACAACTCGGGAGGTGTGGTTGTATCATCATATCTCGTACAAGTTTTGAAGACTTATCTAGTTGTGCTAGTGGCGTCTACTGAGCTTGTTTTAGAACTTATCACCATTTTGGTGTGGCGTTCTTCTATCCATCTATTCCATCCATCACCTTAAATATAAGAACCAGGGTGACACTCTTTAGTGTTGAATCGCTCCTAAAATTTGAGTTCGCATTCCATCACCATCTCCTTTCGTTATTTGACTTCATATTCTAAACCGAGCCATCCACATATCTTCACCTTTGTTCCTTCATAGCCAAACCTATCATCATTTACCTAGCCCCTTTGAACCCCCTTTTCATTAACAATTTGTTCTTCTAAACCAATTTAAACTAACCGACAATTTTGTGAATGGCTCTTCTCGTCGACAATCGGGCAATTACGTGAACCTAACTCGAACACCCGAGCTGAATCACATCAGGAATTAACACATAAATTTAGCCCATTAAATTAACAACATGCATGCACAATGGGGAGGACAAATTTACAAGATACATGCTATTGTTCATGAATCTACATGCCATTAAAATGCCTATTTATGAGAATACATGTTCCATGAAAATGCATGAACGTCCCAAGGAGATGAATGAAACTTTTTGGTGCTCATACAAGGCACTTGAAGCTTTCTTCTATGCTAAGAATTCATGCATAGCAAAGCGAAGGAAGAATTTGACTATTGAAGCTCCATTCAGCTGAATGTGGACTTAGTCTTTTAATGATTTGTTCTAGAATATTCAAGTGCATTCATAGCCGAATTACTTAGCCTTTAAGCTAGTTATTTTGTCCATTCGATTATCATATGTTAGGCTATAAATACTTAGCATTTTTCAATTGTAAGAGACATTTTGCCATTTTATTTGAATGAACATTTGTTCTTGTGAGGTTAATTTCCTCTCCAATTTCGTACGAGTCTCAAGTGACTTATCTAGCTAGCTAATGGCGTCAACCCGAACTTGTTTTTAAACTTATCACCAAGCATTGGTGTGGCGTTCAACTATCCTTCTACCATCCATCTTTATTACCTTAAACAATATAGGAATCGGGGTGACACTCTTTAGTGTTGAATTGCTCTTAGAGTTTAAGTTCGCATTCTATTCCCATCTCTTTTAGTTATTTAACTTCATATTCTAAATCGAGCCATCCACACATCTTCTATCTTTGTTTCTTCCTAGCTGAACGTACCATCATTTAACTAGCCTACTTTGAACCCCTTTTTAGTAACAATCAGCCTTATGAGCCAATTCAAACCAATTGATAATTTTATGAATGACCGTTCTCATCGACGATCAGGCAACTTACGTGAACCCGACTTGAACACTCGAGCCGGATCACATCATCAAGTGCATCAAAACGATCAACCCCAGAGGAGTCATTGCGAAGAGATGAACGTGGTTTGTACGTAAATCATTCCATTCATACGCTTTAGAAATATCATCTCATTCTGAATCATTTGTAACCTCTTCATATTGTAATGAAAGAACGAAGCAAAAAGACAAAAAAAATAAAAAGAAAAGAGGGGCAAGAAAAGATAATACGAGCAAATGAGCAAATATCAAATGAAATTAAGAGAAGAAAAAAATAGATGAATGAAAAAGAAATTGAAAAAGAAAATGAAAATGTGAAGAAAGAAAATGAGCTTACAAAAGAAAAAGAGTGCGAGTAAGAAAAGCAAATTGAAATAAAAAGTCAGAATAGGTCTTCAAAAGAGACTATTGAAAAAGACGAGAGAGAACAAGAAAAAGTGAGTGTTGTTTTTACTAACCAACAAGTGAGTTGTCCTTGTTCTATTTCTTCTTGATGCAAGCACTCCCTGGAACTCCTCTAGTTCGAGTAAGGATCCGATCGAGCTACCCTAAGGTCCCATTACACGAGCACGAGCTAAATGCTTAAAAGAGCATGTTTCGGCCTAAGCTACTCACATTTGGAATGAATCCATGGTTGGACACATCGAAGGAGCTCAAATCAACTCAACAAGGATTCCTTGCAATCTTTTGTAAGTCGACTTTAGCTCCCATTCAGTTCCATGAGCACAACTCAACTCCATCTAGCTCAATTGAGCTCATCTATAATTTTTATTTAATTGCATTTTGCTGGAATAAATTAAATAAATAGTTAAACTAGTTAAAGTCAGCTTAAATAATTAATGGTATTTTAATTTGTCTAATTCTGGACATTTTAAATGGGTTTAATTATGTCTTAGTCAGCTCAAATTTATTAACTAGTTAATTTGTCAAGTTTAGGACCGATTCTTAAATTTGCTGCACATTTAATTTGTCCAACCGATTTTTGCTAATTAATTTATCCCAAGCTTCAGCCGAATTAAGACATGTCCTAAACCTTGCATGTTTAATTTGTCCTAGCTGAATACAAGGTTTAAATGTGTCTTTGAGCAGCCAAAAATTAATGTGTCTAAATTAATTAATGTGCTAAATTAATTTGTGTGCAGGTGCAATGCATGGGATGGCATTTAAGCAAATTAAAGCTGCTGAATTAGTTTCGCCAAAAGCCATGATGGTTCGGTCAATGCAACAGCCACCATCAGCTGATGGTTGCTCTCTCCAACGTGGCTACTTAGTTTTCCAAGCTGACATTCAAGACTTTCACACCAGCAACCATGCGTTCACATTAAGGGGCTGTCCATTGCATTGTTTTCACACTTTATGGCCGGCCATCTATTCAAGGAGCTCATTTAAATGCTAAGACCATTCAACTCTTTCGAGCATCAGCTTAATTAAGTTCCCAAGCACCAAGGCCAAATTTAATGAATCAAATCAGCTCCCAAAGCACTCAATTAATTGCCAGCTGAACAAAACATTCTAGAAACCGTCCATTGGTGTCTTCTGATGCGAACCTGGTCGCATCATGTTACGACCCAACTCCACAACATCGAGAATGGCCCAAGCTCGAGGGCCCCAAGTGCAAGATGAAGTTTAATTTCAGCTCAACGAGCTCAATTTTAGTTTTACCCAGCTCAATGGAGCTCAACTCAGCTTGTTTGAGCTCATTTGAACTCGTTTGAGTTCATTTTAATTTTTTTAGTTCATTTGATTTTAGTTGCTGGAATAAATTAAATAAGTTAGTTAATTTAGTTAAAGTCAGCTCAAATAATTAGTTTATTTTATTGTGACAAAAATCTGGACATAATTAATAAAGTTTTAATGTGTCTTTAGTTGAGGACATAATTTTTAATGTGTCTAGTTTAAGACAAATTAATTAGCAGCTAATTAATTTGTCTTAGCCGAATTAATGTGTAGGTATTAATGTGTTTGCTGCTATTTAATTTGTCTTTGTTTTAGCCGAATTAATGTGCAGGTGTTAGTGTGTTCCAGCTCAAGCATGATGATAATATGTCTTCAGTTTGCTGTTGGTTTAATGTGCCGAATTAATGATGTCTTGTTTTAATTAAATGCTGCCGATTTTTGAGATGTCTTAAACTCCATTAATTTGTTATTTTTAATTGTGCAGCTACATACATTGGACGGCATTTATATGGGGCTGTTGGTTTAGTTTTCCAAACACCTTTTTCATGAACAGCAAAGGACACATGAAGAGCTGCTATTTTTCTTTCTCCCAAGCTGACCATTGAAGTGTTTCAAGCTGCCAATAAATTCTTCCAGCCCATTCAGCTTATCAAAGCAGCTCATTAAAGGCCATTCACCTCTTTGGCCGAATTTAGCATGGCCAACCAGCTCCATTCAGCCTCTTAATTAACTTTGTTTAATTTTAGCTGATTGGAATCAGCAAAGTGCTACCCATTGGCGTTCCCAAAGCTGCTAAGAACCTTCAAGGAAGTTTCAGCCCTTCTAGCTGAATCACAAGCTACCCATTTGGTTTCCTATGTGGCCAATCAGCTCCTATCCATTCCAATTAATTCCAGCTGCATGTAGACACCTTAGAAGCTGTCCAAAGACGTTCTCAAGGCTGGAGAAGTTTCTTGGACTTTTCCTGAATTTTTCTGGAAATTTCAGCTCATTGAAAGGCTGAATTAAGTGACTATTGAGCTAGTTTTGAGACCATTCAGCTGACCATATTTTAGGCTATAAATATTGTTAAATTTCATTTGTAAAGGTTACACATTTTGATACTTTGTTTTTTTTATGAACTTCATTGTTCTAGTGAGAATTCAATTCTCTTTATTCACTTTTGGACTGATTTGACTTATCGGGATTTCATCTCGTGGTGTCGATCTCTCTTTTATTTTCCCGAACTTATCACCAACCTGGTGTGGCGTTCATCCCTTCAATTATACCTTTGGTTCTTACTTTTCTAAGCAACGGGTCAAGGTCCATCCATCTATCAACCTTCTTTTAATTTCTTGTTAGCCAAATTTACCCTATCTTTCCATTAACCATTTTAAACCCCTTGTTTTAGCCTATTTTCAACCCATTTTCAACCTTCATTTCAAACGAGCCAAAACTTGCCCAATTTACGATTGGACAACTATTACGACTCAAATCATTCTGAGGCGAGTTCGTATCATTTGGTATCAGAGCTAGTTAAAATCGAGGTAAGTATTGATATTTGTAACCCTGGGTTCATAAATAAAAAAAGAGTTAAAAAACAAAAAAAAGTCATTTTGTGAAATTCAAGTATTGCATTGAAAGTATCATTTCATAGTAAAAAAAAAATTCGAAGTTGAAAAAAAAATTGAAAAAAAAATTCAAAAAAAAAGTTCTGTTGATAGTGCTGAAAGTTGTATTCATCTTTTGTAAATCCCGATCATCAATTTCTTGCTACTATCACCATCTACCCAAATGGCCACACCTTCACCTTTTTTTTTTCTTCTAGCCCTCCCTTGTCCCAACATCATTTCCAACCCAAACCGATTATCATTTGATGTGATCCGGCCCGGGTAGATGAGTCGAATTCACGTAGTTGCCCGATCGTAGTTCGAGAGAGTCGTTCGTGCCTCGAATTTTAGTAATAAAAGTAAAATAATGGATTAGAATAATCGGAAGGTTTCAAGAAGGGTAAGTTTATTAATAGGGTTCGATTATGTGTAGCAAAGATGGGTGATGGATAAATGGGTCGGTTTGGTTACAAGAAGGAAAGTTGAAAGATGGGGGATGGAAAAACGAACTCAACGTCAGGAATGATTCAACACTAAGAAGTGTCACCCCGGTTCCTATATTGTTAAGGTGAAGTATGGATAGATGGATAGGTGAACACCACACCAAGATTGGTGATAAGTTCAAACAAGACGATTGACGCCACTAGCACAAGCCAGATAAGTCTTTCGAAACTTGTACGAGATATGAGAGGAAGCAACCTCACAAGAACAAATGTTCATTAACAAATTTGGCAAAAGTCCTTTACAAATGAAATCAACAAACTATTTATACTAGTTTCTTATGCTAACCGAATAGTCCATTCATGAACTTAATGATTAAGTAATGAACCTAAATTAAGACATGAACCTTCTAGAAAAATGACCAATGGTGTCCTTGTCCATGTTCGGCCGAATGGGAGGTGAATGGGCAGCTTCATGTATGAGCAAGCTTTGGAAGCCAATGGGATTGTCTAGGTTCGCCATGGGATGCATGAAACTCCCAAAGGGTGTCTCTTGGCGAATAGGTGCTTAGGAAACTCAAGGGTCCTCCCACATGCATCGGTTGTACGGAACTTGGAAGGGCCTTGAACCTAGCAGTACATGCACTTGCATTGATTACCCCATTCATGCATGTGTGCTGTCCAAGGGAGATGCACCTTTCAATATGCATTAACCTTCCATGTACATGAATGTATGTCCTCCAAACATTGAACCGGTCCATGCATGTATCCTCCGTTCAATGAACATTCTGTTCATGCACCTTGCATTAAATGCCATGAATGTATCTTCCAAATTCGCTAACCTACATAATTAAATAACATAATTAAATAACACACAACTATTCATATAATTATAATTTAAAATAATAACTAAATAACTTAATATCACTAACTAAATTTGAACACAATAATTATAAGTCAACTTATAATAAATTCAATAGCTCAAATAGTCAAAAACACTTAGTGAGCTAAATTGAGCTAGGGAATTCGGCATGAGCTGTAACAAACTTAGTTATAAGCTAGATTAATACTTAATTTATTGAAATGAAAAAGGAATGAGCTGAACGAGCTAAATTCGAGCTCAAACGAGCTAAAATGAGCTCAAGTGAGCTGATGGGAACTGAATGGCGCATGGGGGAGCTGAAGAGAAGCTGAGGTCGGATTGTAAAATGGTGCATGGAGTCTTCAAGGAGTTATTCTTAGCTCCTCCAATGTTATAGAGCTGGTTATCATCCCAAATATGCATCACAAAGGCTGATATAGCATATTGAAGTTGCTTGGTTCGAGCTCGGATCATGGGACCTTTTGGCAGCCCAATAGATCCTTGGTGTGCATTCGAGGATGCCCCGGGTGTTCTCACATCATTCCCCCCGTCTTCAAAGCGACTTGTCCTCAAGTCGAGCTGACGGTTAATTTTGAAACAGGGATGCCTACTTGATCGTTCTTGGATGGATGTGTTTAGTGGACGCATCATGCCTTGCTACAAAAACGTTTCATAACTTGCAACCAATTGAGAATCATTACAAAGCAGAAACTTATTCAAACGGTCATGGAAGCAAGTCTTCTCACACTTAAGACCATCACAACAGAATAATATCAATATCCCATGTTCACTATCAAATAAACATATCTCATTCAAAAACTTAATGAACAAGGATTTTGAGAATATAATGTCCGTACTTCGCTTGTTCATTTCAAATTGTACTTGCGAAGTATTAGAACTTCGACAAGAATTCATTTGACATTTCAAAACCTGCATACGTCCATCATAGGCAAACAATGGAAAAGAAAAATTTATCTCATGTTTTTGTGCTCTTAAACTATGCAATTTGGACAGCAAGAATTCATCAAACTTATCAACTTTATGCTTATCCAAAGTCTTGTGTCCATCAACCAAAATAGTTATATCTTCATCGTTAATGTTTTCTTCATCAATCAAATTAGACGAAAAGGTGTTAGGAATTCTAGAAACCATACCTTGAGCAAGTAAACTAAAATTGGTTTTACCTTTTCCTTCCATTACAAACCTTCGCTCTTTGAAAATATATCGCAGCCACATCTTATGACTTGAGTCAACCTGAAAAGAATTAGAAACAAGTAATTTTTGGTTAAGCAAAACTCTTTTCTTTTCTTCGCTCATGTTTCTTTGTATTTCTTTTTCTCTCACTTTGGTTTTATCACAACTCTTTTTCTTTTCTCTTTCAATTTCTTTTCTCTCTTTTTCATTCTCTTGCCTTTCTTTTTCCACTCTCATTCGCTCCAAAGATTGTTTCAACCAGTGTTGATCCTCCATAACTTGTTTTGGTGTTAATGGTGCTAAAGTATAATTTCGTCCATGGTGCCTGAAGATGTATTGATTTGTGAACCCGTCGTGCTTCACTCTTCGGTCGAATTGCCACGGCCTTCCAAGCAGAATATGGCCCGCATGCATGGGCACCACGTCGCAAAGGACTTCATCTTCATACTTCCCAATCGAGAATGGAACAAGGACTTGCTTGGTTACCTTTAGCTTAACTCCTTCATTAAGCCATTGTAGCTTATATGGACTCGGATGAACGCTTGTTGGCAGATCAAGATTTTTGACTAGGAGGGTACTCGCAACATTTGTACAACTTCCTCCATCAATCACTAAGCTACATACCTTTCCATGAACGAAGCAACGGGTATGAAAAAGGTTCACTCTTTGTGGATCGATTTTGGTACCTTGCGCACCTAACCTCCTCTTAATAACAAGCACCTCGCCTTCAATCGCATACTCCAACTCTTTCTCGGCATCAAAAGGGTTTTCGGTATCATTCTCAACCTTTTCGTCTTCCTCCTCTTCCGATTCAATTTCACCATTGGATCGAATCACCATGGCGCTCTGATTCGGACATTGACTTGCTATATGCCCTCTTCCAAGGCATTTGAAACATTTGATGTCCCTCGTCCGGTTTTGGGCTCCTTCAACAGCCTTGCCTTTGCTATTTTCATCCATAGGCTTAGTAGCTTTGGCAGGTACCATGGGATCTTTCATTTGGTTGGGCGTAGCACTTTTGCTAGAGCCTTGGTTCCATCGGGATACGTTGGTGGTTGAATAACCTCGGGCAGCACCTTTCTTCTTGAGTTGCTTTTCTATCTTGATGGCCATGTGGACCATATCAACTATCTCCACATAGTGTTGTAGCTCCACTATATTGGCAATCTCTCAGTTAAGTCCAGACAAAAATCTAGCCATAGTCGCTTCTCGATCCTCGTCCACATTCGCGCAGATCATAGCAACTTCCATTTCCTTGTAGTAGTCCTCAACACTCCTCGTACCTTGGGAGA
Source organism: Gossypium arboreum (assembly GCF_025698485.1). Lineage (NCBI taxonomy): Eukaryota > Viridiplantae > Streptophyta > Magnoliopsida > Malvales > Malvaceae > Gossypium > Gossypium arboreum. The sequence goes on from NC_069082.1 coordinate 57,808,756, forward strand.
GATTTTGGAGTTTTTGGTAAAGTTCTCGGTGGTAGTGTGTTGGAATGAACCTTCGGCGCATGACAGCCTTCATTTCGAAATTATAAAAAATCTAAAATCAGAAATAAATTATACTCCAAAAGTTTATTTACCTAAACAATGTGATAAATTAATTTTAGAAACAGATGCATTACAAAATTATTGGGGATGTATTTTAAAAGCTAAAACATTAAATAATGAAGGAATTGTTTAACCACTTTGATTATCGGTTTTATGATAAATTTTTCAGTATTAAATATATAAGAAAAGTTTGTATTCCTTTCCTTATTGCTAATAATTCTTTTCATATATAACATAATTAATTTCATTTGGTTTAAATTTTCCGACCTATATCCACATACTAATTCTTCATTATTTAATGTTTTAGCTTTTAAAATACATCCTCAATAATTTTGTGATGCATATGTTTCTAAAATTAATTTATATCCTTGTTTAGGTAAATAAACCTTTGGAGTATAATTTATTTCTGATTTTAGATTTTTATAATTTCTGAATCTTTTTAGACTAGTTAAAAGGTTTATCCTTTTTAACTTTTCATATAGTTTGTCGATTTTTGAGATAAGTTAGGAAAGAAATTTCTTCCATAATTGACTATTCCTAAAAATTGTTGAAGTTGTTTTTATCTTCAATATTTTCAGGAAATTCTTTTATTTTATTATAATATGATCTTGTTGTTTATGACCATCTGGCGATAAATTTAATCCTAAAAATTCTATTTCTGTTTTTTTCTAATTCTATTTTTTAGGAGTCAAAATAATTTCATGTTTTATGAATTCTTGAGAAATAATATTTAAATGTTTTCTATGTTTTTCTAGTGTATCTGAAAATATTAAAATATCATCTATATAGATTGCACAAAATTTTTATATTTATTAAATATAGAATCAGTCCATCTTTGGAATATCTGAGGTGCATTACATAACCCAAATGGCATTACTCTCCATTTATAATGACCATTGGGTGCACTAAAGACTGTTAAAGGCTTAGATTCTTCTCTTAGCATTATTTGCCAAAATCCTGATTTACAATCAAATTTACTAAAATATTTTGCTTATTTAGGTAAATAAACCTTTGGAGTATAATTTATTTCTGATTTTAGATTTTTTATAATTTCTGAATCTTTTTTAGACCAGTTAAAAGGTTTATCCTTTTTTAACTTTTCATATAGTTTGCCGATTTTTTGAGATAAGTTAGGAAAGACATTTCTTCCATAACTGACTATTCCTAAAAATTGTTGAAGTTGTTTTTTATCTTTAATATTTTCAAGAAATTCTTTTATTTTTATTATAATATGATCTTGTTGTTTAAGACCATTTGTTGATAAATTTAATCCTAAAATTCTGTTTTTTCTAATTCTATTTTCTTAGGACTCAAAATAATTCCATGTTTTATGAATTCTTGAGAAATAATATTTAAATATTTTCTATGTTTTTCTAGTGTATCTGAAAATATTAAAATATCATCTATATAGATCTGCACAAAATTTTTATATTTATTAAATATAGAATTCATCCATCTTGGAATATCTGAGGTGCATTACGTAACCTAAGTGGCATTACTCTCCATTAATAATGACCATTAGGTGCACTAAAGGCTATTAAAGACTTAGATTTTTCGGTTAGCATTATTTGTCAAAATCCTGATTTACAATCAAATTTACTAAAATATTTTGCTTGTTTAGCCTGATTAATTAAAACATCTTTTCTTGGAATAAAATATCCATCAAAAATAATATTTTGGTTTAGTCTTTTATAATTAATTACCATCCTAGCTTTTCCCCTTTTTATTTCACCATGGTTTCTTACCATAAAGGCTAGACTAGAATGTGGGCTATTAATTTTTTCTATTAATCCTTTTTCTAATATTTCTTTGATTTGTGTATGAAATTCATCTATATCTTGTTTAGTATAGATCATAGGTTTAACTCTAATAATTTTATTAGGATTTTCTAATTTTATTTCACAATATCTCGGACTATTTTGCCATAATTTTAATGGTTCTTCGCTAAAATTATTTTCTAAAATTTTAAACAACCAATGACTTGTTTCTAGTTGTTTAATTTTTTCTTTTCTTATTGGTGTAAATCCTTTATCACACACAAATTTATGATTTTCTACCAAAGGTATTTCTACAAAAGTGTTTTCTGCTGACAATATTACTAAGTTTTTGTCAATAGAAAATGGTAAATGATTATACATAAAATTATTTCCTAATAATATGTCTCCATGCATTTCAAGAAAACACAGTATTTTAGGGATTACAAATCTTACATTATTTATGTAAATTGGTATATTTCTAGCCTTAAATTGAATTATGGTTTCTTTACCATCTATTCCTATGGCTCTGATTGGATTTTTCATTAATTCCCCTTTTTCTATAGGAATGGCATTTTCTCTACAACTATTGGTGGTTGCTCCAGTATCTAATAAAGCATGTAAAGACTATGTTTTATATTCTCTAAATTGAAATGTAATTTAAGGCTTTAATTTTTCTTTAATTTATAATTTAGTTAATTCTGTGGTTATTTATCTTAAAACCCATATATCTGTTATTCTGTCTTACTTTTGCATCTGAGTAAGAGACGTTTGGCCTTTGTGTTTAAGACATAATAACATAAAGACGGTTTTAGGTGCCATAGATAAATAAAATGGAAGAAACAGATTGTTTATATAAAGATAAAACCTGCAATCATATTATGCAATAGATTCTAAGCATGAAAATAATCTTTCAGCCCTTAGTAAAGGATTTAATAGTTTAATAGATATAACCTCTATATATTATAATAAATTATATGATAAAGTTAGTAATATAGAAGAAAAGGTAAATCATCTAGGAGATATTAAGGAATTAGATTTGAACAAAATCTAAAGAAATTTTATCGAAGTTAATAATAAATTAGAACAGGTTATTATTAATAATAATATAGAATCGAGACATAGATTTAGGTCCTTTGTATTATGGTAATAGTAATATAATTTTAACTTTATCGATGAAGAAGAAACTTCTTGGAAGAGTCATCTTCTATTATTAATAGAAATAAAAAATCTAAAAATAGAAAAGAAAATATATTCCTCAATAAAAATATGATTTTCAATCTTATAAAGAACTTATAGAACATTGGAAAATTAGATTTACTAAAAGTACAAATAAAAATGAAAGAATAGAACATTTACAATTAATAGAAGAACTTTATGAAAAACATAAAGATCTATTCTGTAACACCTCAAACCGGGCCCAGATGTTATGGCCGAATCTGGTGTGTTACATTGAAGTGTTTTAGAACTGTGTTTTCATTGAAAACCCTTCTTAAAATAAAAGAAACCTTAATTAACTAAAAAAAAACTCCTTTCAATCACTTGTTTAAAACATATGATTTTATGAAAACATGTCATTTTAAAATTTAGTTGCGGAAACGTAGAAAACAAACTATAATTTAAGAAATCCATGTTTAACATCTCATAGTTACAAAAAAAATAATATTAGTAATAATAACATAATGAAAACCTTATTACAATCTGGTCTGATCATACTTAAAAAGAAATAAAAACTTAAATGCTTAAAAAAAAACCAAGTCCGAATTATCTTGCTAGCCGGCCACCCAGAGTCCCTCCTGATACGAGCACGCCCCGCGAAATTTATCGAGCAAGTCTATCAAGTCGAGCAATGACATGTTGGCAAGCTGATCCAAGCTCGTTTCCAGCTCCACGAGCTCCGTCCAGCTCAAATCCAGCTTATTCGAGCTCAATCCATCTTGCCTGAGCTAAACCGAGCTCACTCCTAGCTCACTTTCAACTCACGAGCTAAACCTTAGCTCAACTTCAGCTTAGGAGTTTAGCCTTAGCTCAACTTTAGCTCACGAGCTAAAGCTTAGCTCATTTTAGTTTAAACTCGGTTTTGTCTTTAATGCATTAAATAAAAATTTGCACATATTTATTTAAGCATTAAACTTGTCTTATATTAATATTTGTTATTAATATGCCATAGTCATTACATAAATTGATTATGTTCACATAGCTGATTTAATGCATGACATTAATGTGTTCACATCATGCCGAATTTATGAGTGTCCATGAGATATCTTAATGACTTGTTTATTTCATGTAGGTACATCCCTTTGGATGGTACAATTTATGGATGAAGAAACATCTCTTTTGGGCATTCCACACTCATGAATGAAGAAGTATTAAATGCTGGTGCATGTACGGCTAGATGCAAGGTTTCTACAAATTCATGCATGTGTCGAATGCATGTATGGACATTAAAGGCTGGTCCATGAATGGATCAAATGCATGGGATGAAAGAATGCATGAATGGCTTAAGTGCATGTATGGTGGCTGTCTCCTAACTTTCCAAGGCACTTATTCGGCCAAGAAGTAGCTGTTCACACTTTGAATTGACCTATAAGCAGTAACACATGCATGGATGGGTTCAAGAACGTCCAAAGGAAGGAATTAACTCAATAATTCAACACATTGATTGAATTAAGTGTATGCACAAAGGGGAGAACGAATTTACTAGGTTCATGCTGCTATTTATGAACCTACATGCTATTAAAGAGTTTAATTATGAGGATACATGTTCCATACAAGTGCATGAACGTCCCAAGGAGATGAATGCAACCTTTAGTGCACATACAAGTCACTTGAAGCCTTTCTTTATGATTAAGCATTCATGCACACACTTAGGGGGAAGAAAGTGTCCGTTCAACTAGTTCATGAATCTGCCGAATTTATGAGCTATTTTAATACATTAGTGTGAACGTTTTTATTATTGTGTGAACACCTAGATGCCAAATTTGAATGGTCATCTATGTGCCTATAAGTATTTGTTTTCTTTCAATTGTAAGGGACTTTTGCCAAAATTGTTAATGAACGTTTGTTCTTGTGAGGTTGCTTCCTTTCATATCTCGTACAAGTTTCGAAAGACTTATCTGGCTTGTGCTAGTGGCGTCAATCGTCTTGTTTGAACTTATCACTAATCTTGGTGTGGCGTTCACCTATCCATCTATCCATCTTTTCACCTTAACAATATAGGAACCGGGGTGACACTTCTTAGTGTTGAATCATTCCTAACGTTAAGTTCGTTTTCCATTCCCATCCTTCAAATTATTTTCTTGTAACCAAACCGACCCATTTATCCATCACCCATCTTTGCTACACATAACCGAACCTATTACTAAACTTACCCTTCTTGAAACCTTCCGCTTATTCTAATCCATTATTTTACTTTTATTACTAAAATCCGAGGCACGAACGACTCTCTCGAACTATGATCGGGCAACTACGTGAATTCGACTCATCTACCCGGGCCGGATCACATCATTTGGTATCAGAGCTTGTAAATCGAGAGGCGCCGATGTTTGTAACAAGATCAAAATAGGTTCGTAGTTAAAAAAATTGAATTAAAAAAAAATTCAAGTTGTAATTTTCGTTCTCTCTCTTGTAATAGTGATATTGTGTACTATTAAAAAAAAAGAGACAAAAAAATACAAAATTAAAAAAAAAGAAGAAGGAAAGTGTGTGATCAAGATTTATTCTTTTGTTTACATTTTTGTTCCGACCTTCAATCTTTCTTTCCAGCAACTTTTACCCCCCCAAAACGCCATACCACACCAAAGACTATTTTTCTTTTAGCCTACCCGTACACCGTGACATTCTAACCTTTGTAACCATCTTGAAACCGACCCCAAGGCACCAAGACAAGTCGAAAGAAACAAAATACGAGGTTACGAGAGTAAGCTTAAGTGGTAAAAGGCTAGAGCGAGTGAGATCATTCGAGTGGAGGTAAAAGGCAAACCAGTGTAAACACGAGCGAGAGTGACACCTTTTTTCTTCTTCTTTCCGAGCAAAATTGTGAGGTTTGTGGTGAGGTACTTAATTTTTTTATTTTGTTTTGTGATCTAACATTTTCTTTTTAGCAACAAAAATCATGTCACGCGAAGAGTTCACCGAATCGAAATACCAATACTTGGTTCAAGAAATGCGAAGAATGGCGACTAAACGAGACCAAAGTGATCGAGTTTCTTCAAGTCGTAAAACGGAACCAAGAACCCCACGGAGATATACCCCTGACTACTACCTGAAAAAAAGTTCCAATCGTGATTCTTTTTCGTCATCTACTTCGAGACAAAGAGATTCATACTATGACTCATATTCATCAGCGAATTCGAGAAGTGACTTCGATCGAAAGTCCTTTTCATCAAGAAATTCGAGAAGACGAGAAGCCGATTACGATTTTGATTCATTCCAAGATGGCGTTCGAAGAGAAAGACATACTCCTACTAGATCTTCAAAGAAATCTTACTCGGAGTATTCTTCATGAAGTTTTGATTGTGAATCATACGCAAATAGTTCTTCATCTTTTGAACAAGATTTGTATTCTCATCGTTCTTTTGTACATTCTTGTAAAGAGAAAATAAAGAAAAGAAAAGAAAAAGCAAAAAAAGAAAAAGAAAATGAAATAAAAAGAAAAGAGAGGCAAGAGGCAAGTAAGAGAGAAAATGAGCGAATCTTGAGATTGAAAAAGCCTTTGAAAAGCAAAAAGAAAATGAAAAAGAAAATGAGATTGAAAAAGAGATTGAAAAAGAGAACGAAAAGAAATTTGAGAGTGAAAAAGAAGATGAAAAAGAAATTGAAACAAAAGAAATGAGTGATTCAGAAGAAAAAGAATCGAGTGAGAAAACAAGTGAGCAAGTGAGAATTATTTCTACTAACCCACCTGTTCGATCTTCTTGTGAGTTAACTTTTCAGGTTCCTAGAAGTTTGTGCGACCAATTCCATCTACATTACCTTCCAAACGAGAGGTGTTTTAGGTTGTTCGAAAAAGGTAAGTTCGCGAATGACTACCACCCACTTGCGGTTGAAGGTAAGGAAGGTAAGGATTCTTTGTTTATCGAATCAAAGTCACTTGATTTGGATAATTTTTGTTCACTTACTGTTGTTAACGAATTTGTTTTAAAAGGTGCCATATACAGCTTTTCTTATGACGATTACTACATTGGTAAATTTGTTGACAACATTGGATTAGTTTTCTCTAAGCGAATTTTGAACATGTTTGATCAAAGTCTCTCACGTAAAAATTCTCATGTGTTTGACCCTGCAAACTTTTTGAACTCATGTGTTAAATCTTTATGTTTAAATATGCCTGCTCAATTGATTTGTGATAAATCTGCCTATTTGAAAAGTTGCATGTTCGTTAAAAATTCTTTGTTTGGCATCCATGTTAAAAGATCTTCACATGATATGTGCAATTGTGTTCTTCATGAACAACAATCTTTGAGTTTTTGTGTGAAATTTCCATGTAGTGATTTGCATTCCCGATTAATACTCGTGAAGTATAAACCTTTGCATTTTGGTATGCTCTTTTTTGTCAAATCAACATGTGTGTTTAAACTAGTGAAATATAATTCGTGTGGTGAGTTGATTATATCTTTTTCTAATATGTTGCTTGTTGGAATTCCTAAATAAGTTCATGTGTTCAAGCCTGGTATTTGCTACATGAATTCATTTTATGGAAACATTAAGCACTTTGCATCATTTGCAATCAAAATATGTTTGCTTGATGTTCAAACTTTTGATAAGAAGGTGAAATTCAATGATTTGGGTTTCAATTTTGATTCATTTATTAATCACCTTGTTTGGCCACATCTGAAATTTTCGTTTCATTTCGAGAAGGTAAGGCCAACCTATGTTTTTGGAATTGAATCAAATTTCCATGGTAACTTTCCTTTTCCATTTAAGTCCATAGTTTTTGATAATACTAACCAGTCTTATTTTTGTGAATTCCACCCCTCGAGGAGCAAGACATGTCATGGTGCGTCACCACCTATTTAAATTTATCAGAGTAATAGGTTTGTCTTACGTTATCTATCCAAAGAAAGAAGATTCATTTTGATTGAGAAAGGTAAATCCAATCCTCAATTGTCTTCTCTTCATATTCGTCAAGGTAAGTCATCTAAAAATTTTCAAATATCTTTGCTCAATTTGATTGAAGTTGAAAATTCCATTGATTGGTTGTTTGGAAATTATTTATACTTTGATGTGATGGATTTTTCCTTTTGGCATTGTGATGATGTGATTATTACGTTGGAATTTGGAGACTCCCCTCATGTTGTTCAAAAACGAAAGGAAGAGTTAGCATACCTTTGGCCATGGCATACCTTGCATGAGCAAGACAAGGGACCAAATGAGTTACTATATTCGATTAAAGAAATTAAAATGTTTTGGATGAGGAATAATGTGTTTAAGTGCCTACCATCATTTTCAACCAATTATCCCTTGATACAACTTAGTTTCCATGTTTGTAACGATGGTCTAACGAAACTCTTTGATAAATTTATGTATGCTTGCTTTGTCCAATTGAGATTTTTGGCATATGTTCGATTGAATGAATATTTTATGAACTATCGAACACATTTGAATTTGACTCCTTTGAGTTTCTTTTTATTGGCTGTAGGTTTGTGTGACATCTTCCATCCCATTTGACCGAGGAAAACCATGCATGAGTCAAAGTTCTCCCATGGACAAACGGCTCGACTTGAGGAAAAGTCGCCTAAAAGAGGGGGGAATGATACGAGCACGCCCCGCGAACTTTATCAAGCAAGTCGTCAAGCCGAGCAATGACATGTTGGCAAGCTGATCTAAGCTCGTTTCCAGCTCCACGAGCTCTGTCCAACTCAAATCCAGCTTATTCGAGCTCAATCCATCTTGCCTGAGCTAAACCGAGCTCACTCCTAGCTCACTTTAAACTTACGAGCTAAACCTTAGCTCAACTTCAGCTTAGGAGTTTAGCCTCAGCTTAACTTTAGCTCACGAGCTAAAGCTTAGCTCATTTTAGTTTAAACTCGGTTTTGTCTTTAATGCATTAAATAAAAATTTGCACATATTTATTTAAGCATTAAACTTGTCTTATATTAATATTTGTTATTAATATGCCATAGTCATTATATAAATTGATTATGTTCACATAGCTGAATTAATGCATGACATTAATATGTTCACATAAGCCGAATTTATGAGTGTCCATGAGATATCTTAATGACTTGTTTATCTCATGTAGGTACATCCCTTTGGACGGTACAATGTATGGATGAAGAAACATCTCTTTTGGGCATTCCACACTCATGAATGAAGAAGTATTAAATGCTGGTGCATGTACAGCTAGATGCAATGTTTCTACAAATTCATGCATGTGTCGAATGCATGTATGGACATTAAAGGCTAGTCCATGAATGGATCAAATGCATGGGATGAAAGAATGCATGAATGGCTTAAGTGCATGTATGGTGGCTGTCTCCTAACTTTCCAAGGCACTTATTCGGCCAAGAAGTAGCTGTTCACACTTTGAATTGACCTATAAGCAGTAACACATGCATGGATGGGTTCAAGAACGTCCAAAGGAAGGAATTAACTCAATAATTCAACACATTGATTGAATTAAGTGTATGCACAAAGGGGAGAACGAATTTACTAGGTTCATGCTGCCATTTATGAACCTACTTGCTATTAAAGAGTTTAATTATGAGGATACATGTTCCATACAAGTGCATGAACGTCCCAAGGAGATGAATGCAACCTTTGGTGCACATACAAGTCACTTGAAGCCTTTCTTTATGATTAAGCATTCATGAACACACTTAGGGGGAAGAAAGTGTCCATTCAACTAGTTCATGAATCTGCCAAATTTATGAACTATTTTAATACATTAGTGTGAACGTTTTTATTATTGTGTGAACACCTAGATGCCGAATTTGAATGGTCATCTATGTGCATTCAAAGAAAAATCATCAAACATGCAATGCATACCCATCCAAATTATCAATCTGCTACACACCAGCTCTGTCCCCCATCACACCATGTAGGGATATAAATATTGACCCACCCAGCCCACACACCAATGGTAGCCCGGTTGCGAAACTACCTTCATTTACATATTGGGCTTTAAAAGTCGTCGGTGGATCCACGATTGTCAAGAAACCATGCGATCCTCATATACTTCCTCCGTACCATAATTCCCACCCCATATGCAACCTAAGCAGAACATCATATATATGCATGTCACATCCACAAAACTTTCATTCAACACCTATGGGTATTTTGGTCATTTTTTCCCTTAGGGGTATTTTGGTAATTTTCACTTAATTACAGTTTTCACTTACCTTGGCCCATGAACAAGTCCCGCGAGCTAAGATGAATGGATACTATGCACCAGGTAGGATTCCAGAGAAGAGGAGGTGGGTCATTAAGGCCGCTTAAGTATCAAGCTCTCCCTAGATCCAATCCTAGACATGCATATACCCGTTACCACACCTTAACCCTATGACTTGTCCATGGTCTCAATTAATTAAGTTTTATGAAGTTATCATGTACTAGGCCCAAAACCCCTTACAAAGCCCAATCAAATTCACATACCTATATCTGGCCCATTAAGCCCAATCGTATTCATATGGCCCATTAGGCCCAAATCACCTGTATATGGCCCATTAGGCCCAAATCACATTTACATGGCCCATTCGGCCCAGTCACATTCATATTCATGCTCACATACAAATTCCTATCACATAGCATCAACTTTAGATTTTGCCTAATATGGGCCCAAAAGCCCATTGGGCTAATTTAGCCCATTTAGGCCCATCACTTCTCCCATCTCATCTCCTCGTTTTTCTCCCTAATAACCCCTTGATCTTTTCCTTAATTTTCTCTCCTGAACACTTCCCTTGGAGTCCACTTTCACGCCACTTACATCCTTCTAGAAGGCCAAAATTAAACTTCTAAAAACACTAAGCTAGGATTCGAACCTTGGACCTCCTTGCTAGCTATTAACGCCACCTCTCTAGACTCTAAGTGGCGTCACTTAGCCACTCTTCCACAAGGCTTTTTGATGCTATTTTTCCCTAACTTTATTTAAAAGCCCAACTACTTGCTGGCCCTGATTCTTTTAATAACTAAATTATAATTTCATTTATTCCTAGGTTCGAACTCAAACCTTAATTAAGACCTACTATAATTATCACTAGGAACATAAAACACAATTTTTATCAAAATAGAAAACAAAAAAAGTTCGAGATTTTGGGATTTTTGGGTTTCGGGATTTTTTTTGGGGCGTTACAACTCTACCCCCTAAAAGAAATTTTGTCCTTGAAATTTCCAACTACTAACATAGACTACCACACCACACTTCCGCTGCACACTCTAATTCCAACTTAGGTAAATAGCACACTATGGGTAGGTACGTACCATTATTCGCCTCTGGAGCGTCTCCATCATCTTGACGAGGTGCTGCATAGACCAAAGTTGGCTGCCTCACCTCAGCATGACTAGCACCTCTGCCTGGTGCTCCACGAACCAAACCGTTTCCACCCCTGGCCTGATCACGGCCTCTCGACGGTAGCTGACCACCCCTAGGTGGCTATACACCACCTCGGTCCACGACTAGCACCTGAGCTGACATTCTAGGGCAATTCCTGATCCTATGCTCCATAGACCCACAAGAAAAACAAGCTCTCGTCCTCTTCCAACACTCGCCTCTATGGCTTCTCCCACAATTAGCACAAGGTGACACCCCTGGATTAGCAGTAGGGGACCCTGCTCTAACTGTTCCATTATTTTTGGCCCTAATCCTCGGCCTCTATCCAACACCCAGAGTCTCAGCCTCCCTTTTATTTCTACCCTTTTCTTTTTCCCGATTTAAGCACTCAGTGCGCTTAACCTCCTCCGCTATCTTTGCCTTTTCCACCAACTCCGAGAAAACTCGCTCCTTTTGTGGAGCTATCAGTACCTTGAGGCTATCTCTAAGTCCATCCTCAAACCTAACGCAACGCTCATACTCTGTTTCCACCATTACTGTTGCATACCTACTAAGGCGTAGGAACTCTACCTCATACTCCGCCACCGATTTTTTCCTTGGGTCAGGTTCAAGAACTCCTTCTTTCTAGCATCCACATAGCTTGCACCAACATACTTCCTTTGGAAAGTAGCTTTGAAGAATTCCCAAGTGACCCGCTCCGGTTTGGTGCCCTCTTTCACTGTCAACCACCACTGGTAGGCTTCTTCCCTTAGTAGTGACACAGCTCTTTTCAGCTTTTGTTCCGGTGAGCAGTCCAAATCCTCCATTATTCTTTTAGTGGCCTCCAATGATATGATCCGCCTCGGGGTGAGTTGAGTCGTATATGAGTTTGTGATACGAACCGTCTCGGGAAGAGTCGAGTCGTATGTAGATGGCCCGATCGCCTACGAGAAGTTACGTTAGGATTAGTTGAGTTGAAGGTATAGTCAAAGTAGAAAGAGAATGCGAATGGAATGGTAGGAGCGAAGGGTAGGAACAAAATGGTATGAACAAAATTGGTCGGTTTAGGTTCGATTAGGTAAAGAAGAAAGAATGGGTTTGAACTACTAAAGGTACTTTCAAGAACCAAATACCGAAATGGTATCGACCTATTGATTTAGCCTTTTGAGTTGGTTATAGGTTTGGTAGAAACCTCGACCCACTATCTAACAAGATAGGAACCTCGGTATGTTGAGCATACGCTACGAATAGTGATAAGTTAAGATGCGACAAAGAACACGATTGACACAACTAGAGCGCTAGGAATGCCAAGCAGTCTTTATGTGCAGACATCTTTTAGTCAAACCCATTCTTTCTTCTTTACCACCAATTTTGTTCATACCATTTGTTCCTACCATCAATGTATACTCTCAACTATCATCGTCTGAATCGAGCTACCTAAAGCGAGAAGCTTAGGCGTTGAGAAGCGAAGCATTCAGGTAGGTTCGAAAAAAAAAAGAGTATAGAAAAAAATTTTGTATCTAGAAGTTTTCTCATTTCGATTAGTTTGTTATTGTTGCTATAAAACAAAAATCTATGCAATAGAAAAAAAATCGTGTACAAAAGTGTTTTTATTGTATTTAGCTTGTCGATATAGTACAACAAAAAAAAGTTATACAAGTTAAAAAAAATCAAAAAAAAATTCGAAAAAAATCAAAAAAAAATAAAAAAAAAGAGTGATTTATGCAAGTCAATTGTTATTTGATCGTCAAGCTTTGATCTGATATAGTTCCCAACCCTTCTTCTATTCTACTCTCCCTAATTTGCCACATTTTTTACCCAATTCCCTATTCTTTCAGCCTACCCTATATCAAATACATCAATCACTTGCTATCCCTTTTGAACCGACCACCTAGACCAAGGACCGAGCCTTAATGAATCTGCTTACGAAATTACGAGAAAAGTCAAGAGAGGTAAAAGGCAAGAGAGCGTAAGCGCATTCGAGGGGAGGTAAAAGCCGAACTAAGAGTGTAAACAAGAGTGTGAGTGTCATCAAGCTTCTTTCTTTCTGAGCGGATTGAGAGGATTTGTTTGTGAGGCTATCTTAAACGAATAGATGTCCTAAAATAGTGGACAAAACATGGAAGAACAACAAGGGCGACAACTCGTCAGAAACGTTCCAAATTTGCAAATGCAAGCCCTTTTGGGTGAGATGGAACGATTACTTGATCGAAGGCTTAATCCTCTTGAAGATCGACTCTACCAAGTCGAGGCCCAAAGACAACACGATGAATATCCTGAAGTTGCTAGGCAAAGGCGTGAAGGGCCCGATCAGCAGCGAAGACAACCAAGGGTTCAAGATGATGTTGTTAATGAAAATAGTGAAGATGGAAGCGATCACGGGTCTAACATAAGCCTAGAAAGGAGACGTCATCGAAACCGTGGACAAGTAGATCGAAGGCGGGAAGATGATGACTTGAAGAATATCAAACTCTCCATCCCTCATTTCTAAGGTAAATCGATCCGGCGTACCTTGAGTGGGAGAAGAAAATCGAACTAGTGTTGAATGTCATAACTACTCGAAAATAAGAAAGTCAAACTCACATAATTGAGTTTTGATTACATAATGATATGGTGGGATCGATTGACCACTAGTCGGGGCGTAACGGGAGCATCCATTTCCACTTGGACCGAAATGAAGGCGGTTATCGACAACGATTCATTCCATCCTACTATCATCGAGAGTTGCATCAAAAACTCCAAAATCTCATCTAAGGGACGAAGAGTGTGGAAGATTATTATAAAGAAATGGAAGTGGCTATGATCTCCGATGTACAAGAAGATCGAGAAGCCACAATGGCTCGCTTTCTAGCCGGACTTAATCGAGAGATTGCAAATGTCGTAGAACTGCAACATTACATTGAGGTTGTTGACATGGTCCACATGGCTATCAAAGTGGAGAAGCAGTTGAAGCGAAAAGGTACCATCCGAGCCTATCCTAACACCAATCCTTCTAAATGGGGCCAAAGCACAAGCAAGGGTTTTCCAACAAATCGAACGAAGGATTCTTCAATAATATCTAAGGCGAATAAGCCTATTCTTTGAGTCAAGTAAAGGTAAGGCTCTGAAAGTTCCACCGCCCGTTCAAGGGACATAAAGTGCTTCAAGTGTCTTGGTCGTGGACATATAGCGAGTCAGTGCCCGAATAGACGTACCATGGTGATAAGGGCCGACAATAAGATTAAAACGGAGGACGAGGAAGAGAACGATCCTGAATCGAATTCCGAAGTTGAGGAGGACTTAGAACAACCCGTTGAAGGTGAGTTACTCATCGTCAAGCGAAGCCTAATCTTCAAAGTGTGGAATATGAACAACAACGTGAGAACATTTTTCATTCGAGATGTCAAGTGCAAGGGAAAGTGTGTAGCATCATAATCAATGGAGGGAGTTGCACAAACGTGGCAAGCACCCTCATGGTAGAAAAGTTGGGGCTGTCAACCACCAAGCACCCGAATCCATACAAGCTTCAGTGGCTTAACGATGGCGGTGAACTCAAAGTGACAAAACAAGTCCTAGTGTCCTTTAGCATCGGAAGTATTACGATGAAGTATTATGCGATGTAGTCTTGATGCACACGGGCCATTTACTTCTAGGGCGACCATGGCGGTTCGGCCAAGCGGGTGATGCATGATGGTTACACTAATAGATACTCCTTCAAACATCTTGGCAAGAACGTGACACTTGCACCCTCACTCAAAAGCAAGTGTACGAGGATCAACAAAACTTAAACTTTCGATTGGAACAAGCGAGAGAAAAGAAAAGAATGCAAAAGAAAAATTAAGGAAAAGAGAGAAAAAGACTAAAAATGCGAGAGAAAATGAAAAGAAACAAAAACAAGTAAAAAGTGGAGAGGAATAAGAAAGTGGAAAAATGAGTGTGTTTGCGAGGGTTAGTGATATCTGGCGGCGATGTTTTGAGACGACCTATGTATGTATTTGTGTACAAGGAGGCATTGTTGAATACTAACGAGTTACACGAAAACTTGCTGCTACGTATTGTCTTTGATTCAGAATTTGAAGACATATTTCGGACGAAATACCAAGTGGGCTGCCCCTATCCGAGGCATCGAACATCAAATAGACTTAGTACACAGGTGCACTACCCAACCGTCACCTTATCGGAGTAATCCCAAAGCGAAGGAATTGCAAAAGCAAATTCTGAACTCCTAGACAAAGGATACATCGAGAGAGCTTAAGTCCTGTGCGATCTTGGGTCTTGCTTGTACCCAAGAAAGATGGGTCATGGAGGATATCGTGGATTGTCGTGCCATCAACAAAATCACTATCAAGTATCGACACCCGATACCCCGTCTTGACGACATGCTTGATGAATTAAGTGGAGCCCAGATTTTCATGAAAATCGATCTTAAAAGTGGCTATCATCAAATACGAATGCGAGAAGGCGATGAATGGAAGACGGCCTTCAAAATGAAATTGGGTTTGTACGAATGGTTGGTAATGCCATTCGGCCTTACAAATGCTCCCAGCACTTTTATGAGATTGACGAACCATATATTTCGTGCGTTTATTGGTAAATTTTGTGTTGTATACTTTGACGATATCTTGGTCTACAGCAAAACTTTAGAGGAGCACGTACCACATTTCTGACGGTGTTGGAAACTTTACGAAAAGAGGTATTGTATGCTAATCTCAAAAGTGTTCATTTTGCACTGATAAAGTTGTGTTTTTAGGTTATGTCGTGAGTGCCAACGGTTTGGAGGTGGATCAAGAAAAAGTTCAAGCGATTCAAGAATGGCCGCGTCCGACGAACATTAGCCAAGTTCGAAGCTTCCATGGATTGGCTAGCTTCTACCGTCGATTTGTGCCCAACTTTAGTACCATTGCAGCACCCTTAACAAGCGTGATTAAGAAAAACTCCGCATTTCAACGTGCGAAGATCAAGAACGTTTATTTAATTTGCTTAAAGAATGTCTTGTGAAAGCTCCTCTATTGTCCCTTCAGATTTTACTAAAACATTTGAAATTGAGTGTGGCGCTTGGTGTAGGGATCGGGCATGTTGACCCAAGACGGAAGACCGATGGCGTGCCGGTGAGAAATTAAGTGGCGCTTCCCTCAATTATCCGATGTACGACAAAGAGATGTATGCCTTGATTCGATCACTTGAAACTTGGCAGCATTATCTAAGTCCGAAGGAGTTAAGTGATTCATTCGATCACGAAGCACTTAAGTTTATTAAAGGTCAGCATAAACTCAACAAGCGACATGCAAAATGGGTCGAGTATTTAGAGTCATTTCCTACGTCATCAAATACAAGAAAGGTAAAGAAAATGTAGTGGCTGATGCCTTGTCACGGAGATATACCTTATTGACCACTCTTGATTCTAAGTTACTTAGTTTTATCATATGAAAGAGTTGTATGCTAATGATGAGGATTTTGGAAATATATATCTGCTTGTGAAAATGGGTCTTTTGAGAAATTTTTCAGTCTGAAGGGTTTCTTTTTAAAGAAAATAGGTTGTGTATACCACAAGGCTCCATTCGAGAGTTACTTGTGTTGGAGGTGCATAGTGGTGGCCTAATGGGACACTTTGGAATAAGCAAGACATTGTCGACCCTCCATGAACATTTTCTTGGCATGAATGCGAGAGACATGGGCGGATCTGTGAGCGCTGCCTAAATTGTAAGCGGGCTAAGTCGAAGGTCCAACCACATGGACTTTACACACCACTTCCCATTCTCGACACCCGTGGACCGATGTCTCTATGGATTTTATTCTTGGATTACCGAAAACTAAGGCAGGGAAGGACTCAATCTTTGTTGTAGTCGATAGATTCTCTAAAATCTCACATTTTATTTCTTGTGCTAAAAGCGATGTGCAGTGCATATTGCTAATTTTTTTTAGGAAATTGTACATTGCATGGATTACCAAGAACGATTGTTTCGATCGAGATACAAAGTTCTTGAGTCACTTTTGGCGGACATTATGGGAAAACTTGGGACGAAGTTATTGTTTTCAACCACTTGTCATCCCCAAACGGATGGCCAAACTAAGGTGGTAAACCGAGTTTTGTCAACTTTGTTGCTAGCGTTGATGCGAAAGAACCTCAAGGCGTGGGAAGAATGCTTACCCCACATTGAGTTCGCCTATAATCACTCTGTTCACTCGACAACCAAATTCTCTCCTTTTGAGGCTGTCATGGATTTAATCCTCTTACTCCTCTTGATTTATTACCTTTTCACATTGATCAATTTGTCCATACAGATGCAAGGAAAAAGGCTGAATTTGTCAAGGAATTACATAGGAAAGTTCGAGAGAATATTGAATCTCGAACCGAGCAATCGTCCAACGAGCCAACAAAGGGCGAAAACGAGTTGTATTTGAACCCGAGAGATGGAGTGCAGGTGCACATGAGAAAAGAAAGGTTTCAGCTCAACGAAGATCTAAGTTGTTGCTTGAGGAGAATGCCCTTCAAGTCATCGGCGAATTAATGAAAATTCGTATAAGCTTGACTTACGGTGAGTACAATGTTAGTGCTAGTTTTAATGTCTCGACTTGATTCCTTTCGATGTGAATCTTGACTTGAGGACAAGTCATTTTCAAGAGGGGAGGATGATACGATCACGGCTTCCCATAAGCCAAGTCAAGCCGAGATCCGATGGTGCTACCTCAAGGGCCGATCACAAGGGCTCGTGCAAAACAATTTAAAGAAGCTGTTATAGCTTTAGTTCAACATGTGTGGGATGATGTCAATGCTAGACCTATCGAACCGATTAGTGGCCATATTGAAATCCATGCGAACTTTTCTACAAGTTCATTTCAGCTCACCAAGCTCACCTTGAGTTCAAGTTAGCTCCCATGTAGCTCCACACCAGCTCATTAGCTCGGGACCAGCTCATTATCACTCACGAGTTTAGGCCCACTCGGGTTTAACTCATGAATTAACCATCAGCTCATGGAGTTCACTTTGAATTCATTTGACTACTATTGACTTTTTAATTAATAAGTTCAATAATTAGTTAATTAATATCCTACATATTAAATTTAGTTCACATTAGTTATATTAAGTATGTCTTAAAAGTGTTTATTGATGATAATTAAATTTGTCATAACCGAATTTAATGTTGATATTTGTGTTCACATTAGTTTGAATTAATTATGTTCACATTAGTTTGAATTAATTATGTTCACATTTCTTGCAGGAACCCAATGGACATATGGAGATTAAAAGCAAGCATGAATTTTGAAGGTGCATGGACGGTTGGGGGGCTTGAATCTCTTAAGTGCATGTTCGGCCAAGTGCATGTATGACCATATTCAATGTCTTTAAGGTTCATGAATGTTTCCATTCATGTATGGTGTGCTATCTCTTCATTCTCCAAGGTGACCATACGGCCAAAGGGCACTCACACATGCATGAAGATAGCTTGGCCAATTAGCTTCCCCATGACTCTCCTTAATTCGTTCACACCTATGTTCATGGCAAGACCATTCGGTTCACCTTGTTCACACTAGAAGACTCTTCAACATTCGGTTTCACACACATGATGGCCCTTGGAGTGTCCACAATTAATTCATACTTTTTGGCCAAACATTGCTTCATTTAACAAGGTTGGCCGAATCTACAAGTGATCATTGGATATCATGCATTCACTTTGAGTTTTCTTAAGCATGAAGATGCATTCATCCACCATTCCCAAAACCGAATCTAGTCATGCATATTAAGAGTTATTTTTCTAGAATTTTCTTTTAATTAATGTGTAAGTATGAAAGGCCATTCGGCTACCTAGACTTAGGCTTATAAATACTTGTTCAATTTCCATGTAAAGGACTTTTGAAACTTTTGTTAATGTTATGCTACCAAAATCGTGAGGCAAACTTTTCTTATATTTCGTTCAAAGATTCGTTTGGCGTTCCTAGCATTCTAGTTGTGTCAACCGTGTTCTTTGTCGTACCCGAACTTATCACTATTCGTAGTGTGGCGTTCAATATACCGAGGTTCCTATCTTGTTAGATAGTGGGTCGAGGTTTCCCCTACCAAACCTATAACTGAACTCAAAAGGCTAAATCAATAGGTCGATACCATTTCGGTATTTGGTTCTTGAAAGTACCTTTAGTAGTTCAAACCCATTCTTTCTTCTTTACCTAATCGAACCTAAACCGACCAATTTGTTCATACCATTTTGTTCCTACCCTTTCGTTCCTACCATTCCATTCGTACCCCTCTTTCTTCTCTGACTATACCTTCAACTCAACTAATCCTAACATAACTTTTCGTAGACGATCGGGCCATCTACATACGACTCGACACTTCCCTAGACGGTTCGTATCAGTTTGCCCGATCGTCTACGAAGGAATAGCGTTTGATTTGTTCAAAAGGATGTTTTAACGTAAATAATGGCGGAAGATATGTAAAAGGATTCAAAGATGGGTTTATGGATATGAAGTTTATGTAGATGGGTTTATGGATATAAAGTTTTTGTAGGTTTGGTTATAATGAAACGAAAAGATGGAATGGAATGGAAATGAAAATGATCTCAAAAACAAACACGAACCAATATTAGAAAATATTGACCCAAATGTTTATAAGTTTTCAAGGTGGTAGGATGCAGAATATGAGAACCTCGACCCGCTACTTAGCAAAGTAGGAACCTTGGTATGTTTGAGCGCCACACTACGAGTAGTGATAAGTTCGATTTTCAACAAAGAAAATGGATGACACAACTAGAACACTAGGTAGCCAACAAATCTTTGAGCAAAAAGAGAAAAGTTTGCCTTACAAATTTGGCAGAATATCATTAACAAAAATATTCCAAAAACTAAAGTCTTCCTTCAAAAGGCTGGTTACATGAATTTATAGTGTCAAAAGGAAAGCTAGCTGAAAGGTCACTTTTAATGAAACTAATAATGAGGCCTAATGAAAAGTCAACTATAGAAATTCTATTCCAAGTAACTCCAGCCTTCAATGTGATTTACTTCTTCAATTAAGTTGCTTTCAAAGTCTTTTGAAGTCTCCATGAGCAACCGAAAAGACACCAGCTTCTTTGATGGAGAATTGAATGCATGTAGTGATTACTCATGAAGCAAACGGTTATGGAAGATGAAACAAAGTTGCTGCCTAATTTAAAGAAGAGTAATGCTCTCCTTTAATTGATAGAAACAACTTCTTAATGATATTTAAAGCCTCTTTGTAACAACCCTCTCTTTTGTAACTGAAATCTCTTGAAAAGTCACCTTATTGAATGCATAACAGCCTTTAATAATAATAGATGGGAGCTAAAAAGTCACCTGCAATTAACACATGTAACCGTCACATTTATTCATTTATTAAGCTTAAAACAAATTAACAACTAACTTAAATAAATGAACTAACACTTATGCATCATTTATTCCAGCAACAAGTTTAATTAAGAGAAGCATTATTAAATGAACTTAAATTCATGCATCAATAAATTATCCTAGGAACTAGATTATTTAAAGAAGCAACTATTAAATAAAGTTCAACAAAAACACTTATCAATTAAACTAAGATGAGTTGAATAAATGTCCAGCAACTCATTTATTAAACTAAGATGCTTAAATGCATGGTTTAAAATGCAAACTAAATTAACAAATGAGTTACTTAATGCAAGACTTAATTTAATGAAGTGACTTAAACTAACATCGAGTCACATAATGTATGACTTTATTAAATGCAGAACACATAATGCATGTCATAATTAAAATATGTATTTAATAAATAAGACATAATTAAAGACTAAAGTAACTAAGATAAATCAAGTCTTTATTCCAACAGCATAAATGAATTTAAAGGTCTCATTTTGCATTTGGGCCCCTCTAGTTTAGGCCAATCTCGATGTAGTCGAGATGTCTTTGGCTGTATGATCTTGATTGGGATCGCATCATACCCTCTTCTTGAAGATGATTTGTCCTCAAATCGGGCCATTTTCTCAAAAAATTTCTCGGGATCACAAATTAGCCCTCCTCTTTAAGAGGTACCACCTCAAATTGTCACTTACAAAAGAATAAAACAAGTTAGTGATACAATGAAGGTTAAACCAGGAGGAACTTTCTAAAATTTTATTCACAGCTTGACACAAGAAAATATTATCATCATCATAAAGACAAGGAGTAATAAAATGATGAATCAAGAATGAACAATTCCTTTTCGAAGTCTTGGTGCATACTTGAGCACTTGATCGATTGCCGAATTCAAAATAATTGACAAGTTTTACCTTTGCAAGTTGGATATCCAAATTTGGTAATAGAGCATGCATATAAATAAAACACTCATACATCACAAGTTTTATGTGCACAGCCTTGTTTAAACATGTGGTTTTTCCATAGATCAAAGAATGTACATCAACGACACAACCATTGTTAGTAATGTTCTCATCATTTTCAAACCATCCATTACTAATAAAAAAAAAACAATAAACCTCATCAAGGTACGAATGCATTTTAGAAACCAAAACATCAACAATGTTTCCATCAAAATTCAAAGGGGGTGGTTGAATCTTAAAAGATTCAGAAAACTCACCTTGTTTTCCCATATGAATGAATGAATGTGGATCGGTTTGAGCAGTACCTTTTTCAATCAACGTAAACCTCCTCTCTTCGAAAAGATAGTAAAGTCGTTGCTCTTTACTTGAACTAACCTGAAATGTAGGAGAAATACAAGAACAACTCGCGTTTCTCAAAGTATCACCTTCACGAAAAGTAAATGGGTTAGTGACCTTTGTAGATGTTCAACTTTAAGGGACATGCTAAATCAATGCCAGGATCAAAAATATGAGTTGGCCTTACCTTTTTAAAATGACACAAGAAATTTATGGATAGCCAAATAAAATGATCAAGGAACAATTTTATATTGTATTCATAATTTTAAATTTCTCTCCTTAGTCAAAAGCCAAGCATCAATCAAACAAAATTGGTCGCACAAAATTTGGAATGCTTGAATTTTTCACATATTGAACCAAAATAGCAAATTCTAGGTTTAAACACATAAGTTTGTTCACTTGCTAGAAAATGCAACAAAGGTTTCATGCGTGTCATGATTTCAAACATGCTGATCCAAAATAATTTGTGCATATACAAAAACAAATAATCCAAACTCCTTACATTCATCAGGACAGATGGGCATAAATTTAAAGATTTTGCACAAGGCAGTAGTTGATTCACATAATCACCACAATCAAACAACTTAAATGTCTTTCGTGAAGAATCGTTACCATGTAAGATGATATTATGTGCTTGCCGATTTAATCGGACGTCATCAACAAGTTTTACACCACAAAACAACTCAAGAGAACACTGCCTCATACTTCCTCTTAGAATGGACTTATCAACCACAAACAAAGAATAAGGGTTAATTAAATCAAAATAAGGGATCTTTTATAAATTAAGCCATCAAAATTTTACCGAAAACTTTCAAACTGTTTGCCACAGCTCGATTTCTAAAGATTCCTTGTCTTTGAATACTTGCGGTTGGATTTTATCTTCAACCTTTCCTTTTCGATCATACAAAGCATCTCTCATCGGAAAGTATTGAAGTTGAAGTTCGTCACACGGATTGTTAGGAACTTGAAAAGAAGAGGTAAGGCGAGAAGAATTCACAGTTGGTTAGTGGAAACAACACTCTCTTTTCTTGCCCTCTATCAACTTTTCTTTCATTTCTTTTCTTCAAGAACAATTGTTTCTTCCGTGCTTTCTTTTGCTCACTCTCTTTTCCAACTTTACTTTCTTGCACACACTTTTTCTTTTTCGCTTCTCTCGATTTCTTTTAGAATCCACTCGTTTTCTCTCATGATCATCTTTTGCCTCTCTTTTCTTTCACTCTCTTTTGTTCTTTTTCTTTTCAACGACTTTTCAATGACTTTCTCAATCTCTTTCAAGAATCTCTCATTTTCTCTCTTACTCGCCTCTTGCCTCTCTTTCATTTCTTTTCTCTCATTTTTCTTTACAACTTGAAGATAATACAAGTGAATCAGCATGATAAGTATTTTGTTGAAAGAGGTGAAATCATTTAGAAAGAGTTCATGATCAATTCTTGAGAATGAGTCTTCGTGGATGCATCTGAAGAGTTACTTGGGCTCCTCGTTCGTTATCTCGAAAGACCTTAGACTCGAAGCTTTCTTTCTTTCTACTCGAATTTCTTGTCGAATAGGTATCACGATAGAAATCTCTTCTCGAGTAGTCATCAGATGTGTGTCTCCGTGATGTTCTTGACTCCTTTTTCTGACTTGGAACAATTTGCTTTCGTTGAAATCTTGCTCGATGGTCTAGCTTTTCTTGGACAGGCTTGATTTTTTGATCGAGCATACACTCCATCTCTTTCAACAAATATTGAAATTCAAAGGCTGAAAACTCTTCTCGAGACATGATTAATAGATGAAAAGAAAAATGAATAAAACAAACAGAAAATGAATACCTTACCACAAACCTCACTAGTCACTCACAATAAAATTTGAATGGCACTCACACTCGTGTTTACACTCAAGATCGGCTTTTTCATCACTCTAATGCTCTCACAACACTCGTGCCTTTTACCTCTCTTTACCTTTCTCGTGATTTCGTAAGCAGATTCGCCAAGGCTTAACCTTAGTCTAAGTGGTCGGTTTCAAATGGGTAACAAGGGATGATGTGATTTACAACTGGGTAGGCTTACAAGAAAGAGAATAATTCAGGTATAGTGTGGCGAAAAGGTCAAGGATGGAAGTGGATGAGAGGGTAAAGGTTTCAGGATTGAAAAATGGAGAAGAAGTAAAACTATGTTCAAATTTTCAGATTTTGTTTTTTTTTCAGAATTTTTGTTTGAAATTTTTTTCGTTTTTATTTGTTTTTTTCGTTTTTTTTGAAACTTACTTGATGAGTCACAAACTATTCCTAGAGTAATTTCGAATGCTCGTACTCCTCGTTTTTGTAGCTCTGATACCAAATGATACGATCCGCCTCGGGGTGAGTTGAGTCGTATGTGAGTTTGCCCGATCGTCTACGAAGGAATAGCGTTCGATTTGTTCAAAAGGATGTTTTAACGTAAATAATGGCGGAAGCTATGTAAAAGGATTCAAAGATGGGTTTATGGATATGAAGTTTATGTAGATGGGTTTATGGATATAAAGTTTTTGTAGGTTTGGTTATAATGAAACGAAAAGATGGAATGGAATGGAAATGAAAATGATCTCAAAAACAAACACGAACCAATATTAGAAAATATTGACCCAAATGTTTATAAGTTTTCAAGGTGGTCGGATGGAGAATATGAGAACCTTGACCCGCTACTTAGCAAAGTAGGAACCTTGATATGTTTGAACGCCACACTACGAGTAGTGATAAGTTCAGTTTTCAACAAAGAAAATGGATGACACAAATAGAACACTAGGTAGCCAACAAATCTTTGAACGAAAACAGAGAAAAGTTTGCCTTACAAATTTGGCAGAATATCATTAACAAAAATATTCCAAAAACTAAAGTCTTCCTTCAAAAGGCTGGTTACATGAATTTATAGTGTCAAAAGGAAAGCTAGCTGAAAGGTCACTTTTAATGAAACTAATAATGAGGCCTAATGAAAAGTCACAACTATAGAAATTCTATTCCAAGTAACTCCAGCCTTCAATGTGATTTACTTCTTCAATTAAGTTGCTTTCAAAGTCTTTTGAAGTCTCCATGAGCAACCGAAAAGACACCAGCTTCTTTGATGGAGAATTGAATGCATGTAGTGATTACTCATGAAGCAAGCGGTTATGGAAGATGAAACAAAGTTGCTGCCTAATTTAAAGAAGAATAATGCTCTCCTTTAATTGATAGAAACAACTTCTTAATGATATTTAAAGCCTCTTTGTAACAACCCTCTCTTTTGTAACTGAAATCTCTTGAAAAGTCACCTTATTGAATGCATAACAGCCTTTAATAATAATAGATGGGAGCTAAAAAGTCACCTGCAATTAACACATGTAACAGTCACATTTATTCATTTATTAAGCTTAAAACAAATTAACAACTAACTTAAATAAATGAACTAACACTTATGCATCATTTATTCCAGCAACAAGTTTAATTAAGAGAAGCATTATTAAATGAACTTAAATTCATGCATCAATAAATTATCCTAGGAACTAGATTATTTAAAGAAGCAACTATTAAATAAAGTTCAACAAAAACACTTATTAATTAAACTAAGATGAGTTGAATAAATGTCCAGCAACTCATTTATTAAACTAAGATGCTTAAATGCATGGTTTAAAATGCAAACTAAATGAACAAATGAGTTACTTAATGCAAGACTTAATTTAATGAAGCTGACTTAAACTAACATCGGAGTCACATAATGTATGACTTTATTAAATGCAGAACACATAATGCATGTCATAATTAAAATATGTATTTAATAAATAAGACATAATTAAAGACTAAAGTAACTAAGATAAATCAAGTCTTTATTCCAACAGCATAAATGAATTTAAAGGTCTCATTTTGCATTTGGGCCCCTCTAGTTTAGGCCAATCTCGATGTAGTCGAGATGTACCGAAACATGATGCGACCGGGATCGCATCATCCAACCAATATTTAGCCACGCCAGCCACGCCTTTAAAGATCTTAGCCCCGTTCAATCGAAGTCACTCCGGATCGAACCCCTGATTTCTACTACCATTATTGGGCCTAGCGACCCTTTCCAAAAATTTCAGCATTGCTTGCGACAATGCATCTTCCTCCGCGGCCCGATCATACTGTCCATTCCCAGCCACAAGTGAGGCCAGAGCCTCTTCTACTCCAACAATAGGCATATGGCCCAATGCCGATGATTTAGCCCTAAAACCTCCGCGGCCTCGGCCACAGCGTCTCGCACCTCTTCTAGCGCTCATCGTTAATTTGCGAGTTTTTTGAATTAAAAATTTTATGAAATCTTAGTTAGTTTCATAATTACACCTATGTCTTATGAAAGTAACTAAAGAGAAGATTGTTTTCGAAAACCCTCTATAGTTCCAAGATCCTACGGGCTTTAGTTCCACTCTAACAAAATCATCTAAAGTAGCCCTCTAACTATCTACGGGCTTTGTTCAACTCAGAGACTCGGTGTGCTGCTCAGCAAGACTTTCCTTTTTCCAAATCATTGCAAATTTTTTTTTAAAAAACACAAAAAGAAATCAAATAATAAGGCTCAATTCACAGCCCGAGTTTTGCAACCTGGGCTTTGATACCACTAAATGTAACACCCCAAACCCGGCCTAGACGTTATGGCCGAATCTGGTGTGTTACATTGAAGTGTTTTAGCGAAAACCGTGTTTTCATTGACAACCTTTCTTAAAATAAAAGAAACCTTAATTAACTAAAAAAAAACTCCTTTCAATCACTTGTTTAAAACATATGATTTTATGAAAACATGTCATTTTAAAATTTAGTTGCGGAAACGTAGAAAACATACTATAATTTAAGAATTCATGTTTAACATCTCGTACTTACAACGAAAATAATAATAATAATTCCAGTAATAATAACATAATGAAAACCTTATTACAATCTGGTCTGATCATACTTAAAAAGAAATAAAAACTTAAATGCTTAAAAAAAAACCAAGTCCAAATTATCTTGCTAGCCGGCCACCCAGAGTCCCTCCAAACATCAAACCTTCTATTGAGCATCACCTGAAAATAAAATAAAAGAGGGGGTGAGTTTTTGCAAACTAAGTGTGTACAACCCTCAATGAAAAACAAGCATTCAAAGAAAAATCATCAAACATGCAATGCAAACCCATCCAAATTATCCATCCGCTACACACCAGATCCGTCCCCCATCACACCATGTGGGGATATAAAAATCGACCCACCTAGCCCACACACCAATGGTAGCCCGGTTGTGAAACTACCTTCATTTACATATTGGGCTTTAACAGCCGCCGGTGGATCCACGATTGTCAAGCAACCATGCAATCCTCATATACTTTTCCGTACCATAATTCCCACCCTATATGCAACCTAAGCAAAATATCTATGTATGCATGTCGCATCCACAAAACTTTCATTCAACACCTAGGGGTATTTTGGTCATTTTTCCCTTAAGGGCATTTTGGTAGTTTTCACCTAATTACGGTTTTCACTTACCTTGGCCTATGAACACGTCCCGTGAGCTAAGATGAATGGATACTATACACCAGGTAGGATTCCAGATAAGTGGAGGTGGGTCATTAAGATCGCTGAAGTACCAAGCTCACCCTAGATACAATCCTAGACATGCATATAGCCGTTGCCACACCTTAACCCTATGACGCGTCCACGGTCTCAATAAATTAAGTTTAATGAAGTTATCATGTACTAGGCCCAAAACCCCTTACAGAGCCCAATCAAATTCACATACCTGTATCTGGCCCATTAAACCCAATCGTATTCATAAGGCCGATTAGGCCCAAATACTTGTATATAGCCCATTGGCCCAAATCACATTTATATGGCTCGTTTGGCCCAATGACGTTCATATTCATGCTCACATACAAATTCCTATCACACAGCATCAATATTCAGATTTTGCTTAATATGGGCCCAATATCCCATCGGGCCCATTTAGCCCATTTCGGCCCATATGGCCAAATCACAACCTAAGTCCACGGAATCACTCGTGGGTCTCAGGCAACCTATCGATCTCTCCCTTACGAGTGTTCGCGCACTCGTAAGACTACCGTAGCCAAACTTTTGGCATTTTGACATTTCGGCATTTTGGCATTTCGGCTTTTACCGGTTCATAGTGTGTGTGCAGTGTATGTACACACCTGCTAAGCAAGCGTGATGCGATCTCCTTAGCCCAAACCGACAATCGATTCCACTCAAAGATTAATCACACGTACTTATCGATTACTTTACCAAAAGCCGGAATCTCACCTTAACCTTACCTGAACGCCAAGCCTTTACTAGCTTTTACTTTGATCACTAACCGCACCTATTTCTCAGATCTGAAGAGCAAATTAGTAGGAATCAAAAACCAATATCTGACACTAATTTCCTACCAAATTCGATTAGAAAGAAGTGAGGAACTGAATACTCGATACTTATCAAAAACCGATTGGGAGAGCGAACACTTACACTAGAACCGACTGGGTGGAAAGAGTAGTGGCAGCACCAAGGGTATTCAGCTCTTAGAGATTTGAATGGTAGCAATTGATTACTGTAACACCCCAAACTCGGCCCAGACGTTATGGCCGAATCTGAGGTGCCACATTGAAGTTAAAAAACCCATGTTTCATTTTAGTGTTTTATAAACGGACTTTTGTTGAGCTAACAAAGTGAATGGAAGCTGGGCACTAGGTAGGAACCTGTAACAGAGGAGGTGAGCCATGAAGGCTGCTTAAGTACCAAGCTCTTCGATTGGATCCAATCCTAGACATGCCCACAACCATTGCCACACTTGGTTACAACGAGTTGAAATTTCTTTGATAAATAGATTAATCGTGACGTCGTGTTATTTTCAAAACAAGTATCATTTTAAAAACGCGTCCTAAGTCTAGCCCATTTGAATTATTATCAACCAGTTTAAAGTTATAAAAAGAAAAATAAATAAAATAAACCCAGAAAAATAAAGTTAAAGTGGGCCCAAATTTGTAATAAAAAAAAATCCTGTTGTTTTTCCATGTTTTGTTGTTATTTTCCACTTTTGCCACTATTTTACTATCATTTTACTATTATGTTGCTACTATTTTATTGTTAATCTTTGGATATTATATAACACTTATTTTATTGTTAATTTTGCTACTATTTTAGAGGTATTTACTTGTTAAGTTTCACTTATCTTAGTATTATTTAAGTATAAGGGTTTTGTAAAATTTATTTTCAATTTGTTAGGAAATATTTTTTAATATTTTTAGTGTATTTGGTGTATTATATTTTTAAATTTTAAATAAAAATAAAAAATTTAATCGTGCTAGACTCAAATTTTAGTATTTTTATATGAGTCGGGCCGAATTTAGACAAAAATTTAAACTTATTTTTAAGGCTAAGCCGAATTCAAAACAATCAATTAAGCCTAAAATTTTATTATAAAATATGATACAAATTAACTTATGGGACAAGTAGCTGAAATCTTGATAAGTGTAACAAGATTGCCAATTTTATTAAGTCTAAGATTGCTAATCTAAGAAAAAGAATATTCATTAGTTGTGTACCTATGTTGAGTGAGAAGTTCTAAGGTGAACTCTCTAAAAGTAAGCTTTCTATCACTCCCAGTCACACAAAACATTACTCAGTTATACCAATTATTATAACATTTGTAATGTTTTGTGTTACATAAATATACAAACCATTACAAAAATATTAACATCTCTTTTTCAAATTTTCTACATTCAAAATATAAAAATAAAATTCAATTCTTAAATAAGTCTATTACAATTATTAATATAGTAAAAATATTAATTTTAAAATATTATATTTAGATCTATCCATAGGTCGAGTTGGGTCTTGACAAATTTTAGGCCCATTCGATAGGCCTAAGCACGACGACCAAAAAATAGGCCTAAAATTTTGTTCAAGTTCGGACGGATAAAAATACTAAAACTCAAGCCTAGACCGGTCCGCTCATTATTAAAATTATATATATATATATTTTTTTAAAATGTAGTACATAAAAACACTAAAAATATTAAAATAAATGTTTCCCAATAATTTGAAAATAAATTAAAAAATCTTTATACTTAAATAACACTAACATAATTACAACTTAACAAGCAAATGCTTCTAAAATAGTGACAAAATTAATAATAAAATAAGTGTTATATAATATCTAAACAATAACAACATAATAGTGAAATAACAGCAAAACAATAAGAAAACAACAAGAAAACAATCCAAAAATAAGTAATAAATAAAGTAACCTAAAGAAACCAATCATTTCCATATTATAAGGGTAATATCATCATTTTACCAAATATTAGGGTTTTCCATATTCATTATCAATTACTAGCAATTCATGTGCTTAAACAGCGATTCTGGCCCATTCTTAGCAAAACCGAGTTATTGGGCCCGAAACCCCTAATGGGCCTTATGAAGCCGATTTAGTCATCTAGGCCCATTTAGCCCATTTCCATAACGGACTTAGCCGTATTGACGCACGATCTAACAAAATTCCATTTTCTACCAAATCTACCCAAACGGGCCCAGTAGCCCATTGGGCCCGATTTCAGCCCCTCGAGGCCCAACTTACCGTGATGCCAAAAACATGCTCTTACCTTTTTCCAATGCTCCCGATCATCAACATAGCGAATCTAACTAACCAATGAGCATTCGCTTGCTCACAAGTCCTCGAAATGCCAGAATTTCAGCATTTCGGCTTTTCGGCATTTATCGATTTAAGCTACGAAAGAGGGTTCGTTACACACCTAATTTGTGATATTCCTTGATGAGATCTCCTACGCGATTTCTCCTATAATCAATCGCTTATAGATTAGAACACGTTAATAATTAGACCAAATCGAAGACTACCTATTATCATTACTTTACACATTCGGCCACCATCCATAATGGCCTTTGGAACCCATACCTTTGCCGAAATTGATTACTAGATTTAGTCACTCCGATGATCCAAGCTAATCCAAGTCGACCCTACGCCTTGCTGCTCCTCCACTATACAAACCACAAAAGATTAAAAGAAGAAACCCAATAAGGCCTATACCCACATTCGGCTACCTCCCTAAACTATAGGGGTTTCGGCTTTTGTCAACGGTTACTATTAAAATCGCTTTAGAGTACGAACACTTACCATAGTCTCTCTTCTTGAATCCGTGTAAATCTTGGAAACTAAAGGGATTGGCCACCAAAAAGTGAAGGAAAACAGAGAGTTGCTGGTCAACAAGATTTCGACACCACCTAGCTTCACAGGTTTCGGGTTTTGCGATTTTCGGCAGAAGTGGAGGTAAGGGAAAGAAACAATAGATAATGGAGGGGAGTAGTGGGTTGGTTTTTGAGAAAGAAAAGGGAGAAAGGATGAAGGGAAAGGTGATAGATTCGTCTGGAAAAGAAAAAGAGAGAAAAAGACTAAACCAAAAGAAGAAAATGGCACAACCTAGTCCCTAATGCCGAAAATTCTAACCTAATACCCCTCTGCCGAAATCCCCTCTCTAATCCCCTCAAATCGGCTAACTCTATCCCCCTCTCAAATCCCTAAAATCTCTCCCCCTATCCCTCATTAATCCATCCTTTGACTGATTCAAACTCTCTCCCACAGAGTTCCATTCGGTTACAACTCCTACATGCTCAAAGCATAAAAATTAGCATCACATTTGCCATCACAGGGAATCGAACCCAGATCTTCCCCCAACCACTTACACGCCACCTTTTTAGCTCCCTAATGGCGTCACTTAGCCACTTTACCAGAGGCTCATTTGTGTTACATTTTACCCACAATTTTTAATAAGACCTCCTGTCCAAAACCCTTAACTTCTTAAGTCCAAAATTCAAAAATTCTTCCGGGTTTTGGCCAACACATGGGCCTTCCATAAGCCCATTAACACCCTCCAATTATGAATTTCACAACCAAATACCTAATTTTAAACACTTTACCAAAATATCGAGAATCACGACAAAACCCAAAAATCAAGATATTAAACTCTACCCTCCTTAAAGAAATTTCGGCCTCAAAATTTTTACCTGCTCTAAATAGTTGAGGGTATTGCTGACACATTGCTTCCTCGGTCTCCCAAGTAGCTTCTTCTTTTCCATGGTTTCTCCAAAGTACCTTCACTAATGGGATTGACTTCCTTCTCAGCACCTTGACATCGTGATCAAGTATTTACACAGGTTCTTCTTCGAAGGTCAAATCCGACTGTACTTCGATTTCTGCAACTGGCACGATATGAGTTGGGTCAGAACGATATCGCCTTAGCATGGACACATGAAAAATGTCGTGAATACGATCCAACTCTGGAGGTAACTCTAGCTGATAAGCCACCGGCCCTATCCGCTTAATAATTCGATATCGTGGACTCAACTTGCCCTTCTTACCAAATCTCAATATCTTCTTCCAAGGCGAAACTTTCAAAAAAACCATGTCCCCAACCTCATATTCAATATCCTTATGCTTCAAATCGGCATAAGACTTTTGTCGATCTACTACCTCCTTTAACCGATTCCTGATCACCTTAATTTTGTCTTCAGTATCTGATACCAACTCTGGACCAAGTACTTGCCTTTCCCCCAATTCTGCCCAATACGTAGGCGAACGACACCTTCGCCCATATAGTGCCTCATAAGGAGCCATCTGAATACTTGCTTCGTAACTGTTGTTATATGCAAACTCCGCCAATGGCAAATAATCCTTCCAACTGCTCTAAATTCAATAACACAACCTCTAAACATGTCTTCTAAGATCTTAATGACCCTCTCTGACTGCCCATATATCTAGGGGTGAAAGGCCATACTGAAATTCAATCGCGTTCCCAATGCCTCATGCAATTTTTGCCAAACTGAGATGTAAACCTTGGGTCTCGGTCAGAAATTATTGATACTGGCACCCCATGCAATCGCACTATCTCCGCCACATACAACTTGGCCAACTTCTGAAGTGAGTAGTTGGTTCGGACAGGTATGAAATGGGCAGATTTCGTGAGCTTATCCACAATTACCCAAACTGAATCCTTCTTGGAAGGTGTCAATGGCAACCCACTTACAAAATCCATAGTTACCCTTTCCCACTTCCAATGTGGTATCTTTCTTGGTCAGTAACAATCTCAAGGCGATTGATGCTCGGCCTTTACTTGTTGACACGTCAAACATTTTCCCACAAATTCAGTCACTTCTCGCTTAAGTCCAGGCCACCAATATAGCTCCCGCAAGTCTTGATACAACTTACTCCCTCCTGGATGCATAGCACAAGGTCCATTATGTGCCTCTTTTAAAATCATTGATCTCAAGTCAGAGTCCCTCGGCATACAAATTCTTCCTTGAAAACAAAGAACCCCATTATTATTTAACCCAAAATTTGGATTCTCCCCCTTCTCAACTTGCTGAAACTGAGAAACCAATGACTCATCCTCCAACTATTGCTTCTTAATCTGCTCCACCCAAGTCGGTCTCACTTGTAACTCTGTCAATAAGCTTCTATCGTCATACAAACTTAAACAAGTAAACATTGCCTTCATTTCTGCCACAGTCCTTTGACTTAACGCATCAGCCATGACATTTACCTTACCTGGATGATACTCAATCGAACAGTCTCCTTTAACAACTCTATCCACCTTCACTATCTAAGATTCAGGTCCTTTTGTGTTAACAAGTATTTAAGACTCTTGTGATCCATATAAATAATGCATCTCTCCCTATACAAGTAGTGCCTTCATATTTTAAGCGCAGAAATCACTGCTGCCAACTCCAAGTCATGCGTAGGGTAGTTTACCTCGTGAGGCTTAAGCTGTCGTGAAGCATAAGCGACCACTTTACCCTCTTGCATCAACACGCAGCCCAAACCTACATGTGACGCATCGCTATACACAGTGAAATCCTTACCAGACTCTGGCTGAATCAACACTGGCGCTTCTATTAAAACCTTCTTCAGTTTCTCAAAAGCCTCTTACTGCTTAATCGTCCAAACAAAATGTGCTCCCTTCTTTATAAGTTTCGATAACGGTGCTGTCAACATAGAAAATCCTTCCACAAATCTCCGATAATAACCTGCCAACCCCAGAAAACTTTGGATTTCTATTACTGACCTCGGTGGCTTCCATTCCAAAATTGCCTCAATCTTTCGAGGGTCCACCTTGATTCCCTCAGCAGACACAACATGCCCCAAGAAAGTGACTTCCTTCAACCAAAACTCGCACTTACTAAACTTTGCATAAAGTTGCTTGTCCCTTAGCGCTTGCAGCACAACACGAAGATGCTCATCGTGCTTCTCTTCTGCTTCCGAATACACCAAGATATCATCGATAAAAATAACCACAAACCGATCCAAGTACCGCTGAAACACCCTATTCATTAAATCCATGAATGCTGCCTATGCATTAGTCAAACCAAAGGGCATAACCAGAAACTCGTAATGACCATATCGAGTCCTGAATGCCGTCTTATGAATATCCACTTCTTTGACTCTCAACTGATGATATCCTGATTGAAGGTCGATTTTAGAAAATACCGAGGCTCCTCTTAATTGGTCGAACAAATTGTCTATTCTTGGTAGAGGATACTTGTTCTTGATCGTCAGTTTATTCAACTGTCGATAGTCAATACACATTCGCATGGTCCCATCTTTCTTCTTTACGAACAACACTGGTGCGCCCCACGAGGAAACACTTGGTCTTATAAACCCTCTATCCAACAGTTCCTGAATCTGAGCTTTCAATTCTACCAACTCCTTTGGTGCCATCCTATAAGGCGCAATGGACACAGGAGCCGTTCCAGGTAACAAGTCGATTCCAAACTCAACTTCTCTGTTCGGAGGTAATCCAGGAAGTTCCTTTGGAAATCTTGAAACTCTTTAATGGTCCTAACTGACTCCACAGTTATCCCCTCAGGTTCAACTTGACTTACAAATGCCAAGTACTCCTCACAACCTTTTCGAATCAACTTCTCGGCTCTTAAAGCTGAAACAACATTGGACAAATAATTCCTTCGTTCCCCTATGACCATTATCTCCTCATCTTCGGCAGTTCTTAGTACCATTCTCTTAGCAGCACAATCCAACGTCGCCTTATGCTTAGCTAGCCAGTCCATTCCCAAGATAAGATCAAAATCCCCAAATGGCAGCTCCATCAAATCTCCTACAAATATCTTATCTTTTTTCTCTAAAGGCACTGCCCTAAAGAGTTTATCTACCTTAACCGAGTGTCCTAAAGGGCTTATCACCGATACTCTACTCACCGTCTCCTCAGGAAGCACTCCCAAAGCCCTAGATACATCACAAGCAACATACGAGTGAGTGGAACCCACATCAATCAAAGCAGTGTAAGGCGTGCTATGAATGAAGAACGTACCGGTTATAACATCAGGAGCGTCACCCTCCTCACGGCATCGTGCAGCATAAACCAACGTCGGCTGTCAAGCTTCAGCATGCCCAGCACCCCTGCCAGGTGCCCCACGTCCACGTCCATTTCCATTGCCACCTTTACCTTGCCCACAACCTCTCTGTGGTTGTAACACCCCTTACCCGTTACCGTCGCCGGAACAGGGTACAAGGTATTACCAGAACATAACACATACCATTAAACATAACCGAGATAGAAATATGTCATCCAATTTGATAGTGCATCGTATAACATATGTCTTGAACAATATTAGCCAACTTTAATGGCTTGTACGAAGTAGCTGGTCGAGTACTGTAACCAATAATTTAAACCTAGGCAGTTATGACACGTAACAAAATAATTAAGCCTACTATACATGCCATAATTCAAAATGTTTAGTTCAAATACCCTAAAGTATTGATAGTGCGGGTAGATCTTCACAATCCTTAACTCCTGAGCAAGCTGGAGGACACTATAAGACAAAAGAGAGAAAACAAAGTAAGTTTATAGCTTAGTAAGTAAGTATGTAAATAATAATTAAAGAATCTAATATGTTTACACAACAATTCAAGTATATCTATTTTAACTTCACTATTCATTCCACTTTGATTAAGCTGTCTCTGCTGCGTCATATTCACTAAATAAATCATAACTCGAGTTACAAAACTCGAAATTCAAATCCGTAAAATTTTCCTAAATCTAGACTCATAAAGCTTCTTGCTAATTTTTTTCTATAATTTTTGGTTCATCCGATTAGTACAGTTTATTAGTTAAAATTTCCCCTATTACACAGCTCGACTGATCTGACCTCTGTTCACTACGAATTGAATTTCTCTCAGTACACAATTCAAACAACCCTGAAGTCTGTTTCATTTAAAACTAGTCTCAATAAGGAATTTGGGCATGTAAACTATATTTCTTAATTTGCTTTGTACAATTTTTAATGATTTTTCAAAGTTGGAATAGGGGATCACATATTCATCCTGAGCAAGTCACGTACAATTGTAAATATCTCAAAATATAGAATTCCTTTGCTTGCTCTATTTCTTTTATATGAAAGTAGACTCATTAAAATTAAATTTCACATCTCATTCAACCTCTAATTATATTCCTTCTATTTTTGGTGATTTTTCAAAATCACGTCACTGCTACCATCCAAAACAATTTTAATGCTAATTTCACTCTTTCACACATTCTTTATGCTAACCTCATTTTATCTTATATATGTATATACCACAAATCATTTTCACCACATTTAATTCACCATAAGTGTAGGTCCAAACCACAATGTCACCACAAAACCATCCCGTTGAACAATTCGGATCAATCCTCGATATTTAATGGTTTCAGCACACAGCCCCACCATCATACTTCATTTAGTTCGGCTCTCTTGTACACATGGTGAACACTTAGTACCACTCATGCGACCTAGCCAATTTGTCTCGTAGCTCTCTTGTCTACATGGTGTCCTTCACTTGGAATCACGCATGCGACCTAGCTACATTTATCTCTCACATAGCTCTCTTGTCTACATGGGATACATCCCGTATCACACATGTGACTTAGCTACTACATGGTGTCTTGTAGCTTTCTTGTACACATGATGTGCACTCAGCATCATACATGTGACCTAGCTACGCTCCCTCTATTTTATTCGATCTCTCCGAATGTTCAACCGGGATCTCTCTCTCTATATTTATTTCCATTCTTCCAATAGTCGATTTATATTTTAACATCAGCTAGTATATTTATATAATAGGCTGAAATATAAGAATGTACATGAAATTATTGTAATATTTACATACAAACTTACCTTGGTGCAAAATGTGGAAATTTTGCAATTTAGTCCAAAACTTTTTCCTTCCCCCGTTCGAGGTCAATTCCACACCTTTCTTGATCTATAATAACACATTTAGCTCATTTAATACTCATACTATTTATTTCAATCCAAAAATCACATCATGGAAAAATTACATTTTTGCCCCCTAACTTTTACAAAATTACAATTTTGCCCCTAGGCTTGGGAATTTAATTTCAGCCCTTATTCTTATGTTTTATGATATGCTGAACATTTTTCTCTTCTACGACAACATCAAATTCTCACTCTAACATATAGTTATGAACAATAGGTATTTTTACCGATTATGCCGTTTTACTCGTTTTCACTTAAAACCGAGTAGCACAAGTTATTTAACATAATTTAAAACCTCATATTCTATCATAAAACATCAAAATACACAAATTTCACTTATGGGTATTTTTCCAAATATGAACCCTAGGTTAAATTATTACTAGCATAAGCTTAATCGAGCTTCCGGGATTCCAAAAACGTAAAGAACATTAAAAATGAGGATTGGAATCACTTACTATGGAGCTTGAAAGTTGAAGAAACCCTAGCTATGGAGAGAGGGAGAATTCGGCAGCAACTAAGGAGGATGATGATCAATTTTGTGTTATTTTTCCCATTTTATTTCATTTAATATCCAAATGACCAAAATGCCCCCCTTACTAAACTTTCAAAAATTCCTTCCATGTCCTAATTTTGTCCATTAACTTAAAATTGGTCAAATTGCTATTTAAGACCTCCTAATTAATATTCCAGAGCAATTACATACTAAAAACTTCTGGGATGCAAATTTTGCAACTTATTCGATTTAGTCCCTACTTTCAATTTAAGCACTTTAGGCATAGAATTTCATCACGAAATTTTCACACAATCATGCAATCATATCATAAACCCCAAAATAATTATAAAATAATTATTTCTATCTCAGATTTGTGGTCACGAAACCACTATTCCGATTAGGCCCTAATTCGGGTTGTCACAATTCTCCCCCTTTTAGAGATTTTCGTCCCCGAAAATCTTACCGGTAAAGAGGTTTGGGTACTGTTTCCTCATAGCTTCCTCAGGTTCCCACGTAGCCTCTTCTATCCCATGTCTGTGCCACAATACTTTCACTAAGGCTATACTTTTATTTCTTAACTGTTTAACTTCTCGAGCCAAAATCTTTATTGGTTCCTTCTCATAGGGCATATCCGATCGAATCTCAATTTCTGTTGGGGAAATCACATGTGAAGGATCAGAGCGATAACGTTGCAACATTGATACATGAAACACGTTATGAATTCTTTCTAACTCTGCCGTAAGGCCAACCGATATGCCATCGGTCCAATTCTCTCGATAATCTCAGACGGCCCAATAAAACGCGGACTCAACTTGCCTTTTCGGCTAAATCTCGAATCTTTTTCCATGGTGACACCTTCAAGAACACTTTATCACCCACCTGAAATTCAATCTCTTTTCTTTTTAAATCGCATATGACTTTTGTCGATCTGAAGCGACTTTCAAGCAATCCGAATTACTTTTATTTTCTCTTCGGTTTCTTTAACTAGATCAACTCCGTGAATCTGCTTTCTCACTAAGTTGGGTCCAATATAAAGGAGTCCGACACTTACGACCATACAAGGCTTCAATGCGATGCCATTTGTATACTTGATTGATAAGCTGTTATTGTAGGCAAACTCAATCAAAGATAGATATTTCTCCCAACTACCTCCAAATTCTAAAACACACATCTAAGCATATCTTGAGTACCGGATTACTCTTTCCGTTTGACCATCTGTTTGTGGATGAAACGCGGTACTAAAGTTCAATTTTGTACCCAAAGCTTCTTGTAACTTTTTCCAAAATCTCGAGGTAAATCTTGGATCTCTATCTGATATTATAGACATAGGTACTCCGTGCAACTTCACAATTTCAGCAATATATAATTCGGCTAATTTATCAAGTGAGTAATCGGTACGTACTGGTATAAAGTGGGCTGACTTTGTTAATCTATCAACCACTACCCAAACAGCATCCTTCTTTTTAGGAGTTAAAGGCAAACCGGTTACAAAATCCATGGTAATCTTGTCCCATTTCCACTCAGGCACCATTACCGGTTGAAGTAATCCTGAAGGCACTTGATGTTCAGCTTTTACTTGTTGATAGATCAAACACTTGGTTACAAATTCAAATGTCCTTTTCATACCGCCACCAATACTGACTTCTTTAAATTATTATACATTTTTGTGCTACCAGGGTGAACTGATAAACAGCCATTGTGCGCCTCATGTAATATTTTCTGAATCAATTTATCGTTTTTCGGCACACATATCCTGTCTCGAAACATCAAACAGTCGTCTGGTCCAACTCGAAAATCTGAGTCGTAACCTAATTCGCATTGAGTTCTCTTGGTCCGCAACTCACTATCATTCTTTTGAGCATCACAAATCAACTGGAGAAATTTAGCTCTCATCTCTGCTAAGATTGACCCATCATCAGACAATGCTAACCCCGTATTCATGGCTCTCAAAGTAAAAAGAAATTTTCTGCTCAAGGCGTCAGCAACTACATTTGCTTTTCCCGGATGATAATCAATCACTAGATCATAATCCTTTAATAATTCAAGCCATCTTCGCTGTCGCAGATTCAGATCCTTTTGATTCATCAAGTACTTCAAACTTTTGTGATCAGTAAAAATTCGGCATTTTTCACCGTACAAATAATGTCGCCAAATTTTCAAGGCAAAAACAATAGCGGCCAATTCCAAATCATGTGTAGGATAGTTCTTCTCATGTGGTTTTAACTGTCTCGAAGCATAAGCTACCACTTTACCCTCTTGCATCAACACACATCCAAGGCACATCAATGATGCATCACTATAAATTACTGAACTCCTTTCCGGCTCAAATTGTACTAAAATTGGTGCTTCAGGTCAATCGTGTTTTCAACTTTTCAAAACTCTGCTGACATTTATCAGTCCATTCAAACTTAACATTCTTTTGCAACAACTTAGTCATAAGAGAGGCAATCATCGAAAATCCTTCAACAAAACGTCTATAATACCCGGCTAAGCCTAAAAAGCTTCTAACCTCGGATACATTCTTGGGCGGTTTCCAATCAACGATCGCAGAAATCTTGCTTGGATCCACCCGAATACCATCACCTCAGACTATATGGCCCAAAAATCTGACTTCACGAAGCCAAAACTCACTTTTACTAAACTTGGCAAATAGTTTCTTTTCTCTCAAGATCTGCAATATGGTTCTCAAGTGTTCGGCATGTTCAGACTCATCCCGAGAATAAATTAGAATGTCATCTATAAACACTACTACAAACTTATCCAAATATGGCCGGCAGATCCGATTCATTAAGTCCATAAAATATAGCTGGAG
Organism: Gossypium arboreum; assembly: GCF_025698485.1. Classification (NCBI taxonomy): domain Eukaryota; kingdom Viridiplantae; phylum Streptophyta; class Magnoliopsida; order Malvales; family Malvaceae; genus Gossypium; species Gossypium arboreum. The sequence continues at coordinate 57,849,260 of NC_069082.1, forward strand.
CATTTGTTAAGCCGAAAGGCATCACAAGAAACTCATAATGTCCATACCTTGTCCTAAAGGCGGTTTTCGGCACATTTGACTCCTTAACTCTCAGCTGGTAGTAACCGGACCTCAAATCAATCTTTGAAAACATCATGGCCCCTTTAACCGATCGAATAAATCATCAATCCTCGGCAATGGGTACTTGTTCTTTATAGTCACCTTATTGTCGACGGTAATCAATGCAAAGTCTCATTGAACCATCCTTCTTCTTCTGAATAATACAGAGCACCCCAGGGAGAGAAACTCGGTCTCACAAATCCCTTGTCATTAACTCCTGCAATCGAGCCTTCAATTCTTTTAATTCATCGAGCCATTCTATATGGAGCAATCGAGATCGGTGCGATCCGGCAACAAATCAATGGCAAAATCTATCTCTCTCGGAGGCAACCTAGGCAATTCCTCCGAAATACATTTGGAAACTCATAGACTATCAGATCGATTCAAACTTCATTGAGGCAACTCAATATTCATTACATAAGCGGATAAGCTTCACACCTTTTCTCATGTATTTACGTGCAGACATATACGAAATCACCATAGGCAATTTATTTGATTCGTCTGCATTTCAACCCACGAATTTCTCCATTTTCACATTTCAACTCTAGTGTCTTTTGTTTACAATCTACCTTAGCATCATACAATGTTAACCAGTCCATTCCCAAGATAACGTCAAACTCACCAAATGGTAACAGCATCAAGTTGGTCGGAAAACAGTGACCTTGAATCATTAATGGGCAATTCTTGCAAACCTTGTCAACTAGCACATATTGGCCTAAGGGATTCGACACTTTAATCGTAAACTCAGTAAACTCAACAGGCAACTTTTTATTGGATACTAAATTCATGCAGATATAGGAATGAGTGGACCCGGGATCAATCAATGCAATAACAATAGTATCATAGAGAGAAAATGTACCAGTAATAACATCGGGAGATGATGCATCTTCTCGGGCACATATAGCAGGTGCTCTAGCAGGTGCTCTAGCTTCTGATCTTGCCGTTGAATCTTTCATCGCAGTTTTACTACTAGTCCCACCTCCAGTATTTCTCGGTGGTCTACCTCTACTAGCGGTGGTATTCTGTCTAGCACTCTGAAATCTTTCTTATTTAACTTTCTCCAGACAATCTCTAATAAAATGCTCGCGAGAACCGCACCTGAAACAAGCTCGCTCGGTTCCCCAACACTCACCATAATGTTGCTCGCCACATTGTCGACACTCGGGCTTTCTAGGTCGCATTACCCACACTTGCCACCAAGTAGCTTGAGCTTTAGACCCGAATATGCTCTACCACGATCTCTGTGAATCCCCAATTGAAACTGTCATTCGAGGGTTTGTCTCTTTGGACCTCTTTGATTGAGATTGAAATGGCTTGCTTATCGGCCTTTTTCTGACATCTCGAGCCTCAATAGCAGCTTTTCTTCTTTCTTTGTTCAATTCTTCGGCTTTAAGAGCTCGATCAACCAATACTACAAATTCTTTCAACTCCAAAATTCCTACAAGCACTTTAATGTCCTCATTTAGCCCATCTTCAAATCTTCTACACATAATGGCCTCGATAGACACACATTTCTGGGCATACTTCCTGAGTCTTACAAATTCGCGTTCATACTCTGCTACAGACATTTTTCCCCGCTTCAATTCAAGGAACTCCTTCCGTTTTTGATCAATAAATCGCGACTTATGTATTTCTTTCTAAATTCTTCCCGAAGAAATCCCAAGTAACTTTTCTTTTGGCACCATCGCTACCAAAGTCTTCCACCAGTGGTAGGTCAATCTCTCAAAAGTGATACAAAGACACTTTAAGCATTCCTCGGTGTACATGAGAGCTCATCAAATACACGGGTAGAATTTTCAAGCCGAATTCCGCTTTCTCGGGATCATCATCGACATTTGCTCTAAACTCTTCGCCCTTGTTTTCGAATCTTGTCAACCGGAGGCTTGTTCATTCTTACCAAATCTATGCCTTGAGCAGCTGCAGGAATCGTCTGAGGTATAGGAGGGGGTGGAGGAGGTTGAGCATTTGGATTTGCTCGAATAAATTCAGTATACCAATTGTTTCCCGAGCCTCATCTCCTTGTCTCAATGTCTCAGTCTACTTTCCACAGGGCACGGTCCCTTGTGCGGAGCCGGCAGACATTACTAAGATCATCATCGCAGCCTTCCTTCAGGATCCATTACTATATTAAAACAAAACATAGTTTAGAATAATCAGGAGTCACCACACTATCACAATTTTTATGGCATGTATAACTAGACTTTTACACACACTTTATTAGTCCGAGAACCAACTAAACCATAGCTCTGATACCACTAAATATAACACCCCTTACCCGTTACCGTCGCCGGAGCAGGGTACAAGGTATTACCAGAACATATAACACATACCATTAAACATAACCGAGATAGAAATATGTCATCCAATTTGATAGTGCATCGTATAACATATGTCTTGAACTATTTTAGCCAACTTTAATGGCTTGTACGAAGTAGCTGGTCGAGTACTGTAACCAATATTTTAAACCTAGGCAGTTATGACATGTAACAAAATAATTAAGCCTACTATACATGCCATAATTCAAAACGTTTAGTTCAAATACCCTAAAGTATTGATAGTACGGGTAGATCTTCACGATCCTTAACTCCTGAGCAAGCTGGAGGACACTATAAGACAAAAGAGAGAAAACAAAGTAAGCTTATAGCTTAGTAAGTAAGTATGTAAATAATAATTAAAGAATCTAATATGTTTACACAACAATTCAAGTATATCTACTTTAACTTCACGATTCATTCCACTTTGATTAAGCTGTCTCTGCTGCGTCATATTCACTAAATAAATCATAACTCGAGTTACAAAACTCAAAATTCAAATCCGTAAAATTTTCCTGAATTTAGACTCATAAAGCTTCTTGTTAATTTTTTTCTATAATTTTTGGTTCAGCCGATTAGTACAGTTTATTAGTTAAAATTTCCCCTATTACATAGCTCGACTGATCTGAACTCTGTTCACTACGAATTGAATTTCTCTCAGTACACAATTCAAACAACCCTGAATTTTGTTTCATTTAAAACTAGTCTCAATAAGGAATTTAGGCATGTAAACTATATTTCTTAATTTGCTTTGTACAATTTTTAATGATTTTTCAAAGTTGGAACAGGGGATCACATATTCATCCTGAGCAAGTCATGTACAATTGTAAATATCTCAAAATATAGAAATCCTTTGCTTGCTCTGTTTCTTTTATATGAAAGTAGACTCATTAAAATTTAATTTCACATCTCATTCAACCTCTAATTATATTCCTCCTATTTTTGGTGATTTTTCAAAATCACGTCACTGCTACCATCAAAAACAGTTTTAATGCTAATTTCACTCTTTCACACATTCTTTATGCTAACCTCATTTTATCTTATATATGTATATACCACAAATCATTTTCACCACATTTCATTCACCATAAGTGTAGGTCCAAACCACAATGTCACCACAAAACCATCCCGTTGAACAATTCGGATCAATCCTCGATATTTAATGGTTTCAAAGACACACCCCCACCATCATACTTCATTTAGTTTGGCTCTCTTGTACACATGGTGAACACTTAGTACCACTCATGCGACCTAGCCGATTTGTCTCGTAGCTCTCTTGTCTACATGGTGTCCTTCACTTGGAATCACGCATACGACCTAGCTACATTTATCTCTCACGTAGCTCTCTTGTCTACATGGGATACATCCCGTATCACACATGTGACCTAGCTACTACATGGTGTCTCGTAGCTTTCTTGTACACATGATGTGCACTCAGCATCATACATGTGACCTAGCTACGCTCCCTCTATTTTATTCGATCTCTCCAAATGTTCAACCGGGATCTCTCTCTCTATATTTATTTCCATTCTTCCAATAGTCGATTTATATTTTAACATCAGCTAGTATATTTATATAATAGGCTGAAATATAAGAATGTACATGAAATTATTGTAATATTTACATACAAACTTACCTTGGTGCAAAATGTGGAAATTTTGCAATTTAGTCCAAAACTTTTTCCTTCCCCGTTCGAGGTCAATTCCACGCCTTTCTTGATCTATAATAACACAGTTAGCTCATTTAATACTCATACTATTTATTTCAATCCAAAAATCACATCATGGAAAAATTACATTTTTGCCCCCTAACTTTTACAAAATTACAATTTTGCCCCTAGGCTCGGGAATTTAATTTCAGCCCTTATTCTTATGTTTTATGATATGCTGAACATTTTTCTCTTCTACGACAACATCAAATTCTCACTCTAACATATAGTTATGAACAATAGGTATTTTTACCGATTATGCTTGCTTTTACTCGTTTTCACTTAAAACCGAGTAGCACAAGTTATTTAACATAATTTAAAACCTCATATTCTATCATAAAACATCAAAATACACAAATTTCACCTATGGGTATTTTTCCAAATATGAACCCTAGGTTAAATTATTACTAGCATAAGCTTAATCGAGCTTCCGGGATTCCAAAAACGTAAAGAACATTAAAAACGAGGCTTGGAATCACTTACTATGGAGCTTGAAAGTTGAAGAAACCCTAGCTATAGAGAGAGGGAGAATTCGGCAGCAATAAGGAGGATGATGATCAATTTTGTGTTATTTTTCCCATTTTATTTCATTTAATATCCAAATGACCAAAATGCCCCCTTACTAAACTTTCAAAAATTCCTTCCATGTCCTAATTTTGTCCATGAACTTAAAATTGGTCAAATTGCTATTTAAGACCTCCTAATTAATATTCCAAAGCAATTTCATACTAAAACTTCTGGGGTGCAAATTTTGCAACTTATTCGATTTAGTCCCTACTTTCAATTTAAGCACTTTAGGCATAGAATTTCATCACGAAATTTTCACACAATCATGCAATCATATCATAAACCCCCAAATAGTTATAAAACAATTATTTCTATCTCGGATTTGTGGTCACAAAACCACTATTCCGATTAGGCCCTAATTCGGGTTGTCACAGTGGTGGTGGTCCTCCTCGCTGTGGTTGAACATCCCTTTGTTCCGTAGCTAGTTCCTGAGCTGCTCTCCGAGGACATTCTCTGAACTTATGCTCCTTTGACCCACATCGAAAACATGCTCCAGTACGCTTCCAGCACTCCCCCATATGCACCTTACCACAATCCCTGCAGGCCTGCGGTCTAAAAGTATTCACTGGAACTGCTCGAACCGGTCCCTCCATTCTAGCTCTTTTAACATACCTACTTGCAGACTCGAGGTCCGAATCCTCCTAAGTCCAGGTCGATCCTTCTCACGATTCTCGCTGCTCGCTTCTCTTTACTTCCTCGGCTATCTTAGCCTTTTCCACCAACGCAGCGAAATCACGCTCCCTCTGTGGAGCTATCAGAATCCTAAGCTCATCGCGGAGGCCATCCTCAAATCGAACATTGCGCTTATATTCAGTCGCAACTCTCCCGCTGGCGTATCAACTCAGCCTCAGAAATTCCGCCTCATACTCCGCAACAGTCTTATTACCCTGTGTCAGATTCAAAAATTCCTTTCGACGGGCATCCACATAACTAGCTCCAACATACCCCTTAGAAGCAGCCTTGAACAATTCCCAGGTTACTCGTTCAATCGGGGTACTCTCCCTCACAGTGATCCCACCATCGGAATGCATCGTCTCGTAGCAACGACACAGCCCCCTTCAACTTTTCCTCTACAGAGCAATCCAAATCGTCCATAATCCGCTCTGTTGCCTCTAGCCAATATTCGGCCACATTTGAGGCTACTCCAGATATGCCCCTAAAAACTTCTGCTCCGTTAGCCTGGAGTCAATCCGAGATGGATCCCCTATTTACTGTCCCGGTGCTAGCTCCAGCAACTCGTTCTCAAACCCTTAACATTGCTTGGGACAAAGCATCATCCCCTGCAGCCCGATCATAAGACCTAGTCTCAGTTGCCTGTGGTACAGATGCCTCCTCAGCTGGCCTATGCCCTAAGGATGAAGATTCAGCTTGCACCCTTCCGCGACCACGTTCGCGGCCTCATCCACGAGTTCCTCTTGTACTCATATCGAATTATCTGATGACAATTTTATGATATTAGTATAATGTTCAATTGTTTATTACGAGATGTCTTATGGAAATATAGCAGTTCAAGGATTGTTTTTGCAACGTCGTAGCCTAGCTACAGTTCTCACTCCTACTATTTTACAGTTCTACCCTATCTAAAGTATAATAGTAGGGTCTTAGTTCTATTCATAACAGCATATTAATATCACATAACATAAAAGAGAGTATACTTACAGACTTGGTGTCGAGAATTCAGTGTGCCACTTCTTTCTCCAAGCCACTTAAAACCACAAACCATGTATTTAGTCACAGAAAATAGAATTTCTTAAAATTTGAAAAAAATACCTTTGTTTTGAAGTTCTCAATTTTAGACCCGTAAAAAAAATAGAAAAAACCTAAACCATTTTATCATATATACCTTGTAAAATATCTTTGAAAAGAACTTTTCAAAACCATTTCCAAAAATACCCTTCTTGGTCTAAGTTTGAATTTTTTTCGAAAAGTTTTTCGGACCTGATCCACAGCCAAGTTGTTGCAACCGGGCTCTGATACCACTAAATGTAACACCCCAAAGCCAGCCCAGATGTTATGGCCGAATCTGACATGCCACATTGAAGTTAAAAACCCATGTTTCATTTTAGTGTTTTACAAAACCGACTTTTGTTGAGCTAACAAAGTGAATGGAAGTTGGGCACCAGGTAGGAACCCATAACAGAAGAGGTGAGCCATGAAGGCTGCTTAAGTACCAAGCTCTTCGATTGGATCCAATCCTAGACATGCCCACAACCATTGCCACACTTGGTTACAACGAGTTGAAATTTCTTTGATAAATCGATTAATCGTGACGTCGTGTTATTTTGAAAACAAGTATCATTTTAAAAACGCGTCCTAAGTCTAACCCATTTGAATTATTATCAACCAGTTTAAAGTTATAAAAAGAAAAATAAAATAAACCCAGAAAAATAAAGTTAAAATGGCCTTATTACAATCCAAAAATAAGTAATAAATAAAGTAACCTAAAGAAACCAGTCATTTCCATATTATAAGGGTAATATCATCATTTTACCAAATATTAGGGTTTTCCATGTTCATTATCAATTACTAGCAATTCATGTGCTTAAACAGCGATTCTGGTCCATTCTTAGCGAAACCGAGTTATTGGGCTAAAAACCCCTAATGGGCCCTACGTAGCCGATTTAGTCATCTAGGCCCATTTAGCCCATTTTCATAACGAACTTAGCCGTATTGACGCACGATCTGACAAAATTCCATTTTCTACCAAATCTACCCAAACGGGCCCGGTAGCCCATTGGGCCCGATTTCAGCCCCTCGAGGCCCAACTTACCGTGATGCCAAAAACATGCTCTTACCTTTTTCCAACATTCCCGATCATCAACTTAGCGAATATAACTAACCAATGAGCGTTCACTTGCTCACAAGTCCTCGAAATGCCAGAATTTCGGCATTTCGGCTTTTCGGCATTTATCGATTTAAGCTACGAAAGAGGGTTCGTTACACACCTGATTTGCGATATTCCTTAACGAGATCTCCTACGCGATTTCTCTTATAATCAACCGCTGATAGATTAGAACACGTTAATAATTAGACCAAATCGAAGACTACCTATTATCATTACTTTACACATTCGGCCACCATCCATAATGGCCTTTGGAACCCATACCTTTGCCGAAATTGATTACTAAATTTAGTCACTCTATGATCCAAGCTTGTAACACCTTGAAATTGGGCCTAGAAGTTTTGGGCCTTAAGCATGGAAGCGTTTGAAGGCAGCTTATAATATTCTGTTGTGCGTGAAAATTTCGTAGTTGAAGGCTTGTTTTAGTGTTTAAGTGTGCTGAGAAGTGTTGGAGAAGTCCTGGGTTCAAACCTGGACTCTAGCAAAAATTTTGGTTTAAGGTGAGTCAAACCCTGGGTGTAGTAGGTAGGCCTTAAGAATATTGTTGGAGAAATTGTGACACAAAAAGCCCTGTGGCTTAGTGGCAAGTAGCGTGTGGAGCATTTAAGGGGAGGCATGGGTTCGAATCCCATGGCAAGCAAAGAGCATTTATTTTGCTAACAGGGGGCGACAAGAGTTGGTGTTGAATTTAAACTCTGGTGATGGAGGGATCCCACATCGGGAAGCTAATATAAGAGTGGATGCGAAGTTGGCTTTAAATATAGAGAACCATGAGGAGAGTAAAGGTACCTTTCTTGGCTGATCCCTTTCGCTTTATGGCGTGCTCGTTTGGGTTGGGCGTCAGCTAAGAGTGCTCGGAGTGCGGATTAACTCTAGTCTCCTATCAGGTGTGTATTTTCTTGCTACTCTAGCTGTAGGATGGCTACTTCGGGCTGCAATGGGCCGAAAGGGGCGATGTGGGCCCAATGGGCCTATGGGCCCAATTGATAAGTTGTTTGATTGTGTAGTAAATATTGGACTAGGCTAGGTGAATCTCATATCTGTGGCTAGATTTGGGCTAAAAGGGCCACACGAACGTGTGGGCCCATTTGGGCCGAGAAGGGCTTTAGGCCCATTCGTATTGACATCCCTGTTTAGAATACTTTAGTTTACCAAATTACTGAAATACCCCCAGTTGTAAAATTACCAAAGTACCCCCGGTTTATAAAATTACCCAAATATCCTCGATTTGTAAAATTATCAAAATACCCTCAGTTTGTAAAATTACTGAAATACCCTCGATTAATAAAATTACCAAAATACCCCTGGTTTGTAAAATTACCAAAATACCCCTAATTTGTGAAATTACCGAAATACCCTTGTAGGGTAGAATTACTGAAATACCCCTGTAGGGTAGAATTATTGAAATACCCCTGTAGGGTAGAATTACCGGAATACCCCTGTAGGGTAGAATTATCGAAATACCCCTGTAGGGTAGAATTACTGAAATACCCCTGTAGGGTAGAATTACCGAAATACCCCTATAGGGTAGAATTACCGAGATACCTTGTGGGATAAAATTACCATTTTGCCCCTAGGGTGTTAAATGACTATTTTGCCCTTGTGGGCAAGTGACTGACTTGGACTGTGTGGTTGACGAATTTGATTGTGAATATATGTTGGTGATATGAATGACTTGACTGTGACTGTTTGATTCAAATATGGGCATGATATTCTGATTCTGTATGTTGTATGCCATGACATTTATATCTGTTGCATGGGTTATGGGTTATCTTGATGGACGAAGTCTTGAAAGTGGCTTGTCCACGATCTTGGAGGCTTTGCCTCAACTTATCGATATCTAGCAACAATCTTTGCAAGAACGTGGAGTGTAAAATGGGTGGGTTGAGCTATTCCCCACATGGAGTGTAGGGTGGTATGGGTGGAGTGTAGCGATTGGTTATAGGCTGGGTTGGGATTGCATTCACATTCTGATTTGATTTTGTTACCGATCATGATTCTCGATTTTGATTACATTCGATCTCGATTTTGATTCGTCACCTAATTCTAATTCGATTCTAGTTCGATAATGTTTCTTATTCGTAATGGGTTAAAGCCCATCCGACATCGTCTGTTATAATGGGCTAAGGCCTAATTGATATTGAAATCGTAAGTAAGGTGAGGCCAAACTTTTAATTCTTTTATATGACCGATTGTTCCTTTTTATAGTAGGGATTTCACATGAGTTTTCGTAAACTCACCCCGCTTATTAACCTTTCGTAATTTCCACCTTAGACGGATCGGAGCTGAGGGGCTCTTGAGGAAGCCACACACACTTTTTATTTTATAGTTTTGATTATTACTTTTAAATGTTTTATGTGGGTTGTAGTAAAGCCGTTGTAATTTTCTGGATTTCAAATTTGAAATTTTACTTATTGTTCTTATAATTGCTAGTATTAGAACACGGTTTTCCAAAGCAACTATTGTTGTTCAAAACATCACGTATCCGCAATTGTTTTTAAATCAAGCTTCCGCAACTGCCAAGATTTTTACAAAGTTGTTAAGAATGTTATTCAGCTGAGGTTTCTAACAAGGTTTAAAAAGGGTATAAGTTTTTAATTATTAAAAAGGGTTTTTAATGGAAACATAGTTTTTGAAAAACACTTCAATGTGACATGCCAGATTCGAGCCAAACTTCCAGGCCGAGTTTGGGGTGTTACAAAGCTAATCCAAGTCGACCCTAGGCCTTGCTGCTCCTCCACTATACAAACCACAAAAGATTAAAAGAAGAAACCCAATAAGGCCTATACCCACATTCGACCACCTACCTAAACTATAGGGGTTTCGGCTTTTGTCAACGGTTACTATTAAAATCGCTTTAGAGTACGAACACTTACCATAGTCTCTCTTCTTAAATCCGTGTAAAGCTTGGAAAATAAAGGGATTGGCCACCAAAAAGTGAAGGAAAACAGAGAGTTGTTGGTCAACAAGATTTCGACACCACCTAGCTTCACAGGTTTCGGCTTTTGCGGTTTTCGGCAGAAGTGGAGGTAAGGAAAAGAAACAATAGATGAATGGAGGGGAGTAGTGGGCTGGTTTTTGAGAAAGAAAAGGGAGAAAGGATGAAGGGAAAGGTGATAGATTTGGCTGGAAAAGAAAAAGAGAAAAAGACTAAACCAAAAGAAGAAAATGGCACAACCTAGTCCCTAATGCCGAAAATTCTAACCTAATACCCCTCTGCCGAAATCCCCTCTCTAATCCCATCAAATCGGCTAACTCTATCCCCCTCTCAAATCCCTAAAATCTCTCCCCTTATCCCTCCTTAATCCATGCCTTTGACTGATTCAAACTCTCTCCCATAGAGTTCCATTCGGTTACAACTCCTACATGCTCAAAGCATAAAAATTAGCATCACATTTGCCATCACAGGGAATCGAACCCAGATCTTCCCCCAACCACTTACACGCCACCTTTTTAGCTCCCTAGTGGCGTCACTTAGCCACTTTACCAGAGGCTCATTTGTGTTACATTTTGATACAACCACACCTCCCGAGTTGTCGGCTGCCAATGAAGATCCTCTCGAATTGCCCGTAGGACCGATCACCCGAGCTCGAGCAAAGAGATTCAAAGATGCAACAACAACCTTAGTTGATAGAGTTTGGGGTGAAACTTGCTGGACTTCTTGAAAGCTCTTGGACCAGCAAGCCAAGCAAACCATGCATACTCCTTCAAGCTCAAATCAGCTCAACTTCAACTTAACTTAGCTCAACGAGCTCGTTTCACTCATTTCATTATTGCGCTTATTATGCTGGAATAAATCATTTAAGTTGCTGTTAGTTTTATTAGTTATTTGTTTTAATAATTAATTTGTCATAATCGGACATGTTTTAATTATGTTCTAAATTAAGTACTTAATTAATTAGGACCAATTAAATATGTCTTAACTATTACAAAGATTAATTATGTCCAACCTAATTTATGGTGCAAGTTTTATTTATGTTGTCAATTTAATGTGTCTAAAAGGGATTTAATTTGCTGAATTAAATGTTGTAGGTACATTACCCTTGACGACATAGGTGCATGGATGATTTAAAATTGGTGTGCTGATCTTTGGTGTTCCCTAAGTGACCATTCAGCCAAACCTTACAACTCTTCAAGAAGACCGATTGGCTGCCCAAGACAAATTAAGGCTATTCACACCCACCGATTATTCCTTTCACACCAAGGGCTGTTCGGTTTTGTTTGTTCACACATGTGTGGCTGTTCAAATCGGTTTGTTCACATTCTAAGACTATTGAAGTGCTCTAGACAGCTCCTTAATCACATGAACATTCGGCTGAATCAAGCAGCAGATTAATTCCAAATTCAAGCATTTGGCCGAACCTATTGATGGCATTTCAGCTCCCAAACAATTTATTCAATTTTTCTATTGAATCAAGGCATCTAGAAGCTGCCCTTACTGTTCTCCATGCACAAGAAACTTCAAGGAAGCTTCATCAAAATTCTGGAATTTTCGAAACCATTTAGCTACCTCAAGAGCCTATTCGGCTATCCCTTGCATTCACTATAAATTGTGGCTTGTGTTACTTTGTAAAGAACTTTTGGACTTTTGTTAATGTTATGCTGCCAAATTTGTTAGGCAAAACTTTTCTCAAATTTCGTTCAAAGATTCGATTGGCTTCCTAGCGTTCTAGTGTGTCAGCCGTTGCTCTTTGTCGAAACCGAACTTATCACTACTCGTAGTGTGGCGTTCAAACATACCGAGGTTCCTATCTTGTTAGATAGTGGGTCGAGGTTTTTCCTTTACCAATTCCAAACCGAACTAAAAGAGCTTATAAACAACGGGTCGATACCAAATCGGTATTGGTTCTTGTTTGCACTTTTTGTTCAACCCCATTTCTCCATTTACCTAATTGAACCAATTCCTTCATCCATACCTATTCGGACTCCAATCTCGAATTTTCAAACTCTTCTTACCTATTCTAATCCGAACCCAAAACCAATACCCTTCTTTCCTTCATCTGACCTTTTCAATTAAACCTAACGTAACTTCTTGTTGACGATCGGGCACACTAATACGACTTCGACTCTTCCGAGGCGGTTCAGATCATCTGTATCGAGCTACTTAAAACGAGAAGCTTAGACCTTTTCAATTTTCAGATAATCAAGTTTTCTCATTTTGATTGGTTTGTTGTTTGTTATTATAAAAACAAAAATTCACGCAATGAGAGAGAAAAAAATCGTGTACAAAAGTGCTTCTATTGTATTTAGTTTGCTGATATAGTACAAAAAAAAGTTATACAAGTTTGAAAAAAAAAAATTCCGAAAAAAAAAATTCGAAAAAAAAAAAAGTGATTTATGCAATTCAATTGTTAGTTGATCGTCAAGCTTTGAGTTGATATAGTTTCCGATCCATCTTCTATCCTACTCTTCCTAATACGCCACACTTTTAACCCAATTCCTATTCTTTCACCTACCAAACCGAATACATCAATCACTTGTTACCCTTTTGAACCGACCACCTAGACCAAGGACTAAGCCTTAACGAATCGCTTACGAAATCACGAGAAAAGGTTAAGAGAGGTAAAAGGCACGAGAGTTGTAAGTGCAATAGAGTGGAGGTAAAAGCCTAATTTCGAGTGCAAACACGAGTGTGAGAGAAACAACTTCTTTTCCTTTTCGAGATTGTGAGCTTTTGTGGTGAGGTTTACTTTAATAACGTTTTAATGTCACAAGAGTCGATCATAACGTGGAAGATCGTCCGAAGACAACCCATTCGCAACGTCCCGACTTAAACATGCAAGCCTTATTACGAGAAATGGAGCGACTCCTAGATCAAGGCTCAATCCCATCGAAGACCGTTTGTTCCAAGTTGAAGTGAATGGCCAACGTGAAAGAGCACCCGAGGGGTTAGACCAAGACGGAGAGACCAAATCGAACCGGGAAGACGAAGGGTCCAAGACGATGAAGCAAATGACCTTAGTGATCTTGAAAGTGAACAAGAGTCTAATGCTAGTGATCGACGAGGCAACACCGACAACGAGATCAAGACGCGAAGATGATGATCTCAAGAACATTAAACCGACTATTCCACCGCTTTCAAGGTAGATCGGATCCGGAGGCCTATCTTGAGTGGGAAAAAAGATAGAGTTGGTGTTCGATTGTCACAATTACTCCGAGAATAAAAGGTGAAACTAGCGCAATAGAGTTTTCGGACTACGCAATGATTTGGTGGGAACAACTAACCACTAGTCGGGCGTAATGTTGAACGCCCTATCTCTACATGGACCGAAATGAAGGCGGTGATGAGGCGACGATTTATCCTGCATGTACTACCACCGGATTGCACCAAAACTCCAAAATCTCACACAAGGGTCCAAAAGTGTTGAGGATTACTACAAAGAGATGGAAATCGCGATGATTCGAAAGGATGTCCAAGAAGATCCCAAGCAACGATGGCGAGATTCTGGCTGGTCTAAATCGAGATATAGCAAACGTGGTGGAATTACAACACTACATTGAAGTGGTTGATATGGTCCATATGGCCATCAAGGTGGAAAGACAACTCAAGAGAAAAGGCCCAAGTCGAGGGTTTCCACTTCCAACCCTTCAATGTGGAGCCAAGGATCAAGCAAAGGACCCGCCAATCCTCGAGGGAAGGAGACCACGGTACCTCCAAAAACCAACAAGCCCATCGCCGAAATGAACAAAGGCAAGGCACCCGAATCGTCATACAATCGAAATCGGGATATTAAGTGTTTTAAGTGTCTCGGAAGAGGCCACATAGCAAGCCAATGCCCAAATCGAAGGACCATGGTATTGCGGCCGATGGCGAGATCGAAACGGAGGATGAGGAGGAGAAAGAATCAATCAACTCAAGTCGAGGAGGACGTGGAACAACCCATGGAAGGAGAACTACTTGTTGTAAAATGAAGTCTAAGTCTCCAAGGCGCGGAGAATGATCTCCAACGAGAGAATATCTTCCACACTCGGTGCCAAGTTGGAGGCAAAGTCTCAGAAGGCCATTATCGACGGAGGCAAATTGTACCAATGTAGCAAGTACCATGATGGTTGAAAGACTTGGTTTACCTACTACCAAGCATCCGAGCCCCTACAAACTACAATGGCTCAATGACGGAGGAGAGCTTAAGGTAACAAAGCAAGTACTTGTCTCTTTCAACATCGGCAAGTATTCGGATGAAGTTCTTTGTGACATCGTACCGATGCATGTGGGGCATTTGCTACTTGGCCGACCGTGGCGCTTTGATAGACGAGTTCAACACGACGGGTATGCCAACCGTATACATTCAAATTCATGGGAAAGAATGTGACGTTGGCGCCATTGACTCCCAAACAAGTGTATGAAGACCAAATCAAGCTAAAAGCTTCTATTGAGCAAATGAGAGAAAAGAAAAGAAAGTTGTAAAAAATAAAAGAAGAGAAAATAAGAAAAGAAAACAAAAGAGAGTGACAAGAAAATATCCAAGAAAAGAAGAAAAGAAAAGAAAATCGAGAAAATGAGTATTTTTGCAAGAGTTAGTGATGTGAGGAAGGCTTTGGTGATGAATCGGACTGTTCTTGTACTTTTGTACAAGGAAGCATTAATTTCTACTAACGATTTACCCGATACCCTACCCCCTCCTATTTTGTCTTTGTTGCAGGATTTCCAAGACATTTTTTCGGAAGAAACCCCGAGTGGTCTTCCACCACTTCGTGGAATCGAGCATCAAATTGATTTCATGCCGGGAGCAGTTATTCCAAATCGACCTGCTTACCGAGCCAATCCGGAGGAGACCAAGGAGTTGCAAAGACAAGTCAATGAGCTAATGGAAAAGGCTAAATTCATGAGAGCCTAAGTCCCCGTGGTTGTTCCCGTATTATTGGTACCGAAAAAGATCAACATGGCGCATGCGTGGATTGCCGAGCCGTTAACAAGATAACAATCAAATACCGTCATCCCATTCCTCGCTTAGATGACATGTTAGATGAGCTTAGTGGGGCCAAAGTGTTCTCAAAAATCGATTTGAAGAGTGGCTACCACCAAATTCGGATGCGAGAAGGAGACGAATGGAAAACAGCATTCAAGACCAAGCACGGACTATACGAATGGCTGGTTATGCCTTTTGGCCTTACCAATGCTCCAAGTACGTTCATGAGACTAATGAACCATGTCTTAAGGCCTTTCATCGGTAAGTTTTGTGTGGTATATTTCGACGATATATTGATTTACAAAGAAATCTATGGAAGAACATGTAAGTCATCTCAAATCTTTTAGAAGTTTTGCGAAAAGAGACCTTATATGCTAATTTAAAGAAATGTTCTTTTTGTTCTAACAAAACTGTTTTTCTAGGATTTGTAGTTAGTGCGGATGGTCTTGAGGTAGACCAAGAGAAGATTAAGGCCATACGAGATTGGCCAAGGCCTACGAGCGTTACGCAAGTTCGAAGTTTCCATGGCCTAGCAAGTTTCTACCGATTTATTCGTTTGAATTTTAGCACAATTGCTGCTCCACTTACAAGTGTTATTAAGAAAAATTCTTCTTTTATTTGGACCGATGAACAAGAGAAATCATTTATAAAATCAAAGATTGTCTCACTAACGCTCCTTTGCTTGCCCTTCCAGATTTCTCAAGACTTTTGAGATCGAGTGTGATGCTTCGGCATTGGAATCGGGTCGTGTTGACACAAGACGGACGTCCCGTGGCTTACTTTAGTGAAAAACTCAATGGAGCCGTACTCAACTATCCGGTGTATGATAAAGAGATGTACGCGCTTATACGAGCCCTTGAGACATGGCAACATTACTTGTGGCCTAAGGAATTCGTTATTCATTCCGATCATGAAGCCTTGAAGCACATCAAAGGCCAACATAAGTTGAACCGACGCCACGCCAAGTGGGTTGAATACCTTGAGTCGCTTCCGTATGTCATCAAATATAAGAAAGGTAAAGATAATATTGTGGCTGATGCGCTTTCAAGAAGGTATACTCATTATCATATTTGGATTCTAAGATTCTTGGTTTTACATTATTAAAAGATTCCTATGTAAACGATTCCGATTTTGGAGAGATATTTGTTTTTTGCGAGAAAGGTCCTTTTGAAAATTTTTATAGGTACGAGGGCTATCTTTTCTGAGAAGGTAAACTATGCATTCCTTGTGGATCTGTTCGAGACCTATTAGTGCATGAGGCGCATAGTGGCGGGCTTATGGGACACTTCGAAGTCAATAAGACACTAGCCACTCTCCATGAACATTTTTATTGGCCGCGGATGCGAGAAGATGTGGAGCGAGTTTGATAAAGGTGTATAGCCTGCAAAAAGGCTAAATCAAAGGTTCAACCCCATGGCTTGTACACACCATTGCCCATTCCTGAAGCACCGTGGATTGACATCTCCATGGATTTTGTTCTCGAACTTCCGCGCACAAAAACGGGGAAGGATTCTATTTTTGTTGTTGTTGATAGATTTTCAAAAATGTCTCATTTTATTGCCTGTACTAAGACTGACGATGCCGTTCATGTTGCGAACTTCTTTTTTAGGGATATTGTTAGACTACATGGCATTCCTCGTACGATCATGTCGGACCGAGATGCAAAATTTTTAAGTCACTTTTGGAGGTCTTTGTGGGGTAAATTAGGGACCAAACTTCTGTTTTCGACCACCTGCCACCCCCAAATCGATGGCCAAACGGAAGTTGTCAATAGAGTTCTATCTACTTTACTTGGGCCATCGTTCGAAGAATTTGAAGACGTGGGAGGACCGTCACCCCATATTGAGTTTGCATATAATCGTTCTGTCCATTCTGCGACTAAATTCTCCCCATTTGAAATTGTTTACGGTTTTAATCCTTGACTCCTTTAGATCTATTGCCTTTACCTCTTGATCGGTTTGTCCATGTAGATGCGAAGAAAAAGGCAGATTTTGTCAAGGATTTACACAAGAAGGTGCGGGCCAATATCGAGGCTAGGGATCGAGTCCTATGTGCGTAATGCTGAACAAAGGCCAAAACAGTAGTTTTGAACCCGGAGATTAGGTGTGGGTTCATATGCGAAAAGAAAGGTTTCCGGCTCAATAAAGTCGAAGTTATTGCCGAGAGGAGATGGGCCGTTTCAAGTTTTGGAATGAATAAACGATAATTTTATAAACTTGATCTCCTGTGTGAGTACAATGTAAGTACTACCTTTAATGTAGCTGATCTCTTTTCTATGATATAGGTGACGATTTGGGGGCAAATCGCTTCGAAGAGAGGGGGAATGATACAACCACACCTCCCGAGTTGTCGGCTGCCAATGAAGATCCTCTCGAATTGCCCGTAGGACCGATCACCCGAGCTCGAGCAAAGAGATTCAAAGATGCAACAACAACCTTAGTTGATAGAGTTTGGGGTGAAACCGTTGCTGGACTTCTTGAAAGCTCTTGGACCAGCAAGCCAAGCAAACCATGCATACTCCTTCAAGCTCAAATCAGCTCAACTTCAACTTAACTTAGCTCAACGAGCTCGTTTCAGCTCATTTCATTATTGCGTTTATTATGCTGGAATAAATCATTTAAGTTGCTGTTAGTTTTATTAGTTATTTGTTTTAATAATTAATTTGTCATAATCTGGACATGTTTTAATTATGTTCTAAATTAAGTACTTAATTAATTAGGACCAATTAAATATGTCTTAACTATTACAAAGATTAATTATGTCCAGCCTAATTTATGGTGCAAGTTTTATTTATGTTGCCGAATTTAATGTGTCTAAAAGGGATTTAATTTGCTGAATTAAATGTTGTAGGTACATTACCCCTTGGACGGCATAGGTGCATGGATGATTTAAAATTGGTGTGCTGATCTTTGGTGTTCCCTAAGTGACCATTCAGCCAAACCTTACAACTCTTCAAGAAGACCGATTGGCTGCCCAAGACAAATTAAGGCTGTTCACACCCACCTGATTATTCCTTTCACACCAAGGGCTGTTCGGTTTTGTTTGTTCACACATGTGGCTGTTCAAATCGGTTTGTTCACATTCTAAGACTATTGAAGTGCTCTAGACAGCTCCTTAATCACATGAACATTCGGCTGAATCAAGCAGCAGCATTAATTCCAAATTCAAGCATTTGGCCGAACCTATTGATGGCATTTCAGCTCCCAAACAATTCATTCAATTTTTCTATTGAATCAAGGCATCTAAAAGCTGCCCCTTCTCCATGCACAAGAAACTTCAAGGAAGCTTCATAAAAATTCTGGAATTTTCAGCAACCATTTAGCTATCTCAAGAGCCTATTAGGCTATCCCTTGCATTCACTATAAATTGTGGCTTGTGTTACTTTGTAAAGAACTTTTGGACTTTTTTAATGTTATGCTGCCAAATTTGTTAGGCAAAACTTTTTCAAATTTTGTTCAAAGATTCGATTGGCTTCCTAGCGTTCTAGTGTGTCAGCCGTTGCTCTTTGTCGAAACCGAACTTATCACTACTCGTAGTGTGGCGTTCAAACATACCGAGGTTCCTATCTTGTTAGATAGTGGGTCGAGGTTTTTCCTTTACCAATTCCAAACCGAACTAAAAGAGCTTATAAACAACGGGTCGATACCAAATTGGTATTGGTTCTTGTTTGCACTTTTTGTTCAACCCCATTTCTCCATTTACCTAATTGAACCAATTCCTTCATCCATATCTATTCGGACTCCAATCCCGAATTTTCAAACTCTTCTTACCTATTCTAATCCGAACCCAAAACCAATACCCTTCTTTCCTTCATCTGACCTTTTCAATTAAACCTAACGTAACTTCTTGTTGACGATCGGGCACACATTTTACCCACAATTTTTAATAAGACCTCTTGTCCAAAACCCCTAACTTCTTAAGTCCAAAATTCAAAAATTCTTCCGGGTTTTGGCCAACACATGGGCCTTCCATAAGCCCATTTACACCCTCCAATTATGAATTTCACAATCAAATACCTAATTTTAAACACTTTACCAAAATATCGAGAATCACGACAAAACTCAAAAATCAAGATATTACAACTCTACCCTCCTTAAAGAAATTTCGGCCTCGAAATTTTTACCTGCTCCAAATAGTTGAGGGTATTGCTGACACATTGCTTCCTCGGTCTCCCAAGTAGCTTCTTCTTTGCCATGGTTTCTCCAAAGTACCTTCACTAATAGGACTGACTTCCTTCTCAGCACCTTGACGTCATGATCAAGTATTTGCATGTGTTCTTCTTCAAGGTCAAATCCGATCAGTATTTTGATTTCTCGAATCGCACGATATGAGTTGGGTCGAATGATATCGCCTTAGCATGGACACATGAAAATGTCATGAATACGATCCAACTCGAGGTAACTCTAGGTGATAAGCCACCACCCTATCCGCTTAATAATTCGATAAGGCCCAATAAACCGTGGACTCAACTTGCCCTTCTTACCAAATCTCAATAAGCCCATTGGGCAATTTTTTAAAATGAAATTAATTTTTAAAAATTTAATGAAAATTAAAAAAAGGGGTTAAAAGCAAGTGAAAAAATTTAAAAAAGCAAACAAAATTTTTCAAAAATTTAAAATTTTTACCCACCAAAAACAAAGAAAAATTTTTAAATTTAAGCCGGGTTTAAAAATATTTTTAGATTTAAATTTAAAATTTAAAAATTTTTAAGGGAAAAAATTTTTTTTAAAATTAAAAATTAATTTAAATTTAAAGTTTTTACTTTGGAAAAAACAAAATTTTGGCCTATTTTGATTAAATTTTTTAAAAGTTTTTTAAAATTTAAAAAATTTTTAACCTTTTGTTTAAAAATTTCTTTAAATGGGAAAAACTGTAAAATTTTTCCCTTTTTGTAAAATTTACTTTAAATAAATCTGATTTATTTTAAAAAAGGTTGGGAATTTTTCCGGGGAGTTCTTTACCAAATAAATGATTTTTAAAGGGAAAACAATCCCTTTTGTTAAAACCCAAAGAAGCCTTAAAATTTTTAAAAATCCAACAATAATTTTAATTTTTGGTTAAAAATTTTTTTTTGGGTTTTAACCCAAATTTAAATTTTTGGGAAATGCTTTTATTTAATTAAAATTTTTAAAAATTTAAGGGTTTATTTTAATTTATTTTTTAATTCTTGTTTTTTCTTTAAAATTTAAACAAAAACCCCCTTTAAAAGGCCAATTTATTTCCCACTTAGGTTTTTTTCCATTTTTCCCGGGGGTAAAAATTTTTAGATTGTTAAAGGGTTTAATTTTAAGTTTAATATTTAAAAAAGGTTGGGAACCCAAAAATTTTTTCCAAATTTTATTGGTTTAAACTAAAAAGTTCAATAAAAAAACCCGGGGGAAAACCAGGGGGCCCATATTTAAGGGAAAACCAAAAATTAAGAAATTTTAAAGAAAATTAAAATTTAAAATTTTGGCAAAAAATTTTCAAATTTAAAAAAGAAAAAATTTTAATTTTTTAAAAAATTTCAAATTTTTAAATTTTAAAAAGGGGCAAAATTTTTAAAATTTTTTTTTTAAAATTTAAGAAATTTTTTGGGGTTTTAAAATTTAATAAATTGGCTTTAAGTTTAAATTAAAAATTGGGAAACCCTTTGACGTTTACTTTGGGAAAAAAAAGGGATTTAGCAAATAAAATGGGGTTTGAAAGTGGGCCCCAAAGGTGTAATAAAAGGGTTTAAAAATTTTTTTGGATTCTTACAATTTTTTAAATTCAAAAGTTAAAATTTCCCCTTTTTGGCCGAAATTTTTTTTTTTTCCTTGGGAAATTTGAAACAAATTTTTCGAAACCCCTTTTGGGAAATTCACAAAAACCCTTTAAAATTTTTCCCCAAAAGGTAAAAATTCGGGACAAATTTAAATTTGGCTTTCTTTAAATACATTTAATCTTTCATTGGGGAAAAAAAAAACCCCATCCTAAAACAAGGGTGTTTTTTAAAAATTTTAAACTTGGACCCAATAATTGGTTTAAAAAATTAAAAACATTAACAAATAAATTTTAAACATTTCAAAATTTTTTAAAAAAAAGGGAAACCCTAAAAAAGAAATTTTAATTTTGAAATTTTTAAAAACCTTTTATTTTCAAAGTTGTAACCTTTAAAAGGACAAAGCCAGAAAAATTTCAAAAGGGGTCCCTTTCCACAAAACCCCAAAAGGGTTTTCCCGGGGGTAAAGGGTTTTAAAAAATTTTCATATTTACCTTGCTCTTAAAAGGAAAAAATTTTTTAGGGATGTTTTCCCAAAAAAGTTTTCTTAAAATATGTAAAATTTTTTTTACAAAATGGGTTTAAACCCAAAAAAATTTTCTTTTAAAAAAAAAAAAAAGGAGTTTAAATTAAAGGGGTTGTGAAAAAATTTTATTTGAAAATTTTTGGAAAAGCCAAAAAATTTCCTTAAATTTGCCAAAATTTGGATTGGAAAAAGGGGGGTTTAAATTTTTAAACCAAAAATTTTTAAAAAATTTAATTTTTTTTCAAAAAAATTCCAAAAAAAATTTTACCAAAGAAACCAAAATTTAAATTTTAAAAAAAATTTTAACAAATTTAAAAACCAGGCAAAAAACAAAACCCAAAAGGTTTAAATTTCCAAAACAAACAAAAAAAAAATTTTAAAAATTAATTTAAAAAAAAATTTTTTAAAAAAAAATTTTGTTTTTGAAAAAAAAATTTAAAAAGGTTTATTTTCAAAAAAAATTTTCCAATGAAAAACTTTTACCAAAAAATTTTTCAAAAACACCAAATTGGGGTTTTTAAATTAAAAATTTTTTTCATAAAAAAAAAAAAAATTTTTTTTAAAAATAAACTTTTCCAAATTTAAAAAAAAAATTGAAAAATTTTAAAAAAAAAAAAAATTTTTTTTTTAAAAAAAAAGAAAAAATTTGGAAAAAACCAAATGAAAATTTGTTTCAAAAAATTTCAAAACCCCTTAAAAACAAAATTTTAAAATTCCCAAGAAAACCAAAAAAAAAATTTTTATAAACCCACCAAAAAAATTTTAACAAAGTAAGAACCAAAAAAATCAAAGTTTTCCCGTTTAACGAACATTTTCCCAAAACCAAAATTTGGGTTTTAAAAACCCCATTTTTAAACTTTTAAAAAAAATTTTAAAAACAAATTTTTAAGGTATTAAAAATTGGGCAAACTAAAGGAAATTTAAAAAATTCAAAAAAGGTCAAAAAAATTGGGTTTATAGAAATTTTAAAAAACCCATTTTTCCAAAAATTTTTTTTAATCCCGTTTTTTCAATTATTTTTTTTAAATAAAAAATTTCCCCGGGCTCCCAAAAATTTATTCCATTTCCTTTTAAAGTTTTTTTTTCCCCAAAAACCCTTTTTTAAAAATTTTTGGCCCCTTTTCCCTTTTTTTTTTTCCTTTTTTTTTTTTTCTTTTTTCCTTTTTTTTAAAAAAACAAAATTTTTAAAATTTTTAAAATTTTTCCAAAAAATTTAAAAACTTTTTATTCATGTATTTGGCAAATACATGAACTTGTAAACACCTTGAATCTGGTCATACATGCACCTAATTAAATGTTGTTCATTCATGCATGTGGGATGTCCAAAAGAGATGTTTCTTCAAGCATTCATTCTGCGTCCCATGAGCATTGTACCTACAAGAAATAAAACAATTCATAAGATATCATGTGAACACACATAAATTCAGCACAATGTGAACACATTTAAGTTATGTGATATCTATGACATATCAATAACAAATATTAATATAAGACAAGTTTAATGCTTAAATAAATATGTGCAAATTTTATTTAATGCATTAAAGACAAAACCGAAGTTAAACTAAAATGAGCTAAGCTTTAGCTCGTGAGCTAAAGTTGAGTGAGATTAAACTCCTAAGTGAAGGTGAGCAAGGTTTAGCTCGTGAGCTGAATATGAGCTAGGAGTGAGCTCGGTTTAGCTCAGGCAAGTTGGATTGAGCTCGAATAAGCTGGATTTGAGCTGGACGGAGCTAGTGGAGCTGGAAACGAGCTTGGATCAGCTTGCCAACATGTCAATGCTCGGCTTGACAGGCTTGTTCGATGAAGTTCGCTGGGCGTGCTCGTATCACTAATGGTTGTTTGAGATTCCGTGGAAGGATTTGTGTTCCAAAGGATACTGAGTTGATTCAGAATATTTTGCATAAGGCCCATAACGGAGGTATGTCAGTTCACCCGGGTAACACAAAAATGTATAATTATTTAAAGAAAATGTATTGGTAGAATGGCATGAAAAGAGATATATCAGAATTTGTGTCGAGATGCTTGATTTGCCAACAAGTAAAGGCTGAACACCAGGTACCTTCAGGTTTACTTCAGCCTATCTTAGTTCCCGAGTGGAGATGGGACAGAATTACTATGGACTTTGTGACAGGCTTGCCATTAACACTAAGAAAGAAAGATACTGTATGGGTAGTGGTTGACAGACTAACCAATCAGCTCATTTGATACGAACCGCCTCGGGGAGAGTCGAGTTGTATGCGAGTTTGTCTGATCGTCTACGAGAAAGTATCGTTCGGTTTGTTCAAAAAAAAAATATTTCTAAATAAATTATGCGGAAGCTATTCAAGGGGTTCAAATGAAGGGTTTAAAATATGAATATTAAGGTTCAGTTTAAAGTAAATGAAAGAATGGAAAGAAGGAACTCAAAAGCAAGCACGAACCAATATTAGAAAATATCGACCCAAATGCTTATAGGCTTTCAAGGCGAAAATGAAAATGATAGAACCTCGACCCACTACTTAACAAAGTAGGAACCTTGGTATATGGGTGAACGAAATAGGGTTGACGCCACTACTAGGTAGATAAGTCAACAAAGTCTCGAAAAAAGTTTAGAGAAGAAAATTCTCACAAGATTAAATTCAATAAAAATTTTGGCATAAAGTTTTCTTACAATTGAAAGAAAAACAAATATTTATAGGCACATAGATGACCATTCAAATTCGGCATCTAGGTGTTCACACAATAATAAAAACGTTCACACTAATGTATTAAAATAGTTCATAAATTCGGCAGATTCATAAACTAGTTGAATGGAAACTTTCTTCCCCCTAAGTGTGTGCATGAATGCTTAATCATAAAGAAAGGCTTCAAGTGACTTGTATGTGCACCAAAGGTTGCATTCATCTCCTTGGGACGTTCATGCACTTTTATGGAACAGTATCCTCATAATTAAACTCTTTAATAGCATGTAGGTTCATAAATGGCAGCATGAACCTAGTAAATTCGTTCTCCCCTTTGTACATACACTTAATTCAATCAATGTGTTGAATTCGTTCTTGAACCCATCCATGCATGTGTAGTAGCTTATAGGTCAATTCAAAGTGTGAACAGCTACTTCTTGGCCGAATAAGTGCCTTGGAAAGTTAGGAGACAGCCACCATACATGCACTTAAGCCATTCATGCATTCTATCATCCCATGCATTTGATCCATTCATGGACTAGCCTTTAATGTCCATACATGCATTCAACACATGCATGAATTTGTAGAAACCTTGCATCTAGCCATACATGCACCAGCATATAATACTTCTTCATTCATGAGTGTGGAATGCCCAAAAGAGATGCTTCTTCATCCATACATTGTACCGTCCAAAGGGATGTACCTACATGAAATAAACAAGTCATTAAGATATCTCATGAACACTCATAAATTCGGCATGATGTGAACACATTAATGTCATGCATTAATTCAGCTATGTGAACATAATCAATTTATGTAATGACTATGACATATTAATAACAAATATTAATATAAGACAAGTTTAATGCTTAAATAAATATGTGCAAATTTTTATTTAATGCATTAAAGACAAAACAAAGTTTAAACTAAAATGAGCTAAGCTTTAGCTCGTGAGCTAAAGTTGAGCTGAGGCTAAACTCCTAAGCTGAAGTTGAGCTAAGGTTTAGCTCGTGAGTTGAAAGTGAGCTAGGAGTGAGCTCGGTTTAGCTCAGGCAAGATGGATTGAGCTTGAATAAGCTGGATTTGAGCTGGACAGAGCTCGTGGAGCTGGAAACGAGTTGGGATCAGCTTGCCAACATGTCATTGCTCAGCTTGATAGACTTGCTCGATAAAGTTTGCGGGGCGTGCTCGTATCATCATTTTATATCGGTACGCATCGATTCACTTGATAAGTTAGCTGAATTGTATATTTCTGATATTGTGAGACTTTATGGAGTACTTTATCGATTATTTCGGATAGGGATCTCAAATTTTATCGATTATTTCGGATAGGGATCTCAAATTTTATCGATTATTTCGGATAGGGATCTCAAATTTACTTCGCATTTTTGGAAGAAGTTACAAGAAGCTTTGGGTACAAAGCTGAATTTTAGTACCGCTCTTCATCCATAGACTGATGGACAACCTGAGAGAGTAATTCAAACACATGAAGATATGCTTAGATGTTGTGTTCTTGAATTTCAAGGTATTTGGGAAAAGTACCTAATTTTGGTTGAATTTGCCTATAACAATAGCTATCAGATGAGTTTGAAGATGGCACCTTATGAAGCATTGTATGGACGTAAATGTCGTACACCATTGTATTGGACTGAGCTTAAGGAGAATAAGATTCATGGAGTAGATTTGATTAAAGAAACCGAGAAAAAAGTGAAAGTAATTCGTGATTGTTTGAAAGTGGCATTGGATAGGAAAAAGTCATATGCAGATTTGAAAAGAAAAGAAATTAAGTATCAAGTTGGTGACAAAGTATTCTTGAAAGTATCACCATGGAAGAAGGTTTTGAGATTTGGTAGAAAAGGCAAGTTGAGTCCTCGTTTTATAGGACCGTATGAGATTACCAAAAGAATAGGGCCTGTTTGATGCGACCATAGCTCGGGAAATTACTACCTAATCCAAAGCTGCCACGAGGACCTATAACTCGATCACAAGCTAAGAAATTTCAAGAAGCATTAGCAAGCTATGTGGATCGAGCTTAGGGAGAGCATGAAGCCGAATCCAATAGCCATGCATGGAATAGCTCAATTGGCGTCACTTGTAATTTATTGCAAGTTGAACTTGAATTTTAATAAATTCATCTAATTCAACTCATCTTAGTTTATTTTAATTACTAGAGTTTTTGTTGAGCTTCATTTAATAAGTGTTGCTCTTAATTAATCTAATTACTAGGATTATTTATTGATGCATGGTTTAAGTTTAATTAATAATTTAACTAGTTCCTGGAATAATTGTTGCATAGATTAACCCATTTATCTAAGTTAAGTTTTAATGAGTGCATGTTCAATAAGTGCTTAAATGTGTTTAATAAGTTCAATTTAATGTGTTTAAATGCATATAACTCTTCAGCTCATAACTGTTACAATTCAAGGTTGTTACACATTCAATAAAGTGGCTTTTTAAGTCATTTTCAGTTACAAGCGAAGGGGCTGTTACAAATGAGGTTTTAACATCATTTAAGGAGCTTTAAGGAGCATTATACCATCCTTTTATTTCAGTAGCAAACTCTTCATCTACCAGCCATTTTTGCTACTTCAAAAATTAACTCAAAGCATTCAAAATGCCTTTAAAGAGCAAGTGTCTATTTGGCTAGCCAAGGAACAATGCAAGAGTCATTTTTCAAGCATTTATGATCATTCATTTAGCTGAATTGAAGAGAAATCAAGAGTGGAGTTATTTGGTTCAAGAATGTCAAAAGACTTGAACTTTATTTCAGTTTTTAATTAGCACATTAAGTTGAATTCTTGTGACTATTTGTCTAGCCTATTCTAGCATTATAAATAGGAGAAATTGATGCGAGCGTGCCCAACGAACCTCTTCGAACAAGTCTCCCTAGTCGAGCCGTGACATGTTGGCAAGCTGATCCCAGCTCGTTTCTAGCTCCACGAGCTCCATCCAGCTCAAATCCAGCTCATTCGAGCGCAATCTAGTTGCTTGAGCTAAATCAAGCTTACTCCTAGCTCATTTTCAACTCACGAGCTAAACCTTAGCTCAACTTCAGCTTAGGAGTTTAACCTCAGCTCAACTTTAGCTCAAGGGATAAAGCTTAGCTCATTTTAGCTTAAACCCGATTTTTGACTTTAATGGATTAAATAAAATTTGAATATATTTATTTAAGCATTAAATCTGTTTTATATTAATATTTGTTATTAATATGTCATAGATATCACATATCTTAAATGTGTTCACATTGTGCTAAATTTATGTGTGTTCACATGATGTCTTATGAATTGTTTTATTTCTTGTAGGTGCAATGCTCATGGACAGCGCAATGAATGCTTGAAGAAACATCTCTTTTGGACATCCCACATGCATGAATGAACAACATTTAATTAGCTGCATGCATGACCAGATTCAAGGTGTTTACAACTTCATGTATTTGTCAAATACATGAAGGCACAAAATACATGAATGTTTGGGTTCAAATGCACATTCGGTTACATGAATGAGGAAGATTCATGCATGAATGTATCTAGAAGATCCAATCCCTTTGGACGGCACACATTCATGCATGGAAGGAAATTAATGCAAGTTCATGTAGGGCTTGGTGCAATGTATGAAGAGGTGCATGTAGAATTGAGGTTCAATGGACGGCATTTAAGGGAGTACATGTACTGGAGACGTTCATGCAAGTAGGGGCTATTTAATGTTCATGGACCGAATTTATGGAGGAACATACATTGGGACGTTTCATGCATGATCCATGCATTTTCAAGCTAACCATTCAAGTATTCAAGGTGCATTAAAGCTTCATTCGGCCAAGGGGGATGATGGAACATTAAAGGGCTGCACATTCATTGATATTCATGATTTTTCTTCTAGTATTATCTAGGTGTTTATGGCCGAATTTCTTAGCTGAAGCTTGTCCATTCGGCTACTTTTATTTAGGCTATAAATATATGTTATTTCATTTTGTAAGAGGTTAGACTTTTCACTTAATGAAACTTTGTTAAACTTTCATGGAATTTGTGAGATTTCTTTCTCTCATATTTCGTTGAGGACTTCGTTGGCTTATCTAGGAAGCCTAGTGGCGTCAACCCTATTCTTCACTATCCCGAACTTATCACTATCAAATAGTGTGGCGTTCACCCATATACCGAGGTTCCTACTTTGTTAAGTAGTGGGTCGAGGTTCTATCATTTTCATTTTCACCTTGAAAGCGTATAAGTACTTGGGTCAATATTCCCTAATATTGGTTCTTACTTGCTTTTAAGTTCACCATCTTCCATAACCATCATTTATTAAACTACCTTCAATCTATTTTCATTCTTTTGTTTCTTTTAAAACCGAACCTTTAATATTCATATTTCAAACCCATCTTCAAACCCTTTTTAAAAAGCTTCCGCATTATTTAACCCAAAAACATCTTCTTTAAAAGAGCCGAATGATACTTTCTCATAGACGATCGGGCAAACTCGCATACGACTCGACTCACCCTGAGGCAGATCGTATGAAGCTTAGTGGTGCAAAATTATTTTCTAAGACTGATTTGAAAAGTGGGTATCATCAGATTCGCATGCGGGAGAGTGATGAGTGGAAGACCACGTTCAAAACCAAATACAATTTGTATGAGTGGCTAATGATGCCATTTGACCTCACTAATGCTCCGAGTACTTTCATGAGGTTGATGAACCATGTTTTGAGGTTGTCGTTTTTGCGTAGTTTATTTTGACGATATTTTGGTTTATAGTAAATCTTTATCTAATCATATTGAACATCTACAATCTGTGTTGGGAGTTTTAAGAAAAGAAGTGTTATATGCAAACCTTAAGAAATGTAACTTTTGTACTAACAAAGTTGTTTTTCTAGGTTTTGTTGTAAGTGAAAGTGGGCTTGAAGTGGATTAAGAGAAGATCAAGGCAATACGAGAATGGCCACGTCCGACCAATATCAGCCAAGTTTGAAGCTTTCATGGCCTTGCAAGTTTCTATAGGAGATTTGTACCAAACTTTAGCACACTTGCTACCCCATTGACTGGTATTATCAAAAAGAATACACCTTTTCTTTGGTCTGATGAACAAGAATCCTCTTTTGTTAAAATCAAAGAGTGTTGAACTAACGCTCCACTTTTATGTTTGCCGAATTTTAACAAAATTTTTGAGGTGGAATGTGATGCATCTGGAATAGGTATAGGTGCAATTTTAAAGCAAGATGGGTGATCGGTGGCTTATTTCAGTGAGAAACTTAACGGAGCTATGCTCAACTATCCTACCTATGACAAGGAAATGTCTGTGTTGATACGTGCATTTAAAACATGGCAGCATTATCTTTGGCCTAAAGAATTCGTTATACATAAGAATCATGGGGCTTTGAAGCATTTGAGAAGACAAACCAAGCTAAATAAACGTCATGTAAAATGGGTCGAGTTCTTAGAATCCTTTCCATATGTCATCAAATACAAACAAGGTAAGGAAAATATTGTTGCAGATGCTCTTTCGCGAAGGTATGCTCTTTTAAATTATTTAGATGTTAAATTACTTGGTTTTATTTATTTAAAAGAATTATATACTGACGATTCTAATTTTGGAGAGATTTATAAGTTGTGTGTGCAAGGTGCGTATGATAGGTACTATCGGCAAGATGGATTCCTATTTCGGGAAAATAAATTGTACATCCCAAAGGATCAATAAGAAATGTGCTAGTTCATGAAGCACATAGTGGAGGTTTAATGGGACATTTCAGCATAACTAAAACTTTAGCCATTCTTCAAGAACATTTCTATTGGCCAAAAATGAAACGAGATGTGGCTAAAGTATGTAGTCGCTGTATTGCTTGCAAGAAGGCGAAATCAAGAATTCAGCTGCATGGGTTTTATAAACCATTACCAATTCCGGAAGTACAATGGATGGATATTTCGATGGATTTTGTTTTAGGCCTTTCTAGAACAAAGAATGGAAAAGATTCTATTTTCATAGTAGTTGATAGATCTTCTAAAATGGTACATTTTATTGCATGTAACAAAACTGACGATGCTCTCAATGTTGCCAACTTGTTTTTTAGGGAGATCGTGCGTTTACATGGAGTTTCAAGGATAATCATTTCGGATCGAGACACTGAGTTTTTAAGTTATTTTTGGATCTACCTAGTGAGTATGGGGTTAGTGTGACTTTTAATATTACAGATTTATCCCTTTTTGATGTAGGTGACGATTTGGGAACAAATCACCTCGAAGAGGGGGGAATGATGCGACCATAGCTCAGGAAATTACTACCTAATCTATTAAGCTACCACGAGTGATACAACCACAACTCCCGAGTTGTCGGCTGCCAATGAATATCCTCTCAAATTGCCCGTAGGACCGATCACCCGAGCTCGAGCAAAGAGATTCAAAGACGCAACAACAACCTTAGTTGATAGAGTTTGGGGTGAAACCGTTGCTGGACTTCTTGAAAGCTCTTGGACCAGCAAGCCAAGCAAACCATGCATACTCCTTCAAGCTCAAATCAGCTCAACTTCAACTTAACTTAGCTCAACGAGCTCGTTTCAGCTCATTTCATTATTGCGTTTATTATGCTGGAATAAATCATTTAAGTTGCTGTTAGTTTTATTAGTTATTTGTTTTAATAATTAATTTGTCATAATCTGGACATGTTTTAATTATGTTCTAAATTAAGTACTTAATTAATTAGGACTAATTAAATATGTCTTAACTATTACAAAGATTAATTATGTCCAGCCTAATTTATGGTGCAAGATTTATTTATGTTGCCGAATTTAATGTGTCTAAAAGGGATTTAATTTGCTGAATTAAATGTTGTAGGTACATTAACCCTTGGACGGAATAGGTGCATGGATGATTTAAAATTGGTGTGCTGATCTTTGGTGTTCCCTAAGTGACCATTCAGCCAAACCTTACAACTCTTCAAGAAGATCGATTGGCTGCCCAAGACAAATTAAGGCTGTTCACACCCACCCGATTATTCCTTTCACACCAAGGGCTGTTCGGTTTTGTTTGTTCAAATCGGTTTGTTCACATTCTAAGACTATTGAAGTGCTCTAGACAGCTCCTTAATCACATGAACATTCGCTGAATCAAGCAGACATTAATTCCAAATTCAAGCATTTGGCCGAACCTATTGATGGCATTTCAGCTCCCAAACAATTCATTCAATTTTTCTATTGAATCAAGGCATCTAGAAGCTGCCCCTTACCATTCTCCATGCACAAGAAACTTCAAGGAAGCTTTATCAAAAATTCTGGAATTTTCAGAAACCATTTAGCTACCTCAAGAGCCTATTCGGCTATCCCTTGCCTTCACTATAAATTGTGGCTTGTGTTACTTTGTAAAGAACTTTTTGGACTTTTGTTAATGTTATGCTGCCAAATTTGTTAGGCAAAACTTTTCTCAAATTTCGTTCAAAGATTCGATTGGCTTCCTAGCGTTCTAGTGTGTCACCGCTGTTTTTGTCGAACCGAACTTATCACTACTCGTAGTGTGGCGTTCAAACATACCGAGGTTCCTATCTTGTTAGATAGTGGGTCGAGGTCTTTCCTTTACCAATTCCAAATCGAACTAAAAGAGCTTATAAACAACGAGTCGATACCAAATCGGTATTTGTTATTGTTTGCACTTTTTGTTCAACCCCATTTCTCCATTTACCTAATTGAACCAATTCCTTCATCCATACCTATTCGGACTCCAAACCCGAATTTTCAAACTCTTCTTACCTATTCTAATCCGAACCCAAAACCAATACCCTTCTTTCCTTCATCTGACCTTTTTAATCAAACCTAACGTAACTTCTTGTTGACGATCGGGCACACTAATACGACTCGACTCTTCCGAGGTGGATCGTATCAACGAGGACCTATATAACTCAATTACGAGATAAGAAATTTCAAGCGTTAGCAAGCTATGTGGATCAAGCTTGGGGAGAGCACGAAGCTGAATCCAATAGCCATGCATGGAATATCTCAATTGGCGTCACTTGTTTATTGCATGTTGAACTTGAATTTTAATAAACTCATCTAATTTTAAATGAGTTGCTGGACTTTATTCAACTCATCTTAGTTTATTTTAATTACTAGAGTTTTTGTTGAACTTCATTTAATAAGTGTTGCTCTTAATTAATCTAGTTACTAGGATTATTTATTGATGCATGGTTTAAGTTTAATTAATTATGCTTCTATTAATTTAACTAGTTGCTGGAATAATTGTTGCATAGGATTTAGCCCATTTATCTAAGTTAAGTTTTAATGAGTGCATGTTCAATAAGTCCTTAAATGTGTTTAATAAGTTCAATTTAATGTGTTTAAATGTAGGTAACTCTTCAGCTCATAACTGTTACAATTCAAGGTTGTTACACATTCAATAAAGTGGCTTCTCAAGTTATTTTTGGTTACAAGCAAGGGGGATGTTAAAATAAGGTTTTATACATCATTTAAGGAGCTTTAAGGAGCATTATACCATCCTTTTATTTCAGAAGCAACCTCTTCATCTACCAGCCATTTTTACTACTTCAAAAATTAACTCAAAGCATTCAAAATGTCTTTAAGGAGCTGGTGTCTATTCGGCTAGCCAAGGGATAATTCAAGAGTCATTTTTCAAGCATTTATGGTCATTACTTCAGTTGAATTGAAGAGAAATCAAAAGTGGAGTTAGTTGTTTCAAGAATGTTAAAAAGACTTGAACTTTATTTCAGTTATCACGTTAAGTTGAATTCTCGTGACTATTCGTCTAGCCTATTCTAGCATTATAAATAGGAGAAATTAGCCTTTGTAAAAGGACTTTTTTTTGATGAATTTGATCATATCTTATTACTTTGTGAGTGTTCAACTCCCTTTGTTCTCCAAAGACTGAGTTGGCTTATGAAGCAACCCTTGTGGCATCAATTCTATTTATTTTTCAAACTTATCACTTGTATCCAAGTGTGGTGTTCACCATACCGAGGTTACTATCTTTGTAGATAGCGGGTCAATGATGCGAGCTTGGCTACGGAGCTAATTGCCGAACCCTTGGAGCTGCCATTGGGACCAATCTTTTGAGCCTGAGCAAGGAGGTTCCAAGAGTCTATTTCAAGCTACATAGATCGGACTTGGAAAGAAGGAGTGTTCAAACAGCAAGTGAACAACTCAACAAGCTTATGTTGCAACATCCTACAAGCTGATTTAGCTCGTTTCAGCTCAAAGGAGTTCAATTCGATACAAAGCTAACTCATTGAGCTGATATCAATTTATTTATTTTATGCATCTTTTGTGCTGAAATAAATTTATTAAGTTGTGTTAGTTAATTAGTTAAATTCCAGCTCAAATAATTAATTATTTTTAATGGTGTCTTAAATCTGGACATTTTTAATTTAGTATATTAAATATGTCTCATATTAATATATGTTTAATGTGTTTAGTTTAGGACATAATTTTAATGTGTCTAATTTAAAACAAATTAATTAGCTACTGCTAATTTATTTTGTCTAGCCTTTATTAAATCTGTCCTTGACAAATTAATGATGTCTTGCTTTAATTAAGTACTGCTGAATTTAATATGTCCTAACTCATTTAAGTGTTGTTTAAATTTGCAGCAAATACATGCATGGATCGGCCTAGGGAAGAGCTGAATCA
Source organism: Gossypium arboreum (assembly GCF_025698485.1). NCBI lineage: Eukaryota > Viridiplantae > Streptophyta > Magnoliopsida > Malvales > Malvaceae > Gossypium > Gossypium arboreum. The sequence continues at coordinate 57,883,236 of NC_069082.1, forward strand.
ACCTCATTATTTAGTTGACTTTTCATGCATATCAATAGCCCTTGAAGATTTAATTTCCAGATGTAGTAATTATACTCATTAAAGTGATGCCTTGGACATTTCAATGGTCATGCTTCTTCACCAAGGATTCAGCTGAATTGAGTTGTCCATTGAAGTCTGCTAAGCTAAGTTAAAAGCTTCATTGACTGTTCAACTAACCAAAGCACTGTCCAGCTACTAGCATGCATTTGGCAGAACATGCCAAGGGCCATTTTGAGCTCATTCATTTCTCCAACTGTTGAGGAAGCTTCAAGGAAACTTCCAAGTCATTTCCTAGCAATTTCCAACAGAATTTAGAGCTACCTAAGAGACCATTCGGCTAGCTCTTCATTTGCATATAAATAGTTGTTCAAATCATTATAAAAGAGACTAATGTCGAATTTATGCTGAATTGCTATTTTTGTGAGAGTGTTCAATCTTGTTTTTCTCCAAAGACTAACCTGATACGAACCGCCTCGGGGAGAGTCGAGTCGTATGCGAGTTTGCCCGATCGTCTACGAGAAAGTATCGTTCGATTTGTTCAAAAAGGATGTTTCTAAATAAATTATGCGGAAGCTATTCAAGGGGTTCAAATGAAGGGTTTAAAAAATATGAATATTAAGGTTCGGTTTAAAGTAAATGAAAGAATGGAAAGAAGGAACTCAAAAGCAAGCACGAACCAATATTAGAAAATATCGACCCAAATGCTTATAGGCTTTCAAGGCGAAAATGAAAATAATAGAACCTCGACCCGCTACTTAGCAAAGTAGGAACCTCGGTATAAGGGTGAAAGAAACAGGGTTGACGCCACTACTAGGTAGATAAGTCAACAAAGTCTCAAACAAAGTTTAGAGAAGAAAATTCTCACAAGATTAAATTCAATAAAAAATTTGGCAAAAAGTCCTTTACAAATGAAAGAAAACAAATATTTATAGGCACATAGATGACCATTCAAATTCGGCATCTAAGTGTTCACACAATAATAAAAACATTCACACTAATGTATTAAAATAGTTCATAAATTCGGCAGATTCATGTACTAGCTGAATGGACACTTTCTTCCCCCTTGGTTTGTGCATGAATGCTTAGTCATAAATAAAGGCTTCAAGTGACTTGTATGTGCACCAAAAGGTTGCATTCATCTCCTTGGGACGTTCATGCACTTGTATGGAACATGCATCTTCATAATTGAACACTTTAATGGCATGTAAGTTCATAAATGGCAGCATGAACCTAGTAAATTCGTTCTCCCATTTATGCATGCACTTAATTCAATCAATGTGTTGAATTATTGAGTTAATTCCTTCCCTTGGACGTTCTTGAACCCATCCATGCATGTGTAGTAGCCTATAGGTCAATTCAAAGTGTGAACATGTTCAAGGAGCTCTATGGTCAACATAGAATTAGTTAGCAGCTACTTCTTGGCTGAATAAGTGCCTTGGAAAGTTAGGAGACAGCCACCATACATGCACTTAAGCCATTCATGCATTCTATCATCTCATGCATTTGATCCATTCATGGACCAGCCTTTAATGTCCATACATGCATTCGACACATGCATGAATTTGTAGAAACCTTGCATCTAGCCGTACATGCACCAGCATTTAATACTTCTTCATTCATGAGTGTGGAATGCCCAAAAGAGATGTTTCTTCATCCATACATTGTACCGTCCAAAGGGATGTACCTACATGAAATAAACAAGTCATTAAGATATCTCATGGACACTCATAAATTCGGCATGATGTGAACACATTAATGTCATGCATTAATTCAACTATGTGAACATAATCAATTTATGTAATGACTATGGCATATTAATAACAAATATTAATATAAGACAAGTTTAATGCTTAAATAAATATGTGCAAATTTTATTTAATGCATTAAAGACAAAATCGAGTTTAAACTAAAATGAGCTAAGCTTTAGCTTGTGAGCTAAAGTTGAGCCGAGGCTAAACTCCTAAGTGAAGTTGAGCTAAGGTTTAGCTCGTGAGTTGAAAGTGAGCTAGAGTGAGCTCGGTTTAGCTCAGCAAGATGGATTGAGCTCGAATAAGCTGGATTTGAGCTGGGCTGAGCTCGTGGAGCTGAAGCGAGCTTGGATCAGCTTGCCAACATGTCATTGCTCATCTTGACAGACTTGCTCGATAAAGTTCGCGGGGCGTGCTCGTATCATTCCCCCCCTCTTTTAGGCGACTTGTCCTCAAGTCGAGCTGTTTATCCATGAGAGAACTTTGACTCGTGCATGGTTTTCCTCGATCAAATGGGATGGAAGATGTCACACAAACCTGAAAAATTCTTACCACAGCCGGTAAAAAGAAACTCAAAGGAGTCAAATTCAAATGTGTTCGATAGTTCATAAAATATTCATTCAATCTAACATATGCCAAAAATCTCAATTGGACAAAGCAAGCATACATAAATTTATCAAAGAGTTTCGTTAGACCATCGTTGCAAACATGAAGACTAAGTTGGATCAAGGGATAATTGGTTGTAAATGATGGCAGGCACTTAAACACATTATTCCTCATCCAAAAACATTTCAATATGTTTATTCAAAAATAACAATTCATGGGAATGTACACGCAAAGTGTACCATGGCCAATTGGAAACTAAATCACTCTTTCACTTATTAACAACATGATTTGTGTAATCACTTTCCAACACAAACGGATCACTACTAGGCCAAAGACAACAATCAATCACAACAAGGTACAAACAATTTCCAAACATCAAACCATCAAAAAGATTTTCAACAACATTCGAATAGAGTAAAGGTATTTGAAAATTTTCATAAACTTTACCTTGTCGATCTTGAAGAGAAGAAAATTTAGGATCGGTTTTACCTTTTTCAAACAAGATAAATCTTCTCTCTTCGGGCAGATAATGTAAAAAAACCTTTTAACTCGATCAACTTGGGTTGGTGACAAAGCACCATGACAGCTCGTGCTTTTTAAAGGGTTACATTCACAAAAATGTAAAAGGTTAGTTTCAATAGGAGGTATGGACTAAAAAGAAAAAAATAAATCATCGTTGAAATTTGATTCAAGTCCCAAAGCATAAGTCGATCTTACCTTCTCAAAATGGAACGAAAATTTCAGATGTGGCCAAACAAGGTGATTAGTAAACGAATCAAAATTGAAACCCAAATCATTGCATTTCACTTTCTTATCAAAAGTTCGAACATCAAGCAAACATAATTTGAATGCAAATGATGCCAAGTGCTTAATGTTTCCATAAAATGAATTCATGTAGCAAATACCAGGCTTGAACACACGAACTTGATTAGGAATTCCAACAAGCAACATATTAGAAAAAGATATAATTAACTCACCACACGAATTATATTTCACTAGTTTAAACACACATGTTGATTTGACAAAACCGAGCATACCAAAATGCAAAGGTTCATACTTCAAGAGTATTAATCGGAATGCAAATCACTACATGGAAATTTCACAAAAACTCAAAGATTGTTCATGAAGAACACAATTGCACATATCATGTGAAGATCTTTTAACATGGATGCCAAACAAAGAATTTTTAACGAACATGCAACTTTTCAAACAGGCAGATTTATAACAAATCAATTGAGAAGGCATATTTAAACATAAAGATTTAACACATGAGTTCAAAAAGTTTGCAGGGTCAAACACATCAGAATTTTTACGTGACAAACTTTGATCAAACATGTTCAAAATTCGCTTAGAGAAAACTAATCCAATGTTGTCAACAAATTTGCCAATGTAGTAATCGTCATAAGAAAAGTCAGATATGGCACCTTTTAAAAAAATTAGTTAACAACAATAAGTGAACAAAATTATCCAAATCAAGTGACTTTGACTCGATAAACAAAGAATCCTTACCTTCCTTACCTTCGATCGCAAGTGGGTGGTAGTCATTCGTGAACTTACCTTTTTCGAACAACCTAAAACACCTCTCGTTTGGAAGGTAATGTAGATGGAATTGGTCGCACAAACTTCTAGGAACCTGAAAAGTTAATTCATAAGAAGATCAAACATGTGGGTTAGTAGAAATAATCCTAACTTGCTCACTTGTTTTCTCACTCGATTCTTTTTCTTCTGAATCACTCGTTTCTTTTGTTTCAATTTCTTTTTCATATTCTTTTTCACTCTCAAATTTCTTTTCGTTCTCTTTTTCAATCTCATTTTCTTTTTCATTTTCTTTTTGCTTTTCAAAGGCTTTTTCAAGTTCTCTCAAGATTCGCTCATTTTCTCTCTTACTTGCCTCTTGCCTCTCTTTTCTTTTTATTTCTTTTTCTTTTTCTTCTTTTGCTTTTTCTTTTCTTTTCTTTGTTTTCTCTTTACAAGAATGTACAAAAGAACAATGAGAATACAAATCTTGTTCGAAAGATGAAGAAACTATTTGCATATGATTCACAATCAAAACTTCGTGAAGAATACTCCGAGTAAGATTTCTTTGAAGATCTAGTAGGAGTATGTCTTTCTCTTCGAACGCCATCTTGGAACTAATCAAAATTGTAATCGGCTTCTAGTCTTCTCGAATTTCTTGATGAAAAGGACTTCCGATCGAAGTCACTTCTCGAATTCATTGATGAATATGAGTCATAGTATGAATCTCTTTGTCTCGACGTAGATGACGAAAAGGAGTCACGATTGGAACCTTTTTTCAGGTAGTAGTCGGGGGTATATCTCCGTGGGGTTCTTGGTTCCGTTTTATGACTTGAAGAAACTCGATCACTTTGGTCTTGTTTAGTCGCCATTCTTCGCATTTCTTGCACCAAGTATTGGTATTCTGATTCGGTGAATGATACGAGCACGGCCCGCGAACTTCATTGAACAAGTCTGTCAAGCCGAGCATTGACATGTTGGCAAGCTGATCCCAGCTTGTTTCCAACTCCACGAGCTCCGTCCAGCTCAAATCCAACTTATTCGAGCTGAATCCATCTTGCCTGAGCTAAACCGAGCTCACTACTAGCTCACTTTCAACTCACGAGCTAAACCTTAGCTCAACTTCAGCTTAGGAGTTTAGCCTCAGCTCAACTTTAGCTCACGAGCTAAAGCTTAGCTCATTTTAGTTTAAACTCACATTAAATAAAAATTTGCATATATTCATTTAAGCATTAAACTTGTCTTATATTAATATTTGTTATTAATATGTCATTGTCATTATATAAATTGATTATGTTCACATAGTCGAATTAATGCATGACATTAATGTGTTCACATCATGCCGAATTTATGAGTGTTCATGAGATGTCTTAATGACTTGTTTATTTCATGTAGGTACATTCCTTTGGACGGTACAATGTATGGATGAAGAAACATCTCTTTTGGGCATTCCACACTCATGAATGAAGAAGTATTAAATGCTGGTGCATGTACGGCTAGATGCAATGTTTCTACAAATTCATGCATGTGTCGAATGCATGTATGGACATTAAAGGCTAGTCCATGAATGGATCAAATGCATGGGATGATAGAATGCATGAATGGCTTAAGTGCATGTATGCTGGCTGTCTCCTAACTTTCCAAGGCACTTATTCGCCAAGAAGTAGCTGCTAACTAATTCTATGTTGACCATAGAGCTCCTTGAACATGTTCACACTTTGAATTGACCTATAGGCTACTACACATGCATGGATGGGTTCAAGAACGTCCAAGGAAGGAATTAACTCAATAATTCAACACATTGATTGAATTAAGTGCATGCACAAAGGGAGAACGAATTTACTAGGTTCATGCTGCCATTTATGAACTTACATGCCATTAAAGTGTTTAATTATGAAGATACATGTTCCATACAAGTGCATGAACGTCCCAAGGAGATGAATGCAACCTTTTGGTGCACATACAAGTCACTTGAAGCCTTTCTTTATGACTAAGCATTCATGCACAAACCAAGGGGAAGAAAGTGTCCATTCAGCTAGTGCATGAATCACCAATTTATGAACTATTTTAATACATTAGTGTGAACGTTTTTTATTATTATGTGAACACCTAGATGCTGAATTTGAATGGCCATCTATGTGCCTATAAATATTTGTTTTCTTTCATTTGTAAAGGACTTTTTGCCAAAATTGTTAATGAACATTTGTTCTTGTGAGGTTGCTTCCTCTCATATCTCGTACAAGTTTCGAAAGACTTATCTGGCTTGTGCTAGTGGTGTTAATCATCTTGTTTGAACTTATCACCAATCTTGGTGTGGCGTTCACCTATCCATCTATCCATACTTCACCTTAACAATATAGGAACCGGGGTGACACTTCTTAGTGTTGAATCATTCCTGACGTTGAGTTCGTTTTCCATTCCCATCCTTCGAATTATTTTCTTGTTGTAACCAAACCGACCCATTTATCCATCACCCATCTTTGCTACACATAACCGAACCTATTACTAAACTTACCCTTCTTGAAACCTTCCTGATACGAGCACGCCCCACGAACTTCATCGAACAAGCCTGTCAAGCTGAGCATTGACATGTTGGCAAGCTGATCAAGCTCACTTCCAGCTCCACGAGCTTCGTCCAGCTCAAATCCAGCTTATTCGAGCTCAATCCAACTTGCCTGAGCTAAACCGAGCTCACTCCTAGCTCATATTCAGCTCACGAGCTAAACCTTAGCTCGACTTGACTTAGGAGTTTAATCTCAGCTCAACTTTAGCTCACGAGCTAAAGCTTAGCTCATTTTAGTTTAACTTCGGTTTTGTCTTTAATGCATTAAATAAAATTTACACATATTTATTTAAGCATTAAACTTGTCTTATATTAATATTTGTTATTAATATGTCATAGATATCACATAACTTAAATGTGTTCACATTGTGCTGAATTTATGTGTGTTCACATGATGTCTTATGAATTGTTTTATTTCTTGTAGGTACAATGCTCATGGACGGCGCAATGAATGCTTGAAGAAACATCTCTTTTGGACATCCCACATGCATGAATGAACAACATTTAATTAGGTGCATGTATGACCAGATTCAAGGTGTTTACAAGTTCATGTATTTGCCAAATACATGAATGCACAAAATACATGAATGCTTGGGTTCAAATGCACATTCGGTTACATGAATGATGAAGATTCATGCATGAATGTATCTAGAAGATCCAATCCCTTTTGACGGTACACATGCATGCATGGAAGGAAATTAATGCAAGTTCATGTAGGGTTTGGTGCAATGTATGAAGAGGTGCATGTAGAATTGAGGTTCAATGGACGGCATTTAAGGGAGTACATGTACTGGAGACGTTCATGCAAGTAGGGGCTATTTAATGTTCATGTTTTGAAGGTTCATGGACCGAATTTATGGAGGAACATACATTGGGACGTTTCATGCATGATCCATGCATTTTCAAGCTAACCATTCAAGTATTCAAGGTGCATTAAAGCTTCATTCGCCAAGGGGGATGATGGAACATTAAAGGGCTGCACATTCATTGATATTCATGATTTTTCTTCTAGAATTATCTAGGTGTTTATGGTCGAATTTCTTAGCTTCTAAGCTTGTCCATTCACCTACTTTTATTTAGGCTATAAATATATGTTATTTCATTTGTAAGAGGTTAGACTTTTCACTTAATGAAACTTTGTTAAACTTTTATGGAATTTGTGAGACTTCTTTCTCTCATATTTCGTTGAGGACTTCGTTGGCTTATCTAGGAAGCCTAGTGGCGTCAACCCTGTTCTTCACTATCCCGAACTTATCACTATCAAATAGTGTGGCGTTCACCCATATACCGAGGTTCCTACTTTGCTAAATAGCGGGTCGAGGTTTATCACTTTCATCCTCCATCTTGAAAGCCTATAAGCATTTTGGGCCGATATTTTCTAATATTGGTTCGTGCTTGCTTTTAAGAACCCTTTTCTTCCATATCCATCATCTATTTACTTCTTTCACTTTCCCTTCCAATTTAGCCGAATATTCATATTATTCTTATCCATAAACCATCATAGAACCATTATACATAGCTTCCGTCCTATTTTTTTCCATCAACTTCATTTCAAAAGTGAATTGAACGATACTTTCTCGTAGACGATCGGACAACTCAGCATACGACTCGACTCTCCCCGAGGCAGGTCACATCACTTCCGCTTATTCTAATCCATTATTTTACTTTTATTACTAAAATCTGAGGCATGAATGACTCTCTCGAACTACGATCGGGCAACTACGTGAATTCGACTCATCTACCCGGGCCGGATCACATCAGTGAACTCTTCGCGTGACATGATTTTTGTTGCTAAAAATAAAATGTTAGATCAAAAAACAAAATAAAAAAAATTAAGTACCTCACCACAAACCTCACAATTTCGCTCGGAAAGAAAAAGAAAAAAAAAGGTGTCACTCCCGCTCGTGTTTACACTCGTTTGGCTTTTACCTCCACTCGAATGATCTCACTCGCTCATGCCTTTTTCCGCTCCTTTCTCCTCTTATAACCTTGTAACGAACTTAGTATGACTTGATCTATAGTATTGTGGGTCAGTTTCAAATGGTTTTACAAAGGATAACATATGAGGGGTTACGGGTTGGCTAAAAGAAAAGGAAATTGGGTAAAAAAAAGTGTGGCGTGGATGAGATTAGAATAGAAGATGAATCAGGAACGATATCAAACCAAGGGCTTTGACATTCGAACAACAATCGAATTGCATTAAACACTTTTTTTTTAGATTTTTTTTCGAATTTTTTTTTGAATTTTTTTTCGAATTTTTTTTGAATTGTATAACTTTTTTTTGTACTATATTGACAAACTAAATACAATAAAACACTTTTGGACACTATTTTTTTTCTTCGGCTGCATTGATTTTTGTTTTTATAGCAACAACAGCTAACTAATCAAAATGAGAAAACTTCGGTATACAAATTGTTTTTTCTATACTCTTTTATTTTTCAGATCCTACTTACTTGCGTTCACTTGGACTAGCCCGGGATTAATTTCGTCGCACGATCTTCTCGTTTTAGTAGCTCTGATACCAAATGATACGAACCGCCTCGAGGAGAGTCGAGTCGTATGCGAGTTTGCCCTATCGTCTACGAGAAAGTATCGTTCGATTTGTTCAAAAAGGATGTTTCTAAATAAATTATGCGGAAGCTATTCAAGGGGTTCAAATGAAGGGTTTAAAAAATATGAATATTAAGGTTCGGTTTAAAGTAAATGAAAGAATGGAAAGAAGGAACTCAAAAGCAAGCACGAACCAATATTAGAAAATATCGACCCAAATGCTTATAGGCTTTCAAGGCGAAAATGAAAATAATAAAACCTTGACCCGCTACTTAGCAAAGTAGGAACCTCAGTATAAGGGTGAAAGAAACAGGGTTGACTCCACTACTAGGTAGATAAGTCAACAAAGTCTCAAACAAAGTTTAGAGAAGAAAATTCTCACAAGATTAAATTCAATAAAAAATTTGGCAAAAAGTCCTTTACAAATGAAAGAAAACAAATATTTATAGGCACATAGATGACCATTCAAATTCGGCATCTAGGTGTTCACACAATAATAAAAACGTTCACACTAATGTATTAAAATAGTTCATAAATTCGGTAGATTCATGCACTAGCTGAATGGACACTTTCTAATACGATCGCGACCTGGAGTGCATCAAGTTCGAGCAAGGACTCAATGGTGCTGCCTCAAGGACCAATTACGCGAGCTCGAGCTAAGTAATTCAAGGAGGCCATTTCGGCCTTAGTAAATCAAGTGTGGGGCGAGGCTTTGGTTGGAGAAATAGATCGAGTTGGGACCAGCTTAATAAAGTGTCCTTGCAACATTTTGCAAACTAATTTCAGCTCAATTTCCGCTCCTTGAACCCGTTCCAACTAAATTGAACTTTTATTTATTTCTTTTAGCTTTGCATTTAGTTTGCATTTTAATACTTGCATTTAAGCCTCTTAGTTTAATAAATGAGTTGCTGGTCATTAATACAACTCATCTTAGTTTAATTAAATGAGTTTATTTGATGAATTTAATTTAATGAGTTGCTTCTTTAATTAATCTAGTTACTAGGTTAATTTATTGGTGCATGAGTTAAAGTTCATTAAATACTTCTTTTAATTAACTAGTTGTTGGAATAAATGATGCATAAGTGTGTGTTCATTTATTTACATAGTTGTTAATTTGTTTAAAGCTTAATAATTGAATAAATGTGACGGTTACATATGTTTTAATTGTAGGTGACTTTTCAATTCACAAAGGCTGTTACGCATCCAATAAAGGAGACTTTTCAAGTTATTTTGGTTACAAAAGAGGGGGATGTTATAAAGGAAGCATTAAGCATCATTAAAAGAGAGTTTAAAGGAGCATTTCATGTCCTTTAAAATCTGGTAGCAGCTTGTTCAAATACCCCAACATTTTTTTTGCTACTTAATGGACAATTTATGCATTGCAAATTTCATTAAAGTGGCTGGAGTCTATTCAACTAGCCAAGGGAAAATCAAGAGTCATTTTTCAAGCCTTTAAGGACATTAATTCAGCTAGTTGAAGAGAGGAGTTATTGACTCTAGAATTTCAAAAGTCTTTAATTTATAATTAGCCCTTTAATAGCACTTTACTATGTGACCATTCGGCTAGCTCATTTTAGCCTTATAAATTCTTGTAACCAAGCCTTTTGGGAGACTACTTTTTGGAATATTTTTGTTAATGATATTCTGCCAAATTTGTAAGGCAATCTTTTCTCTGTTTTCGTTCAAAGATTTGTTGGCTACCTAGTGTTCTAGTTGTGTCATCCATTTTCTTTGTTGAAAACCGAACTTATCACTACTCGTAGTGTGGCGTTCAAACATACCAAGGTTCCTACTTTGCTAAGTAGCGGGTCGAGGTTCTCATATTCTCCATCCGACCACCATGAAAACTTATAAACATTTGGGTCAATATTTTCTAATATTGGTTCGTGTTTGTTTTTGAGATCATTTTCATTTCCATTCCATTCCATCTTTTCGTTTCATTATAACCAAACCTACAAAAACTTTATATCCATAAACCCATCTACATAAACTTCATATCCATAAACCCATCTTTGAATCCTTTTACATAGCTTCCGCCATTATTTACGTTAAAACATCCTTTTGAACAAATCGAACGCTACTTCTTCGTAGACGATCGGGCAAACTCACATACGACTCGACACACCCCGAGGTGGATCGTATCACTTTCTTCCCCCTTGGTTTGTGCATGAATGCTTAGTCATAAAGAAAGGCTTCAAGTGACTTGTATGTGTACCAAAAGGTTGCATTCATCTCCTTGGGACGTTCATTTACTTGTATGGAACATGTATTGATACGAACCATCTCGGGAAGAGTCGAGTCGTATGTAGATTGCCCGATCGTCTACGAGAAGTTACGTTAGGATTAGTTCAGTTGTAGGTATAGTCGAGTAGAAAGAGGGGTACGAATGGAATGGTAGGAACGAAAGGGAAGGATAAAAAATGGTATGAACAAATTGGTCGGTTTAGGTTCGATTAGGTAAAGAAGGAAGAACGGGTTTGAACTACTAAAGGGACTTTCAAGAACCAATTACCGAAATGGTATCGGACCTGTTGAGTTAGCCTTTTGTGTTCGGTTATAGGTTTGGTAAGGGAAACCTCGACCCACTATCTAACAAGATAGGAACCTCAGTATGTTGAACCTTTGATTTAGCCTTTTTGCAGGCTATACACCTTTCGCAAACTCGCTCCACATCTTTTCTCATCCGCGGGCAATAAAAATGTTCATGGAGAGTGGCTAGTGTCTTATTGACTCCGAAGTGTCCCATAAGCCCACCACTATGCGCCTCATGCACTAATAGGTCTCGAACAGATCCACAAGGAATGCATAGTTTACCTTCTCAGAAAAGATAGCCCTCGTACCTATAAAAATTTTCAAAAGGACCTTTCTCACAAGAAACAAATATCTCTCCAAAATCGGAATCGTTTACATAGGAATCTTTTAAAAATGCAAATCCAAGAATCTTAGAATCCAAATATGATAACAGAGTATACCTTCTTGAAAGCACATCAGCTACAATATCATCTTTACCTTTCTTATATTTGATGACATGCGGAAATGACTCAAGGTATTCAACCCACTTCGCGTGGCGTCGGTTCAACTTATGTTGGCCTTTGATGTGCTTCAAGGCTTCATGATCGGAATGAATAACGAATTCCTTAGGCCACAAGTAATGTTGCCACGTCTCAAGGGCTCGTATGAGTGCGTACATCTCTTTATCATACACCGGATAGTTGAGTACGGCTCCATTGAGTTTTTCACTAAAGTAAGCCACAGGACGTCCGTCTTGTGTCAACACGGCCCCGATTCCAATGCCCGAAGCATCACACTCAATCTCAAAAGTCTTCGAGAAATTTGGAAGGGTAAGCAAAGGAGCGTTAGTGAGGCAATCTTTGATTTTTATAAATGATTTCTCTTGTTCATCATTCCAAATAAAAGAAGAATTTTTCTTAATAACACTCGTAAGTGGAGCAGCAATTGTGCTAAAATTTGAAACAAATCGTCGGTACAAACTTGCTAGGCCATGGAAACTTCGAACTTGCGTAACGCTCGTAGGCCTTGGCCAATCTCGTATGGCCTTAATCTTCTCTTGATCTACTTCGAGACCATCCGCACTAACTACAAATCCTAGAAAAACAGTTTTGTTAGAACAAAAAGAACATTTCTTTAAATTAGCATATAAGGTCTCTTTTCGCAAAACTTCTAAAATAGATTTGAGATGACTTACATGTTCTTCCATAGATTTGCTGTAAATCAATATATCGTGAAATATACCACACAAAACTTACCGATGAAAGGCCTTAAGACATGGTTCATTAGTCTCATGAACGTGCTTGGAGCGTTAGTAAGGCCAAAAGGCATAACCAACCATTCAGATAGTCCGTGCTTGGTCTTGAATGCTGTTTTCCATTCGTCTCCTTCTCACATCCGAATTTGGTGGTAGCCACTCTTCAAATCGATTTTTGAGAACACTTTGGCCCCACTAAGCTCATCTAACATGTCATCTAAGCGAGGAATGGGATGACGGTATTTGATTGTTATCTTGTTAACGGCTTGGCAATCCACGCACATGCGCCATGTTTCGTCTTTTTTCGGTACCAATAATACAGGAACAGCACAGTGACTTAGGCTCTCGCGAATGTAGCCTTTTTCCATCAGCTCATTGACTTGTCTTTGCAACTCCTTGGTCTCCTCCGGATTGGCTTGGTAAGCAGGTCGATTTGGAATAATCGCTCCCGGCACGAAATCAATTTGATGCTCGATTCCACGAAGTGGTGGAAGACCACTCGGGGTTTCTTCCGAAAAAATGTCTTGGAAATCTTGCAACAAAGACAAAATAGGAGGGGGTAGGGTATCGGGTAAATCGTTAGTAGAAATTAATGCTTCCTTATACAAAAGTACAAGAACAGTTCGATTCATTACCAAAGTCTTCCTCACATCACTAACTCTTGCAAAAACACTCATTTTCTCAATTTTCTTTTCTTTTTCTTCCTTTTCTTGGATATTTTTCTTGTCACTCTCTTTTGTTTTCTTTTTCTTATTTTTCTCTTCTTTTATTTTTTTACAACTTTCTTTTTCTTTTTCTCTCATTTTCTCAATAGAAGCTTTTAGCTTGATTTGGTCTTCATACACTTGTTTGGGAGTCAATGGCCCCAACGTCACATTCTTTCCCATGAATTTAAATGTATACCGGTTGGTATACCCGTCATGTTGAACTCGTCTATCAAACTACCACGGTCGGCCAAGTAGCAAATGCCCCGCATGCATCGGTACGACGTCACAAAGAACTTCATCCGAATACTTGCTGATGTTGAAAGAGACAAGTACTTGCTTCGTTACCTTAAGCTCTCCTCCGTCATTAAGCCATTGAAGTTTGTAGGGGCTCGGATGCTTGGTAGTAGGCAAACCAAGTCTTTCAACCATCATGGTACTTGCTACATTGGTACAGCTGCCTCCGTCGATAATGACGCTACAGACTTTGCCTCTGACTTGGCACCGAGTGTGGAAGATATTCTCTCGTTGTAGATTATTCTCCGTGCCTTGGAGACTTAGACTTTGTTTTACAACAAGTAGTTCTCCTTCCATGGGTTGTTCCACGTCCTCCTCGACTTCGGAAGCCGATTCAGATTCTTTCTCCTCCTCATCCTCCGTTTCGATCTCGCCATCGGCTCGCAATACCATGGTCCTTCGATTTGGGCAATGGCTTGCTATGTGGCCTCTTCCGAGACACTTAAAACACTTAATATCCCGATTTTGATTGTATGTCGATTCGGGTGCCTTGCCTTTGTTCATTTCGGCGATGGGCTTGTTGGTTTTTGGAGGTACCGTGGTCTCCTTCCCTCGAGGATTGGCAGGTCCTTTACTTGATCCTTGGCTCCACTTTGAAGGGTTGGAAGTGGGAAACCCTCGACTTGGGCCTTTTCTCTTGAGTTGTCTTTCCACCTTGATGGCCATATGGACCATATCAACCACTTCAATGTAGTGTTGTAATTCCACTACGTTCGCTATATCTCGATTTAGACCAGCCAGGAATCGCACCATTGTTGCTTCGGGATCTTCTTGGACATCCGCTCGAATCATCGCGATTTCCATCTCTTTGTAGTAATCCTCGACACTTTTGGACCCTTGCGTGAGATTTTGGAGTTTTGGTGCAACTCCCGGTGGTAGTCTGCAGGATAAATCGTCGCCTCATCTCCGCCTTCATTTCACCATGTAGAGATAGGGCGTTCACCGTTACGCCTCCGACTAGTGGTCGATTGTTCCCACCAAATCATGGCGTAGTCCGAAAACTCTATTGTCTGCTAGTTTCACCTTTTTATTCTCGGAGTAATTGTGACAATCGAACACCAACTCTATCTTTTTTTCCCACTCAAGATAGGCCTCCGGATCCGATCTACCTTGAAATGGTGGAATAGACAGTTTAATGTTCTTGAGATCATCATCTTCGCGTCTTCGATCTCGTTGTCGGTGTTGCCTATGTCGATCACTAGCATTAGACAAGATCACTTTCAAGATCACTAAGGTCATTTGCTTCATCGTCTTGGACCCTTCGTCTTCCCCGGTTCTGATTTGGCCTCTCTCGTCTTGGTCTAACCCCCTCAGGTGCTCTTTCACGTTGGCCATTCACTTCAACTTGGAACAAACGGTCTTCGATAGGATTGCCTTCGATCTAGGAGTCGCTCCATTTCTCGTAATAAGGCTTGCATGTTTAAGTCGGGGACGTTGCGAATGGGTTGTCTTGCCGGACGATCTTCCACGTTGTGATCTGACTCTTGTGACACTAAAACGTTGTTAAAGTAAACCTCACCACAAAAGCTCACAATCTCTCGAAAAGGAAAAGAAGTTTTTTCTCTCACACTCGTGTTTACACTCGAAATTAGGCTTTTACCTCCACTCTATTGCACTTACAACTCTCGTGCCTTTTACCTCTCTTAACCTTTTCTCGTGATTTCGTAAGCAAATTCGTTAAGGCTTAGTCCTTGGTCTAGGTGGTCGGTTCAAAAGGAGTAACAAGTGATTGATGTATTCGGTTTTTGGGTAGGCTGAAAGAATAGGGAATTGGGTTAAAAGTGTGGGGTATTAGGAAGGGTAGGATAGAAGATGGATCGAAAACTATATCAAATCAAAGCTTGACGATCAACTAACAATTGAATTGCATAAATCACTTTTTTTTTTCGATTTTTTTTTTCAAACTTGTATAACTTTTTTTTTGTACTATATCATCAAACTAAATACAATAGAAGCACTTTTGTACACGATTTTTTTTCTTCGGCTGCGTAGATTTTTGTTTTTATAGCAACAATAACAAACTAATCGAAATGAGAAAACTTCGGTATACAATTTTTTTTTTCTGACCCTACCTCGGGAATGCTCCGCTTTGAACGTCTAAGCTTCTCATTTTAAGTAGCTCTGATACCAGATGATACGAACCGTCTCGGGAAGAGTCGAGTCGTATGTAGATTGCCTGATCGTCTACGAGAAGTTACATTAGGATTAGTTGAGTTGTAGGTATAGTCGAGTAGAAAGAGGGGTACGAATGGAATGGTAGGAACGAAAGGGAAGGATCAAAAATGGTATGAACAAATTGGTCGGTTTAGGTTCGATTAGGTAAAGAAGGAAGAACGGGTTTGAACTACTAAAGGGACTTTCAAGAACCGATTACCGAAATGGTATCGGACCCGTTGAGTTAGCCTTTTGAGTTCGGTTATAGGTTTGGTAAGGGAAACCTCGACCCACTATCTAACAAGATAGGAACCTCGGTATGTTGAACGCCACACTACGAATAGTGATAAGTTTGGGTACGACAAAGAACAAGGTTGACACAACTAGAACGCTAGGAACGCCAAACGAATCTTTGAACGAAATATAAGAAAAGTTTGCCTCACGATTTTGGCAGCATAACATTAACAAAAGTTTCAAAAGTCCTTTACAAAGTAACACAAGCCACAATTTATAGTGAATGCAAGGGATAGCCGAATAGGCTCTTGAGGTAGCTAAATGGTTTCTGAAAATTCCAGAATTTTTGATGAAGCTTCCTTGAAGTTTCTTGTGCATGGAGAACGGTGAGGGGCAGCTTCTAGATGCCTTGATTCAATAGAAAAATTGAATGAATTGTTTGGGAGCTGAAATGCCATCAATAGGTTCGGCCAAATGCTTGAATTTGGAATTAATGCTGCTACTTGATTCAGCCGAATGTTCATGTGATTAAGGAGCTGTCTAGAGCACTTCAATAGTCTTAGAATGTGAACAAACTGATTTGAACAGCCACACATGTGTGAACAAACAAAACCGAACAGCCCTTGGTGTGAAAGGAATAATCAGGTGGGTGTGAACAGCCTTAATTTGTCTTGGGCAGCCAATCGGTCTTCTTGAAGAGTTGTAAGGTTTGGCTGAATGGTCACTTAGGGAACACCAAAGAGCAGCACACCAATTTTAAGTCATCCATGCACCTATGTCGTCAAGGGTAATGTACCTACAACATTTAATTCAGCAAATTAAATCCCTTTTAGACACATTAAATTCGGCAACATAGACAAATAAATCTTGCACCATAAATTAGGCTGGACATAATTAATCTTTGTAATAGTTAAGACATATTTAATTGGTCCTAATTAATTACGTACTTAATTTAGAACATAATTAAAACATGTCCAGATTATGACAAATTAATTATTAAAACAAATAACTAATAAAACTAACAGCAACTTAAATGATTTATTCCAGCATAATAAATGCAATAATGAAATGAGCTGAAACAAGCTCGTTGAGCTAAGTTGAGTTGAAGTTGAGCTGATTTGAGCTTGAAGGAGTATGCATGGTTTGCTTGGCTTGCTGGTCCAAGAGCTTTCAAGAAGTCCAGCAACGGTTTCACCCCAAACTCTATCAACTAAAGTTGTTGTTGCGTCTTTGAATCTCTTTGCTCGAGCTCGGGTGATCAGTCCTACGGGCAATTCGAGAGGATCTTCAGTGGCAGCCGACAACTCAGGAGGTGTGGTTGTATCATGTATCTTCATAATTAAACACTTTAATGGCATGTAAGTTCATAAATGGCAGCATGAACCTAGTAAATTCGTTCTCCCCTTTGTGCATGCACTTAATTCAATCAATGTGTTGAATTATTGAGTTAATTCCTTCCCTTGGACGTTCTTGAACCCATCCATGCATGTGTAGTAGCCTATAGGTCAATTCAAAGTGTGAACATGTTCAAGGAGCTCTATGGTCAACATAGAATTAGTTAGCAGCTACTTCTTGGCCGAATAAGTGCCTTGGAAAGTTAGGAGATAGCCACCATACATGCACTTAAGCCATTCATGCATTCTATCATCCCATGCATTTGATCCATTCATGGACTAGCCTTTAATGTCCATACATGCATTCGAGACATGCATGAATTTGTAGAAACATTGCATCTAGCCGTACATGCACCAAAGATTTAATACTTCTTCATTCATGAGTGTGGAATGCCCAAAAGAGATGTTTCTTCATCCATACATTGTACCGTCCAAAGGAATGTACCTACATGAAATAAACAAGTCATTAAGACATCTCATGAACACTCATAAATTTGGCATGATGTGAACACATTAATGTCATGCATTAATTCAGCTATGTGAACATAATCAATTTATGTAATGAATATGGCATATTAATAACAAATATTAATATAAGACAAGTTTAATGCTTAAATAAATATGTGCAAATTTTTATTTAATGCATTAAAGACAAAACTGAGTTTAAACTAAAATGAGCTAAGCTTTAGCTCGTGAGCTAAAGTTGAGCTGAGGCTAAACTCCTAAGCTGAAGTTGAGCTAAGGTTTAGCTCGTGAGTTGAAAGTGAGCTAGGAGTGAGCTCGGTTTAGCTCAGGCAAGATGGATTGAGCTCGAATAAGCTGGATTTGAGCTGGACAGAGCTCGTAGAGCTGGAAACGAGCTTGGATCAGATTGCCAACATGTCATTGCTCGGCTTGACAGACTTGCTCGATAAAGTTCGTGGGGCGTGCTCGTATCATTCCCCCCCTCTTTTAGGCGACTTGTCCTCAAGTCGAGCTGTTTATCCATGGGAGAACTTTGACTCGTGCATGGTTTTCCTCGATCAAATGGGATGGAAGATGTCACACAAACCTGAAAAATTCTTACCACAGCCGGTAAAAAGAAACTCAACGGAGTCAAATTCAAATGTGTTCGATAGTTCATAAAATATTCATTCAATCAAACATATGCCAAAAATCTCAATTGGACAAAGCAAGCATACATAAATTTATCAAAGAGTTTCGTTAGACCATCGTTGCAAACATGAAGACTAAGTTGGATCAAGGGATAATTGGTTGTAAACGATGGCAGGCACTTAAACACATTATTCCTCATCCAAAACATTTCAATATGTTTATTCAAAAATAACAATTCATGGGAATGTGCACGCAAAGTGTACCATGTGATACGATCCGCCTCGGAAGAGTCGAGTCGTATTAGTGTGCCCGATCGTCAACAAGAAGTTACGTTGGGTTTAATTGAAAAGGTCGAATGAAGGAAGGAAGGATATTGGTTTTGGGTTCGGATTAGGATAGGTAAGAAGAATTTGAAAGTTCGGGTTTGGAGTCCGAATAGGTATGGATGAAGGAATTGGTTCAATTAGGTAAGAGGGAATTGAAAAAATGGAATAGTCGGTTTAGGTACAATTGGTAAATGGAGAAATGGGGTTGAACAAAAAGTGCAAACAAGAACCAATACCGATTTGGTATCGACCCGTTGTTTATAAGCTCTTTTAGCTTGGTTTGGAATTGGTAAATGAAAACCTCGACCCACTATCTAACAAGATAGGAACCTCGGTATGTTTGAACTCCACACTACGAGTAGTGATAAGTTCGGTTTCGACAAAGAACAACGGTTGACACACTAGAAGTTAGGAAGCGAATCGAATCTTTGAACGAAATTTGAGAAAAAGTTTTGCCTAACAAATTCGGCAGCATAACATTAACAAAAGTCTCAAAAGTTCTTTACATGAAAAAAATACCAAGTATTTATAGGCCTAAAGTCTAGGTAGTCGAATGGCTTTTCATGAATTGTGAATGCTTCATGTTTAAGAAATGACAAGTGAATAAATGAAGCTCCAAGGGACACTTGCTAGGTTCGGCCTCCCTTGTTTAATGAAGCAATTAAGTGGCAACCTTTAGCCAAAAATCATGAATTAAATGGTGTAACTCCAAGGGCCAAAATAGGTGTGAATGTCAGTAACTCAAGAGTCCATAGGTGTGAACATGGTGAACCAAAAGGACTTGTTGTGTGAACACAATGTGAACGGAATGTAGAGGTTCATGGAGGAAGTCATTCGGCCAACCATCTCATGCATGTATTATGTCCCTTTGACCGAATAGTCACTTGTGTAGATGAAGAGGTAGCACAACATTCATGGTTCTTGGTCATTCATGAACCTTTGGAATTAATGTACCTTGCCATTCATGCATTCCATCGATTCATGCATCTTGAGTGTCCATGCACCTTAGCCGTCCATGCACCCTCCAAAAGACATGTTACTTCAAGCTCCATACATCCATTGAGTTTCTGCAAGAAAATGTGAACAGAATTAATTCAAGCTAATGTGAACACAAATGTAAACATTAAATTCGGTTATGACAATTTAATTAATATCAATAAACACTTTTAAGACATATTTAAAAAAACTAATGTGAACTAAATTTAATATGTGGTTTATTAATTAACTAATTAATGAACTTATTAAATAAAAATTTAATAGCAGTTAAATGAAGTCAAATAGTCTTCATGAGCTAGAATTCAACTCATGAGCTAAAACCGAGCTGGACTTGGACCATGAACTAGTAGTGAGCTGGACCCGAGCTGGGGAACTGGAAGTGAGCTGGTGGCGAGCTCGATGAGTTGAGCTGGACTTGCAGGTGGTTGCATGGTGAGTTCAAGGAACTGGAATCAGCTTTCTCGGAGTGTCCTAATGGCGTTTCAATCCAAAGTTGAGCTACAAAAGCTGTGATGGACTCCTTAAACTTCTTGGCTCAAGCTCGAGTAACAGGACCTTGTGGTAGCACCATAGAATCCTCGCTCGAACTAGCTGAACCATGGGGCACGATCACATCACCATGGCCAATTGGAAACTAAATCACTCTTTCGCTTATTAACAACATGATTTGTGTAATCACTTTCCAACACAAACGAATCACTTCTAGGCCAAAGACAACAATCAATCACAACAAGGTACAAACAATTTCCAAACATCAAACCATCAAAAAGATTTTCAACAACATTCGAATAGAGTAAAGGTATTTGAAAATTTTCATAAACTTTCCCTTGTTGATCTTGAAGAGAAGAAAATTTAGGATCGGTTTTACCTTTTTCAAATAAGATAAATTGATACGAACCATCTCGGGAAGAGTCGAGTCGTATGTAGATTGCCCGATCGTCTACGAGAAGTTACGTTAGGATTAGTTGAGTTGAAGGTATAGTCAAAGTAGAAAGAGGGGTACGAATGGAATGGTAGGAATGAAAGGGTAGGAACAAAATGGTAGGAACAAATTGGTCGGTTTAGGTTCGATTAGGTAAAGAAGAAAGAACGGGTTTGAACTACTAAAGGTACTTTCAAGAACCAAATACCGAAATGGTATCGACCCGT
Organism: Gossypium arboreum; assembly: GCF_025698485.1. NCBI lineage: Eukaryota > Viridiplantae > Streptophyta > Magnoliopsida > Malvales > Malvaceae > Gossypium > Gossypium arboreum. The sequence continues at coordinate 57,904,354 of NC_069082.1, forward strand.
TGATTTAGCCTTTTGAGTTCGGTTATAGGTTTGGTAAGGGAAACCTCGACCCACTATCTAACAAGATAGGAACCTCGGTATGTTGAACGCCACACTACGAATAGTGATAAGTTTGGGTACGACAAAGAACACGGTTGACACAACTAGAACGCTAGGAACGCCAAACGAATCTTTGAACGAAATATAAGAAAAGTATGCCTCACAATTTCGGCAGCATAACATTAACAAAAGTTTCAAAAGTCCTTTACATGGAAATTGAACAAGTATTTATAAGCCTAAGTCTAGGTAGCCGAATGGCCTTTCATACTTACACATTAATTAAAAGAAAATTCTAGAAAAATAACTCTTAATATGCATGACCAGATTCGGTTTTGGGAATGGTGGATGAATGCATCTTCATGCTTAAGAAAACTCAAAGTGAATGCATGATATCCAATGGTCACTTGTAGATTCGGCCAACCTTGTTAAATGAAGCAATGTTTGGCCAAAAAGTATGAATTAATTGTGGACACTCCAAGGGCCATCATGTGTGAAACCGAATGTTGAAGAGTCTTCTAGTGTGAACAATGTGAACCGAATGGTCTTGCCATGTGAACATAGGTGTGAACAATTAAGGAGAGTCATGGGAAGCTAATTGGCCAAGCTATCTTCATGCATGTGTGAGTGCCCTTTGGCCGAATGGTCACATTAGAGAATGAAGAGATAGCACACCATACATGAATGGAAACATTCATGAACCTTAAAGACATTGAATATGGTCATACATGCACTTGGCCGAACATGCACCTAAGAGATTCAAGCCCCCCAACCGTCCATGCACCTTCAAAATTCATGCTTGCTTTTAATCTCCATATGTCCATTGCGTTCCTACAAGAAATGTGAATATAATTAAATTCAAACTAATGTGAACACAAATATCAACATTAAATTCGGTTATGACAAATTTAATTATCATCAATAAACACTTTTAAGACATACTTAATATAACTAATGTGAACTAAATTTAATATGTAGGATATTAATTAACTAATTATTGAACTTATTAATTAAAAAGTCAATAGTGGTCAAATGAATTCAAAGTGAACTCCATGAGCTGATGGTTAATTCATGAGTTAAACCCGAGCTGGGCCTAAACTCGTGAGCTGATAATGAGCTGGTCCCGAGCTAATGAGTTGGTGTGGATCTACATGGGAGCTAACTTGAACTGAAGGTGAGCTTGGTGAGCTGAAATGAACTTGTAGAAAAGTTCGGCATGGATTTCCAAAATGGCCACTAACTGGTTCGATAGGTCTAGCATTGACATCATCCCACACATGCTGAAATAAAGCTATAACAGCTTCTTTAAATTGTTTTGCACGAGGCCTTGTGATTTGTTCATGTTTTGAAATTATGCAAAAAGAAATCTTGGGAAACCTTTTTTAAATCATGCATAAGAAAAATTTCAATTTGGGCTTAAATTTATTAAAGGGGATTTAAAGGGAATTAGGGGTTTTGGGTTTAAAGTTTCTTTTAAATTAGGGTTTTTGGGAAAACTTTGGGAAATTTTTATGGTAATTTTTTTAAGTTCTTTTTAATATTTTAAATTTTGGAAGGGGGTTTCTTTCCCTTTTTTCAAAGTTTCTTCAAATTTGGGTTTTAATTAAACTTTCTTCCAAATTTTTTTACCCAATTATTTTTCTTTGAAATTTTTTTTAAAATTTTAAATTTTTGGGTATTTCAATTTTTTTTTTTAAATTGGGCCCTTTTTAACCCTTTTTTCCTATAAATATTTTTTTCCCCTTTTAAAAATTTTTTCTTTCATTTAAATAAAATTTTTAAACTTTTATTTTTTTAATTCTTTTTTTTTTAGCCCTTTTCTTTAAATCAACTTATAAGCAAATAGTTCTTCATCTTTCGAACAAGATTTGTATTCTCATCGTTGATGTGATCGCGCCCATGGTTCAGCTAGTTCGAGCGAGGATTCTATGGTGCTACCACAAGGTCCTGTTACTTGAGCTCGAGCCAAGAAGTTTAAGGAGTCCATCACAGCTTTTGTAGCTCAAATTTGGATTGAAACGCCATTAGGACGCCTCCGAGAAAGCTGATTCCAGCCTTGAACTCACCATGCAACTACCGCAAGTCCAAATCAACTCATCGAGCTCGCCACCAGCTCACTTCAGCCTCCCACTTGGGTCCACTCACTACCACTCATGGGTCCAAGTCCAGCTCAGCTTTTAGCTCATGAGTTGAATTCTAACTCATGAAGACTACTTTGACTTCATTTGATCTGCTATTAAATTTTTATTTAATAAGTTCATTAATTAGTTAATTAATAAACCACATATTAAATTTAGTTCACATTAGTTTTATTAAATATGTCTTAAAAGTGTTTATTGATATTAATTAAATTGTCATAACCAATTTAATGTTTACATTTGTGTTCACATTAGCTTGAATTAATTCTGTTCACATTTTCTTGTAGAAACTCAATGGATGTATGGAGCTTGAAGCAACATGTCTTTTGGAGGGTGCATGGATGGCTAAGGTGCATGAATCGGTGAAATGCATGAATGGCAAGGTACATTAATTCCAAAGGTTCATGAATGACCAAGAGCCGTGAATGTTGTGCTACCTCTTCATCTACACAAGTGACTATTCGGTCAAAGGGACATAATACATGCATGAGATGGTTGGCCGAATGACTTCCTCCATGAACCTCTACATTTCGTTCACATTGTGTTCACACAACAAGTCCTTTTGGTTCACCATGCTCACACCTATGGACTCTTCAGGTTACGGCATTCACACCTATTTTGGCCCTTGGAGTTACACCATTTAATTCATGATTTTTGGCTAAAGGTTGCCATTTAATTGCTTCATTAAACAAGGGAGGCCGAACCTAGCAAGTGTCCCTTGGAGCTTCATTCATTCACTTGTCATTTCTTAAACATGAAGCATTCACAATTCATGTTCCATAGCAGAATCTAGTCATGCACATTAAGGATTAATTTTCTAGAATTTTCTTTTACTTAATTTGTAAGCATGAAAGCCATTCGCTACCTAGACTTTAGGCCTATAAATACTTGTTATTTTTTCATGAAAAAAACTTTTGAGACTTTTGTTAATGTTATGTCATCAATTTGTTAGGCAAAACTTTTCTCAAATTTCGCTCAAAGATTCGATTGGCTTCCTAGCGCCTAGTTTGTCAACCGTTGTTCTTTGTCGAAACCGAACTTATCACTACTCGTAGTGTGGCGTTCAAACATACCGAGGTTCCTATCTTGTTAGATAGTGGGTCGAGGTTTTCATTTACCAATTCCAAACCGAAATAAAAGAGCTTATAAACAACGGGTCGATACCAAATCGGTATTGGTTCTTGTTTGCACTTTTTGTTCAACCCCATTTCTCCATTTACCAATTGTACCTAAACTGACTATTCCATTTCTTCAATTCCCCCTTACCTAATTGAACCAATTCCTTCATCCATACCTATTCGGACTCCAAACCCGAACTTTCAAATTCTTCTTACCTATTCTAATCTGAACCCAAAACCAATATCCTTCCTTCCTTCATCCGACCTTTTTAATTAAACCCAACGTAACTTCTTGTTGACGATCAGGCACACTAATACGACTCGACTCTTTCGAGGTGGATCGTATCAATCGTTCTTTTGTACATTATTGTAAAGAGAAAACAAAGAAAAGAAAATAAAAAGCAAAAGAAGAAAAAGAAAATGAAAAAAAAAAGAGAGGCAAGTAAGAGAGAAAATGAGCGAATCTTGAGAGAACTTGAAAAAGCCTTTGAAAAGCAAAAAGAAAATGAAAAAGAAAATGAGATTGAAAAAGAGAACAAAAAGAAATTTGAGAGTGAAAAAGAAGATGAAAAAGAAATTGAAACAAAAGAAACGAGTGATTCAGAAGAAAAAGAATCGAGTGAGAAAACAAGTGAGCAAGTGAGGATTATTTCTACTAACCCACCTGTTCGATCTTCTTGTGAATTAACTTTTCAGGTTCCTAGAAGTTTGTGCGACCAATTCCATCTACATTACCTTCCAAACGAGAGGTGTTTTAGGTTGTTCGAAAAAGGTAAGTTCGCGAATGACTACCACCCACTTGCGATCGAAGGTAAGGAAGGTAAGGATTCTTTGTTTATCGAATCAAAGTCACTTGATTTGGATAATTTTTGTTTACTTACTGTTGTTAACGAGTTTGTTTTAAAAGGTGCCATATACAGCTTTTCTTATGACGATTACTACATTGGCAAATTTGTTGACAACATTGGATTAGTTTTCTAAGCTTAATTTTGAACATGTTTGATCAAAGTCTGTCACATAAAATTCTCATGTGTTTGACCTCCGCAAACTTTTTGAACTCATGTGTTAAATCTTTATGTTTAAATATGCTTGCTCAATTGATTTGTGATAAATCTGCCTGTTTGAAAAGTTGCATGTTCGTTAAAAATTCTTTGTTTGGCATCCATGTTAAAAGATCTTCACATGATATGTGCAATTGTGTTCTTCATGAACAATCTTTGAGTTTTTGTGCGAAATTTCCATGTAGTGATTTGCATTCCCGATTAATACTCGTGAAGTATAAACCTTTGCATTTTGGTATGCTCGATTTTGTCAAGTCAACATGTGTGTTTAAAATAGTGAAATATAATTCGTGTGGTGAGTTAATTATATCTTTTTCTAATATGTTGCTTGTTGGAATTCCTAAACAAGTTCGTGCGTTCAAGCCTGGTATTTGCTACATGAATTCATTTTATGGAAACATTAAGCACTTTGCATCATTTGCAATCAAAATATGTTTGCTTGATGTTCAAACTTTTGATAAGAAGGTGAAATTCAATGATTTGGGTTTCAATTTTGATTCATTTATTAATCACCTTGTTTGGCCACATCTGAAATTTTCGTTTCATTTCAAGAAGGTAAGGCCAACCTATGTTTTTGGAATTGAATCAAATTTCCATCGTAACTTTTGATACGAACCGTCTCGGGAAGAGTCGAGTCGTATGTAGATTGCCCAATCGTCTACGAGAAGTTATGTTAGGATTAGTTGAGTTGTAGGTACAGTCGAGTAGAAAGAGGGGTACGAATGGAATGGTAGGAACGAAAGGGAAGGATAAAAAATGGTATGAACAAATTGGTCGGTTGAGGTTCGATTAGGTAAAGAAGGAAGAACGGGTTTGAACTACTAAAGGGACTTTCAAGAACCAATTACCGAAATGGTATCGGACCCGTTGAGTTAGCCTTTTGAGTTCGGTTATAGGTTTGGTAAGGGAAACCTCGACCCACTATCTAACAAGATAGGAACCTCGGTATGTTGAACCTTTGATTTAGCCTTTTTGCAGGCTATACACCTTTCGCAAACTCGCTCCACATCTTTTCGCATCCGCGGCCAATAAAAATGTTCATGGAGAGTGGCTAGTGTCTTATTGACTCCGAAGTGTCCCATAAGCCCACCACTATGCGCCTCATGCACTAATAGGTCTCGAACAGATCCACAAGGAATGCATAGTTTACCTTCTCGGAAAAGATAGCCCTCGTACCTATAAAAATTTTCAAAAGGACCTTTCTCACAAGAAACAAATATCTCTCCAAAATCGGAATCGCTTACATAGGAATCTTTTAAAATGCAAATCCAAGAATCTTAGAATCCAAATATGATAACAGAGTATACCTTCTTGAAAGCGCATCAGCCACAATATTATCTTTACCTTTCTTATATTTGATGACATACTGGAAACGACTCAAGGTATTCAACCCACTTCGCGTGGCGCTTGTTCAACTTATGTTGGCCTTTGATGTGCTTCAAGGCTTCATGATCGGAATGAATAACGAATTCCTTAGGCCACAAGTAATGTTACCATGTCTCAAGGGCTCGTATGAGTGCGTACATCTCTTTATCATACACCGGATAGTTGAGTACGGCTTCATTGAGTTTTTCACTAAAGTAAGCCACAGGACGTCCGTCTTGTGTCAACACGGCCCCGATTCCAATGCCCGAAGCATCGTACTCGATCTTAAAAGTCTTCGAGAAATCTGGAAGGGTAAGCAAAGGAGCGTCAGTGAGGCAATCTTTGATTTTTATAAATGATTTCTCTTGTTCATCGTTCCAAATAAAAGAAGAATTTTTCTTAATAACACTCGTAAGTGGAGCAGCAATTGTGCTAAAATTCGAAACAAATCGTCGGTAGAAACTTGCTAGGCCATGGAAACTTCGAACTTGCGTAACGCTCATAGGCCTTGGCCAATCTCGTATGGCCCTAATCTTCTCTTGATCTACTTCGAGACCATCCGCACTAACTACAAATCCTAGAAAAACAGTTTTGTTAGAACAAAAAGAACATTTCTTTAAATTAGCATATAAGGTCTCTTTTCGCAAAACTTCTAAAACAGATTTGAGATGACTTACATATTCTTCCATAGATTTGCTGTAAATCAATATATCGTCGAAATATACCACACAAAACTTACCGATGAAAGGCCTTAAGACATGGTTCATTAGTCTCATGAACGTATTTTGAGCGTTGGTAAGGCCAAAAGGCATAACCAGCCATTCAGATAGTCCGTGCTTGGTCTTGAATGTTGTTTTCCATTCGCCTCCTTCTCGATCCGAATTTGGTGGTAGCCACTCTTCAAATCGATTTTGAGAACACTTTGGCCCCACTAAGCTCATCTAACATGTCATCTAAGCGAGGAATGGGATGACGGTATTTGATTATTATCTTGTTAACGGCTCGGCAATCCACGCACATGCGCCATGTTCCGTCCTTTTTCGGTACCAATAATATGGGAACAGCACAGGGACTTAAGCTCTCTCGAATGTAGCCTTTTCCATCAGCTCATTGACTTGTCTTTGCAACTCCTTGGTCTCCTCCGGATTGGCTCGAAGGTGTCGATTTGGAATAATCGCCCCAAGACGAAATCAATTTGATGCTCGATTCCACGAAGTGGTGGAAGACCACTCGGGGTTTCTTCTGAAAAAACGTCTTGGAAATCCTGCAACAAAGACAAAATAGGAGGGGGTAGGGTATCGGGTAAATCATTAGTAGAAATTAATGCTTCCTTATACAAAAGTACAAGAACAGTTCGATTCATCACCAAAGTCTTCCTCACATCACTAACTCTTGCAAAAACACTCATTTTCTCGATTTTCTTTTCTTTTTCTTCCTTTTCTTGGATATTTTTCTTGTCACTCTCTTTTGTTTTCTTTTTCTTATTTTTCTCTTCTTTTATTTTTTTACAACTTTCTTTTTCTTTTTCTCTCATTTGCTCAATAGAAGCTTTTAGCTTGATTTGGTCTTCATACACTTGTTTGGGAGTCAATGGCGCCAACGTCACATTCTTTCCCATGAATTTGAATGTATACCTTGGTATACCCGCCATGTTGAACTCGTCTATCAAACCGCCACTGTCGGCCAAGTAGCAAATGCCCCGCATGCATCGATGCGACATCACAAAGAACTTCATCCGAATACTTGCCGATGTTGAAAGAGACAAGTACTTGCTTGCTACCTTAAGCTCTCCTCCGTCATTAAGCCATTGAAGTTTGTAGGGGCTCGGATGCTTGGTAGTAGGCAAACCAAGTCTTTCGACCATCATGGTACTTGCTACATTGGTACAAATTACCTCCGTCGATAATGACGCTTCTGAGACTTTGCCTCCGACTTGGCACCGAGTGTGGAAGATATTCTTTCGTTGTAGATTATTCTCCGTGCCTTGAGACTTAGAATTCATTTTACAACAAGTAGTTCTCCTTCCATGGGTTGTTCCACGCCCTCCTCGACTTGAAGTGTCGATTGATTCTTTCTCCTCCTCATCCTCCGTTTCGATCTCGCCATCGGCTCGCAATACCATGGTCCTTCGATTTGGGCAATGGCTTGCTATGTGGCCTCTTCCGAGACACTTAAAACATTTAATATCCCGATTTCGATTGTATGTCAATTCGGGTGCCTTGCCTTTGTTCATTTCGGCGATGGGCTTGTTGGTTTTTGGAGGTACCGTGGTCTCCTTCCCTCGAGGATTGGCAGGTCTTTTACTTGATCCTTGGCTCCACTTTGAAGGGTTGGAAGTGGGAAACCCTCGACTTGGGCCTTTTCTCTTGAGTTGCCTTCCACCTTGATGGCCATATGGACCATATCAACCACTTCAATGTAGTGTTGTAATTCCACTACGTTTGCTATATCTCGATTTAGACCAGCCAGGAATCGCGCCATCGTTGCTTCGGGATCTTCTTGGACATCCACTCGAATCATCGCGATTTCCATCTCTTTGTAGTAATCCTTGACACTTTTGGACCCTTGCGTGAGATTTTGGAGTTTTTGGTGCAACTCCCGGTGGTAGTACGCAGGGATAAATCGTCGCCTCATCACCGCCTTCATTTCGGTCCATGTAGAGATAGGACATTCACCGCTACGCCTCCGACTAGTGGTCATTGTTCCCACCAAATCATGGCGTAGTCCGAAAACTCTATTGTCGCTAGTTTCACCTTTTTATTCTCGAGTAATTGTGACAATCGAACACCAACTCTATCTTTTTTTCCCACTCAAGATAGGCCTTCGGATCCGATCTACCTTGAAACGGTGGAATAGACAGTTTAATGTTCTTGAGATCATCATCTTCGCGTCTTCAATCTCGTTGTCGGTGTTGCCTACGTCGATCACTAGCATTAGACTCTTGTTCACTTTCAAGATCACTAAGGTCATTTGCTTCATCGTCTTGGACCCTTCGCCTTCCCGGTTCCTGATTTGGCCTCTCTCGCCTTGGTCTAACCCCTGGGTGCTCTTTCACGCTGGCCATTCACTTCAACTTGGAACAAACGGTCTTCGATAGGATTGAGCCTTCGATCTAGGAGTTGCTCCATTTCTCGTAATAAGGCTTGCATGTTTAAGTCGGGACGCTATGAATGGGTTGTCTTGCCGACGATCTTCCACGCTGTGATCGACTCTTGTGACATTAAAACGTTGTTAAAGTAAACCTCACCACAAAAGCTCACAATCTCTAAAAGGAAAAGAAGTTGTTTCTCTCACACTCGTGTTTACACTCGAAATTAGGCTTTTACCTCCACTCTATTGCACTTACAACTCTCGTGCCTTTTACCTCTCTTAACCTTTTCTCGTGATTTCGTAAGCGATTCGTTAAGGCTTAGTCCTTGGTCTAGGTGGTCGGTTCAAAAGGAGTAACAAGTGATTGATGTATTCGGTTTTCGGTAGGTTTGAAAGAATAGGAATTGGGTTAAAAGTGTGGCGTATTAGGAAGGGTAGGATAGAAGATGGATCGAAAACTATATCAAATCAAAGCTTGACGATCAACTAACAATTGAATTGCATAAATCACTTTTTTTTTCGATTTTTTTTTGGAATTTTTTTTTTCAAACTTGTATAACTCTTTTTTGTACTATATCAAAAACTAAATACAATAGAAGCACTTTTGTACACGATTTTTTTTCTTCAATGCAGAGATTTTTGTTTTATAGCAACAATAACAAACTAATCGAAATGAGAAAACTTCAGATACAAATTTTTTTTGTCCCTACCTCGAATGTTCCGCTCAACGCCTAAGCTTCTCGCTTTAAGTAGCTCGATACGGATGATACGAACCGCCTCGTGAAGAGTCGAGTCGTATGTAGATTGCCCGATCATCTACGAGAAGTTACGTTAGGATTAGTTGAGTTGTAGGTATAGTCGAGTAGAAAGAGGGGTACGAATGGAATGGTAGGAATGAAAGGGAAGGATCAAAAATGGTATGAGCAAATTGGTCAGTTTAGGTTCGATTAGGTAAAGAAGGAAGAACGGGTTTGAACTACTAAAGGGACTTTCAAGAACCAATTACCGAAATGGTATCGGACCCGCTGAGTTAGCCTTTTGAGTTCGCTTATAGGTTTGGTAAGGAAACCTCGACCCACTATCTAACAAGATAGGAACCTCAAGATGTTGAACGCCACACTACTTAATAGTGATAAGTTCTGCACGACAAAGAACACGGTTGACACAACTAGAACGCTAGGAATGCCAAACGAATCTTTGAACGAAATATAAGAAAAGTTTGCCTCATGATTTTGGCAGCATAACATTAACAAAAGTTTCAAAAGTCCTTTACAAAGTAACACAAGCCACAATTTATAGTGAATGCAAGGGATAGCCGAATAGGCTCTTGAGGTAGCTAAATGGTTTCTGAAAATTCCAGAATTTTTTATGAAGCTTCCTTGAAGTTTCTTGTGTATGGAGAATGGTAAGGGGCAGCTTCTAGATGCCTTGATTCAATAGAAAAATTGAATGAATTGTTTGGGAGCTGAAATGCCATCAATAGGTTCGCCAAATGCTTGAATTTGGAATTAATGTGCTACTTGATTCAGCCGAATGTTCATGTGATTAAGGAGCTGTCTAGAGCACTTCAATAGTCTTAGAATGTGAACAAACCGATTTGAACAGCCACACATGTGTGAACAAACAAAACCGAACAGCCCTTGGTGTGAAAGGAATAATCGGTGGGTGTGAACAGCCTTAATTTGTCTTGGGCAGCCAATCGGTCTTCTTGAAGAGTTGTAAGGTTTGGCTGAATGGTCACTTAGGGAACACCAAAGAACAGCACACCAATTTTAAGTCATCCATGCACCTATGCCGTCCAAGGGTAATGTACCTACAACATTTAATTCAGCAAATTAAATCCCTTTTAGACACATTAAATTCGACAACATAGACAAATAAATCTTGCACCATAAATTAGGTCAAGGCATAATTAATCTTTGTAATAGTTAAGACATATTTAATTGGTCCTAATTAATTAAGTACTTAATTTAGAACATAATTAAAACATGTCCAGATTATGACAAATTAATTATTAAAACAAATAACTAATAAAACTAACAGCAACTTAAATGATTTATTCTAGCATAATAAATGCAATAATGAAATGAGCTGAAACGAGCTCGTTGAGCTAAGTTGAGTTGAAGTTGAGCTGATTTGAGCTTGAAGGAGTATGCATGGTTTGCTTGGCTTGCTGGTCTAAGAGCTTTCAAGAAGTCCAGCAACGGTTTCACCCCAAACTCTATCAACTAAAGCTGTTGTTGCGTCTTTGAATCTCTTTGCTCGAGCTCGGGTGATCGGTCCTACGGGCAATTCGAGAGGATCTTCATTGGCAGCCGACAACTCAGGAGTGGTGGTTGTATCAACTTTCCTTTTCCATTTAAGTCCATAGTTATCGATAATACTAACCAGTCTTATTTTTGTGAATTCCACCCCTCGAGGAGCAAGACATGTCATGGTGCGTCACCACCTATTCAAATTTATCAGAGTAATAGGTTTGTCTTACGTTATCTATCCAAAGAGAGAAGATTCATTTTGACCGAGAAAGGTAAACCCAATCCTCAATTGTCTTCTCTTCATATTCGTCAAGGTAAGTAATCTGAAAATTTTCAAATATCTTTGCTCAATTCGATTGAAGTTGAAAATTCCATTGATTGGTTGTTTGGAAATTATTTATACTTTGATGTGATGGATTTTTCCTTTTGGCATTGTGATGATGTGATTATTACGTTGGAATTTGGAGATCCCCTCATGTTGTTCAAAAACAAAAGGAAGAGTTAGCATACCTTTGGCCATGGCATACCTTGCATGAGCAAGACAAGGGACCAAATGAGTTACTATATTCGATTAAAGAAATTAAAATTTTTTGGACGAGGAATAATGTGTTTAAGTGCCTACCATCATTTTCAACCAATTATCCCTTGATCCAACTTAGTTTTCATGTTTTTAACGATGGTCTAACGAAACTCTTTGATAAATTTATGTATGCTTGCTTTGTCCAATTGAGATTTTTGGCATATGTTCGATTGAATGAATATTTTATGAACTATCGAACACATTTGAATTTGACTCCTTTGAGTTTCTTTTTACCGGCTGTGGTAAGAATTTTTCAGGTTTGTGTGACATCTTCCATCCCATTTGATCGAGGAAAACCATGCACGAGTCAAAGTTCTCCCATAGATAAACAGCTCGACTTGAGGACAAGTCGCCTAAAAGAGGGGGAATGATACGAGCACGCCTGCATGAACTTTATCGAGCAAGTCTGCTGCCGAGCAATGACATGTTGGTAAGCTGATCCAAGCTCGCTTTCAGCTCCACGAGCTCCGCCCAGCTCAAATCCAGCTCATTCGAGCTCAATCCATCTTGCTCGAGCTAAACCGAGCTCACTCCTAGCTCACTTTCAACTCATGAGCTAAACCTTAGCTCAACTTCACTTAGGAGTTTAGCCTCACTCAACTTCAGCTCACAAGCTAAAGCTTAGCTCATTTTAGTTTAAACTCTGTTTTGTCTTTAATGCATTAAATAAAAATTTGCACATATTTATTTAAGCATTAAACTTGTCTTATATTAATATTTGTTATTGATATGCCATAGTCATTACATAAATTGATTATGTTCACATAGCTGAATTAATGCATGACATTAATGTGTTCACATCATGCCGAATTTATGAGTGTCCATGAGATATCTTAATGACTTGTTTATTCATGTAGGTACATCCCTTTGGACGGTACAATGTATGGATGAAGAAACATCTCTTTTGGGCATTCCACACTCATGAATGAAGAAGTACTAAATGCTAGTGCATGTACGGCTAGATGCAAGGTTTCTACAAATTCATGCATGTGTCGAATGCATGTATGGACATTAAAGGCTGGTCCATGAATGGATCAAATGCATGGGATGATAGAATGCATGAATGGCTTAAGTGCATGTATGGTGGCTGTCTCCTAACTTTCCAAGGCACTTATTCAGCCAAGAAGTAGCTGTTCACACTTTGAATTGACCTATAAGCTACTACACATGCATGGATGGGTTCATGCTGCCATTTATGAACCTACATGCTATTAAAGAGTTTAATTATGAGGATACATGTTCCATACAAGTGCATGAACGTCCCAAGGATATGAATGCAACCTTTGGTGCACATACAAGTCACTTGAAGCCTTTCTTTATGATTAAGCATTCATGCACACACTTAGGGGGAAGAAAGTGTCCATTCAACTAGTTCATGAATCTGCCGAATTTATGAACTATTTTAATACATTAGTGTGAACGTTTTTATTATTGTGTGAACACCTAGATGCTGAATTTGAATGGTCATCTATGTGCCTATAAGTATTTGTTTTCTTTCAATTGTAAGGGACTTTTGCCATAATTGTTAATGAACATTTGTTCTTGTGAGGTTGCTTCCTCTCATATCTCGTACAAGTTTCGAAAGACTTATCTGGCTTGTGCTAGTGGCGTCAATCATCTTGTTTGAACTTATCACCAATCTTGGTGTGGCGTTCACCTATCCATCTATCCATACTTCACCTTAACAATATAGGAACCGGGGTGACACTTCTTAGTGTTGAATCATTCCTAACGTTGAGTTCGTTTTTCATTCCCATTGATACAACCACACCTCCCGAGTTGTCGGCTGCCAATGAAGATCCTCTTGAATTGCCCGTAGGACCGATCACCCGAGCTCGAGCAAAGAGATTCAAAGACGCAACAACAACCTTAGTTGATAGAGTTTGGGGTGAAACCGTTGCTGGATTTCTTGAAAGCTCTTGGACCAGCAAGCCAAGCAAACCATGCATACTCCTTCAAGCTCAAATCAGCTCAAATCAGCTCAACGAGCTCGTTTCAGCTCATTTCATTATTGCATTTATTATGCTGGAATAAATCATTTAAGTTGCTGTTAGTTTTATTAGTTATTTGTTTTAATAATTAATTTGTCATAATCTGGACATGTTTTAATTATGTTCTAAATTAAGTACTTAATTAATTAGGACCAATTAAATATGTCTTAACTATTACAAAGATTCATTATGTCCAGCCTAATTTATGGTGCAAGATTTATTTATGTTGCCGAATTTAATGTGTCTAAAAGGGATTTAATTTGCTGCATTAAATGTTGTAGGTACATTACCCCTTGACTGCATAGGTGCATGGATGATTTAAAATTGGTGTGCTGATCTTTGGTGTTCCCTAAGTGACCATTCAGCCAAACCTTACAACTCTTCAAGAAGACCGATTGGCTGCCCAAGACAAATTAAGGCTGTTCACACCACCGATTATTCCTTTCACACCAAGGGCTGTTCGGTTTTGTTTGTTCACACATGTGTGGCTGTTCAAATCGGTTTGTTCACATTCTAAGACTATTGAAGTGCTCTAGATAGCTCCTTAATCACATGAACATTCGGCTGAATCAAGCAGCAGATTAATTCCAAATTCAAGCATTTGGTCGAACCTATTGATGGCATTTCAGCTCCCAAACAATTCATTCAATTTTTCTATTGAATCAAGGCATCTAGAAGCTGCCCTTACCATTCTCCATGCACAAGAAACTTCAAGGAAGCTTCATCAAAATTTTGGAATTTTCGTAAACCATTTAGCTACCTCAAGAGCCTATTCGCTATCCCTTGCATTCACTATAAATTGTGGCTTGTGTTACTTTGTAAAGAACTTTTGGACTTTTATTAATGTTATGCTGCCAAATTTGTTAGGCAAAACTTTTCTCAAATTTCGCTCAAAGATTCGATTGGCTTCCTAGCGTTCTAGTGTGTCACCGCTGTTTTGTCGAACCCGAACTTATCACTACTCGTAGTGTGGCGTTCAAACATACCGAGGTTCCTATCTTGTTAGATAGTGGGTCGAGGTTTTTCCTTTTCCAATTCCAAACCGAACTAAAAGAGCTTATAAACAACGGGTCGATACCAAATTGGTATTGGTTCTTGTTTGCACTTTTTGTTCAACCCCATTTCTCCATTTACCTAATTGAACCAATTCCTTCATCCATACCTATTCGGACTCCAAACCCGAATTTTCAAACTCTTCTTACCTAGTCTAATCTGAGCCCAAAACCAATACCTTCTTTCCTTCATCTGACCTTTTCAATTAAACCTAACGTAACTTCTTGTTGACGATCGGGCACACTAATACGACTCGACTCTTCCGAGGCAGATCGTATCATCCGCATCGAGTCGCTTAAAACGAGAAGCTTAGAAGTTCGAAGCGGAGCATTCCTGAGGAGGGTCAGAAAAAAAAAAGTATAGAAAAAATTTTCAGATAATCAAGTTTTCTCATTTTGATTGGTTTGTTGTTGTTATTATAAAAACAAAAATTCACGCAATGAGAAAAAAATCGTACAAAAGTGCTTCTATTGTATTTAGTTTGCTAATATAGTACCAAAAAAAAGTTATACAAGTTTGAAAAAAAAATTCTGAAAAAAATCAAAAAAAAAAGTGATTTATGCAATTCAATTGTTAGTTGATCGTCAAGCTTTGATTTGATATAGTTTCCGATCCATCTTCTATCCTACTCTTCCTAATACGCTACACTTTTAACCCAATTCCCTATTCTTTCAGCCTACCCGAAGCCGAATACAACAATCACTTGTTACCCCTTTTTAAACCGACCACATAGACCAAGGACTAAGCCTTAACGAATTTGCTTACTAAATCACGAGAAAAGGTTAAGAGAGGTAAAAGGCACGAGAGTTCTAAGTGCAATAGAGTGGAGGTAAAAGCCTAATTTCGAGTGTAAACACGAGTGTGAGAGAAACAACTTCTTTTCCTTTTCGAGAGATTGTGAGCTTTTGTGGTGAGGTTTACTTTAACAATGTTTTAATGTCACAAGAGTCAGATCACAACGTGGAAGATCGTCCAGCAAGACAACCCATTAGCAACGTCCCCGACTTAAACATGCAAGCCTTATTACGAGAAATGGAGCGACTCCTAGATCAAGACTCAATCCCATCAAGACCGCTTGTTCCAAGTTGAAGTGAATGGCCAACGTGAAAGAGCACCCGAGGGGTTAGACCAAGACGGAGAGACCAAATCGAACCGGGAAGACGAAGGGTCCAAGACGATGAAGCAAATGACCTTAGTGATCTTGAAAGTGAACAAGAGTCTAATGCTAGTGATCGACGTAGGCAACACCGACATCGAGATCGAAGACGCGAAGATGATGATCTCAAGAACATTAAATTGACTATTCCACCGTTTCAAGGTAGATCGGATCCGGAGGCCTATCTTGAGTGGGAAAAAGATAGAGTTGGTGTTCGATTGTCACAATTACTCCGAGAGTAAAAGGTGAAACTAGCAGCAATAGAGTTTTCGACTACGCCATGATTTGGTGGGAACAACTAACCACTAGTCGAGGCGTAAAGTTGAACGCCTCTATCTCTACATGGACCGAAATGAAGGCGGTGATGAGGCGATGATTTATCCTCGCAGACTACCACCGGAGTTGCACCAAAACTCCAAAATCTCACACAAGGGTCCAAAAGTGTCGAGGATTACTACAAAGAGATGGAAATCGCGATGATTCGAAAGGATGTCCAAGAAGATCCCGGCAACGATGGCGCGATTCTGGCTGGTCTAAATCGAGATATAGCAAACGTAGTGGAATTACAACACTACATTGAAGTGGTTGATATGGTCCATATGGCCATTAAGGTGGAAAGACAACTCAAGAGAAAAGGCCCAAGTCGAGGGTTTTCCACTTCCAACCCTTCAAGGTGGAGCCAAGGATCAAGTAAAGGACCCGCTAATCCTCGAGGGAAGGAGACCACGGTACCTCCAAAACCAACAAGCCCATCAAAATGAACAAAAGCAAGGCACCAATCGTCATACAATTGAAATCGGATATTAAGTGTTTTAAGTGTCTCGGAAGAGGCCACATAGCAAGCCAATGCCCAAATCAAGGACCATGGTATTGCGAGCCGATGGCGAGATCGAACGGAGGATGAGGAGGAGAAAGAATCAATCACTTCAAGTCGAGGAGGACGAGAACAACCCATGGAAGGAGAACTACTTGTTGTAAAATGAAGTCTAAGTCTCCAAGGCGCGGAGAATGATCTCCAACGAGAGAATATCTTCCACACTCTGCCAAGCCTCGGAGGCAAAGTCTCAGAGCGCCATTATCGACGGAGGCAAATTGTACCAATGTAGCAAGTACCATGATGGTTGAAAGACTTGGTTTACCTACTACCAAGCATCCGAGCCCCTACAAACTACAATGGCTCAACGACGGAGGAGAGCTTAAGGTAACGAAGCAAGTACTTGTCTCTTTCAACATCGGCAAGTATTTGGATGAAGTTCTTTGTGACGTCGTACCGATGCATGTAGGGCATTTGCTACTTGGCCGACCGTGGCGCTTTGATAGACGAGTTCAACACGATGGGTATACCAACCGTAGATACATTCAAATTCATGGGAAAGAATGTGACGCTGGCACCATTGACTCCCAAACAAGTGTATGAAGACCAAATCAAGCTAAAAGCTTCTATTGAGCAAATGAGAGAAAAGAAAAGAAAAGAAAAGAAAGTTGTAAAAAATAAAAGAAGAGAAAATAAGAAAAGAAAACAAAAGAGAGTGACAAGAAAATATCCAAGCAAAAGAAGAAAAGAAAAGAAAATCGAGAAAATGAGTGTTTTTGCAAGAGTTAGTGATGTGAGGAAGGCTTTGGTGATGAATCGAACTATTCTTGTACTTTTGTACAAGGAAGCATTAATTTCTACTAACGATTTACCCGATACCCTACCCCCTCCTATTTTGTCTTTGTTGCAGGATTTCCAAGACGTTCTTTCGGAAGAAACCCCGAGTGGTCTTCCACCACTTCGTGGAATCGAGCATCAAATTGATTTCATGCCGGGAGCGATTATTCCAAATTGACTCGCTATCGAGCCAATCCGGAGGAGACCAAGGAGTTGCAAAGACAAGTCAATGAGCTGATGGAAAAGGCTACATTCATGCAGAGCCTAAGTCCCCGTGGTTGTTCCGTATTATTGGTACCAAAAAGATTTTAACATGGCGCATGTGCGTGGATTGCCGAGCCGTTAACAAGATAACAATCAAATACCGCCATCCCATTCCTCGCTTAGATGACATGTTAGATGAGCTTAATGGGGCCAAAGTGTTTTCAAAATCGATTTGAAGAGTGGCTACCACCAAATTCAGATGCGAGAAGGAGACGAATGGAAAACAAGATTCAAGACCAAGCACGGACTATAATGAATGGCTGGTTATGCCTTTTGGCCTTACCAACGCTCCAAGTACGCTCATGAGACTAATGAACCATGTCTTAAGGCCTTTCATCGGTAAGTTTTGTGTGGTATATTTCGACGATATATTGATTTACAGCAAATCTATGGAAGAACATGTAAGTCATCTCAAATCTGTTTTAGAAGTTTTATGGAAAGAGACCTTATATGCTAATTTAAAGAAATGTTCTTTTGTTCTAACAAAACTGTTTTTCTAGGATTTGTAGTTAGTGCGGATGGTCTTGAGGTAGACCAAGAGAAGATTAAGGCCATACGAGATTGGCCAAGGCCTACGAAATGCTACGCAAGTTCAAGTTTCCATGGCCTAGCAAGTTTCTACCGACGATTCGCTTCAATTTTAGCACAATTGTTGCTCCACTTACGAGTGTTATTAAGAAAAATTCTTCTTTATTTGGAACGATGAACAAGAGAAATCTTTTATAAAAATCAAAGATTGTCTCACTAACACTCCTTTGCTTGCCCTTCCAGATTTCTCAAGACTTTTGAGATCGAAAAGCGATGCTTCGCATTGGAATCGAGGTCGTGTTGACACAAGACGGACGTCCTGTGGCTTACTTTAGTGAAAAACTCAATGGAGCCGTACTCAACTATCCGGTGTATGATAAAGAGATGTAAGCGCTCATACGAGCCCTTGAGACATGGCAACATTACTTGTGGCCTAAGGAATTCGTTATTCATTCCGATCATGAAGCCTTGAAGCACATCAAAGGCCAACATAAGTTGAACCGACGCCACGCCAAGTGGGTTGAATACCTTGAGTCGCTTCCGTATGTCATCAAATATAAGAAAGGTAAAGATAATATTGTGGCTGATGCGCTTTCAAGAAGGTATACTTATTATCATATTTGGATTCTAAGATTCTTGGTTTTACATTATTAAAAGATTCCTATATAAACGATTCCGATTTTGGAGAGATATTTGTTTCTTAGAAAGGTCCTTTTGAAAATTTTTATAGGTACGAGGGCTATCTTTTCCGAGAAGGTAAACTATGCATTCCTTGTGGATCTGTTCGAGACCTATTAGTGCATGAGGCGATAGTGGCGGGCTTATGGGACATTTCGAGTCAATAAGACACTAGCCACTCTCCATGAACATTTTATTGGTCATGGATGCGAAAAGATGTGGAGCGAGTTTATGAAAGGTGTATAGCCCGCAAAAGGCTAAATCAAAGGTTCAACCCCATGGCTTGTACACACCATTGCCCATTCCTCAAGCATCGTGGATTGACATCTCCATGGATTTTGTTCTCGACTTCCGCGCAGACAACAACGGGAAGGATTCTATTTTTGTTGTTGTTGATAGATTTTCAAAATGTCTCATTTTATTACCGTGTATTAAGATCGACGATGCCGCTCATGTTGCGAACTTGTTTTTAGGGATATCGTTAGACTACATGGCATTCCTCGTCACGATCGTGTTTTACCGAGATGCAAAATTTTAAGTCACTTTTAGAGGTCTTTGTGGGGTAAATTAGGGACCAAACTTCTGCTTTCCACCACCACCCCCAATCCGATGGCCAAACGGAAGTTGTCAATAGAGTTCTATCTACTTTGCTTCGCCATCGCTCTAAGAATTTGAAGACGGGAGGACCGTCTACCCCATATTGAGTTTGCGATAATCGTTCATCCCATTCTGCGACTAAATTCTCCCCATTTGAAATTGTTTACGGTTTTAATCCTTGACTCCTTTAGATCTATTGCCTTTACCTACTGATCGGTTTGTCCATGTAGATGCAAAGAAAAAGGCAGATTTTGTCAAGGATTTACATAGCAAGGTGAGGGCCAATATCGAGGCTAGGATCGAGTCCTATGTGCGTAATGCGAACAAAGGCTGAAAACGAGTAGTTTTTGAACCCGTAGATTGGGTGTGGGTTCATATGCGAAAAGAAAGGTTTCGCTCAAATAAAGTCGGGTTATTGCCGAGAGGAGATGGGCCGTTTCAAGTTTTGGAACTAATAAATGATAATTTTATAAACTTGATCTCCTGTGAGTACAATGTAAGTGCTACCTTTAATGTAGCTGATCTCTCTTTCTATGATATAGGTGACGATTTGGGGGCAAATCACTTCGAAGAGAGGAGGGGGAATGATACAACCACACCTCCCGAGTTGTCGGCTGCCAATGAAGATCCTCTCGAATTGCCCGTAGGATCGATCACCCGAGCTCAAGCAAAGAGATTCAAAGACGCAACAACAACCTTAGTTGATAGAGTTTGGGGTGAAACCGTTGCTAGACTTCTTGAAAGCTCTTGGACCAGCAAGCCAAGCAAACCATGCATACTCCTTCAAGCTCAAATCAGCTCAAATCAGCTCAACGAGCTCGTTTCAGCTCATTTCATTATTGCGTTTGTTATGCTGGAATAAATCATTTAAGTTGCTGTTAGTTTTATTAGTTATTTGTTTTAATAATTAATTTGTCATAATCTGGACATGTTTTAATTATGTTCTAAATTAAGTACTTAATTAATTAGGACCAATTAAATATGTCTTAACTATTACAAAGATTCATTATGTCCAGCCTAATTTATGGTGCAAGATTTATTTATGTTGTCAATTTAATGTGTCTAAAAGGGATTTAATTTGCTGCATTAAATGTTGTAGGTACATTACCCTTGGACGGCATAGGTGCATGGATGATTTAAAATTGGTGTGCTGATCTTTGGTGTTCCTAAGTGACCATTCAGCCAAACCTTACAACTCTTCAAGAAGACCGATTGGCTGCCCAAGACAAATTAAGGCTGTTCACACCCACCCGATTATTCCTTTCACACCAAGGGCTGTTCGATTTTGTTTGTTCACACATGTGTGGCTGTTCAAATCGGTTTGTTCACATTCTAAGACTATTGAAGTGCTCTATACAGCTCCTTAATCACATGAACATTCGGCTAAATCAAGCAGCAGTATTAATTCCAAATTCAAGCATTTGGCCGAACCTATTGATGGCATTTCAGCTCCCAAACAATTCATTCAATTTTTCTATTGAATCAAGGCATCTAGAAGCTGCCCCTTACCATTCTCCATGCACAAGAAACTTCAAGGAAGCTTCATCAAAAATTCTGGAATTTTCAGAAACCATTTAGCTACCTCAAGAGCCTATTCGGCTATCCCTTGCATTCACTATAAATTGTGGCTTGTGTTACTTTGTAAAAGAACTTTTTGGACTTTTATTAATGTCATGCTGCCAAATTTGTTAGGCAAAAACTTTTCTCAAATTTCGTTCAAAGATTCGATTGGCTTCCTAGCGTTCTAGTGTGTCACCGCTGTTTTTGTCGAACCCGAACTTATCACTACTTGTAGTGTGGCGTTCAAACATACCGAGGTTCCTATCTTGTTAGATAGTGGGTCGAGGTTTTTCCTTTTCCAATTCCAAACCGAACTAAAAGAGCTTATAAACAACGGGTCGATACCAAAATCGGTATTGGTTCTTGTTTGCACTTTTTGTTCAACCCCATTTCTCCATTTACCTAATTGAACCAATTCCTTCATCCATACCTATTCGGACTCCAAACCCGAATTTTCAAACTCTTCTTACCTATTCTAATCCGAGCCCAAAACCAATACCTTCTTTCCTTCATCTGACCTTTTCAATTAAACCTAACGTAACTTCTTATTGACGATCGGGCACACTAATACTACTCGACTCTTCTGAGGCGGATCGTATCACCCATCCTTCGAATTATTTTCTTGTTGTAACCAAACCGACCCATTTATCCATCACCCATCTTTGCTACACATAACCGAACCTATTACTAAACTTACCCTTCTTGAAACCTTCTGCTTATTCTAATCCATTATTTTACTTTTATTACTAAAATTTGAGGCACGAACGACTCTCTCGAACTACGACCAGGCAACTACGTGAATTCGACTCATCTACCCGGGCCGGATCACATCATATTGAGTCTTACTTAAGAAAAATTTATTAGTTGCTAATTAATTTGTCTTAGCCAACTTTTTGACTTAATTAATTGCAGCGAATTTAATATGTCTTAGTTCCAGCATGTTTTTAGTTTGTCTTGTTCCTTGCATAATTTTTAAATGTGTCTAAATTAGTTAGTGTGCTGAATTAATTTGTGTGTACAGGTGCAAGCATGGGACGGCATTAATAAGGAGCTGAAGCATTAAAGGACAGCATGCCTGGACAGATTTAATGAGCTTCTAGTTGATGAATTTAATGAGCTGCTGGAAGACGAATTTAATATGTCCTAACTCATTTAAGTGTGGTTTAAATTTGCAGCAGCATACATGCATGGAAGGCATTAAATGGAGAATGTATCTAGCTGCAGCATTAAGCTAAAATTAAATCTAGCAGCCTTTATTTTTCTCCAAAAGTCTGTTCGTGTATTTCACAACAGCCAATATGCTGTTCACACCATATTTTCACACAAGGAAGCTGATCATTTTCATTCTTTCACATTGGGAGGCTATTGGAGTTCAAGTATTCACACTATTTGGGCTGTTTGTGTTCCAAAATTTCCATTAAAATGCTGTTGCACGTTCAGTTTCTCAAGGCAGGATTAAAGGAGCTCATTTAAGCACTTGGCTGAACATAGACATGGCCAATCAGCTCCCAACCCTTCCAAATACATTCAGCTGACTTTCCTTCATCTAGAAGCTGTCCTATGGCGTTCCAAATGGGTGGAGAAGCATCCTGGAAGTTTCAAAAAATTTTGGAATTTCCAACTCATTTAAAGGCTGAACCAAGTGACCATTCAGCTGGGTTTATGTCCATTCAGCTAGCTAGTTTTTATGCTATAAATTCGTGATCATTTTTACTTTGGGGGGAACGAACACTTTTATAAAACTCAGTTTAATTTGTGAGAATTTCTTCTCTCATATTTCGTTTTAAGACTTGATTGGCTTATCTGTTAGTCAGTGGCGTCAGTCCTTATCTTCTGAACTTATCACTCTCCTGAGTGTGGCGTTCGTCCAACTTCTTATACCTTTGGTTCTTACTTTTCTAAGTAACGGGTCAAGGTCCGCTTGCCATCCTTCGTTAATCCACCTTAAACAACATAAGTTCCGGGGCAACACTGTCTATGGTGTTGAATCGATCTTGAAGTTTAAGTTCAATCTCCATTTCACCATCTATCTTTATTTTACTTATTATCCTAAATCGAGCCATTCATATAACTTCTATTTTGTTCCTTTCCAACCAAACCTATCTTCATCATTTTAGTTTTATTTTGAGCTCTTTTGATAACTTCCGCTCCAAATGATACGATCACGGCTTCCCATAAGCCAAGTCCAAGCCGAGATCCGATGGTGCTACCTCAAGGGCCGATCACAAGGGCTCGTGCAAAACAATTTAAAGAAGCTGTTATTGCTTTAGTTCAGCATGTGTGGGATGATGTCAATGCTAGACCTATCGAACCAGTTAGTGGCCACTTTGGAAATCCATGCCGAACTTTTCTACAAGTTCATTTCAGCTCACCAAGCTCACCTTCAGCTCAAGTTAGCTCCCATGTAGCTCCACACCAGCTCATTAGCTCGGGACCAGCTCATTATCAGCTCAAGAGTTTAGGCCCAGCTCGGGTTTAACTCATGAATTAACCATCAGCTCATGGAGTTCACTTTGAATTCATTTTACTACTATTGACTTTTTAATTAATAAGTTCAATAATTAGTTAATTAATATCCTACATATTAAATTTAGTTCACATTAGTTATATATTAAGTATGTCTTAAAAGTGTTTATTGATGATAATTAAATTTGTCATAACCGAATTTAATGTTGATATTTGTGTTCACATTAGTTTGAATTAATTATGTTCACATTTCTTGTAGGAACGCAATGGACATATGGAGATTAAAAACAAGCATGAATTTTGAAGGTGCATGGACGGTTGGGGGGCTTGAATCTCTTAGGTGCATGTTCGGCCAAGTGCATGTATGACCATATTCAATGTCTTTAAGGTTCATGAATGTTTCCATTCATGTATGGTGTGCTATCTCTTCATTCTCCAAGGTGACCATTCTACCAAAGGGCACTCACACATGCATGAAGATAGCTTGGCCAATTAGCTTCCCATGACTCTCCTTAATTCGTTCACACCTATGTTCACATGGCAAGACCATTCGGTTCACCTTGTTCACAAGAGAAGACTCTTCAACATTCGGTTTCACACACATGATGGCCCTTGGAGTGTCCACAATTAATTCATACTTTTGGCCAAACATTGCTTCATTTAACAAGGTTGGCTGAATCTACAAGTGACCATTGGATATCATGCATTCACTTTGAGTTTTCTTAAGCATGAAGATGCATTCATCCACCATTCCCAAAACCGAATCTGGTCATGCATATTAAGAGTTATTTTTCTAGAATTTTCTTTTAATTAATGTGTAGTATGAAAGGCCATTCGCTACCTAGACTTAGGCTTATAAATACTTGTTCAATTTCCATGTAAAGGACTTTTGAAACTTATGTTAATGTTATGTCCGAAATTGTGAGGCAAACTTTTCTTATATTTCGCTCAAAGATTCGCTTGGCATTCCTAGCGCTCTAGTTGTGTCAATCGTGTTCTTTGTCGTATCTTAACTTATCACTATTCTTAGTGTGGCGCTCAACATACCGAGGTTCCTATCTTGTTAGATAGTGGGTTGAGGTTTTCCTTACCAAACCTATAACCGAACTCAAAAGGCTTAATCAACGGTCGATACCATTTCGATATTGGTTCTTGAAAGTACCTTTAGTAGTTCAAACCCGTTCTCTTCTTTACCTAACCGAACCTAAACCGACCAATTTGTTCATATCCTTTTGTTCCTACCCTTTCATTCCTACCATTCCATTCGTACCCCTCTTCTACTTTGACCATACCTTCAACTCAACTAAACCTAACGTAACTTCTCGTAGACGATCGGGAAATTTACATACGACTCGACTCTTCCCGAGACAGTTCGTATCACCAAATAGCCAAATACATCCTTTTCTCCAAACCGAACGATACTTTCTCGAAAACGGTCAGGCAACTTAAGACGACTCGACTCGCATCACCGGGCCGATTCGTATCAGAACCCTTTTTTCCATATCCATCATTAAACCATTATACATAGCTTCCGTCCTATTTTCCTATCAACTTCATTCCAAAAGCGAATTGAATGATACTTTCACATAGACGATCGGGCAACTCAGCATACGACTCGACTCTCCCTGATACGAACCGCCTCAGGGAGAGTCGAGTCGTATGCTGAGTTGTCCGATCGTCTACGAGAAAGTATCGTTCAATTCGCTTTTGAAATGAAGTTGATGGGAAAATAGGACTGAAGCTATGTATAATGGTTCTATGATGGTTTATAGATAAGAATAATATGTATAGGTTCGGTTAAGTTGGAAGGAAAAGTGAAAGAAGTTAATAGATGATGGATATGGAAGAAAGGGTTCTTAAAAGCAAGCACGAACCAATATTAGAAAATATTGACCCAAATGCTTATAGGCTTTCAAGGTGGAGGATGAAAATGATAGAACCTCGACCCACTACTTAACAAAGTAGGAACCTCGGTATATGGGTGAACGCCACACTATTTGATAGTGATAAGTTTGGGATAGTGAAGAGCAGGGTTGACGCCACTAGGCTTCCTAGATAAGCCAACGAAGTCCTCAACGAAATATGAGAGAAAGAAATCTCACAAATTCCATGAAAGTTTAACAAAGTTTCATTAAGTGAAAAGTCTAACCTCTTACAAATGAAATAACATATATTTATAGCCTAAATAAAAGTAGCTGAATGGACAAGCTTAGAAGCTAAGAAATTCGGCCATAAACACCTAGATAATTCTAGAAGAAAAATCATGAATGTCAATGAATGTGCAGCCCTTTAATGTTCCATCATCCCCCTTGGCCGAATGAAGCTTTAATGCACCTTGAATACTTGAATGGTTAGCTTGAAAATGCATGGATCATGCATGAAACGTCCCAATGTATGTTCCTCCATAAATTCGGTCCATGAACCTTCAAAACATGAACATTAAATAGCCCCTACTTGCATGAACATCTGCAGTACATGTACTCCCTTAAATGCCGTCCATTGAACCTCAATTCTACATGCACCTCTTCATACATTGCACCAAGCCCTACATGAACTTGCATTAATTTCCTTCCATGCATGCATGTGTACCGTCCAAAGGGATTGGATCTTCTAGATACATTCATGCATGAATCTTCATCATTCATGTATTTTGAACCCCCAAACATTCATGTATTTTGTGCATTCATGTATTTGACAAATACATGAACTTGTAAACACCTTGAATCTGGTCATACATGCACCTAATTAAATGTTGTTCATTCATGCATATGGGAGGTCCAAAAGAGATGTTTCTTCAAGCATTCATTGCGCCATTCATGAGCATTGTACCTACAAGAAATAAAACAATTCATAAGACATCATGTGAACACACATAAATTCAGCACAATGTGAACACATTTAAGTTATGTGATATCTATGACATATTAATAACAAATATTAATATAAGACAAGTTTAATGCTTAAATAAATATGTGCAAATTTTATTTAATGCATTAAAGACAAAACCGAGCTAAACTAAAATGAGTTAAGCTTTATCTCGTAAGCTAAAGTTGAGCTGAGATTAAACTCCTAAGCTGAAGTTGAGCTAAGGCTTATCTCGTGAGCTGAAGGAGTGAGCTCAGTTTAGCTCAGGCCAGTTGGATTGAGCTCGAATAAGCTGGATTTGAGCTGGACGGAGCTCGTGGAGCTGGAAACGAGCTGGGATCAGCTTGCCAACATGTCAATGCTCGGCTTGACAGACTTGTTCGATGAAGTTTGCGGGGCGTGCTCGTATCACTCCCTAAGGCGGTTCGTATCATTTGGTATCAGAGCTACCTAAAATGAGAAGCTTAGATGTTCAAAGCAGAGCATTCTCGAGGTAGATTCAAAAATATATATATATATATATAAAAACTACTTTGTGAGATTCGAGTATTGTGTTGTAATTATCATTTTAAGTAGTTATAAAAAAATATATATAAAAAAATTTGAAAACAAGGTGTTTTATGCAATTCGATTGTTGTTCGAATGTCAAGACCCTTGATTTGATATTGTTCCTGATCCATCTTCTGTTCTAACCTCATACACGCCACACTTTTTTTTACCCAACTCCCTATTCTTTTAGCCAACCCTAAACCTATACGCATCTCCCTTGTTACCCTATTGAAACCGACCCCTAAGCCTACGATAAGGCCTTGGCAAGTCTGACTATGAAATTGCGAGAGAAAAGATTGAGAGGTAAAAGGCACGAGCGAGTGAGATCATTCGAGTGGAGGTAAAAGCCAAACGAGTGTAAACACAAACGGGGGTGACACCTTTTCCTTCTTTTTTCCGAGCGAAATTGTGAGGTTTGTGGTGAGGTATTTAATTTTTTTTATTTTGTTTTGTGATCTAACATTTTCTTTTCAGCAACAAAAATCATGTCACGCAAAGAGTTCACCGAATCAGAATACCAATACTTGGTACAAGAAATGCAAAGAATGGTGAAGTCCAAATTCGATAAGTTGCATGAGAGATTAGGTCAATTGGAACAAAGATCCACAAGAACGAGTTTCATCAAGGCGAAATATAGAGTCGAGAACCCCATGAAGAGATACACCCAATTATTACTTGAGAAAAGAGTCCCATTGTGATTCCTATTCGACATCGACTTCAAGACCAAGAGATTACTATCGAGATTCTTTTTCTTTAAGGAATTCGAGAAGTCAAGAAGCCGACTATGATTTTTACTCCGTTCGAGAAGATGTCCAAAATGAAATCCGAAGAGATAGATATACCTCTTCTCGAACTTCAAAAAAATCATTCAAGGAGTGTTCGACACGAAGTTTTTCACATGCAAATAGTTCTTGGCCTTTCGAAAATGATCTCTATTCTCATGACTCTTTTGTACATTCTTGTAAAGAGAAAACAAAGAAAAGAAAAGAAAAAGAAAAAGAAGAAAAAGAAAATGAAATAAAAAGAAAAGAGAGGCAAGAGGCAAGTAAGAGAGAAAATGAGCGAATCTTGAGAGAACTTGAAAAAGCCTTTGAAAAAGCCTTTGAAAAGCAAAAAGAAAATGAAAAAGAAAATGAGATTGAAAAAGAGAACGGAAAGAAATTTGAGAGTGAAAAAGAAGTTGAAAAAGAAATTGAAACAAAAGAAACGAGTGATTCAGAATAAAAAGAATCGAGTGAGAAAACAAGTGAGCAAGTGAGGATTATTTCTACTAACCCACATGTTCGATCTTCTTGTGAGTTAACTTTTCAGGTTCCTAGAAGTTTGTGTGACCAATTCCATCTACATTACCTTTCAAACAAGAGGTGTTTTAGGTTGTTCGAAAAAGGTAAGTTCACGAATGACAGCCACCAACTTGCAATTGAAGGTAAGAAAGGTAAGGATTCCTTATTTATTGATTTGAGGCTGTTTGAATACAAAGTTGCTCATATAGATTTTTATGGCCTTATTTTTGAAAATCTTCCATCTTTTGATTTGGTTAATTACTGTTCACATATTAATGTTAACGATGTTGTTTCAAAAGATGTCATGAAGATTCCGTCTTATAGCATGTTTTATAATGACAATTCTATTGATTCTATTGGATTGGTTCATCCTGTGCAAATTGTGAATGTGTGTGATAGCAGTTTTTCACATTTTGATTTGTTTGATTATAAAAATTCTTTGAATTCATCTTTCTGTTTAAACGTGCCTATTCAAATGATTTGTGATGGATTTGAATTTCTGAAAGGTCGCATGATCACAACTTCTTTGCTCGATATATGCGTTAAAAGATTTTTGCATGAAGTAATTGATCTGTTTGACTTTGTTCTTCAAGATAAAATCTCTGAAATTTTGTGTGAGATTTCCATGCTTTGATCTATCTGTTCAAGTAGAAATTACAATGCAAGATTGTTCGAGTATTTGGATGTTTAAGTTTCCTTTGATTTACTTGCATGATAACATGTTGCATCATTTCTTTGGTGATAAAATGAATATGCTTGGTTGTGCCAATTTTTCAAGTCTAATTGAACGAGTGAAATTTGAACCATGCGATGAGTTGATTATATTTTCCTTATTTAACATGTTGCCTGCTAAATCAAATGACCAAGTTCGTGTGTTCAAGCCTGGTATTTGCTACATGAATTCATTTTATGGAAACATTAAGCACTTTGCATCATTTGCATTCAAATTATGTTTGCTTGATGTTCGAACTTTTGATAAGAAGGTGAAATTCAATGATTTGGGTTTCAATTTTGATTTGTTTACTAATCACCTTGTTTGGCCACATCTGAAATTTTCGTTCCATTTTGAGAAGGTAAGATCGACTTATGCTTTGGGACTTGAATCAAATTTCAACGATGATTTATTTTTTTCTTTTCAGTCCATACCTCCTATTGAAACTAACCTTTTACATTTTTGTGAATGTAACCCGTTAAAAGGTTTGTTTTACATTATCTGTCTGAAGAGAGAAGATTCATCTTGTTTGAAAAAGGTAAAACCGATCATAAATTTTCTTCTCTTCAAGATCGACAAGGTAAAGTTTACGAAAATTTTCAAATACCTTCACTCTATTCGAATGTTGTTGAAAATCTTTTTGATGGTTTGATGTTTGGAAATTGTTTGTACCTTGTTGTGATTGATTGTTGTCTTTGGCCTAATAGTGATCCCTTTGTGTTGGAAAGTGATTACACAAATCATGTTGTTAATAAACGAAAGAGTGAGTTAGTTTCCAATTGGCCATGGTACACTTTGCGTGTACATTCCCATGAATTGTTATTTTTGAATAAACATATTGAAAAGTTTTGGTTGTGGATTAACGTATTTTAATCTTTACAAATATTCATGACTAATTACCCCTTGATTCAGCTAAGTTCACATGTTTGTAAAGATGGCTTAACAAGACTTTTTGATAAATTTACGTATGCCTGTTTTGCACAATTAAGATTCTGGGCATATGATCAATTGAATGCATTTTCCTTGAATTTTGATTATCACGTGTCTCTAACTTCTTTGAGTTTCTCTTGTCCAAAAGTGGTGAGACTTTTTCAGGTTTGTGTGACATATTCTATCCCATTTTGATATGAACTGCCTCGGGAAGAGTCGAGTCGTATATGAAATGCCCGATCATCTACGAAGAAGTATCGTTAACTTAGTTTAGTAATTTAGACAGAAGTCGGATTTGAGAAGAAATGTGTTTGGAGGAAATGGTATAAATGGAATGGCATGAAAATGGTCGGTTTTGGTATGTTTTGGGTAAGAAAGAAATGGGATCGAACAAAGAATGCAAACAAGAACCAATACCAATTTGGTATCGACCCATTATTTATATGCGCTTTTTGGTTCGGTTTAAGTTTGGTAGAGGGAACCTCGACCCACTATCTAATAAGATAGGAACCTCGGTTTAGTTTGGAGCATACACTACAAGTAGTGATAAGTTGAATCGACAAAGAACACGGTTGACACAACTAGAGCGCTAGGAGCATAAGCGAATCTTTGAACAAAATATAAGAAAAGTTTGCCTCACAATTTCGGACATAACATTAACAAAAGTTTCAAAAGTCCCTTTTACATGGAAATTGAACAAGTATTTATAGGCCTAAAGTCTAGGTAGCGAATGGCCTTTCATACTTACAATTTAATTAAAGAAAATTCTAGAAAAGTAACTCTTAATGTGCATGACTAGATTGGCTATGGGAATGATGGATGAATGCATCTTCATGCTTAAGAAAACACAAAATGAATGCATGATGTCCAATGGTCACTTGTAAGTTAAGCCAACCTTGTTAAATGAAGCAATGCGGCCAAAAATAATGAATTAATTAGGATACTCAAGGGCCAACATATGTGAAAAGCAAATGTTGAAGAGTCTTCCAATGTGAACAAGGTGAACCGAATAGTCTTGTCATGTGAACATAGGTGTGAAACGAATTAAGGAGAGTCATGGGGAAGCTAATTGGCCAAGCTATCTTCATGCATGTGTGAATGTACTTTGGTCGAATGGTCACCTTGAAGAATAAAGAGATAGCACACCATACATGTATGGAAACATTCATGAACCTTGAAGACATTGAATATGGTCATACATGCACTTAGCCGAACATGCACCTAAGAGATTCAAGTCCCCCAACCGTCCATGCACCTTTCAAAATTCATGCTTGCTTTTAATCTCCATATGTCCATTGTGTTCCTACAAGAAATGTGAACAGAATTAATTCAAGCTAATGTGAACACAAATATCAACATTAAATTCGGTTATGACAAATTTATTTATCATCAATAAACACTTTTAAGTCATACTTAATATAACTAATGTGAACTAAATTTAATATGTAGGATATTAATTAACTAATTATTGAACTTATTAAATAAAAAAAATCAATAGTAGTCAAATGAATTCAAAGTGAACTCCACGAGCTGATGTTTAATTCATGAGCTAAACCCGAGTGGGGCTTAAACTCGTGAGCTGATAATGAGCTGGATCCGAGCTAATGAGCTGGTGTGGAGCTACATGGGAGCTAACTTGAGCTGAAGGTGAGCTCGATGAGCTGAACTGAACTTGTAGAAAAGTTCGGCATGGATTCCCAAAATTGCCACCAGCTAGTTCAATAGGTCTAGCATTGACATCATCCCACACTTGCTGAACTAAAGCTATAACAGCTTCTTTAAATTGTTTTGCATGAGCCCTTGTGATCTGCCCTTGAGGTAGCACCATCAGATCTCGGCTCGGACTCGACTTATGGAATAGCGGGATCGTATCACATTTGATCGAGGAAAACCATGCACGAGTCAAAGTTCTCCCATGGACAAACAGCTCGACTTGAGGACAAGAGGCCTAAAAGAGGGGGGATGATATGAGCACACCCCGCGAACTTTATCGAACAAGTCTGTCAAGCCGAGCATTGACATGTTGGCAAGCTGATCCCGGCTCGTTTCCAGCTCCACGAGCTCCGTCCAGCTCAAATCCAGCTTATTCGAGCTCAATCCAACTTGTCTGAGCTAAACCGAGCTCACTCCTAGCTTATATTCAGCTCACGAGCTGATATGATCCCGCTATTCCATAAGTCGAGTCTGAGCCGAGATCCGATGGTGCTACCTCAAGGGGCGATCACAAGGGCTCGTGCAAAATAATTTAAAGGAGCTGTTATAGCTTTAGTTCAGCAAGTGTGGGATGATGTCAATGCTAGACCTATCGAACTAGTTAGTGGCAATTTTGGGAATCCATGCCAACTTTTCTACAAGTTCGCTCACCTCATCGAGCTCACCTTCACTCAAGTTAGCTCCCATGTAGCTCCACACCAGCTCATTAGCTCTGATCCAAATCATTATCACTCACGAGTTTAAGCCCCGCCGAGTTTAGATCATGAATTAAACATCACTCGTGGAGTTCACTTTGAATTCATTTGACTACTATTGACTTTTTATTTAATAAGTTCAATAATTAGTTAATTAATATCCTACATATTAAATTTAGTTCACATTAGTTATATTAAATATGTCTTAAAAGTGTTTAGATAATTAAATTTGTCATAACCGAATTTAATGTTGATATTGGTGTTCACATTAGTTTGAATTAATTCTATTCACACTTCTTGTAGGAACGCAATAGACATATGGAGATTAAAAGCAAGCATGAATTTTGAAACGTGCATGGACGGTTGGGGGACTTGAATCTCTTAGGTGCATGTTCGGCTAAGTGCATGTATGACTATATTCAATGTCTTCAAGGTTCATGAATGTTTCCATTCATGTATGGTGTGCTATCTCTTCATTCTTCAAGGTGACCATTCGACCAAAGGACACTCACACATGCATGGAAGATAGCTTGGTCGATTAGCTTCCCCATGACTCTCCTTAATTCGTTTCACACCTATGTTCACATGGCAAGACTATTCAGTTCACCTTGTTCACATTGGAAGACTCTTCAACATTCGGTTTTCACACATATGTTGGCCCTTGGAGTATCCTAATTAATTACAAATTTTTGGCCAAACATTGCTTCATTAACAAGGTTGGCCAAACCTTACAAGTGACCATTGGACGTCATGCATTCATTTTGAGTTTTCTTAAGCATGAAGATGCATTCATCCATCATTCCCATAGCCAAATCTAGTCATGCACATTAAGAGTTATTTTTCTAGAATTTTCTTTTAATTAAATTGTAAGTATGAAAGGTCATTCAGCTACCTAGACTTTAGGCCTATAAATACTTGTTCAATTTCCATGTAAAGAGACTTTTGAAACTTTTGTTAATGTTATGCTGCCGAAATTGTGAGGCAAACTTTTCTTATATTTCGCTCAAAGATTGCTTATGCTTCCTAGCTTCTAGTTGTGTCAACCGTGTTCTTTGTCGATTCCGAACTTATCACTACTTGTAGTGTGGCGTTCCAAACTAAACCGAGGTTCCTATCTTGTTAGATAGTGGGTCAAGGTTCCCTCTACCAAACCCAAACCGAACCAAAAAAGCGCATATAAATAACGGGTCGATACCAAATCGGTATTGGTTCTTATTTGCATTCTTTGTTCGATCCCATTTTTTTCTTACCCAAAACATACTAAAACCGACCATTTTCATGCCATTCCATTTATTCCATTTCCTCCAAACACATTTCTTCTCAAATCTGACTTCTGTCTAAATTACTAAACTAAGTTAACGATACTACTTCGTAGACGATCGGGCATTTCATATACGACTCAACTCTTCCAGAGGTGGTTCGTATCACGAGCTAAACCTTAGCTCAAGTTTAGCTTAAGGGCTAAAGCTTAGCTCATTTTAGCTCAAACCCGGTTTTAGACTTTAATGCATTAAATAAAATCTGAACATAATTATTTAAGCATCAAATTTGACTTATATTAATATTTGTTTTAATATGTCATAGTTATTACATATTTTAATTATGTTCACATTTTAGCCGATTTAATGCATGACATTAATGTGTTCACATGATGTCTCAAAATTTGATTTTTTTAGATACAATGATCAAGGACGGCACAATGTATGGATGAAGAAACATCTCTTTTGGGCATTCCACACTCATGAATGAAGAAGTATTAAATGCTGGTGCATGTACGGCTAGATGCAAGGTTTCTACAATTTCATGCATGTGTCGAATGCATGTATGGACATTAAAGGCTAGTCCATGAATGGATCAAATGCACGGGATGATAGAATGCATGAATGGCTTAAGTGCATAGCTCCTTGAACATGTTCACACTTTGAATTGACCTATAAGCTACTACACATGCATGGATGGGTTCAAGAACGTCCAAAGGAAGGAATTAACTCAATAATTCAACAATTGATTGAATTAAGTGCATGCACAAAGGGGAGAACGAATTTACTATGTTCATGCTGCCATTTATGAACCTACATGCCATTAAAGTGTTTAATTATGAAGCTACATGTTCCATACAAGTGCATGAACGTCCCAAGGAGATGAATACAACCTTTGGTGCACATACAAGTCACTTGAAGCCTTTCTTTATGACTAAGCATTCATGCACACACTTAGGGGGAAGAAAGTGTCCATTCAACTAGTGCATGAATCTGCCGAATTTATGAACTATTTTAATACATTAGTGTGAACGTTTTTATTATTGTGTGAACACCTAGATGTCGAATTTGAATGGTCATCTATGTGCCTATAAATATTTGTTTTCTTTTATTTGTATAGAGGTTTTTTTGAACTTTGTTTTATTGTTTCTTTGTTAATGAAACTATTTGGAGAGGATCTTTCTCCCATATTTCGTTGAAGACTTGTTGGCCTATCTAGTTCTTAGTTGGTGTCAACCTTGTTCTTCTTTTGAACTTATCGCTCAACCGAGTGTGTCGATCACCCTTATACCAAGGTTCCTACATTGCTAAGTAGCGGGTCGAGGTTTATCACCTTCATCCTCCACCTTGAAAGCCTATAAGTATTTGGGTCGATATTTTCTAATATTGGTTCGTGCTTGCTTTTAAGAACCCTTTCTTCCATATCCATCATTAAACCATTATACATAGCTTCCGTCCTATTTTCCTATCAACTTCATTCCAAAAGCGAATTGAACGATACTTTCTCGTAGATGTCGGGCAACTCAGCATACGACTCGACTCTCCCCGAGGCGGTTCGTATCAAAGGCCAAAGAGGGTTCATGAATGGTTTGCTACATGCATTTCTAGCTGATGGTTGGCTTCCCTAAGTACCTATTCGGCCAAGGAGTAGTTATCTAATTAATGGCCTAAGTTTAATTCATGAATGAAGTTAAAAGAAGATGCATGGACAGCAAGTTACAATGAATGGGAGAATGCATCTAGTTCTTGTTACTTGAATTGTTTGCTGTTCATTTGGCTTCTCTAGGTGACTATTCAACCAAGAAGCATCTATTGGATGTCACATACATGCCATAGCTGAATTTGGATCACCCATTAAACTCCCATGCATTCATCTTCTTCAAGCCATTACCTTGGTTCATGAAGCTGCCCTTTGAAGCGCCAATCAGCCGAACATGGACCTATTTTATTTATGAACATTTTCTAGAATATTCCAGCATATTCATAGCTGATTTACTTAGTTCTTAAGCTTGGACATTTGACCATTCGGCTATCCTTTTCAAGGCTATAAATAGTTTATAAAGGACTTTTGGCCAAATTATTAATGAAACTTTGCTTCTGTGAGGTTTACTCCCTCTCAAATTTCGTACAAATTTCAAGTGACTTATCTAGTGGCTAGTGGCGTCAACTGAACTCATTTCCTGAACTTCTCACCTAAATTTGGTGCGGCGTTCTCCTATCATTCTACTTTCCATCCGACCACCTTAAACAATATAAGATTTGGGGTGATACTTGATATCGTATCGAATCTTTCTTGAAGTTTAAGTTCATTCACCATTCCAACCAAATATCTTTACTTCACTTATTATCCTAAACCGAGCCTTTTGAAATCCTTCCTATCCTTATTTCTTTCAGCTGAATCTACTATCTAAGACTTAGCCAGTTTTGAAATCCCATTTTATTAACATTAAACCTATTAAGCCAATTCAAACAATTCGCCAATCTTGTGAACGACACTTCTCAAAGATGATTAGGCAATCATACGTGGACTCGACTCAATCGACCAAGCCAGATCACGTCAAGAGTGCTGTGAGACCATTAGAGTGTACAAAAAGCCAAGAGTCTGAGTGAAACATGAGTGGAGTGTTCATTTATTTTTTTTCTTTCTTTGTGAGCGCATTGGTGAGGTTTGTAGTATGGATTTAAAAAAATAATAATACTATGTCACGAAGTACTGAAAGGATTGTTGAAAATGATGATGTTTTGTTCGACCTAACATATCAAGCATTTATTCATGAGGTGGGTCAATTGCTCCAAAGACATCTAAAACCATTGAGAGAATGTTTATAACGTATCGTAGAATGAGACCAAAGGGAACAAATTTTACCAAGTCAAAGGACAGAAATAAGATCATCATGAAGACAAACGTCTAATTATTTTGTGAGAAGAGGTTCATATTGTGATTCCTATTCAACGAGGAATTCAAGATGAGGCAAAAAAATGATGTGAGCACACCCGGGGCATCCTCAAATGCACACCAAGGATCTATTAAGCTGCCAAAAGGTCCAATGACCCGAGCTCGAACCAAGCAACTTCAAGATGCTATATCATCCTTTGTGATGTGCATTTGGGAAGATAACCAGCTCTATAACGTTGGAGGAGCTAAGAATAACTCCTTGAAGTCTCCATGCACCATTTTGCAATCCGACCTCAGCTCCTCTTCAACTCCCCCATGCGCCATTCAGTTCCCATCAGCTCACTTGAGCTCGTTTGAGCTCGAATTTAGCTCGTTTCAGCTCATTCCTTTTTCATTTCAATAAATTAAGTATTAATCTAGCTTATAACTAAGTTTGTTACAGCTCATGCCGAATTCCCTAGCTCAATTTAGCTCACTAAGTGTTTTTGACTATTTGAGCTAGCTGAATTTATTATAAGTTGACTTATAATTATTATGTTCAAATTTAGTTAGTGATATTAAGTTATTTAGTTATTATTTTAAATTATAATTATATGAATAGTTGTGTGTTATTTAATTATGTTATTTAATTATGTAGGTTAGCCGAATTTGAAAGATACATTCATGGCATTTAATGCAAGGTGCATGAACGGGAATGTTCATTGAACGAAAGGATACATGCATGGACCGGTTCAATGTTTGGAGGACATACATTCATGTACATGGAAGGTTAATGCATATTGAAAGGTGCATCTCCCTTGGACGGCACACATGCATGAATGGGGGTAATCAATGCAAGTGCATGTACGGCTAGGTTCAAGGCCCCTTCCAAGTTCCATGTACAACCGATGCATGTGGGAGGACCCTTGGAGTTTCCTAAGCACCTATTCAGCCAAGAGACACCCTTTGGGAGTTTCATGCATCCCATGGCCGAACCTTGACAATCCCATTGGCTTCCAAAGCTTGCTTATACATGAAGCTACCCATTCACCTCCCATTCGGCCGAACATGGACAAGGACACCATTGGTCATTTTTCTAGAAGGTTCATGTCTTAATTTAGGTTCGTTACTTAATCATTAAGTTCGTGAATGGACTATTCGGTTAGCATAAGAAACTAGTATAAATAGTTTGTTGATTTCATTTGTAAAGGACTTTTGCCAAATTTGTTAATGAACATTTGTTCTTGTGAGGTTGCTTCCTCTCATATCTCGTACAAGTTTCAAAGACTTATCTGGCTTGTGCTAGTGGCGCTCAATCGTCTTGTTTGAACTTATCACCAATCTTGGTGTGCTTCACCTATCCATCTATCCATACTTCACCTTAACAATATAGGAACCGGGGTGACACTTCTTAGTGTTGAATCATTCTTGACGTTGAGTTCGTTTTTCCATCCCCCATCTTTCAACTTTCCTTCTTGTAACCAAACCGACCCATTTATCCATCACCCATCTTTGCTACACATAACCGAACCTATTACTAAACTTACCCTTCTTGAAACCTTCCGCTTATTCTAATCCATTATTTTACTTTTATTACTAAAATCCGAGGCATGAACGACTCTCTCGAACTACGATCAGGCAACTACGTGAATTCGACTCATCTACCCGGGCCAGATCACATCATTTGGTATCAGAGCTTGTAAATCGAGAGGCGCCGACATTCGTATTAAGATCGAACTAGGTTCGTTGTGAAAAAAAAATTCAAGTTGTAATTTTCGTTCTCTCTCTTGTAATAGTGATATTGTGAAGTATTAAAAAAAGAGACAAAAAAATGAAATTATAAAAAAAAAGAGTAAAGTGATCAAGTTCTTCTTTTGTTTATATTTTGACCCGATCGACAAAGTGTTCTTTTCATCAACTTTGCACCCCATTTCCAAAACGCCACACTACACCAAAAAAAAAAATTTTTTTAGCCTACCCATAACCTATACATCTTATCCCTTGTAACTGATTTTGAAGCCGACCCCAAGGCACCTAGACGAGTCTAAAGAAACAAAATACAAGGTTACGAGAGTAAGCTTGAGTGGTAAAAGGCTAGAGTGTGTGAGATCATTCGAGAGTTTAAAAAAAAGCCTAAAAACGAGTGCAAACACGAGTGGAGTGTTCATCAATTTTCTTGCAAGTGAATAGTGAGTTTGTGGTGAGGATTCTAATTATCCTTATTGTTCAACATGGCGCAAGCCAAAAAGCTTCTCGTTGTTAAAAGAAGCCTCAATATTC
The DNA here is from genome assembly GCF_025698485.1 of Gossypium arboreum. NCBI lineage: Eukaryota > Viridiplantae > Streptophyta > Magnoliopsida > Malvales > Malvaceae > Gossypium > Gossypium arboreum. The sequence continues at coordinate 57,943,102 of NC_069082.1, forward strand.
AAAGTCTTGAAAATGAACAACAACGGGAGAATATCTTCCATTCTCGATGCCAAGTTCAAGGGAATGTTTGTAGTTTGATCATCGATGGTGGAAGCTGTACCAACGTGGCAAGCACTTTAATGGTGGAGAAATTAGGCTTGACCACCACCAAACATTCGAGCCCTTACAAACTCCAATGGCTCAATGATGGTGGCGAAATCAAGGTAACCAAACAAGTACTTGTTTCTTTTTCAATTAGTAAGTACGAGGATGAGGTACTTTGTGATGTTGTTCCCATGCACGCGGGACATCTATTGCTTGGGAGGCCGTGGCAATACGATCGAAGAGTCACCCACGACGGTTATACCAATCGGTATACATTCAAATATCAAGAAAGGAATATTACTTTGGTACCATTGAAGCCAAAGCAAGTGTTCGAGGATCAAACGAGAATGAAGTCTGTTGTAAATCAGTTGAGAGAAAAAGAAAAGAATGAATGTGAAAAAAGAAAAGAAAATCGAGAAAAAGAATACAAAAATAGCCAAAGAAAAAAAAGAACAAGTGAGAAAAGAAAAAGAGGAGCAAGAAAAAGAGAATAGAAAAAAAAATTGTTTGCAAAAAAAAAGAGAAGTTAGGAGAGCATTTCTATCAAAACAAACCATTCTTGTACTCTTGTACAAGGAAAATCTTTTTGGCACTAACGAACTGCCCGAGGACTTGTCGTCTTCTATTTTGAGTCTTTTGCAGGATTTCCAAGACGTTTTTCGGAAGAGACTCCTAATGGATTACCACCTTTTCGAGGAATCGAGCACCAAATTGATTTTGTGCCGGGAGCGGTAATTCCAAATCGGCCTACCTATAGAACGAATCCCAAAGAAACTAAAGAGCTACAACGGCAAGTTAACGAATTGATGGAAAAAGGCTATATTAGAGAAAGTCTTAGCCCCTGCGCCGTGCCAGTCCTCTTGGTGTCGAAAAAGGATGGTACTTGGCGAATGTGTGTCGATTGTCGTGCTGTGAATAAAATCACTATCAAATATCGACATCCGATTCCGCGACTAGATGACATGATAGACGAACTAAGTGGAGCCAAACTATTCTCCAAGATCGATTTAAAAAGCGGATATCACCAGATTTGTATGCGAGAAGGCGACGAGTGGAAAACTGCCTTCAAAATGAAACATGGTTTGTATGAGTGGTTGGTAATGCCGTTTGGCTTAACCAACGCTCCTAGTACTTTTATGAGGCTCATGAACCATATGTTGAGATCCTTCATTAGTAAGTTTTGTGTTGTTTATTTCGATGATATCCTTATATATAGCAAGACTTTGGAAGATCACATAATACATCTCAAGTCTGTTCTTGAAACATTGCGTAAGGAAACTCTCTTTGCTAATCTTGAGAAATGTACTTTTTGTTCTGACAAAGTTATCTTTCTTGGTTTTGTAGTCAGTGCACAAGGTTTGGAAGTTGACCAAGAGAAAATAAAGGCGATTCAAGAGTGGCCAAGGCCTACATCCATTAGCCAAGTTCGAAGCTTCCATGGATTGGCAAGCTTTTATCGGCGATTTGTGCCCAATTTCAGCACATTGGCTGCACCCTTAACAAGCGTGATAAAAAAGGACTCCGCATTCCATTGGGAAGATGAGCAAGAGAGGTCTTTTAATGAGATTAAAAATTGTCTTACTAATGCCCATTTACTTGCTTTGCCAGATTTCTCGAAAACCTTTGAACTTGAGTGTGATGCATCCGGTGTGGGTATTGGAGCTGTCTTAACCCAAGACGGGTGACCCCCTTGCCTATTTTAGTGAGAAGCTTAGCGGAGCCCCACTCAATTATCAGTCTACGACAAAGAAATGTACGCGTTGATATGGGCTCTTGAAACTTGGCAACATTATTTGTGGCCAAAAGAGTTTGTAATCCATTCCGACGACGAATCCTTGAAACATATAAAGGGTCAAAACAAGTTGAACAAGAGGCATGCTAAGTGGGTTGAGTATCTTGAGTCATTTCCTTATGTAATTAAGTACAAGAAAGGTAAAGACAACGTAGTAGTTGATGCCCTATCGCGGACACCTTACTTTCTACTCTTGAATCAAAACTGCTTGGGTTTTCTTTCTTAAAAGAATTGTATGCTAACGATGTTGATTTTGGAGAAATCTATTCTGCTTGTGAGCATGTTGCATTTGAGAAATTTTATAGGTTTGATGGGTTTCTGTTCAAGGAAGGTAAGCTCTGTGCTCCACAGAGCTCTGTTCGGGATTTGCTTATGCAAGAAGCACATAGTGGAGGACTCATGGGACATTTTGGAGTAGGTAAAACGTTAGCCACCCTTAATGAACATTTTTATTGGCCTAGGATGAGGCGAGATGATACGATCCGCCTCGGAAGAGTCAAGTCGTATTAGTGTGCCCAATCGTCAACAAGAAGTTACGTTAGGTTTAATTGAAAAGGTCGGATGAAGGAAGGAAGGATATTGGTTTTGGGTTCGAATTAGAATAGGTAAGAAGAATTTGAAAGTTCGGGTTTGGAGTCCGAATAGGTATGGATGAATGAATTGGTTCAATTAGGTAAGGGGGCATTGAAGAAAAGGACGTAATGGAATGAAGGGTAAGAATGAAATGGCATTAAGAAATGGTTTGAATGGAATAGTCGGTTTAGGTACAATTGGTAAATGGAGAAATGGGGTTGAACAAAAAGTGCAAACAAGAGCCAATACCGATTTGGTATCGACCCGTTGTTTATAAGCTCTTTTAGTTCGGTTTGGAATTGGTAAATGAAAACCTCGACCCACTATCTAACAAGATAGGAACCTCGGTATGTTTGAACGCCACACTAAGAGTAGTGATAAGTTCGGTTTCGACAAAGAACAACGGTTGACACACTAGACGCTAGGAAGCCAATCGAATCTTTGAACGAAATTTGAAAAAAAATTTTGCCTAACAAATTCGGCAGCATAACATTAACAAAAGTCTAAAAAGTTCTTTTCAAAGTAACACAAGCCACAATTTATAGTGAATGCAAGGGATAGCTGAATAGGCTCTTGAGGTAGCTAAATGGTTGCTGAAAATTCCAGAATTTTTGATGAAGCTTCCTTGAAGTTTCTTGTGCATGGAGAACGGTAAGGGGCAGCTTCTAGATGCCTTGATTCAATAGAAAAATTGAATGAATTGTTTGGGAGCTAAAATGCCATCAATAGGTTCGGCCAAATGCTTGAATTTGGAATTAATGCTGCTGCTTGATTCAGCCGAATGTTCATGTAATTAAGGAGCTACCTAGAGCACTTCAATAGTCTTAGAATGTGAACAAACCGATTTGAACAGCCACACATGTGTGAACAAACAAAACCAAACAGCCCTTGGTGTGAAAGGAATAATCGGGTGGGTGTGAACAACCTTAATTTTGTCTTGGGCAGCCAATCGGTCTTCTTGAAGAGTTGTAAGGTTTGGCTGAATGGTCACTTAGGGGACACCAAAGATCAGCACACCAATTTTGAATCATCCATGCACCTATGCCGTCCAAGGGGTAATGTACCTACAACATTTAATTCAGCAAATTAGATCCCTTTTAGAGACATTAAATTCGGCAACATAGACAAATAAATCTTGCACCATAAATTAGGCTGGACATAATTAATCTTTGTAATAGTTAAGACATATTTAATTGGTCCTAATTAATTAAGTACTTAATTTAGAACATAATCAAAACATGTCCAGATTATGACAAATTAATTATTAAAACAAATAACTAATAAAACTAACAGCAACTTAAATGATTTATTCTAGCATAATAAACGCAATAATGAAATGAGCTGAAACGAGCTCGTTGAGCTAAGTTAAGTTGAAGTTGAGCTGATTTGAGCTTGAAGGAGTATGCATGGTTTGCTTGGCTTGCTGGTCCAAGAGCTTTCAAGAAGTCCAGCAACGGTTTCACCCCAAACTCTATCAACTAAGGCTGTTGTTGCGTCTTTGAATGATACGAGCACGCCCCGCGAACTTTATCGAGCAAGTCTGTCAAGCCGAGCAATGACATGTTGGCAAGATGATCCAAGCTCGTTTCCAGCTCCATGAGCTCCGTCCAGCTCAAATCCAGCTTATTCGAGCTCAATCCATCTTGCCTGAGCTAAACTGAGCTCACTCCTAGCTCACTTTCAACTCACGAGCTAAACCTTAGCTCAACTTTAGCTTAGCAGTTTAGCCTCAGCTCAACTTTAGCTCACGAGCTAAAGCTTAGCTCATTTTAGTTTAAACTCGGTTTTGTCTTTAATGCATTAAATAAAATTTGCACATATTTATTTAAGCATTAAACTTGTCTTATATTAATATTTGTTATTAATATGTCATAGTCATTACATAAATTGATTATGTTCACATAGCTAAATTAATGCATGACATTAATGTGTTCACATCATGCCGAATTTATGAGTGTTCATGAGATATCTTAATGACTTGTTTATTTCATGTAGGTACATCCCTTTGGATGGTACAATGTATGGATGAAGAAATATCTCTTTTGGTTCCACACTCATGAATGAAGAAGTATTAAATGCTGGTGCATGTACGGCTAGATACAAGGTTTCTACAAATTCATGCATGTGTCGAATGCATGTATGGACATTAAAGGCTAGTCCATGAATGGATCAAATGCATGGGATGATAGAATGCATGAATGACTTAAGTGCATGTATGGTGGTGTCTCCTAACTTTCCAAGGCACTTATTCGGCCTAGAAGTAGCTGTTCACACTTTGAATTGACCTATAAGCTACTACACATGCATGGATGGGTTCAAGAACGTCCAAAGGAAGGAATTAACTTAATAATTCAACACATTGATTGAATTAAGTGTATGCACAAAGGGGAGAACGAATTTACTAGGTTCATGCTGCCATTTATGAACCTACATGCTATTAAAGAGTTTAATTATGAGGATACATGTTCCATACAAGTGCATGAACGTCCCAAGGAGATGAATGCAACCTTTGGTGCACATACAAGTCACTTGAAGCCTTTCTTTATGATTAAGCATTCATGCACACACTTAGGGGGAAGAAAGTGTCCATCAACTAGTTCATGAATCTGCCGAATTTATGAACTATTTTAATACATTAGTGTGAACGTTTTTATTATTGTGTGAACACCTAGATGCCGAATTTGAATGGTCATCTATATGCCTATAAGTATTTGTTTTCTTTCAATTGTAAGGGACTTTTTGTCAAATTTTGTATTGAATTTAATCTTGTGAGAATTTTCTTCTCTAAACTTTGTTTGAGACTTTGTTGACTTATCTACCTAGTAGTGGCGTCAACCCTATTTCTTTCACTCTTATACCGAGGTTCCTACTTTGCTAAGTAGTGGGTTGAGGTTTATCATTTTCATCCTCCACCTTGAAAGCCTATAAGCAATTGGGTCAATACTCTCTAGTATTGGTTCGTGCTTGCTTTTGAGTTCCTTCTTTCCATTCTTTCATTTACTTTAAACCAAACCTTAATATTCATATTTTAAACCCTTTATTTGAACCCCTTGAATAGCTTCCGCATAATTTATTTAGAAACATCCTTTTTGAACAAACCAGACGATACTTTCTCGTAGATGATCGGGCAAACTCGCATACGACTCGACTCTCCCCGAGGCAGTTCGTATCATTGAATCTCTTTGCTCGAGCTCGAGTGAACGGTCCTACGGGCAATTTGAGAGGATCTTCATTGGCAGCCGACAACTCGGGAGGTGTGGTTGTATCACGAGACGTGGAGCGGGTTTGCGAGCGATGTTTGGCGTGCAAACGAGCAAAATCCAAGATTCAACCCCATGGACTTTACTTGCCGTTACCAATACCTGAAACTGCATGGACGGATATATCCATGGATTTCATTCTCGGTTTGCCCCAAACCAAAATGGGAAAGGATTCTATATTTGTAGTTGTAGATCGATTTTCTAAAATGTCACATTTTATTGCTTGTGCAAAAACTGATGATGCTGTACACATTTCTAACCTTTTCTTTAGGGACATTGTTCGTTTACATGGAGTGCCACGAACTATTGTGTTGGATCGAGATGCAAAATTCCTTAGTCATTTTTGGAGGTCTCTTTGGGGTAAACTCGGAACTAAATTATTGTTTTCAACTACTTGTCATCCTCAAACAGATGGACAAATCGAAGTGGTCAACCGAGTACTTTCTACTCTCCTGCGGGCTATCATTCGTTAGAATTTGAAATCATGGGAAGATTGTTTGCCCCATATTGAGTTTGCCTATAATAGAACGGTCCATTGAGCAACCAAACATACACCTTTTGAAGTGGTCTATGGGTTTAATCTAATAACTCCTTTAGACTTAGTCTTTTTACCTAATAACCAATTGATTCATTTTGATGCTAGGAAAAAGGCCGATTTCGTGAAGAGGCTACATCAACAAGTGCGAGCTAATATAGAGGCAAGAACTAAGTCTTACGTGCAGCAAGCAAACAAGGGACGAAAGAGAGTCATATTTGAACCCGGTGATTGGGTTTGGGTCCATATGCGCAAGGAATGATTTCCAGCCCAGCGACGTTCCAAGTTACTTCCCTGAGGAGATGGACCCTTCCAAGTGCTTGAATGCATTAATGAGAACTCATATAAACTTGACTTACCGGGTGAATATAACATAAGTGCTAATTTTAACATATCAGATTTATCCCCTTTTGATGCAGAATCCGTGATACGAGCACGCCCCGCGAACTTTATCGAACAAGTCTATCAAGCCAAGCAATGACGTGTTGGCAAGCTGATCCAAGCTCGTTTCCAGCTCCACGAGCTCCGTCCAGCTCAAATCTAGCTTATTCGAGCTCAATCCATCTCGCTTGAGCTAAACCGAGCTCACTCCTAGCTTACTTTCAACTCACGAGCTAAACCTTAGCTCAACTTCAGCTTAGGAGTTTAGCCTCAGCTCAACTTTAGCTCACGAGCTAAAGCTTAGCTCATTTTAGTTTAAACTCGGTTTTGTCTTTAATGCATTAAATAAAAATTTGCACATATTTATTTAAGCATTAAACTTGTCTTATATTAATATTTGTTATTAATATGTCATAGTCATTACATAAATTGATTATGTTCACATAGCTGAATTAATGCATGACATTAATGTATTCACATCATGCCAAATTTATGAGTGTTCATGAGATATCTTAATGACTTGTTTATTTCATATAGGTACATCCCTTTGGACGGTACAATGTATGGATGAAGAAACATCTCTTTTGGGCATTCCACACTCATGAATGAAGAAGTATTAAATGCTGGTGCATGTACGGCTAGATGCAAGGTTTCTACAAATTCATGCATGTGTTGAATGCATGTATGGACATGATACGAACCGTCTCGGGAAGAGTCGAGTCGTATGTAGATGGCCCAATCGTCTACGAGAAGTTACGTTAGGATTAGTTGAGTTGAAGGTATAGTCAGAGTAGAAAGAGGGGTACGAATGGAATGGTAGGAACGAAAAGGTAGGAACAAAACGGTATGAACAAATTGGTCAGTTTAGGTTCGATTAGGTAAAGAAGAAAGAACGGGTTTGAACTACTAAAGGTACTTTCAAGAACCAAATACTGAAATGGTATCGACTTGTTGATTTAGACTTTTGAGTTCGGTTATAGGTTTGGTAAGGGAAACCTCGACCCACTATCTAACAAGATAGGAACCTCGATATGTTGAACGCCACACTACGAATAGTGATAAGTTCTAACAAGATAGGAACCTCGATATGTTGAACGCCACACTACGAATAGTGATAAGTTCGGGTACAACAAAGAACACGGTTGACACAACTAGAACGCTAGGAATGCCAAACGAATCTTTGAACGAAATATAAGAAAAGTTTGCCTCACGATTTTGGCAGCATAACATTAACAAAAGTTTCAAAAGTCCTTTACATGGAAATTGAACAAGTATTTGTAAGCCTAAGTCTAGGTAGCTGAATGGCCTTTCATACTTACACATTAATTAAAAGAAAATTCTAGAAAAATAACTCTTAATATGCATGACCAGATTCGGTTTTGGGAATGGTGGATGAATGCATCTTCATGCTTAAGAAAACTCAAAGTGAATGCATGATATCCAATGGTCACTTGTAGATTCGGCCAACCTTGTTAAATGAAGCAATGTTTGGCCAAAAAGTATGAATTAATTGTGGACACTCCAAGGGCCATCATGTGTGTGAAACCGAATGTTGAAGAGTCTTCTAGTTTGAACAAGGTGAACCGAATGGTCTTGCCATGTGAACATAGGTGTGAACGAATTAAGGAGAGTCATGGGGAAGCTAATTGGCCAAGCTATCTTCATGCATGTGTGAGTGCCCTTTGGCCGAATGGTCACCTTGGAGAATGAAGAGATAGCACACCATACATGAATGGAAACATTCATGAACCTTAAATACATTGAATATGGTCATACATGCACTTGGCCGAACATGCACCTAAGAGATTCAAGCCCCCCCAAACGTCCATGCACCTTCAAAATTCATGCTTGCTTTTAATCTCCATATGTCCATTGCGTTCCTACAAGAAATGTGAACATAATTAATTCAAACTAATGTGAACACAAATATCAACATTAAATTCGGTTATGACAAATTTAATTATCATCAATAAACACTTTTAAGACATACTTAATATAACTAATGTGAACTAAATTTAATATGTAGGATATTAATTAACTAATAGTAGTCAAATGAATTCAAAGTGAACTCCATGAGCTGATGGTTAATTCATGAGTTAAACCCGAGCTGGGCCTAAACTCGTGAGCTGATAATGAGCTGGTCCCGAGCTAATGAGCTGGTGTGGAGCTACATGGGAGCTAACTTGAACTGAAGGTGAACTTGGTGAGCTGAAATGAACTTGTAGAAAAGTTTGGCATGGATTTCCAAAATGGCCACTAACTGGTTCGATAAGTCTAGCATTGACATCATCCCACACATGCTGAACTAAAGCTATAACAGCTTCTTTAAATTGTTTTGCACGAGCCCTTGTGATCGGCCCTTGAGGTAGCACCATCGGATCTCGGCTTGGACTTGGCTTATGGGAAGCCGTGATCGTATCATCCTCCCCCTCTTGAAAATGACTTGTCCTCAAGTTAGTATCTACATCGAAAGGAGTCAAGTCAGAGACATTAAAACTAGCACTAACATTGTACTCACCTGGTAAGTAAAGCTCGATGACTTGGAAGGGGCCGTCTCCTTGCGGCAACAACTTAGATCTTAGTTGAGCTGGAAACCTTTCTTTTCTCATGTGCACCCAGACCCAGTCTCCAGGTTCAAATACAACTCGTTTTCATCCTTTGTTGGCTCGTTGGACGTATTGCTCGGTTCGAGATTCAATATTCTCTCGAACTTTCCTATGTAATTCCTTGACAAATTCAGCCTTTTTCCTTGCATCTGTATGGACAAATTGATCAACAGGAAAAGGTAATAAATCAAGAGGAGTAAGAGGATTAAATCCATAGACAGTCTCAAAAGGAGAGAATTTGGTTCTTGAGTGAACGAGCAATTATAAGCGAACTTCGATGTGGGGTAAGCATTCTTCCCACGTCTTGAGGTTCTTTCGCACTAACGCTCGCAACAAAGTTGACAAAACTCGGTTTACCACCTCAGTTTGGCCATCCGTTTGGGGATGACAAGTGGTTGAAAATAATAACTTCGTCCCAAGTTTTCCCCATAATGTCCGCCAAAAGTGACTCAAGAACTTTGTATCTCGATCGGAAACAATTGTTCTTGGTAATCCATGCAGTCGTACAATTTCCCTAAAAAACAAATTAGCAATATGCACAGCGTCATCTGTTTTAGCACAAGAAATAAAATGTGACATTTTAGAGAATCTATCAACTACAACAAAGATTGAGTCCTTCCCTGTCTTAGTTTTTGGTAATCCAAGAATAAAATCCATAGAGACATCGGTCCACGTGGTGTCGGGAATGGGAAGTGGTGTGTAAAGTCCATGAGGTTGGACCTTGACTTAGCCCGTTTACAAATTAGGCAGCGTTCACAGATCCACTCCACGTCTCTCGCATTCGCGCCAAAAAAATGTTCATGAAGGGTCGACAATGTCTTGCTTATTCCAAAGTGTCCCATCAGCCACCACTATCGCCTCCAACACAAGTAACTCTCGAATGGAGCCTTGTGGTATACACAACCTATTTTCTTTAAAAGAAACCCTTCGTACCTAAAAATTTCTCAAAAGACCCATTTTCACAAGCAGCATATATATTTCCAAAATCCTCATCATTAGCATACAACTCTTTCATATGATAAAACCAAGTAACTTAGAATCAAGAGTGGTCAATAAGGTATATCTCCGTGACAAGGCATCAGCCACTACATTTTCTTTACCTTTCTTGTATTTGATGACGTAGGAAATGACTCTAAATACTCGACCCATTTTGCATGTCGTTTGTTGAGTTTATCTTGACCTTTAATAAACTTAAGTGCTTCGTGATCGAAATGAATCACGAACTCCTTGATCTTAGATAGTGCTGCCAAGTTTCAAGTGATCGAATCAAGGCATACATCTCTTTTTCGTACACCAGATAATTGAGGAAGCACCACTTAATTTCTCAATCGAAATCGCCACGGTCTTCCGTCTTGGGTCAACACACCCCGATCCCTACACCTGAAGCGTCACACTCAATTTCAAATGTTTTAGTAAAATCTGGAAGGGACAATAGAAGAGCTTTCACAAGACATTCTTTAAGCAAATTAAATGAACGTTCTTGATCTTCAGACCAGTGAAATACGGAGTTTTTCTTAATCACGCTTGTTAAGGGTGCTGCAATGATACTAAAGTTGGGCACAAATCGACGGTAGAAGCTAGCCAATCCATGGAAGCTTCGAACTTGGCTAATGTTCGTCGGACGCGGCCATTCTTGAATCGCTTGAACTTTTCTTGATCCACCTCCAAATCGTTGGCACTCACGACATAACGCAAAAACACAACTTTATCGATTACAAAATGAACACTTTTGAGATTAGCATACAATACCTCTTTTAGTAAAGTTTCCAACACCGCTCGTAAATGTGGTACGTGCTCCTCTAAAGTTTTGCTTTGTAGACCAAGATATCGTCAAAGTATACAACACAAAATTTACCAATAAGCGCACGTAATACATGGTTCATCAATCTCATAAAAGTCTTTGGGAGCATTTGTAAGGCGAATGGCATTACCAACAATTAAATACAAACCCAATTTCGTTTTGAAGGCCGTCTTCCATTCATCGCCTTCTCGCATTCAGATTTGATGATAGCCACTTTTAAGATCGATTTTAAGTGAAAATCTGGGCTCCACTTAATTCGTCAAGCATGTCATCAAGGCGGGTATCGGGTGTCAATACTTGATAGTGATTTTGTTGATGGCACGACAATCCACGCACATCCTCCACGACCCATCTTTCTTGGGTACAAGCAGCACCGGCACCGCACAGGGACTTAAGCTCTCTCGGATGTATCCTTTGTCTAGGAGTTCAGTAATTTGCTTTTGCAATTCCTTCGTTTCTTCGGGATTACTCCGATAAGCAGGATGGTTGGGTAGTGCAGCTCCGGGTACTAAGTCTATTTGATGTTCGATGCCTCAGATAGGGGGCAGCCCACTTGGTATTTCGTCCGAAAATATGTCTTCAAATTCCTGAATCAAAGATAATACAGAAGCAGGCAAGTTTTCAGGTAACTCGTTAGTATTCAACAATGCCTCCTTGTACACAAATACATACATAGGCTGTCTCAAAAACATCGTTCGCCGGATATCACTAACCCTCGCAAACACACTCATTTTTCCACTTTCTTTTTCCTCTCCACTTTTTACTTGTTTTTGTTTCTTTTCATTTTCTCTCGCATTTTTAGTCTTTTCTCTCTCTTTTTCCTTAATTTTCTCTTTTGCACTCTTTTCTTTTCTCTCGCTTGTTCCTTTGAAAGTTTAAGTTTTGTTGATCCTCGTACACTTGCTTGGAGTGAGGGTGCAAGTGTCACGTTCTTGCCAAGATGTTTGAAGGAGTATCTATTAGTGTAACCATCATGCATCACCCGTCGGTCGAACTGCCATGGTCGTCCTAGAAGTAAATGGCTTGCGTGCATCGGCACTACATCGCATAATACTTCATCAGAATACTTCCCGATGCTAAAGGACACTAGGACTTGTTTTGTCACTTTGAGTTCACCGCCATCGTTAAGCCACTGAAGCTTGTATGGATTCGGGTGCTTGGTGGTTGACAGCCCCAACTTTTCTACCATGAGGGTGCTTGCCACATTTGTGCAACTCCCTCCATCGATTATGATGCTACACACTTTCCCTTACACTTGACATCTCGAATGAAAAATGTTCTCACGTTGTTGTTCCTCTTCCACACTTTGAAGACTTAGGCTTCGCTTGACGACAAGTAACTCACCTTCAACGGGTTGTTCTAAGTCCTCCTCAACTTTGGAATTCGATCCAGGATCGTTCTCTTCCTCGTCCTCCGTTTCAATCTCACCGTCGGCCCTTATCACCATGGTACGTCTATTCGGGCACTGACTTGCTATATGTCCACGACCAAGACACTTGAAGCACTTTAAGTCCCTTGAACGGGCAGTGGAACTTTCAGGAGCCTTACCTTTACTTGACTCGGCAATAGGCTTATTCGCCTTAGATATTGTTGAAGAATCCTTCGTTCGATTTGTTGGAAAACCCTTGCTTGTGCTTTGGCACAATTTAGAAGGATTGGTGTTAGGATAGGCTCGGGTGGTACCTTTTCGCTTCAACTGCTTCTCCACTTTGATAGCCATGTGGACCATGTCCACAACCTTAATGTAATGTTGCAGTTCTACGACATTTGCAATCTCTCGATTAAGTCCCGCTAGAAAGTGAGCCATTGTGGCTTCTCGATCTTCTTGTATATCGGCACGAATCATAGCCACTTCCATTTCTTTATAATAATCTTCCACACTCTTCGTTCCTTGGATGAGATTTTGGAGTTTTTGATGTAACTCCCGATGATAGTAGGATGGAATGAATCGTCGTCGCATAACCGCCTTCATTTCGGTCCAAGTGGAAATGGGATGCTCCCCGTTACACCCCGACTAGTGGTCAACTGATCCCACCATATCATTGCGTAATCTGAAAACTCAATTGCGGCGAGTTTGACTTTCTTATTTTCAGAGTAGTTATGACGTTCGAACACTAGTTCGATTTTCTTCTCCCACTCAAGGTACGCCTCGGGATCAGATTTACCTTGGAAAGGAGGAATGGAGAGTTTGATATTCTTCAAGTCATCATCTTCTCACCTTCGATCTACTTGTCCACGGTTTCGGGGACGTCTCCTTTCTAGGCTTATGTTAGACCCGTGATCGCTTCCATCTTCACTATTTTCATTAACAACATCATCTTGAACCCTTGGTTGTCTTCGTCGTTGATCGGGCCCTTCACGTCTTTGCCTAGCAACTTCAGGATATTCATCGCGTTGTCTTTGGGCCTCGACTTGGTAGAGTCGATCTTCAAGAGGATTAAGCCTTCGATCAAGTAATCGTTCCATCTCACGCAAAAGGGCTTGCATTTGCAAATCTGGAACGTTTCTGACGGGTTGTCGCCCTTGTTGTTCTTCCATGTTTTGTCCACTATTTTGGGACATCTATTCGTTTAAGATAGCCTCACAAACAAATCCTCTCAATCCGCTCAGAAAGAAAGAAGCTTGATGACACTCACACTCGTGTTTACACTCTTAGTTCGGCTTTTACCTCCCCTCGAATGCGCTCACGCTCTCTTGCCTTTTACCTCTCTTGACTTTTCTCGTAATTTTGTAAGCAGATTCGTTAAGGCTCGATCCTTGGTCTAGGTGGTCGGTTCAAAAGGGATAGCAAGTGATTGATGTATTCGATATAGGGTAGGCTGAAAGAATAGGGAATTGGGTAAAAAAATGTGGCGAATTAGGGAGAGTAGAATAGAAGAAGGGTCGGGAACTATATCAGATCAAAGCTTGACGATCAAATAACAATTGATTTGCATAAATCACTTTTTTTTTATTTTTTTTGATTTTTTTTTCGAATTTTTTTTTGATTTTTTTTAACTTGTATAACTTTTTTTGTTGTACTATATCGACAAGCTAAATACAATAAAAACACTTTTGTACACGTTTTTTTCTTCGGCTGCGTAGATTTTTGTTTTTATAGCAACAATAACAAACTAATCGAAATGAGAAAACTTCGGTATATTTTTTTTTCTGAACCTACCTCGGGAATGCTCTTCTTCGAACGTCTAAGCTTCTCGTTTTAGGTAGCTCTGATACCAGATGATATGAACTGTCTCGGGAAGAGTTGAGTCGTATGTAGATGGCCCAATCGTCTACGAGAAGTTATGTTAGGATTAGTTGAGTTGAAGGTATAGTCAGAGTAGAAAGAGGGGTACGAATGGAATGGTACGAATGAAAGGGTAGGAACAAAATGGTATGAACAAATTGGTCGGTTTAGGTTCGATTAGGTAAAGAAGAAAGAACGGGTTTGAACTACTAAAGGTACTTTCAAGAACCAAATACCGAAATGGTATCGACCCATTGATTTAGCCTTTTAAGTTCGGTTATAGGTTTGGTAAGGGAAACCTTGACCCACTATCTAACAAGATAGGAACCTCGGTATTTGAACGCCACACTACGAAGAGTGATAAGTTCGGGTACGACAAAGAACACAGTTGACACAACTAGAACGCTAGGAACGCCAAACGAATCTTTGAACGAAATATAAGAAAAGTTTGCCTCACGATTTTGGCAGCATAACATTAACAAAAGTTTCAAAAGTCCTTTACATGGAAATTGAACAAGTATTTATAAGCCTAAGTCTAGGTAGCTGAATGGCCTTTCATACTTACATATTAATTAAAAGAAAATTCTAGAAAAATAACTCTTAATATGCATGACCAGATTTGGTTTTGGGAATGGCGGATGAATGCATCTTCATGCTTAAGAAAACTCAAAGTGAATGCATGATATCCAATGGTCACTTGTAGATTCGACCAACCTTGTTAAATGAAGCAATGTTTGGCCAAAAAGTATGAATTAATTGTGGACACTCCAAGGGCCATCATGTGTGTGAAACCGAATGTTGAAGAGTCTTCTAGTGTGAACAAGGTGAACCGAATGGTCTTGCCATGTGAACATAGGTGTGAACGAATTAAGGAGAGTCATGGGGAAGATAATTGGCCAAGCTATCTTCATGCATGTGTGAGTGCCCTTTGGCCGAATGGTCACCTTGGAGAATGAAGAGATAGCACACCATACATGAATGGAAACATTCATGAACCTTAAAGACATTGAATATGGTCATACATGCACTTGGCCGAACATGCACCTAAGAGATTCAAGCCCCCCCAACCATCCATGCACCTTCAAAATTCATGCTTGCTTTTAATCTCCATATGTCCATTGCGTTCCTACAAGAAATGTGAACATAATTAATTCAAACTAATGTGAGCAAAAATATCAACATTAAATTCAGTTATGACAAATTTAATTATCATCAATAAACACTTTTAAGACATACTTAATATAACTAATGTGAACTAAATTTAATATGTAGGATATTAATTTACCAATAGTAGTCAAATGAATTCAAAGTGAACTCCATGAGCTGATGGTTAATTCATGAGTTAAACCCGAGCTGGGCCTAAACTCGTGAGCTGATAATGAGTTGGTCCCGAGCTAATGAGCTGGTGTGGAGCTACATGGGAGCTAACTTGAACTGAAGGTGAACTTGGTGAGCTGAAATGAACTTGTAGAAAAGTTTGGCATGGATTTCCAAAATGGCCACTAACTGGTTCGATAGGTCTAGCATTGACATCATCCCACACATGCTAAACTAAAGCTATAACAGCTTCTTTAAATTGTTTTGCACGAGCCCTTGTGATCGGCCCTTGAGGTAGCACCATCGGATCTCGGCTTGGACTTGGCTTATGGGAAGCCGTGATCGTATCAGGACATTAAAGGCTAGTCCATGAATGGATCAAATGCATGGGATGATAGAATGCATGAATGGCTTAAGTGCATGTATGGTGGCTGTCTCCTAACTTTCCAAGGCACTTATTCGGCCAAGAAGTAGCTGTTCACACTTTGAATTGACCTATAAGCTACTACACATGCATGGATGGGTTCAAGAACGTCCAAAGGAAGGAATTAACTCAATAATTCAACACATTGATTGAATTAAGTGTATGCACAAAGAGGAGAACGAATTTACTAGGTTCATACTGCCATTTATGAACCTACATGCTATTAAAGAGTTTAATTATGAGGATACATGTTCCATACAAGTGCATGAACGTCCCAAGGAGATGAATGAACCTTTGGTGCACATACAAGTCACTTGAAGCCTTTCTTTATGATTAAGCATTCATGCACACACTTAGGGGGAAGAAAGTGTCCATTCAACTAGTTCATGAATCTGCCAAATTTATGAACTATTTTAATACATTAGTGTGAACGTTTTTATTATTGTGTGAACACATAGATGCCAAATTTGAATGGTCATCTATGTGCCTATAAGTATTTGTTTTCTTTCAATTGTAAGGGACTTTTTGCCAAATTTTTTATTGAATTTAATCTTGTGAGAATTTTCTTCTCTAAACTTTGTTTGAGACTTTGTTGACTTATCTACCTAGTAGTGGCGTCAACCCTGTTTCTTTCACCCTTATACCGAGGTTCCTACTTTGCTAAGTAGCGGGTCAAGGTTTTATTATTTTCATTTTCGCCTTGAAAGCCTATAAGCATTTGGGTCGATATTTTCTAATATTGGTTCATGCTTGCTTTTGAGTTCCTTCTTTCCATTCTTTCATTTACTTTAAACCGAACCTTAATATTCATATTTTAAACCCTTCATTTGAACCCCTTGAATAGCTTCCGCATAATTTATTTAGAAACACCTTTTTTGAACAAACCGAACGATACTTTCTCGTAGACGATCAGGCAAACTTGCATATGACTCGACTCTCCTTGAGGCGGTTCATATCATTTGGTATCAGAGCTTGTAAATCGAGAGGCGCCGACGTTCGTATCAAGATCAAACTAGGTTCGTTGTGAAAAAAAATTTGAATTAAAAAAAATTCAAGTTGTAATTTTCGTTCTCTCTCTTGTAATAGTGATATTGTGAAGTATTAAAAAAAAAAGACAAAAAAAACGAAAATTATAAAAAAAAAGTGAAGTGATCAAGTTCTTCTATTATTTATATTTTGACCCGATCGACAAAGTGTTCTTTTCATCAACTTTGCACCCCATTTCCAAAATGCCACACTACATCAAAGACTATTTTTCTTTTAGCCTACCCGTACACCGTGACATTCTAACCTTTGTAACCATCTTGAAACCGACCCCAAGGCACCAAGACAAGTCGAAAGAAACAAAATACGAGGTTACGAGAGTAAGCTTGAGTGGTAAAAGGCTAGAGTGTGTGAGATCATTCGAGAGTTTAAAAAAAGCCTAAAAACGAGTGCAAACACGAGTGGAGTGTTCATCAATATTTCTTTGCAAGTGAAATTGTGAGGTTTTGGTGAGGTACTTAATTTTTTTTTATTTTGTTTTGTGATCTAACATTTTCTTTTTAGCAACAAAAATCATGTCATGCGAAGAGTTCACCGAATCGGAATACCAATACTTGGTTCAAGAAATGCGAAGAATGGCGACTAAACGAGACCAAAGTGATCGAGTTTCTTCAAGTCGTAAAACGGAACCAAGAACCCCACGGAGATATAACCCCGACTACTACTTAAAAAAAGTTCCTATCATGATTCCTTTTCGCCATCTACTTCGAGACAAAGAGATTCATACTATGACTCATATTCATCAACGAATTCGAGAAGTGACTTCGATCGAAAGTCCTTTTCATCAAGAAATTTGAGAAGACAAGAAGTCGATTACGATTTTGATTCGTTCCAAGATGGCGTTCAGAGAGAAAGACATACTCCTACTAGATCGTCAACGAAATCTTACTCGGAGTATTCTTCACGAAGTTTTGATTGTGAATCATATGCAAATATTTCTTCATCTTTCGAACAAGATTTGTATTCTCATCGTTCTTTTGTACATTCTTGTAAAGAGAAAACAAAGAAAAGAAAAGAAAAAGAAAAAGAAAACGAAATAAAAAGAAAAGAGAGGCAAAAGGCAAGTAAGAGAGAAAATGAGCGAATCTTGAGAGAACTTGAAAAAGCCTTTGAAAAGCAAAAAGAAAATGAGATTGAAAAAGAGAATGAAAAGAAATTTGAGAGTGAAAAAGAAGATGAAAAAGAAATTGAAACAAAAGAAACGAGTGATTCAGAAGAAAAAGAATCGAGTGAGAAAACAAGTGAGCAAGTGAGGATTATTTCTACTAACCCACCTGTTTGATCTTCTTGTGAGTTAACTTTTCAGGTTCCTAGAAGTTTGTGCAACCAATTCCATCTACATTACCTTCCAAATGAGAGGTGTTTTAGGTTGTTCGAAAAAGGTAAGTTCGCGAATGACAACCACCCACTTGTGATCGAAGGTAAGGAAGGTAAGGATTCTTTGTTTATCGAATCAAAGTGACTTGATTTGGTTAATTTTTGTTCACTTACGGTTGTTAACGATTTTGTTTTAAAAGGTGCCATATACAGCTTTTTTTATGACAATTACTACATTGGAAAATTTGTTGACAACATTGGATTAGTTTTCTCTAAGCGAATTTTGAACTTGTTTGATCAAAGTCTGTCATGTAAAAATTCTGATGTGGTTGACCCTGCAAACTTTTTGAACTCATGTGTTAAATCTTTATGTTTAAATATGCCTGCTCAATTGATTTGTGATAAATCTGCCTGTTTGAAAAGTTGCATGTTCGTTAAAAATTCTTTGTTTGGCATCTATGTTAAAAGATCTTCACATGATATGTGCAATTGTATTCTTCATGAACAATCTTTGAGTTTTTGTGCTAAATTTCCATGTAGTGATTTGCATTCCCGATTAATACTCTTGAAGTATGAACCTTTGCATTTTGGTATGCTTGGTTTTGTCAAATCAACATGTGTGTTTAAACTAGTGAAATATAATTCGTGTGGTGAGTTGATTATATCTTTTTCTAATATGTTGCTTGTTGGAATTCCTAAACAAGTTCGTGTGCTCAAGCCTGGTATTTGCTACATGAATTCATTTTATGGAAACATTAAGCACTTTGCATCATTTGCAATCAAAATATGTTTGCTTGATGTTCAAACTTTTGATAAGAAGGTGAAATTCAATGATTTGGGTTTCAATTTTGATTCATTTATTAATCACCTTGTTTGGCCACATCTGAAATTTTCGTTTCATTTCGAGAAGGTAAGGTAATATGATCCGGCCCGGGTAGATGAGTCGAATTCATGTAGTTGCCCGATCGTAGTTCGAGAGAGTCGTTCGTGTCTCAGATTTTAGTAATAAAAGTAAAACAATGGATTAGAATAAGCGGAAGGTTTCAAGAAGGGTAAGTTTAGTAATAGGTTTGGTTATGTGTAGCAAAGATGGGTGATGGATAAATGGGTCGGTTTGGTATAACAAGAAAATAATTCGAAGGATGGGAATGGAAAACGAACTTTCGTCGGGAATGATTCAACACTAAGAAGTGTCACCCGGTTCCTATATTGTTAAGGTGAAAGTATGGATAGATGGATAGGTGAGCGCCACACCAAGATTGGTGATAAGTTCAAACAAGGCGATTGACGCCACTAGCACAAGCCGGATAAGTCTTTCGAAACTTATGCGAGATATGAGAGGAAGCAACCTCACAAGAACAAATGTTCATTAACAATTTTGGAAAAAGTCCTTAGAATTGAAAGAAAACAAATACTTATAGGCACATAGATGACCATTCAAATTGGCATCTAGGTGTTCACACAATAATAAAAGCGTTCACACTAATGTATTAAAATAGTTCATAAATTGGCAGATTCATGAACTAGTTGAATGGACACTTTCTTCCCCTAAGTGTGTGCATGAATGCTTAATCATAAAGAAAGGCTTCAAGTGACTTGTATGTGCACCAAAGGTTGCATTCATCTCCTTGGGACGTTCATGCACTTGTATGGAACATGTATCCTCATAATTAAACTCTTTAATAGCATGTAGGTTCATAAATGGCAGCATGAACCTAGTAAATTCGTTCTCCCCTTTGTGCATACACTTAATTCAATCAATGTGTTGAATTATTGAGTTAATTCCTTCCTTTGGACGTTCTTGAACCCATCCATGCATGTGTAGTAGCTTATAGGTCAATTCAAAGTGTGAACAGCTACTTCTTGGCCGAATAAGTGCCTTGGAAAGTTAGGAGACAGCCACCATACATGCACTTAAGCCATTCATGCATTCTATCATTCCATGTATTTGATCCATTCATGGACCAGCCTTTAATGTCCATACATGCATTCGACACATGCATGAATTTGTAGAAACCTTGCATCTAGCCGTACATGCACCAGCATTTAATACTTCTTCATTCATGAGTGTTGAATGCCCAAAAGAGATGTTTCTTCATCCATACATTGTACCGTCCAAAGGGATGTACCTACATGAAATAAACAAGTCATTAAGATATCTCATGGACACTCATAAATTCGGCATGATGTGAACACATTAATGTCATGCATTAATTCAACTATGTGAACATAATCAATTTATGTAATGACTATGGCATATTAATAACAAATATTAATATAAGACAAGTTTAATGCTTAAACAAATATGTGCAAATTTTTATTTAATGCATTAAAGACAAAACCGAGTTTAAACTAAAATGAGCTACGCTTTAGCTCGTGAGCTAAAGTTGAGCTGAGGCTAAACTCCTAAGCTGAAGTTGAGCTAAGGTTTGGCTCGTGAGTTGAAAGTGAGCTAGGAGTGAGCTCGGTTTAGCTCAGGCAAGATAGATTGAGCTCGAATAAGTTGGATTTGAGCTGGACGGAGCTCGTGGACCTGGAAATGAGCTTGGATCAGCTTGCCAACATGTCATTGCTCGGCTTGATAGACTTGCTCGATAAAGTTCGCGGGGCGTGCTCGTATCATAAGGCCAACCTATGTTTTTGGAACTGAATCAAATTTCCATGGTAACTTTCCTTTTCCATTTAAGTCCATAGTTTTCGATAATACTAACCAGTCTTATTTTTGTGAATTCCACCCCTCGAGGAGCAAGACCTGTCATGGTGCGTCACCACCTATTCAAATTTATCGGAGTAATAGGTTTGTCTTACGTTATCTATCCAAAGAGAGAAGATTCATTTTGACCAAGAAAGGTAAACCCAATCCTCAATTGTCTTCTCTTCATATACGTCAAGGTAAGTCATCTGAAAATTTTCAAATATCTTTGCTCAATTCGATTGAAGTTGAAAATTCCATTGATTGGTTGTTTGGAAATTATTTATACTTTGATGTGATGGATTTTTCCTTTTGGCATTGTGATGATGTGATTATTACGTTGGAATTTGGAGACTCCCCTCATGTTGTTCAAAAACGAAAGGAAGAGTTAGCATACCTTTGGCCATGGCATACCTTGCATGAGCAAGACAAGGGACCAAATGAGTTACTATATTCGATTAAAGAAATTAAAATGTTTTGGATGAGGAATAATGTGTTTAAGTGCCTACCATCAGTTTCAACCAATTATCCCTTGATCCAACTTAGTTTTCATGTTTGTAACGATGGTCTAACGAAACTCTTTGATAAATTTATGTATGCTTGCTTTGACCAATTGAGATTTTTGGCATATGTTCGATTGAATGAATTTTTTATGAACTATCGAACACATTTGAATCTGACTCCTTTGAGTTTCTTTTTACTGGCTGTGGTAAGAATTTTTCAGGTTTGTGTGACATCTTCCATCCCATTTGATCGAGGAAAACCATGCACGAGTCAAAGTTCTCCCATGGATAAACAGCTCGACTTGAGGACAAGTCGCCTAAAAGAGGGGGGGAATGATACGAGCACGCCTTGCGAACTTTATCGAACAAGTCTGTCAAGCCGAGCAATGACATGTTGGCAAGCTGATCCAAGCTCGTTCCGGCTCCACAAGCTCCGTCCCACTCAAATCCACTTATTCGAGCTCAATCCATCTTGCCTGAGCTAAACCGAGCTCACTCCTAGCTCACTTTCAACTCATGAGCTAAACCTTAGCTCAACTTCAGCTTAGGAGTTTAGCCTCAGCTCAACTTTAGCTCACGAGCTAAAGCTTAGCTCATTTTAGTTTAAACTTCGGTTTGTCTTTAATGCATTAAATAAAAATTTGCACATATTTATTTAAGCATTAAACTT
Organism: Gossypium arboreum; assembly: GCF_025698485.1. Taxonomy (NCBI): domain Eukaryota; kingdom Viridiplantae; phylum Streptophyta; class Magnoliopsida; order Malvales; family Malvaceae; genus Gossypium; species Gossypium arboreum. The sequence continues at coordinate 57,965,327 of NC_069082.1, forward strand.
GTCTTATATTAATATTTGTTACTAATATGTCATAGTCATTACATAAATTGATTATGTTCACATAGCTGAATTAATGTGTTCACATCATGCCAAATTTATGAGTGTTCATGAGATATCTTAATGACTTGTTTATTTCATGTAGGTACATCCCTTTGGACGGTACAATGTATGGACGAAGAAACATCTCTTTTGGGCATTCCACACTCATGAATGAAGAAGTATTAAATGCTGGTGCATATACGGCTAGATGCAAGGTTTCTACAAATTCATGCATGTGTTGAATGCATGTATGGACATTAAAGGCTAGTCCATGAATAGATCAAATGCATGGGATGATAGAATGCATGAATGGCTTAAGTGCATGTATGGTGGCTGTCTCCTAAATTTCCAAGGCACTTATTCGGCCAAGAAGTAGCTGTTCACACTTTGAATTGACCTATAAGCTACTACACATGCATGGATGGGTTCAAGAACGTCCAAAGGAAGGAATTAACTCAATAATTCAACACATTGATTGAATTAAGTGTATGCACAAAGAGGAGAACGAATTTACTAGGTTCATGCTGCCATTTATGAACCTACATGCTATTAAAGAGTTTAATTATGAGGATACATGTTCCATACAAGTGCATGAGCGTCCCAAGGAGATGAATGCAACCTTTGGTGCACATACAAGTCACTTGAAGCCTTTCTTTATGATTAAGCATTCATGCATACACTTAGGGGGAAGAAAGTGTCCATTCAACTAGTTCATGAATCTGCCAAATTTATGAACTATTTTAATACATTAGTGTGAACGTTTTTATTATTGTGTGAACACATAGATGCCGAATTTGAATGGTCATCTATGTGCCTATAAGTATTTGTTTTCTTTCAATTGTAAGGGACTTTTTGCCAAATTTTTTATTGAATTTAATCTTGTGAGAATTTTCTTCTCTAAACTTTGTTTGAGACTTTGTTGACTTATCTACCTAGTAGTCGCATCAACCCTGTTTCTTTCACCCTTATACCGAGGTTCCTACTTTGCTAAGTAGCGGGTCGAGGTTCTATTATTTTCATTTTTGCCTTGAAAGCCTATAAGCATTTGGGTCGATATTTTCTAATATTGGTTCGTGCTTGCTTTTGAGTTCCTTCTTTCCATTCTTTCATTTACTTTAAACTGAACCATAATATTCATATTTTAAACCCTTCATTTGAACCCCTTGAATAGCTTCCGCATAATTTATTTAGAAACATCTTTTTTGAACAAACCGAACGATACTTTCTCGTAAACGATTGGGCAAACTCGCATACAACTCGACTCTCCCCGAGGCGGTTCGTATCAATCCTACTTGAGGACAAGTCGCTTTGAAGATGGGGGGAATGATGTGAGCACACCCGGGGCATCCTCGAATGCACACCAAGGATCTATTGAGCTGCCAAAAGGTCCCATGACCTGAGCTCGAACCAAGCAACTTCAAGATGCTATATCAGCCTTTGTGATGCGTATTTGGGAAGATAACCAGCTCTATAACGTTGGAGGAGCTAAGAATAACTCCTTGAAGACTCCATGCACCATTTTGCAATCTGACCTCAGCTCCTCTTCAACTCCCTCATGCACCATTCAGTTCCCATCAGCTCACTTGAGCTCGTTTTAGCTCGTTTGAGCTTGAATTTAGCTCATTTCGGCTCATTCCTTTTTCATTTCAATAAATTAAGTATTAATCTAGCTTATAACTAAGTTTGTTACAGCTCATGCCGAATTCCCTAGCTCAATTTAGCTCACTAAGTGTTTTTGACTATTTGAGCTAGCTGAATTTATTATAAGTTGACTTATAATTATTGTGTTCAAATTTGGTTAGTGATATTAAGTTATTTAGTTATTATTTTAAATTATAATTATATGAATAGTTTGTGTTACTTAATTATGTTATTTAATTATGTAGGTTAGCCGAATTTGAAAGATACATTCATGGCATTTAATGCAAGGTGCATGAACGGGAATGTTCATTGAACGGGAGGATACATGCATGGACCGGTTCAATGTTTGGAGGACATACATTCATGTACATGGAAGGTTAATGCATATTGAAAGGTGCATCTCCTTGGGCGGCACACATGCATGAATGGGGTAATCAATGCAAGTGCATGTACGGCTAGGTTCAAGGCCCCTTCCAAGTTCCATGTACAACCGATGCATGTGGGAGGACCCTTGGAGTTTCCTAAGCACCTATTCGGCCAAGAGACACCCTTTGGGAGTTTCATGCATCCTATGGCCGAACCTAGACAATCCCATTGGCTTCCAAAGCTTGCTCATACATGAAGCTGCCCATTCACCTCCCATTTGGCCGAACATGGACAATGACACCATTGGTCATTTTTCTAGAAGGTTCATGTCTTAATTTAGGTTCATTACTTAATCATTAAGTTCATGAATGGACTATTCGGTTAGCATAAGAAACTAGTATAAATAGTTTGTTGATTTCATTTGTAAAGGACTTTTGCCAAATTTGTTAATGAACATTTGTTCTTGTGAGGTTGCTTCCTCTCATATCTCGTTTCGAAAGACTTATCTGGCTTGTGCTAGTGGCGTCAATCGTCTTGTTTGAACTTATCACCAATCTTGGTGTGGCGTTCACCTATCCATCTATCCATACTTCACCTTAACAATATAGGAACCGGGGTGATACTTCTTAGTGTTGAATCATTCTTGACGTTGAGTTCGTTTTTCCATCCCCCATCTTTCAACTTTCCTTCTTGTAACCAAACCGACCCATTTATCCATCACCCATCTTTGCTACACATAACCGAACCTATTACTAAACTTACCCTTCTTGAAACCTTCCGCTTATTCTAATCCATTATTTTACTTTTATTACTAAAATTCGAGGCACGAACGACTCTCTCGAACTACGATCAGGCAACTACGTGAATTCGACTCATCTACTCGGGTTGGATCACATCATAAAATTTCAAGTTCGAAGCTTGATACGATCCGTGATATTATCACGCTTGCCCATAAGTCAAGTCTGAGCCGAGATCCGATGGTGCTACCTCAAGGGCCGATCACAAGGGCTCGTGTAAAACAATTTAAAGAAGCTGTTATAGCTTTAGTTCAGCAAATGTGGGATGATGTCAATGCTAGACCTACCGAACTAGCTGGTGGCAATTTTGGGAATCCATGCCGAACTCTTCTACAAGTTCAGTTCAGCTCACCGAGCTCACCTTCAGCTCAAGTTAGCTCCCATGTAGCTCCACAGCAGCTCATTAGCTCGAATTCAGCTCATTCCCAGTTCCACAGCTCGGGACCAACTCATTATCAGCTCACGAGTTGAAGTCCAGCTCGGGTTTAGCTCATGAATTAAACATCAGCACGTGGAGTTCACTTTGAATTCATTTGACTACTATTGACTTTTTATTTAATAAGTTCAATAATTAGTTAACTAATATCCTACATATTAAATTTAGTTCACATTAGTTATATTAAGTATGTCTTAAAAGTGTTTATTGATGATAAATAAATTTGTCATAACAGAATTTAATGTTGATATTTGTGTTCACATTAGCTTGAGTTAATTCTATTCACATTTCTTGTAGGAACGCAATGGACATATGGAGATTAAAAGCAAGCATGAATTTTGAAAGGTGCATGGACGGTTGGGGGACTTGAATCTCTTAGGTGCATGTTCGGCTAAGTGCATGTATGACCATATTCAATGTCTTCAAGGTTCATGAATGTTTCCATACATGTATGGTATGCTATATCTTCATTCTTCAAGGTGACCATTCGGCCAAAGGACATTCACACATGCATGAAGATAGCTTGGCCGATTAGCTTCCCTATGACTCTCCTTAATTTGTTTCACACCTATGTTCACATGGCAAGACTATTCGGTTCACCTTGTTCACATTGGAAGACTCTTCAACATTCGGTTTTCATACATATGTTGGCCCTTGGAGTATCCTAATTAGTTCATAATTTTTGGCCAAACATTGCTTCGTTTAACAAGGTTGGCCGAACCATACAAGTGACCATTGGACATCATGCATTCAATTTGTTTTTTCTTAAGCATGAAGATGCATTCATCCATCATTCCCATAGCCGAATCTAGTCATGCACATTAAGAGTTATTTTTCTAGAATTTTCTTTTAATTAAATTGTAAGTATGGAAGGCCATTCGGCTACCTAGATTTTAGGTCTAGAAATACTTGTTCAATTTCCATGTAAAAGGACTTTTGAAACTTTTGTTAATGTTATACTGTCGAAACTATGAGGCAAACTTTTCTTATATTTTGTTCAAAGATTCGTTTGGCGTTCCTAGCGTTCTAGTTGTGTCAATTGTGTTCTTTGTCAATTCTGAACTTATCACTACTTGTAGTGTGGCGTTCCAAACTAAATCGAGGTTCCTATCTTGTTAGATAGTGGGTCGAGGTTCCCTCTACCAAACCTAAACCGAACCAAAAAGTGCATACGGGTCGATACCAAATCGGTATTGGTTCTTATTTGCATTCTTTGTTCGATCCCATTTCTTTCTTACCCAAAACATACCAAAACCGACCATTTTCGTGCCATTCCATTTATACCATTTCCTCCAAACACATTTCTTCTCAAATCTGACTTCTGTCTAAATTACTAAACTAAGTTAACGATACTTCTTCGTAGACGATCGGGCATTTCATATACGACTCAACTCTTCCAGAGGCTGTTCGTATCATTTGGTATCAGAGCTACTAAAATGAGAAGTTCATGCGACGAAATCATCCCTGCGTTAGTCCAAGTGTATGCAAGTAAGTAGGATCCGAAAAGAAAAGACTATAGAAAAAAAAAAATTTGTATACCGAAGTTTTCTCATTTTGATTAGTTTGTTGCTGTTACTACAAAAACAAAAATCTACGCAGCCAAAAAAAAAATCTTGTACAAAAGTGTTTCTATTGTATTTAGTTTGCTGATATAGTACAAAAAAAAGATATACAAGTTTAAAAAAAAATCTGAAAAAAAATATTCGTAAAAAAAATGATTTATGCAATTCAATTGTTATTTGATCGTCAAGCTTTGATCGATATAGTTCTCGATCCATCTTCTATTATATTCTCCCTAAAATGCCACACTTTTAACCCAATTCTCTACTCTTTCAGCCTACCCTAAACCGAATATATCAATCTCTTGTAACCTCTTTCGAACCGACCACCTAGAACAAGGACTAAAGCCTTAACGAATCTGCATACGAAATTATGAGAAAAAGTTAAGAGAGGTAAAAGGAAAGAGAGCGTGAGCACATTTGAGGGGAGGTAAAATCCAAATTAAGAGAATAAACACGAGTGTGAGTGTCATCAACTTCTTTCTTTTTGAGCGAATCTAGAGGATTTGTTTGTGAGGATATTTTAAACGAATACATGTCCCAAAATAGTGGACAAAACATGGAAGAACAACAAGGGCGACAACCATTCAGAAACGTTCTGGATTTGCAAATGCAAGCCCTGTTGCGCGAGATGGAACGATTACTTGACTGAAGGCTTAATCCTCTTGAAGATTGACTCTACCAAGTCGAGGCCCAAAGACAACGCGATGAATATCCTGAAGTTGCTAGGCAAAGACATGAAGGGCCCAATCAATGTGATACGAACCGCCTCAGGGAGAGTCGAGTCGTATGTTGAGTTGCCCGATCGTCTACGAGAAAGTATCGTTCAATTCACTTTTGAAATGAAGTTGATGGAAAAATAGGACGGAAGCTATGTATAATGGTTCTATGATGGTTTATGGATAAGAATAATATGCATAGGTTCGGCTAAATTGGAAGGGAAAGTGAAAGAAGTAAATAGATGATGGATATGGAAGAAAAGGGTTCTTAAAAGCAAGCACGAACCAATATTAGAAAATATCGACCCAAATGCTTATAGGCTTTCAAGGTGGAGGATGAAAGTGATAAACCTCGACCCACTACTTAGCAAAGTAGGAACCTCGGTATATGGGTGAACGCCACACTATTTGATAGTGATAAGTTTGGGATAGTGAAGAACAGGGTTGACGCCACTAGGCTTCCTAGATAAGCCAACGAAGTCCTCAACGAAATATGAGAGAAAGAAATATCACAAATTCCATGAAAGTTTAACAAAGTTTCATAAAGTGAAAAGTCTAACCAAAAAAATGTCTAACCTTTTACAAATGAAATTTAACAATTATTTATAGCCTAAAACATGGTCAACCGAATGGCCTCAAAAAGTAGCTGAATGGTCACTTAATTAAACCTTTAAATCAGCTGAAATTTCCAGAAAAATTTAGGAAATTCTAGGATGCTTCCTCCAGCCTTAAGAACGTATTTGGACAGCTTCCAAGGTGTCTTCATGCAGCTGGTTTCATTTAAAATAAAGGTGAGCTAATCAGCCACCTAGAAAGCCGAATAGTCACTTTGTAATTCAACTAGAAGAGTTGAGAATTTTCTTAGAAGTTTCCTCATCAGGTGGAGAATTAAATGAGCTGAAAAATCTTGTAATATTCGGCCAAAGAGAGTGCATGATATTAAATATATTGCTTTGACCAGCTGGATAGGCTTGGGCAGCTTAAATGCTCCTTGAGGACGCCAATGGATAATAGATATAGAAGCTGAATGTGAGCAGCTGAATGGGATTAATTATAATCAGCCATGGCCCTTGTTATTCCAAAAAAGCACCTAGAGAAACTTAAACAGCAGCTGGCCTTTTAATTCAGCTTGGAACATTGAATATTCAGCCATCTTTTGACTGAATGGCCATTTGGGAACACCAACCAGCAGCCTTCAAGCATTAATCACGTTTCATGCTCCTAGGCTATTCATGCACCAGCAGCTTTTTAATGCATTAATCACGTTTCATGCCCCTATGCACCAGCAGCTCTTTAATGTTCCGTCCATGCCTTGTTCACTAATTAATTCGGCTGTAGCAATAAGCACATTGAATTCGGCATGCTTGCTCCTTTAATGTTGAAAATAGCTGCACATTTAAACCAAAATTAATCAGCTTTGAATATATTAAATTGACAGCAAATTTAAATCACATTCAGCTGGACAAGAAATAAATGTGTCCTAAACTAAGACAAGTTAAATGGCTGTACTAGAACAAATTAAAACATGTTCCAATTCAGACATATTAATTTCGGCTGGAACATATTAAAACCCAATTATTAAGCTAAACATAATTATGAGCTAAGCAAATTAACTAATTTAACTAACACATTTAAACATAATTAAAAATGTCCAGATTTTAATTTATTAAAAATAACACAACCAAATTATTGAGCTGATTTAATTAAGTTTAACTGGACTCAATTAATTTATTCCAGCAACTAATAAAATGCTTAAATTAAAATAAACTAGAAAAATGAGCAAACGAGCTCATTGAGCTAAAATCGGGCTGAATTGAGCTCATTGAAATTTAAGATCAGGCTTCATTTTGAACTTGGGCCCCTCGAACTTAGGCCATGCTTGATATTGTCAAATTGTGTCGAACCATGATACGTCGGGATTCGTATCACAATGACGAAGACAACCAAGGGCTTAAGATGAAGATGTTAACGAACATAGTGAAGATGAAAACGATCACGGGTCTAACATAAGCCTAGAAAGAAGAGGTCCCCAAAACCGTGGACGAGTAGATCGAAGGCAGGAAGATGATGACTTGAAGAATATCAAACTCTCCATACCTCCTTTCCAAGGAAAATCTGATCCCGAGTCGTACCTTGAGTGGGAGAAGAAAATCGAACTAGTGTTCAATTGTCATAACTACTCTGAAAATAAGAAAGTCAAACTCGCCGCAATTGAGTTTTCAGATTACGGAATGATATGGTGGGATCAGTTGACCACTAGTCGGAGGCATAACGGAGAGCACCCCATTTCCACTTGGACCGAAATGAAGTCGGTTATGCGACGACGATTCATTCCATCCTACTATCATCGGGAGTTGCATCAAAAGCTCCAAAATCTCATCCAAGGGACGAAGAGTGTGGAAGATTATTATAAAGAAATGGAAGTGGCTATGATCCGTGCCGATGTACAAGAAGATCGAGAAGCCACAATGGCTTGCTTTCTAGCGGAACTTAACCGAGAGATTGCAAATGTCGTAGAACTACAACATTACATTGAGGTTGTGGACATGGTCCACATGGCCATCAAGGTGGAGAAGCAGTTGAAGCGAAAAGGTACCACCCGAGCCTATCCTAATACCAATCCTTCTAAGTGGGGCCAAAGCACAAGCAAGGGTTTTCCAACAAATCGAACGAAGGATTCTTCAACAATATCTAAGGCGAATAAGCCTATTGCTGAGTCAAGTAAAGGTAAGGCTCCTGAAAGTTCCACTGCCCGTTCAAGGGACATAAAGTGCTTCAAGTGTCTTGGTCGTGGACATATAGCGAGTCAGTGCCCGAATAGACGTACCATGGTGATAAGGGCTGACAGCGAGATTGAAACGAAGGACGAGGAAGAGAATGAGCCTGAATCGACTTTCAAAGTTGAGGAGGACTTAGAACAACCCGTTGAAGGCGAGTTACTCGTCGTCAAGTGAAGCCTAAGTCTCCAAAGTGTGGAAGACGAACAACAACACGAGAACATTTTTCATTCGAGATGTCAAGTGCAAGGGAAAGTGTGTAGCATTATAATCGATGGAGGGAGTTGCACAAATGTGGCAAGCACCCTCATGGTCGAAAGTTTGGGGCTATCAACCACCAAGCACCCGAATCCATACAAGCTTCAGTGGCTTAATGATGGCAGGGAACTCAAAGGGACGAAACAAGTCCTAGTGTCATTTAACATCAGGAAATATTTCGATGAAGTATTATGATACAAACCGCCTCGGGGAGAGTCGAGTCGTATGCGAGTTTGCCCGATCGTCTACGAGAAAGTATCGTTCAGTTTGTTAAAAAATGATGTTTCTAAATAAATTATGCGGAAGCTATTCAAGGGGTTCAAAGAAAGGGTTTAAAATATGAATATTAAGGTTCGGTTTAAAGTAAATGAAAGAATGGAAAGAAGGAACTCAAAAGCAAGCACGAACCAATACTAGAGAGTGTTGACCCAATTGCTTATAAGCTTTCAAGGTGGAGAATGAAAGTGATAAAACCTCGACCCGCTACTTAGCAAAGTAGGAACCTCGATATAAGGGTGAAAGAAACAGGGTTGACGCCACTACTAGGTAGATAAGTCAACAAAGTCTCAAACAAAGTCTAGAGAAGAAAATTCTCACAAGATTAAATTCAATAAAAAATTTGGCAAAAAGTCCCTTACAATTGAAAGAAAACAAATACTTATAGGCACATAGATGACCATTCAAATTCGGCATCTAGGTGTTCACACAATAATAAAAACGTTTACACTAATGTATTAAAATAGTTCATAAATTCGGCAGATTCATGAACTAGCTGAATGGACACTTTCTTCCCCCTAAGTGTGTGCATGAATGCTTAATCATAAAGAAAGGCTTCAAGTGACTTGTATGTGCACCAAAGGTTGCATTCATCTCATTGGGACGTTCATGCACTTGCATGGAACATGTATCCTCATAATTAAACTCTTTAATAGCATATAGGTTCATAAATGGCAGCATGAACCTAGTAAATTCGTTCTTCCCTTTGTGCATACACTTAATTCAATCAATGTGTTGAATTATTGAGTTAATTCCTTCCTTTGGACGTTCTTGAACCCATCCATGCATGTGTAGTAGCTTATAGGCCAATTCAAAGTGTGAACAGCTACTTCTTGGCCGAATAAGTGCCTTGGAAAGTTAGGAGACAGCCACCATACATGCACTTAAGCCATTCATGCATTCTATCATCCCATGCATTTGATCCATTCATGGACTAGCCTTTAATGTCCATACATGCATTCGACACATGCATGAATTTGTAGAAACCTTGCATCTAGTCGTACATGCACCAGCATTTAATACTTCTTCATTCATGAGTGTGGAATGCCCAAAAGAGATGTTTCTTCATCCATACATTGTACCGTCCAAAGGGATGTACCTACATGAAATAAACAAGTCATTAAGATATCTCATGAACACTCATAAATTCGGCATGATGTGAACACATTAATGCCATGCATTAATTCAGCTATGTGAACATAATCAATTTATGTAATGACTATGACATATTAATAACAAATATTAATATAAGACAAGTTTAATGCTTAAATAAATATGTGCAAATTTTTATTTAATGCATTAAAGACAAAACAAAGTTTAAACTAAAATGAGCTAAGCTTTAGCTCGTGAGCTAAAGTTGAGCTAAGGCTAAACTCCTAAGCTGAAGTTGAGCTAAGGTTTAGCCCGTGAGTTGAAAGTGAGCTAGGAGTGAGCTAGGTTTAGCTCAGGCAAGATGGATTGAGCTTGAATAAGCTAGATTTGAGCTGGACGGAGCTCGTGGAGCTGGAAACGAGCTGGGATCAGCTTGCCAACATGTCATTGCTTGGCTTGACAGAATTGCTCGATAAAGTTCGTGGGGCGTGCTCGTATCATTCCCTGATACAAACCGTCTCGGGAAGAGTCGAGTCGTATGTAGATGGCCCGATCGTCTACGAGAAGTTACGTTAGGATTAATTGAGTTGAAGGTATAGTCAGAGTAGAAAGAGGGGTACGAATGGAATGGTAGGAACGAAAGGGTAGGAACAAAATGGTATGAACAAATTGGTCAGTTTAGGTTCGATTAGGTAAAGAAGAAAGTACGGGTTTGAACTACTAAAGGTACTTTCAAGAACCAAATACCAAAATGGTATCGACCCGTGAATTTAGAGGTTTGGTAAGGGAAACCTCGACCCACTATCTAACAATATAGGAACCTCAGTATGTTGAACGCCACACTACGAATAGTGATAAGTTCGGGTACGACAAAGAATACGGTTGACACAACTAGAACGCTAGGAACGCCAAACGAATCTTTGAACGAAATATAAGAAAAGTTTGCCTCACGATTTTGGCAGCATAACATTAACAAAAGTTTCAAAAGTCCTTTACATGGAAATTGAACAAGTATTTATAAGCCTAAGTCTAGGTAGCCGAATGGCCTTTCATACTTACACATTAATTAAAAGAAAATTCTAGAAAAATAACTCTTAATATGCATGACCAGATTCGGTTTTGGGAATGGCGGATGAATGCATCTTCATGCTTAAGAAAACTCAAAGTGAATGCATGATATCCAATGGTCACTTGTAGATTCGGCCAACCTTGTTAAATGAAGCAATGTTTGGCCAAAAAGTATGAATTAATTGTGGACACTCCAAGGGCCATCATGTGTGTGAAACCGAATGTTGAAGAGTCTTCTAGTGTGAACAAGGTGAACCGAATGGTCTTACCATGTGAACATAGGTGTGAACAATTAAGGAGAGTCATGGGGAAGCTAATTGGCCAAGCTATCTTCATGCATGTGTGAGTGCCCTTTGGCGAATGGTCACCTTGAAGAATGAAGAGATAGCACACCATACATGAATGGAAACATTCATGAACCTTAAAGACATTGAATATGGTCATACATGCACTTGGCCGAACATGCACCTAAGAGATTCAAGCCCCCCAACTGTCCATGCACCTTCAAAATTCATGCTTGCTTTTAATCTCCATATGTCCATTGCGTTCCTACAAGAAATGTGAACATAATTAATTCAAACTAATGTGAACACAAATATCAACATTAAATTCGGTTATGACAAATTTAATTATCATCAATAAACACTTTTAAGACATACTTAATATAACTAATGTGAACTAAATTTAATATGTAGGATATTAATTAACTAATTATTGAACTTATTAATTAAAAAGTCAATAGTAGTCAAATGAATTCAAAGTGAACTCCATGAGCTGATGGTTAATTCATGAGTTAAACCTTAGAAATGGCCTAAACTCGTGAGTGATAATGAGCTGGTCCCGAGCTAATGAGCTGGTGTGGAGCTACATGGGAGCTAACTTGAACTGAAGGTGAACTTGGTGAGCTGAAATGAACTTGTAGAAAAGTTTGGCATGGATTTCCAAAATGGCCACTAACTGGTTCGATAGGTCTAGCATTGACATCATCCCACACATGCTGAACTAAAGCTATAACAGCTTCTTTAAATTGTTTTGCACGAGCCCTTGTGATCGGCCCTTGAGGTAGCACCATTGGATCTCGGCTTGGACTTGGCTTATGGGAAGCCGTGATCGTATCATTCCCCCCTCTTTTAGGCGACTCGTCCAGCAGTCGAGCTGTTTATCCATGGGAGAACTTTGACTCGTGCGTGGTTTTCCTCGATCAAATGGAATAGAAGATGTCACACAAACCTGAAAAATTCTTACCACAGCCGGTAAGAAGAAACTCAAAGGAGTCAAATTCAAATGTGTTCGATAGTTCATAAAATATTCATTCAATCGAACATACGCCAAAAATCTCAATTGGACAAAGCAAGCATATGTAAATTTATCAAAGAGTTTCGTTAGACCATCATTACAAACATGAAAACTAAGTTGGATCAAGGGATAATTGGTTGAAAATGATGGTAGGCACTTAAACACATTATTCCTCATCCAAAACATTTTAATTTCTTTAATCGAATATAGCAACTCATTTGATCCCTTGTCTTGCTCATGCAAGGTATGCCATGGCCACAGGTATGCTAACTCTTTCTTTCGATTTTGAACAACATAAGGGTTGTCTCCAAATTCCAACATAATAATCACATCATTACAATGCCAAAAGGAAAAATCCAACACATCACAGTATAAATAATTTCCAAACAACAAATCAATGGAATTTTCAACTTCAATCGAATTGAGCAAAGATATTTGAAAATTTTCAGATGACTTACCTTGACGAATATGAAGAGAAGAGGTTTACCTTTCTCGGTCAAAATGAATCTTCTCTCTTTGGATAGATAACGTAAGACAAACCTATTACTCCGATAAATTTGAATAGGTGGTGATGCACCATGACATGTTGATACAACCACACCTCCCGAGTTGTCGACTGCCAATGAAGATCCTCTCAAATTGCCCGTAGGACCAATCACCCGAGCTCGAGCAAAGAGATTCAAAGACGCAACAACAACCTTAGTTGATAGAGTTTGGGGTGAAACCGTTGCTGGACTTCTTGAAAGCTCTTGGACCAGCAAGCCAAGCAAACCATGCATACTCCTTCAAGCTCAAATCAGCTCAAATCAGCTCAACTTCAACTTAACTTAGCTCAACGAGCTCGTTTCAGCTCATTTCATTATTGCGTTTATTATGCTAGAATAAATCATTTAAGTTGCTGTTAGTTTTATTAGTTATTTGTTTTAATAATTAATTTGTCATAATCTGGACATGTTTTAATTATGTTCTAAATTAAGTACTTAATTAATTAGGACCAATTAAATTTGTCTTAACTATTACAAAGATTAATTATGTCCAGCCTAATTTATGGTGCAAGATTTATTTGTCTATGTTGCCGAATTTAATGTGTCTAAAAGGGATTTAATTTGCTGAATTAAATGTTGTAGGTACATTACCCTTGGACGTCATAGGTGCATGGATGATTTAAAATTGGTGTGCTGATCTTTGGTGTTCCCTAAGTGACCATTCAGCCAAACCTTACAACTCTTCAAGAAGACCGATTGGCTGCCCAAGACAAATTAAGGCTGTTCACACCCACCCGATTATTCATTTCACACCAAGTGCTGTTCGGTTTTGTTTGTTCACACATGTGTGGCTGTTCAAATCGGTTTGTTCACATTCTAAGACTATTGAAGTGCTCTAGACAGCTCCTTAATCACATGAACATTCGCTGAATCAAGCAGCATTAATTCCAAATTCAAGGATTTGGCGAACCTATTGATGGCATTTCAGCTCCCAAACAATTCATTCAATTTTCTATTGAACCAAGGCATCTAGAAGCTGCCCTTATCGTTCTCCATGCACAAGAAACTTCAAGGAAGCTTCATCAAAATTCTAGAATTTTCAGAAACCATTTAGCTACCTCAAGAGCCTATTCGGCTACCCTTGCATTCACTATAAATTGTGGCTTGTGTTACTTTGTAAAGAACTTTTGGACTTTTGTTAATGTTATGCTGCCGGATTTGTTAGGCAAAACTTTTTCTCCAATTTCGTTCAAAGATTCGATTGGCTTCCTAGCGTTCTAGTGTGTCAACCGTTGCTCTTTGTCGAAACCGAACTTATCACTACTCGTAGTGTGGCGTTCAAACATACCGAGGTTCCTATCTTGTTAGATAGTGGGTCGAGGTTTTTCCTTTACCAATGCCAAACCAAACTAAAGAGCTTATAAACAACGGGTCGATACCAAATCGGTATTGGTTCTTGTTTGCACTTTTTGTTCAACCCCATTTCTCCATTTACCTAATTGAACCAATTCCTTCATCTATACCTATTCGGACTCCAAACCCAAATTTTCAAACTCTTCTTACCTATTCTAATCCGAACCCAAAACCAATACCCTTCTTTCCTTCATCTGACCTTTTCAATTAAACCTAATGTAACTTCTTGTTGACGATCGAGCACACTAATACGACTCGACTCTTTCGAGGCGGATCGTATCATCTGGTATCAGAGCTACTTAAAACGAGAAGCTTAGGCGTTTGAAGCGGAGCATTCCCGAGGTTTTCTCATTTTGATTGGTTTGTTGCTGTTATTATAAAAACAAAAATTCACGCAGTCGGAGAAAAAAAAAATCGTGTACAAAAGTGCTTCTATTGTATTTAGTTTGCTGATATAGTACAAAAAAAAAGTTATACAAGTTTGAAAAGAAAAAAATTCCGAAAAAAAAATAAAAAAAAAGTGATTTATGCAATTCAATTGTTAGTTGATCGTCAAGCTTTGAGTTGATATAGTTTCCGATCCATCTTCTATCCTACTCTTCCTAATACGCCACACTTTTAACCCAATTCCCTATTCTTTCAGCCTACCCGAAACCGAATACATCAATCACTTGTTACCCCTTTTGAACCGACCACCTAGACCAAGGACTAAGCCTTAACGAATCTGCTTACGAAATCACGAGAAAAGGTTAAGAGAGGTAAAAGGCACGAGAGTTGTAAGTGCAATAGAGTGGAGGTAAAAGCCTAATTTCGAGTGTAAACACGAGTGTGAGAGAAACAACTTCTTTTCCTTTCCGAGATTGTGAGCTTTTGTGGTGAGGTTTACTTTAACAACGTTTTAATGTCACAAGAGTCGATCACAATGTGGAAGATCGTCCGGCAAGACAACCCATTCATAACGTCCCGACTTAAACATGCAAGCCTTATTACGAGAAATGGGCGACTCCTAGATCGAAGGCTCAATCCCATCGAAGACCGTTTGTTCCAAGTTGAAGTGAATGGCCAACGTGAAAGAGCACCCGAGGGGTTAGACCAAGACGGGAGAGACCAAATCGAGCCGGGAAGACGAAGGGTCAAAGACGATGAAGCAAATGACCTTAGTGATCTTGAAAGTGAACAAGAGTCTAATGTTAGTGATCGACGTAGGCAACACCGACAACGAGGTCGAAGACGCGAAGATGATGATCTCAAGAACATTAAACTGACTATTCCACCGTTTCAAGGTAGATCGGATCCGGAGGCCTATCTTGAGTGGGAAAAAAAGATAGAGTTGGTGTTCGATTGTCACAATTACTCCGAGAATAAAAAGGTGAAACTAGCCGCAATAGAGTTTTCGGACTATGCCATGATTTGGTGGGAACAACCACTAGTCGGAGGCGTAACGGTGAACGTCCTATCTCTACATGGACCGAAATGAAGGCGGTGATGAGGCGACGATTTATCCCTGCGTACTACCACCGAGAGTTGCACCAAAAACTCCAAAATCTCACACAAGGGTCCAAAAGTGTCGAGGATTACTACAAAGAGATGGAAATCGCGATGATTCGAGCGGATGTCCAAGAAGATCCCGAAGCAACGATGGCGAGATTCTGGTGGTCTAAATCGAGATATAGCAAACGTGGTGGAATTACAACACTACATTGAAGTGGCTGATATGGTCCATATGGCCATCAAGGTGGAAAGACAACTCAAGAGAAAAGGCCCAAGTCGAGGTTTCCACTTCCAACCACGCAAGGTGGAGCCAAGGATCAAGCAAAGGACACATCAATCCTCGAGGAAGGAGACCACAGTACCTCCAAAAACCAACAAGCCCATCGCTGAAATGAACAAAGGCAAGGCACCCGAATCGTCATACAATCGAAATCGGGATATTAAATGTTTTAAGTGTCTCGGAAGAGGCCACATAGCAAGCCAATGCCCAAATCGAAGGACCATGGTATTGCGAGCCGATGGCGAGATCGAAACGGAGGATGAGGAGGAGAAAGAATCTGAATCAGCTTCTGAAGTCGAGGAGGACGTGGAACAACCCATGGAAGGAGAACTACTTGTTGTAAAACGAAGTCTAAGTCTCCAAGGCGCGGAGAATGATCTCCAACGAGAGAATATCTTCCACACTCGGTGCCAAGTCGGAGGCAAAGTCTGTAGCGTCATTATCGACGGAGGCAGCTGTACCAATGTAGCAAGTACCATGATGGTTGAAAGACTTGGTTTACCTACTACCAAGCATCCGAGCCCCTACAAACTACAATGGCTCAATGACGGAGGAGAGCTTAAGGTAACGAAGCAAGTACTTGTCTCTTTCAACATCGGCAAGTATTCGGATGAAGTTCTTTGTGACGTTGTACCGATGCATGCGGGGCATTTGCTACTTGGTCGACCGTGGCAGTTTGATAGACGAGTTCAACACGACGGGTATGCCAAACGGTATACATTCAAATTCATGGGAAAGAATGTGACGTTGGCGCCATTGACTCCCAAACAAGTGTATGAAGACCAAATTAAGCTAAAAGCTTCTATTGAGCAAATGAGAGAAAAAGAAAAAGAAAGTTGTAAAAAAATAAAAGAAGAGAAAAATAAGAAAAAGAAAACAAAAGAGAGTGACAAGAAAAATATCCAAGAAAAAGAAGAAAAAGAAAAGAAAATCGAGAAAATGAGTGTTTTTGCAAGAGTTAGTGATGTGAGGAAGGCTGTGGTGATGAATCGAACTGTTCTTGTACTTTTGTACAAGGAAGCATTAATTTCTACTAACGATTTACCCGATACCCTACCCCCTCCTATTTTGTCTTTGTTGCAGGATTTCCAAGACGTTTTTTCGGAAGAAACCCCGAGTGGTCTTCCACCACTTCGTGGAATCGAGCATCAAATTGATTTCATGCCGAGAGCGGTTATTCCAAATCGACCTGCTTACCGAGCCAATCCGGAGGAGACCAAGGAGTTGCAAAGACAAGTCAATGAGCTGATGGAAAAAGGCTACATTCGCGAGAGCCTAAGTCCCTGTGCTGTTCCCGTATTATTGGTACCGAAAAAGGATGGAACATGGCGCATGTGCGTGGATTGCCGAGCCGTTAACAAAATAACAATCAAATACCGTCATCCCATTCCTCGCTTAGATGACATGTTAGATGAGCTTAGTGGGGCCAAAGTGTTCTCAAAAATCGATTTGAAGAGTGGCTACCACCAAATTCGGATGCGAGAAGGAGACGAATGGAAAACAGCATTCAAGACCAAGCACGGACTATACGAATGGTTGGTTATGCCTTTTGGCCTTACCAATGCTCCAAGTACGTTCATGAGACTAATGAACCATGTCTTAAGGCCTTTCATCGGTAAGTTTTGTGTGGTATATTTCGACGATATATTGATTTACAGAAATCTATGGAAGAACATGTAAGTCATCTCAAATCTGTTTTAGAAGTTTTGCAAAAGAGACCTTATATGCTAATTTAAAGAAATGTTCTTTTGTTCTAACAAAGCTGTTTTCTAGGATTTGTAGTTAGTGCAGATGGTCTTGAGGTAGACCAAGAGAAGATTAAGGCCATACGAGATTGGCCAAGGCCTCTGGCGTTACATGCAAGTTCGAAGTTTCCATGGCCTAGCAAGTTTCTACCGACAATTTGTTTGAATTTTAGCACAATTCTTGCTCCACTTACGAGTGTTATTAAGAAAAATTCTTCTTTTATTTGGAGCGATGAACAAGAGAAATCATTTATAAAATCAAAGATTGTCTCACTAACGCTCCTTTGCTTGCCCTTCCAGATTTCTCGAAGACTTTTGAGATCGAGTGCGATGCTTGGGCATTGGAATCGGGTAGTGTTGACACAAGACAGACGCGTCACGTGGCTTACTTTAGTGAAAAACTCAATGGAGCCGTACTCAACTATCCAATTGTATGATAAAGAGATGTACGCTCATACGAGCCCTTGAGACATGGCAACATTACTTGTGGCCTAAGGAATTCGTTATTCATTCCGATCATAAAGCCTTGAAGCACATCAAAGGCCAACATAAGTTGAACCGACGCCACGCCAAGTGGGTTGAATACCTTGAGTCGTTTCCATATGTCATCAAATATAAGAAAGGTAAAGATAATATTATGGCTGATGCGCTTTCAAGAAGGTATACTCTGTTATCATATTTGGATTCTAAGATTCTTGGTTTTACATTATTAAAAGATTCCTATGTAAATGATTCCGATTTTGGAGAGATATTTGTTTCTTGTAGAAAGGTCCTTTTGAAAATTTTTATAGGTACGAGGCTATCTTTTACGAGAAGGTAAACTGTGCATTCCTTGTGGATCTGTTCGAGACCTATTAGTGCATGAGGCGCATAGTGGCGGGCTTATGGGACACTTGAGTCAATAAGACACTAGCCACTCTCCATGAACATTTTATTGGCATGGGATGCGAAAAGATGTGGAGCGAGTTTGCGAAAGGTGTATAGCCCGCAAAAGGCTAAATCAAAGGTTCAACCCCATGGCTTGTACACACCATTGCCCATTCCTCAAGCAATCGTGGATTGACATCTCCATGGATTTTGTTCTCGGACTTCCGCGCACAAAAACGGGAAGGATTCTATTTTTGTTGTTGTTGATAGATTTTCAAAAATGTCTCATTTTATTGCCTGTACTAAGACTAACGATGCTGTTCATGTTGCGAACTTGTTTTTTAGGGATATCGTTAAACTACATGGCATTCCTCGTACGATCGTGTCGGACCGAGATGCAAAATTTTTAAGTCACTTTTGGAGGTCTTTGTGGGGTAAATTAGGGACCAAACTTCTATTTTCGACCACCACACCCCCCAAACCGATGGCCAAACGGAAGTTGTCAATAGAGTTCTATCTACTTTGCTTGGCCATCGTTGGAAGAATTTGAAGACGTGGGAGGACTGTCTACCCCATATTGAGTTTGCGATAATCGTTACATCCATTCTGCGACTAAATTCTCCCCATTTGAAATTGTTTACTGGTTTTAATCCCTTGACTCCTTTAGATCTATTGCCTTTACCTCTGATCAGTTTGTCCATGTAGATCACGAAGAAAAAAGGCAGATTTTGTCAAGGATTTACACAGCAAGGTGCGGGCCAATATCGAGGCTAGGATCGAGTCCTATGTGCGTAATGCTAACAAAGGCCAAAACGAGTAGTTTTGAACCCGAGATTGGGTGTGGGTTCATATGCGAAAAGAAAGGTTTCCGGCTCAAATAAAGTCGAAGTTATTGCCGAGAGGAGATGGGCGTTTCAAGTTTTGGAACGAATAAACGATAATTCTTATAAACTTGATCTCCTGTGTGAGTACAATGTAAGTGCTACCTTTAATGTAGCTGATCTCTCTTTCTATGATATAGGCGACGATTTGGGGCAAATCGCTCAAGAGAGGGGGAATGATACAACCACACCTCCCGAGTTGTCGACTGCCAATGAAGATCCTCTCGAATTGCCCATAGGACCGATCACCCGAGCTCGAGCAAAGAGATTCAAAGACGCAACAACAACCTTAGTTGATAGAGTTTGGGGTGAAACCGTTGCTGGACTTCTTGAAAGCTCTTGGACCAGCAAGCCAAGCAAACCATGCATACTCCTTCAAGCTCAAATCAGCTCAAATCAGCTCAACTTCAACTTAACTTAGCTCAACGAGCTCGTTTCAGCTCATTTCATTATTGTGTTTATTATGCTGGAATAAATCATTTAAGTTGCTGTTAGTTTTATTAGTTATTTGTTTTAATAATTAATTTGTCATAATCTGGACATGTTTTAATTATGTTCTAAATTAAGTACTTAATTAATTAGGACCAATTAAATTTGTCTTAACTATTACAAAGATTAATTATGTCCAGCCTAATTTATGGTGCAAGATTTATTTGTCTATGTTGCCGAATTTAATGTGTCTAAAAGGGATTTAATTTGCTGAATTAAATGTTGTAGGTACATTACCCCTTGGACGTTATAAGTGCATGGATGATTTAAAATTGGTGTGCTGATCTTTGGTGTTCCCTAAGTGACCATTCAGCCAAACCTTACAACTCTTCAAGAAGACCGATTGGCTGCCCAAGACAAATTAAGGCTGTTCACACCCACCCGATTATTCCTTTCACACCAAGGGCTGTTCGGTTTTGTTTGTTCACACATGTGTGGCTGTTCAAATCGGTTTGTTCACATTCTAAGACTATTGAAGTGCTCTAGACAGCTCCTTAATCACATGAACATTCGGCTGAATCAAGCAGCAGCATTAATTCCAAATTCAAGCATTTGGCCGAACCTATTGATGGCATTTTAGCTCCCAAACAATTCATTCAATTTTTCTATTGAACCAAGGCATCTAGAAGCTGCCCCTTATCGTTCTCCATGCACAAGAAACTTCAAGGAAGCTTCATCAAAATTCTGGAATTTTCAGAAACCATTTAGCTACCTCAAGAGCCTATTCGGCTACCCCATGCATTCACTATAAATTGTGGCTTGTGTTACTTTGTAAAGAACTTTTTGGACTTTTGTTAATGTTATGCTGCCGAATTTGTTAGGCAAAACTTTTTCTCCAATTTCGTTCAAAGATTCGATTGGCTTCCTAGCGTTCTAGTGTGTCAGCCGTTGCTCTTTGTCGAAACCGAACTTATCACTACTCGTAGTGTGGCGTTCAAACATACCGAGGTTCCTATCTTGTTAGATAGTGGGTCGAGGTTTTTCCTTTACCAATTCCAAACCGAACTAAAGAGCTTATAAACAACGGGTCGATACCAAATCGGTATTGGTTCTTGTTTGCACTTTTTGTTCAACCCCATTTCTCCATTTACCTAATTGAACCAATTCCTTCATCTATACCTATTCAGACTCCAAACCCGAATTTTTAAACTCTTCTTACCTATTCTAATCCGAACCCAAAACCAATACCCTTCTTTCCTTCATCTGACCTTTTCAATTAAACCTAACGTAACTTCTTGTTGACGATCGGGCACACTAATACGACTCGACTCTTCCGAGGCAGATCGTATCACATGTCTTGCTCCTCGAGGGGTGGAATTCACAAAAATAAGAATGGTTAGTATTATCGAAAACTATGGACTTAAATGGAAAAGGAAAGTTACCATAGAAATTTGATTCAATTCCAAAAACATAGGTTGGTCTTACCTTCTCGAAATGAAACAAAAATTCTAGATGTGGCCAAGCAAGGTGATTAGCAAACGAATCAAAATTGAAACCCAAATTATTGAATTTCACCTTCTGATCAAAAGTTCGAACATCAAGCAAACATAATTTGAATGTAAATGATGCAAAGCACTTAATGTTTCCATAAAATGAATTCATTTAGCAAATACCAGGCTTGAACACACGAACTTGATCATTTGATTTAGCAGGCAACATGTTAAATAAGGAAAATATAATCAACTCATCGCATGATTCAAATTTCACTCGTTCAATCAGACTTGAAAAATTGGCACAACCAAGCATATTCATTTTATCACCAAAGAAACGATGCAACATGTTATCATGCAAGTAAATCAAAGGAAACTTAAACATGCAAATACTCGAACAATTTTGCATCGTAATTTCTAGTCGACCAGATAGATTAAAGCATGGAAATCTTGCACAAAATTTTAGAGATTTATCTTGAAGAACAAAGTCAAACAGATCAATTACTTCATGCAAAAATCTTTTAACGCATATATCGAGCAAAGAAGTTGTGTTCATGCAACCTTTCAGAAATTCAAATCTATCACAAATCATTTGAATAGGCACATTTAAACAGAAAGACGAATTCAAAGAATTTTTATAATCAAACAAATCAAAACGTGAAAAACTGCTATCACACACATTCACAATTTGCACAAGATGAACCAATCCAACAGAATCAACAGAATTGTCGTTATAAAACATGTCATAAGACGAAATCTTCATGACATCTTTTGAAATAACATCGTTAACATTAATATGTGAACAGTAATTAACCAAATCAAGAGATGGAAGATTTTCAAAAATAAGGCCATAAAAATCGATATGAGTAACTTTGTATTCAAACGGCCTCGAATCAATAAATAAGGAATCCTTACCTTTCTTACCTTCAATTGCAAGTGGGTGGCTGTCATTCGTGAACTTACCTTTTTCGAACAACCTAAAACACCTCTCGTTTGGAAAGTAATGTAGATGGAATTGGTGCACAAACTTCTAGGAACCTGAAAAGTTAACTCACAAGAAGATCGAACAGGTGGGTTAGTAGAAATAATCCTCACTTGCTCACTTGTTTTCTCACTCGATTCTTTTCTTCCGAATCACTCGTTTCTTTTGTTTCAATTTCTTTTCATCTTCTTTTCACTCTCAAATTTCTTTTCATTCTCTTTTCAATCTCATTTTCTTTTTCATTTCCTTTTGCTTTTCAAAGGCTTTTTCAAAAGCTTTTCAAGTTCTCTCAAGATTCACTCATTTTCTCTTACTTGCCTCTTGCCTCTCTTTTCTTTTTATTTCTTTTCTTTTCTTCTTTTGCTTTTCTTTTCTTTTCTTTGTTTTCTCTTTACAAGAATGTACAAAAGAATGATGAGAATACAAATCTTGTTCAAAAGATGAAGAACTATTTGCATATGATTCACAATCAAAACTTCGTGAAGAATACTCCGAGTAAGTTTTCTTTGAAGATCTAGTAGGAGTATGTCTTTCTCTTCGAACGCCATCTTCGAACGAATCAAAATCGTAATCGGCTTCTCGTCTTCTCGAATTTCTTGAAGAAAAGGACTTTCGATCGAAGTCACTTCTCGAATTCACTGATGAATATGAGTCATAGTATGAATCTCTTTGTCTTGAAGTAGATAACGAAAAGGAATCATGATTGGAACTTTTTTTCAGGTAGTAGTCAGGGGTGTATCTCCGTGGGGTTCTTGGTTCCGTTTTACGACTTGAAGAAACTTGATCACTTTGATCTCATTTAGTCTCCATTCTTCGCATTTCTTGAACTAAGTATTTGTATTCCGATTTGGTGAACTCTTCGCGTGACATGATTTTTGTTGCTAAAAAGAAAATGTTAGATCACAAAACAAAAAAAAAATTTAAGTACCTCACAATTTCGCTCGGAAAGAAGAAGGAAAAAGGTGTCACTTCCGCTCGTGTTTACACTCGTTTGGCTTTTACCTCCACTCGAATGATCTCACTCGCTCGTGCCTTTTTTCGCTCCTTTCTCCTCTTATAACCTTGTAACAGATTTAGTATAACTTGATCTCTAGTATTGTGGGTCGATTTCAAATGGTTTTACAAAGGATAACATATGAGGGGTTACGGTTTGGCTGAAAGAAAAGGAAATTGGGTAAAAAAGCGTGGCGTGGATGAGATTAGAATAGAAGATGAATCAGGAACAATATGAAACCAAGGGCTTTGACATTCGAACAACAATCAAATTCCATAAAACACCTTTTTTTCAGATTTTTTTTTCGAATTTTTTTCGAATTTTTTTTTAACTTGTATAACTTTTTTTTGTACTATATCAACAAACTAAATACAATAGAAACACTTTTGTACACGATTTTTTTTCTTTGGCTGCGTAGATTTTTGTTTTCATAGCAACAACAGCTAACTAATCAATATGAGAAACTTCGGTATACAAATTTTTTTATCTATACTCTTTTTTTTTTGGATCCTACTTACTTCCGTACACTAGGACTAGCTCGAGAATGATATCGTCGCATGAACTCTCATTTTAGTAGCTCTGATACCAAATGATACGAAACGCCTTGGGGAGAGTCGAGTCGTATGCGAGTTTGCCCGATCGTCTACGAGAAAGTATCATTCGGTTTGTTCAAAAGGATGTTTCTAAATAAATTATGAAGCTATTCAAGGGTTCAAAAAAAGGGTTTAAAATATGAATATTAAGGTTCAGTTTAAAGTAAATGAAAGAATGGAAAGAAGGAACTCAAAAGCAAGCACGAACCAATACCAGAGAGTATTGATCCAATTGCTTATAGGCTTTCAAGGTGGAGAATGAAAGTGATAAAACCTCGACCCGCTACTTAGCAAAGTAGGAACCTCGGTATAAGGGTGAAGGAAATAGGGTTGACGCCACTACTAGGTAGATAAGTCAACAAAGTCTCAAACAAAGTTTAGAGAAGAAAATTCTCACAAGATTAAATTCAATAAAAAATTTGGCAAAAAGTCCCTTACAATTGAAAGAAAACAAATACTTATAGGCACATAGATGACCATTCAAATTCGGCATCTAGGTGTTCACACAATAATAAAAATGTTCACCCTAATGTATTAAAATAGTTCATAAATTCGGCAGATTCATGAACTAGTTGAATGGACACTTTCTTCCCCCTAAGTGTGTGCGTGAATGCTTAATCATAAAGAAAGGCTTCAAGTGACTTGTATGTGCACCAAAGGTTGCATTCATCTCCTTGGGACGTTCATGCACTTGTATGGAACATGTATCCTCATAATTAAACTCTTTAATAGCATGTAGGTTCATAAATGGCAGCATGAACCTAGTAAATTCGTTCTTCCCTTTGTGCATACACTTAATTCAATCAATGTGTTGAATTATTGAGTTAATTCCTTCCTTTGGACGTTCTTGAACCCATCCATGCATGTGTAGTAGCTTATAGGCCAATTCAAAGTGTGAACAGCTACTTCTTGGCCGAATAAGTGCCTTGGAAAGTTAGGAGACAGCCACCATACATGAACTTAAGCCATTCATGCATTCTATCATCCCATGCATTTGATCCATTCATGGACTAGCCTTTAATGTCCATACATGCATTCGACACATGCATGAATTTGTAGAAACCTTGCATCTAGCCGTACATGCACCAGCATTTAATACTTCTTCATTCATGAGTGTGGAATGCCCAAAAGAGATGTTTATTCATCCATACATTGTACCGTCCAAAGGGATGTACCTACATGAAATAAACAAGTCATTAAGATATCTCATGAACACTCATAAATTCGGCATGATGTGAACACATTAATTCAGCTATGTGAACATAATCAATTTATGTAATGACTATGACATATTAATAACAAATATTAATATAAGACAAGTTTAATGCTTAAATAAATATGTGCAAATTTTTATTTAATGCATTAAAGACAAAACCGAGTTTAAACTAAAATGAGCTAAGCTTTAGCTCGTGAGTTAAAGTTGAGCTGAGGCTAAACTCCTAAGCTGAATTTGAGCTAAGGTTTAGCCCGTGAGTTGAAAGTGAGCTAGGAGTGAGCTCGGTTTAGCTCAGGCAAGATGGATTGAGCTCGAATAAGCTGGATTTGAGCTGGACGGAGCTCGTGGAGCTGGAAACAAGCTGGGATCAGCTTGCCAACATGTCATTGCTCGGCTTGACAGACTTGCTCGATAAAGTTCGCAGGGCGTGCTCGTATCATTCCCCCCCTTTTAGGCGACTTGTCCACAAGTCGAGCTGTTTATCCATGGGAGAACTTTGACTCGTGCGTGGTTTTCCTCGATCAAATGGGATGGAAGATGTCACACAAACCTGAAAAATTCTTACCACAGCCGGTAAGAAGAAACTCAAAGGAGTCAAATTCAAATGTGTTTGATAGTTCATAAAATATTCATTCAATCGAACATATGCCAAAAATCTCAATTGGACAAAGCAAGCATACGTAAATTTATCAAAGAGTTTCGTTAGACCATCGTTACAAACATGAAAACTAAGTTGGATCAAGGGATAATTGGTTGAAAATGATGGTAGGCACTTAAACACATTATTCCTCATCCAAAACATTTTAAAATCTTTAATCGAATATAGCAACTCATTTGATCCCTTGTCTTGCTCATGCAAGGTATGCCGTGGCCACAGGTATGCTAACTCTTTCTTTCGATTTTGAACAACATGAGGGTTGTCTCCAAATTCTAACATAATAATCACATCATTACAATGCCAAAAGGTAAAAAATCCATCACATCACAGTATAAATAATTTCCAAACAACAAATCAATGGAATTTTCAACTTCAATCGAATTGAACAAAGATATTTGAAAATTTTCAGATGACTTACCTTGACGAATATGAAGAGAAGAGGTTTTACCTTTCTCGGTCAAAATGAATCTTCTCTCTTTGGATAGATAACGTAAGACAAACCCATTACTCCGATAAATTTGAATAGGTGGTGACGCACCATGACATGTGATACGAACCGTCTCGGGAAGAGTCGAGTCGTATGTAAATTGCCCGATCGTCTACGAGAAGTTACGTTAGGTTTAGTTGAGTTGAAGGTATGGTCAAAGTAGAAAGAGGGGTACGAATGGAGTGGTAGGAATGAAAGGGTAGGAACAAAAGGATATGAACAAATTGGTCGGTTTAGGTTCGATTAGGTAAAGAAGAGAACGGGTTTGAACTACTAAAGATACTTACAAGAACCAATACCGAAATGGTATCGACCCGTTGATTAAGCCTTTTGAGTTCGGTTATAGGTTTGGTAAGGGAAAACCTCGACCCACTATCTAACAAGATAGGAACCTCGGTATGTTGAACGCCACACTATGAATAGTGATAAGTTCGGGTACGACAAAGAACACGGTTGACACAACTAGAACACTAGGAACGCCAAACGAATCTTTGAACGAAATATAAGAAAAGTATGCCTCACAATTTCGGACATAACATTAACAAAAGTTTCAAAAGTCCTTTACATGAAAATTGAACAAGTATTTATAGGCCTAAGTCTAGGTAGCCGATTGGCCTTTCATGCTTACATATTAATTAAAGAAAATTCTAGAAAAATGACCCTTAATGTGCATGTCTAGATTCGGCTATGGTAATAGGAAATGAACGAATCTTCATGCTTAAGAAAACTCAAAGTGAATGCATGATGTCCAATGGTCACTTGTAGGTTCGCCAACCTTGTTAAATGAAGCAATGTTTGGCCAAAAGTATGAATTAATTGTGGACACTCCAAGGGCCATCATGTGTGTGAAACCGAATGTTGAAGAGTCTTCTAGTGTGAACAAGGTGAACAGAAAAGTCTTACCATGTGAACATAGGTGTGAACGAATTAAGGAGAGTCATGGGGAAGCTAATTGGCCAAGCTATCTTCTTGCATGTGTGAGTGTCCTTTGGCCGAATGGTCACCTTGGAGAATGAAGAGATAGCACACCATACATGAATGGAAACATTCATGAACCTTAAAGACATTGAATATGGTCATACATGCACTTGGCCGAACATGCACCAAAGAGATTCAAGTCCCCCAACCGTCCATGCACCTTCAAAATTCATGCTTGCTTTTAATCTCCATATGTCCATTGCATTTCTACAAGAAATGTGAACAGAATTAATTCAAACTAATGTGAACACAAATATCAACATTAAATTCGGTTATGACAAATTTAATTATCATCAATAAACACTTTTAAGACATACTTAATATAACTAATGTGAACTAAATTTAATATGTAGGATATTAATTAACTAATTATTGAACTTATTAATTAAAAAGTCAATAGTAGTCAAATGAATTCAAAGTGAACTCCACGAGTGATGGTTAATTCATGAGCTAAACTCGAGTTGGGCTTAAACTCGTGAGTGATAATGAGTGGTCCCGAGCTAATGAGCTGGTGTGGAGCTACATGGGAGCTAACTTGAATCAAGGTGAGCTCGGTGAGTGAAATGAACTTGTAGAAAAGTTCGGTATGGATTTCCAAAATGGCCACTAACTGGTTCGATAGGTCTAGCATTGACATCATCCCACACATGCTGAACTAAAGCTATAACGGCTTCTTTAAATTGTTTTGCACGAGCCCTTGTGATCGGCCCTTGAGGTAGCACCATCGGATCTCGGCTTGGACTTGACTTATGGGAAGCCGTGATCGTATCATCCTCCCCCTCTTGAAAATGACTTGTCCTCAAGTCAGTATCTACATCGAAAGGAGTCAAGTCAGAGACATTAAAACTAGCACTAACATTGTAATCACCTGGTAAGTCAAGCTTATACAAATTTTCATTGATTCGCTCGTTGACTTGGAAGGGGCCGTCTCCTCGCAGCAACAACTTAGATCTTCGTTGAGCCGGAAACCTTTTTGTTCTCATGTGCACCCAGACCCAGTCTCCGGGTTCAAATACAACTCGTTTTCGTCCTTTGTTGGCTCGTTGGACGTATTGCTCGGTTCGAGATTCAATATTCTCTCGAACTTTCCTATGTAATTCCTTGACAAATTCAGCCTTTTTCCTTGCATCTGTATGGACAAATTGATCAACAGGAAAAGGTAATAAATCAAGAGGAGTAAGAGGATTAAATCCATAGACAGTCTCAAAAGGAGAGAATTTGGTTGCCGAGTGAACAGAGCGATTATAAGCGAACTCGATGTGGGGTAAGCATTCTTCCCACGTCTTGAGGTTCTTTCGTACCAACGCTAGCAACAAAGTTGACAAAACTCGGTTTACCACCTCGATTTGGCCATCCGTTTGGGGATGACAAGTGGTTGAAAACAATAACTTCGTCCCAAGTTTTCCCCATAATGTCCGCCAAAAGTGACTCAAGAACTTTGTATCTCGATCGGAAACAATCGTTCTTGGTAATCCATGCAGTCGTACAATTTCCCTAAAAAACAAATTAGCAATATGCACAGCGTCATCAGTTTTAGCACAAGAAATAAAATGTGACATTTTAGAGAATCTATCGACTACAACAAAGATTGAGTCCTTCCCTGTCTTAGTTTTTGGTAATCCAAGAATAAAATTCATAGAGACATCAGTCCACGGGGTGTCGGGAATGGGAAGTGGTGTGTAAAGTCCATGAGGTTGGACCTTCGACTTAGCCTGTTTACAAATTAGGCAGCGTTCACAGATCCGCTCCACATCTCTCCACATTCGCGCCAAGAAAATGTTCATGGAGGGTCGACAATGTCTTGCTTATTCCAAAGTGTCCCATCAGGCCACCACTATGCGCCTCCAACACAAGTAACTCTCGAATGGAGCCTTGTGGTATACACAACCTATTTTCTTTAAAAAGAAACCTTTCGTACCTGAAAAATTTCTCAAAAGACCCATTTTCACAAGCAGCATATATATTTCCAAAATCCTCATCATTAGCATACAACTCTTTCATATGATAAAAACCAAGTAACTTAGAATCAAGAGTGGTCAATAAGGTATATCTCCTTGACAAGGCATCAGCCACTACATTTTCTTTACCTTTCTTGTATTTGATGACGTAGGGAAATGATTCTAAATACTCGACCCATTTTGCATGTCGTTTGTTGAGTTTATGCTGACCTTTAATAAACTTAAGTGCTTCGTGATTGGAATGAATCACGAACTCCTTCGGTCTTAGATAGTGCTGCCAGGTTTCAAGTGATCGAATCAAGGCATACATCTCTTTGTCGTACACCGGATAATTGAGGGAAGCGCCACTTAATTTCTCACTGAAGTACACCACCGGTCTTCCGTCTTGGGTCAACACAGCCCCGATCCCTACACCAGTGAAATGCGGAGTTTTTCTTAATCACGCTTGTTAAGGGTGCTGCAATGGTACTAAAGTTGGGCACAAATCGACGGTAGAAGCTAGCCAATCCATGGAAGCTTCGAACTTGGCTAATGTTCGTCGGACGCGGCCATTCTTGAATCGCTTGAACTTTTTCTTGATCCACCTCCAAACCGTTGGCACTCACGACATAACCTAAAAACACAACTTTATCGATGCAAAATGAACACTTTTGAGATTAGCATACAATACCTCTTTTCGTAAAGTTTCCAACACCGCTCAGTAAATGTGGTACGTGCTCCTCTAAAGTTTTGTTTGTAGACCAAGATATCATCAAAGTATACAACACAAAATTTACCAATAAATGCACGTAATACATGGTTCATCAATCTCATAAAAGTGCTGGGAGCATTTGTAAGGCCGAATGGCATTACCAACCATTCGTACAAACCCAATTTCATTTTGAAGGCCGTCTTCTATTCATCGCCTTCTCGCATTCGTATTTGATGATAGCCACTTTTAAGATCGATTTTCATGAAAATCTGGGCTCCACTTAATTCGTCAAGTATGTCGTCAAGACGGGCTATCGGGTGTCGATACTTGATAGTGATTTTGTTGATGGCACGACAATCCATGCACATCCTCCACGACCCATCTTTCTTGGGTACAAGTAGCACCGGCACCGCACAGGGACTTAAGCTCTCTTGGATGTATCCTTTGTCTAGGAGTTCAGTAATTTGCTTTTGCAATTCCTTCATTTCTTCGGGATTACTCCAATAAGCAGGACGGTTGGGTAGTGCAGCTCTGGGTACTAAGTCTATTTGATGTTCGATGCCTCAGATAGGGGGCAGCCCACTTGGTATTTCGTCCGTAAATATGTCTTCAAATTCTTGAATCAAAGACAATACAGAAGCAGGCAAGTTTTCAGGTAACTCGTTAGTATTCAACAATGCCTCCTTGTACACAAATACATACACAGGCTGTCTCAAAAACATCGCTCGCTGGATATCACTAACCCTCGCAAACACTCATTTTTCCACTTTCTTTTTCCTCTCTACTTTTTACTTGTTTTTGTTTCTTTTTATTTTCTCTCGCATTTTTAGTCTTTTCTCTCTCTTTTTCCTTAATTTTCTCTTTTGCACTCTTTTCTTTTTCTCTCGCTTGTTCCACTGAAAGTTTAAGTTTTTTTTAATCCTCAAACACTTGCTTCGGAGTGAGGGGTGCAAGTGTCACGTTCTTGCCAAGATGTTTGAAGGAGTATCTATTAGTGTAACCATCATGCATCACCCGTCGGTCGAACTGCCATGGTCGTCCTAGAAGTAAATGGCCCGCGTGCATCGGCACTACATCGCATAATACTTCATCAGAATACTTCCCGATGCTAAAGGACACTAGGACTTGTTTTGTCACTTTAAGTTCACCGCCATCGTTAAGCCACTGAAGCTTGTATGGATTCGGGTGCTTGGTGGTTGACAGCCCCAACTTTTCTACCATGAGGGTGCTTGCCACGTTTGGGCAACTCCCTCCATCGATTATGATGCTACACACTTTCCCTTGCACTTGACATCTCGAATGAAAAATGTTCTCACATTGTTGTTCGTCTTCCACACTTTAAAGACTTAGGCTTCGCTTGACGACGAGTAACTCACCTTCAACGGGTTGTTCTAAGTCCTCCTTAACTTTGGAATTCGATTCAGGATCGTTCTCTTCCTCGTCCTCCGTTTCAATCTCACCGTTGGCCCTTATCACCATGGTACGTCTATTCGGGCACTGACTCGCTATATGTCCACGACCAAGACACTTGAAGCACTTTATGTCCCTTGAGCGGGCGGAGGAACTTTCGAGAGCCTTACCTTTACTTGACTTAGCAATAGCCTTATTCGCCTTAGAAATTGTTGAAGAATCCTTTGTTCGATTTGTTGGAAAACCCTTGCTTGTGCTTTGGCCCCATTTAGAAGGATTGGTGTTAGGATAGGCTCGGGTGGTACCTTTTCGCTTCAACTGCTTCTCCACTTTGATAGCCATGTGGACCATGTCCACAACCTCAATGTAATGTTGCAGTTCTACGACATTTACAATCTCTCGATTAAGTCCCGCTAGAAAGCGAGCCATTGTGGCTTCTCGATCTTCTTGTATATCGGCACGGATCATAGCCACTTCCATTTCTTTATAATAATCTTCCACACTCTTTGTCCCTTGGATGAGATTTTGGAGTTTTTGATGCAACTCCCGATAATAGTAGGATGGAATGAATCGTCGTCACATAACCGCCTTCATTTCGGTCCAAGTGGAAATGGGATGCTCCCCGTTACGTCTCCGACTAGTGGTCAACTGATCCCACCATATCATTGCGTAATCTAAAAACTCAATTGCGGCGAGTTTGACTTTCTTATTTTCAGTGTAGTTATGACATTCGAACTCTAGTTCGATTTTCTTCTCCCACTCAAGGTACGCCTCGGGATCAGATTTACCTTGGAAAGGAGGAATGGAGAGTTTGATTTCTTCAAGTCATCATCTTCTCGCCTTCGATCTACTTGTCCATGATTTCGGGGACGTCTCCTTTCTAGGCTTATGTTAGACCCGTGATCGCTTTCATCTTCATTATTTTCATTAACATCATCATCTTGAACCCTTGGTTGTCTTCGTCGTTGATTGGGCCCTTCACGTCTTTGCTAGCAACTTCAGGATATTCATCGCATTGTCTTTGGGCCTCGACTTGGTAGAGTCGATCTTCAAGAGGATTAAGCCTTCGATCAAGTAATCATTCCACCTCACGCAAAAGGGCTTGCATTTGCAAATCTGGAACGTTTCTGATGGGTTGTCGCCCTTGTTGTTCTTCCATGTTTTGTCCACTATTTTGGGACTATTCGTTTAAGATAGCCTCACAAACAAATCCTCTCAATCCGCTCAGAAAGAAAGAAGCTTGATGACACTCACACTCGTGTTTACACTCTTAGTTCGGCTTTTACCTCCCTCGAATGCGCTCACTCTCTCTTGCCTTTTACCTCTCTTGACTTTTCTCATAATTTCGTAAGCAGATTCATTAAGGCTCGGTCCTTGGTCTAGGTGGTCGGTTCAAAAGGGGATAACAAGTGATTGATGTATTCGATATAGGGTAGGCTGAAAGAAAGGGAATTGGGTAAAAAATGTGGTGAATTAGGGAGAGTAGAATAGAAGAAGGGTCGAAAACTATATCAAATCAAAGCTTGACGATCAAATAACAATTGAATTGCATAAATCACTTCTTTTTTTTTTTTTTCTTTTGATTTTTATTTGAATTTTTTGATTTTTTAATTTTTTAACTTGTATAACTTTTTTTTGTTGTACTATATCGACAAACTAAATAAAATAAAAAATGACTTTTGTATACAAATTTCTTTTTCTTCCTACCTTGCTCCGCTCAATGTCTAAGCTTTTTGTTTTTATAGCTCGATACAGATGATACGAACCGTCTCGGAAGAGTCGAGTCGTATGTAAATTGCCCGATCGTCTCGAGAAGTTACGTTAGGTTTAGTTGAGTTGAAGGTATGGTCAAAGTAGAAAGAGGGTACGAATGGAATGGTAGGAATGAAAGGGTAGGAACAAAAGGATATGAACAAATTGGTCGGTTTAGGTTCGATTAGGTAAAGAAGAGAACGGGTTTGAACTACTAAAGGTACTTACAAGAACCAATACCGAAATGGTATCGACCGTTGATTAAGCCTTTTGAGTTCGGTTATAGGTTTGGTAAGGAAAACCTCGACCCACTATCTAACAAGATAGGAACCTCGGTATGTTGAACACCACACTATGAATAGTGATAAGTTCGATGCGACAAAGAACACGGTTGACACAACTAGAACACTAGGAACACCAAACGAATCTTTGAACGAAATATAAGAAAAGTATGCCTCACAATTTCGTGACATAACATTAACAAAAGTTTCAAAAGTCCTTTACATGAAAATTGAACAAGTATTTATAGGCCTAAGTCTAGGTAGCCGATTGGCCTTTCATGCTTACATATTAATTAAAGAAAATTCTAGAAAATGACCCTTAATGTGCATGTCTAGATTCGCTATGGTAATAGGAAATGAATGAATCTTCATGCTTAAGAAAACTCAAAGTGAATGCATGATGTCCAATGGTCACTTGTAGGTTCGGCCAACCTTGTTAAATGAAGCAATGTTTGGCCAAAAAGTATGAATTAATTGTGGACACTCCAAGGGCCATCATGTGTGTGAAACCGAATGTTGAAGAGTCTTCTAGTGTGAACAAGGTGAACAGAAAAGTCTTACCATGTGAACATAGGTGTGAACGAATTAAGGAGAGTCATGGGGAAGCTAATTGGCCAAGCTATCTTCATGCATGTGTGAGTGTCCTTTGGCCGAATGGTCACCTTGGAGAATGAAGAGATAGCACACCATACATGAATGGAAACATTCATGAACCTTAAAGACATTGAATATGGTCATACATGCACTTGGCGAACATGCACCAAAGAGATTCAAGTCCCCCAACCGTCCATGCACCTTCAAAATTCATGCTTGCTTTTAATCTCCATATGTCCATTGCGTTTCTACAAGAAATGTGAACAGAATTAATTCAAACTAATGTGAACACAAATATCAACATTAAATTCGGTTATGACAAATTTAATTATCATCAATAAACACTTTTAAGACATACTTAATATAACTAATGTGAACTAAATTTAATATGTAGGATATTAATTAACTAATTATTGAACTTATTAATTAAAAAGTCAATAGTAGTCAAATGAATTCAAAGTGAACTCCACGAGCTGATGGTTAATTCATGAGCTAAACTCGAGCTGGGCTTAAACTCGTGAGCTGATAATGAGCTGGTCCCGAGCTAATGAGCTGGTGTGGAGCTACATGGGAGCTAACTTGAACTGAAGGTGAGCTCGGTGAGCTGAACTGAACTTGTAGAAAAGTTCGGCATGGATTTCCAAAATGGCCACTAACTGGTTCGATAGGTCTAGCATTGACATCATCCCACACATGCTGAACTAAAGCTATAACGGCTTCTTTAAATTGTTTTGCACGAGCCCTTGTGATCGGCCCTTGAGGTAGCACCATCGGATCTCGGCTTGGACTTGACTTATGGGAAGCCGTGATCGTATCATCCTCCCCCTCTTGAAAATGACTTGTCCTCAAGTCAGTATCTACATCGAAAGGAGTCAAGTCAGAGACATTAAAACTAGCACTAACATTGTACTCACCTGGTAAGTCAAGCTTATACGAATTTTCATTGATTCGCCGATGACTTGGAAGGGCCGTCTCCTCATGCAACAACTTAGATCTTCGTTGAGCTGGAAACCTTTCTTTTCTCATGTGCACCTGCACCAGTCTCCGGGTTCAAATACAACTCGTTTTTGTCCTTTGTTGGCTCGTTGGACGTATTGCTCGGTTCGAGATTCAATATTCTCTCGAACTTTCCTATGTAATTCCTTGACAAATGCAGCCTTTTTCCTTGCATCTGTATGGACAAATTGATCAACAGGAAAAGGTAATAAATCTAGAGGAGTAAGAGGATTAAATCCATAGACAGTCTCAAAAGGAGAGAATTTGGTTGCTGAGTGAACAAAGCGATTATAAGCGAACTCGATGTGGGGTAAGCATTCTTCCCACGTCTTGAGGTTCTTTCGTTACCAACGCTTCATAACAAAGTTGACAAAACTCGGTTTACCACCTCGGTTTGGCCATCCGTTTGGGGATGACAAGTGGTTGAAAACAATAACTTCGTCCCAAGTTTTCCCATAATGTCCGCCAAAAGTGACTCAAGAACTTTGTATCTCGATCGAAAACAATCGTTCTTGGTAATCCATGCAGTTGTACAATTTCCTTAAAAAACAAATTAGCAATATGCACAGCGTCATCAGTTTTAGCACAAGAAATAAAATGTGACATTTTAGAGAATCTATCGACTACAACAAAGATTGAGTCCTTCCTGTCTTAGTTTTTGGTAATCCAAGAATAAAATTCATAGAGACATCAGTCCACGGGGTGTCGGGAATGGGAAGTGGTGTGTAAAGTCCATGAGGTTGGACCTTCGACTTAGCCCATTTACAAATTAGGCAGCGTTCACAGATCCGCTCCACATCTCTCCACATTCGCGCCAAGAAAATGTTCATGGAGGGTCGACAATGTCTTACTTATTCCAAAGTGTCCCATCAAGCCACCACTATCGCCTCCAACACAAGTAACTCTCGAATGGAGCCTTGTGGTATACACAACCTATTTTCTTTAAAAGAAACCTTTCAGTACCTGAAAAATTTCTCAAAAGACCCATTTTCACAAGCAGCATATATATTTCCAAAATCCTCATCATTAGCATACAACTCTTTCATATGATAAAACCAAGTAACTTAGAATCAAGAGTGGTCAATAAGGTATATCTCCGTGACAAGGCATCACCACTACATTTTCTTTACCTTTCTTGTATTTGATGACGTGGGAAATGATTCTAAATACTCGACCCATTTTGCATGTCGTTTGTTGAGTTTATGCTGACCTTTAATAAACTTAAGTGCTTCGTGATTGGAATGAATCACGAACTCCTTGATCTTAGATAGTCTGCCAAGTTTCAAGTGATCGAATCAAGGCATACATCTCTTTGTCGTACACCGGATAATTGAGGAAGCGCCACTTAATTTCTCATCAAGTACACCACCGGATCTTCCGTCTTGGGTCAACATTTCAAATGATCCCTACACCTTTAATCAAATTAAATGAAATGAGGAGTTTTTCTTAATCACGCTTGTTAAGGGTGCTGCAATGGTACTAAAGTTGGGCACAAATCGACGGTAGAAGCTAGCCAATCCATGGAAGCTTCGAACTTGGCTAATGTTCGTCGGACGCAGCCATTCTTGAATCGCTTGAACTTTTTCTTGATCCACCTCCAAACCGTTGGCACTCACGACATAACCTAAAAACACAACTTTATCAGTGCAAAATGAACACTTTTTGAGATTAGCATACAATACCTCTTTTCGTAAAGTTTCCAACACCGCTCGTAAATGTGGTACGTGCTCCTCTAAAGTTTTGCTGTAGACCAAGATATCATCAAAGTATACAACACAAAATTTACCAATAAATGCACGTAATACATGGTTCATCAATCTCATAAAAGTGCTGGGAGCATTTGTAAGGCCGAATGGCATTACCAACCATTCGTACAAACCCAATTTCATTTTGAAGGCCGTCTTCCATTCATCGCCTTCTCGCATTCGTATTTGATGATAGCCACTTTTAAGATCAATTTTCGTGAAAATCTGGGCTCCACTTAATTCGTCAAGCATGTCGTCAAGATGGGGTATCGGGTGTCGATACTTGATAGTGATTTTGTTGATGGCACGACAATCCACGCACATCCTCCACGACCCATCTTTCTTGGGTACAAGTAGCACCGCACCGCACAGGACTTAAGCTCTCTTGGATGTATCCTTTGTCTAGGAGTTCAGTAATTTGCTTTTGCAATTCCTTCATTTCTTCGGGATTACTCCGATAAGCAGGACGGTTGGGTAGTGCAGCTCTGGGTACTAAGTCTATTTGATGTTCGATGCCTCGGATAGGGGGCAGCCCACTTGGTATTTCGTCCGGAAATATGTCTTCAAATTCCTGAATCAAAGACAATACAGAAGCAGGCAAGTTTTCAGGTAACTCGTTAGTATTCAACAATGCCTCCTTGTACACAAATACATACATAGTCGTCTCAAAAACATCGTCATGGGATATCACTAACCCTCGCAAACACTCATTTTTCCACTTTTTTTCCTCTCCACTTTTTACTTGTTTTTGTTTCTTTTCATTTTCTCTCGCATTTTTAGTCTTTTCTCTCTCTTTTCCTTAATTTTCTCTTTTGCACTCTTTTCTTTTCTCTCGCTTGTTCCAATTGAAAGTTTAAGTTTTTTTGATCCTCGTACACTTGCTTGAGTGAGGGTGCAAGTGTCACGTTCTTGCCAAGATGTTTGAAGGAGTATCTATTAGTGTAACCATCATGCATCACCCGTCGATTGAATCGCCATGGTCGTCCTAGAAGTAAATGGCCCGTGCATCGGCACTACATCGCATAATACTTCATCGAGAATACTTCCGATGCTAAAGGACACTAGGACTTGTTTTGTCACTTTGAGTTCACCGCCATCGTTAAGCCACTGAAGCTTGTATGGATTCGGTGCTTGGTGGTTGATGACCCCAACTTTTCTACCATGAGGGTGCTTGCCACGTTTGGGCAACTCCCTCCATCGATTATGATGCTACACACTTTCCCTTGCACTTGACATCTCGAATGAAAAATGTTCTCACATTGTTGTTCGTCTTCCACACTTTAAAGACTTAGGCTTCGCTTGACGACGAGTAACTCACCTTCAACGGGTTGTTCTAAGTCCTCCTTAACTTTGGAATTCGATTCAGGATCGTTCTCTTCCTCGTCCTCCGTTTCAATCTCACCGTTGGCCCTTATCACCATGGTACGTCTATTCGGGCACTGACTCGCTATATGTCCACGACCAAGACACTTGAAGCACTTTATGTCCCTTGAACGGGCAGTGGAACTTTCAGGAGCCTTACCTTTACTTGACTCGGCAATAGCCTTATTCGCCTTAGAAATTGTTGAAGAATCCTTTGTTCGATTTGTTGGAAAACCCTTGCTTGTGCTTTGGCCCCATTTAGAAGGATTGGTGTTAGGATAGGCTCGGGTGGTACCTTTTCGCTTCAACCGCTTCTCCACTTTGATAGCCATGTGGACCATGTCCACAACCTCAATGTAATGTTGCGCTTCTCGACATTTGCAATCTCGATTAAGTCCCGCTAAAAGCGAGCCATTGTGGCTTCTCGATCTTCTTGTATATCGGCACGGATCATAGCCACTTCCATTTCTTTATAATAATCTTCCACACTCTTCATCCCTTGGATGAGATTTTGGAGTTTTGATGCAACTCCGATGATAGTAGGATGGAATGAATCGTCGTCACATAACCGCCTTCATTTCGGTCCAAGTGGAAATGGGATGCTCCCGTTACGCCTCCGACTAGTGGTCAATCGATCCCACCATATCATTGCGTAATCTAAAACTCAATTGCGGCGAGTTTGACTTTCTTATTTTCAAAGTAGTTATGACATTCGAACACTAGTTCGATTTTCTTCTCCCACTCAAGGTACGCCTCGGGATCGATTTACCTTGGAAAGGAGGAATGGAGAGTTTGATTTCTTCAAGTCATCATCTTCCGCCTTGATCTACTTGTCCATGATTTCGGGACGTCTCCTTTCTAGGCTTATGTTAGACCCGTGATCGCTTTCATCTTCACTATTTTCATTAACATCATCATCTTGAACCCTTGGTTGTCTTCGTCGTTGATTGGGCCCTTCACGTCTTTGCCTAGCAACTTCAGGATATTCATCGCGTTGTCTTTGGGCCTCGACTTGGTAGAGTCGATCTTCAAGAGGATTAAGCCTTCGATCAAGTAATCGTTCCATCTCACACAAAAGGGCTTGCATTTGCAAATCTGGAACGTTTCTGACGGGTTGTCGCCCTTGTTGTTCTTCCATGTTTTGTCCACTATTTTGGGACATCTATTCGTTTAAGATAGCCTCACAAACAAATCCTCTCAATCCGCTCAGAAAGAAAGAAGCTTGATGACACTCACACTCGTGTTTACACTCTTAGTTCGGCTTTTACCTCCCTCGAATCGCGCCACTCTCTCTTGCCTTTTACCTCTCTTGACTTTTCTCGTAATTTCGTAAGCGATTCATTAAGGCTCGGTCCTTGGTCTAGGTGGTCGGTTCAAAAGGGATAACAAGTGATTGATGTATTCGATATAGGGTAGGCTGAAAGAATAGGGAATTGGGTAAAAAATGTGGCGAATTAGGGAGAGTAGAATAGAAGAAGGGTCGAAAACTATATCAAATCAAAGCTTGACGATCAAATAACAATTGAATTGCATAAATCACTTCTTTTTTTTTATTTTTTTTATTTTTTTGAATTTTTTTTGATTTTTTTAATTTTTTTAACTTGTATAACTTTTTTTTGTTGTACTATATCGACAAACTAAATAAAATAAAAACACTTTTGTACACGATTTTTTTTTCTTCGGCTGCGTAGATTTTTGTTTTTATAGCTCTGATACCAGATGATACGAACCGTCTCGGGAAGAGTCGAGTCATATGTAAATTGCCCGATCGTCTACGAGAAGTTACGTTAGGTTTAGTTGAGTTGAAGGTATGGTCAAAGTAGAAAGAGGGGTACGAATGGAATGGTAGGAATGAAAGGGTAGGAACAAAAGGATATGAACAAATTGGTCGGTTTAGGTTCGATTAGGTAAAGAAGAGAACGGGTTTGAACTACTAAAGGTACTTACAAGAACCAATACCGAAATGGTATCGACCCGTTGATTAAGCCTTTTGAGTTCGGTTATAGGTTTGGTAAGGGAAAACCTCGACCCACTATCTAACAAGATAGGAACCTCGGTATGTTGAACGCCACACTATGAATAGTGATAAGTTCAGGTACGACAAAGAACACGGTTGACACAACTAGAACACTAGGAACACCAAACGAATCTTTGAACGAAATATAAGAAAAGTATGCCTCACAATTTCGAAGATAACATTAACAAAAGTTTCAAAAGTCCTTTACATGAAAATTGAACAAGTATTTATAGGCCTAAGTCTAGGTAGCCGATTGGCCTTTCATGCTTACATATTAATTAAAGAAAATTCTAGAAAAATGACCCTTAATGTGCATGTCTAGATTCGGTTATGGTAATAGGAAATGAATGAATCTTCATGCTTAAGAAAACTCAAAGTGAATGCATGATGTCCAATGGTCACTTGTAGGTTCGGCCAACCTTGTTAAATGAAGCAATGTTTGGCCAAAAAGTATGAATTAATTGTGGACACTCCAAGGGCCATCATGTGTGTGAAACCGAATGTTGAAGAGTCTTCTAGTGTGAACAAGGTGAACAGAAAAGTCTTACCATGTGAACATAGGTGTGAACAATTAAGGAGAGTCATGGGAAGCTAATTGGCCAAGCTATCTTCATGCATGTGTGAGTGTCCTTTGGCCGAATGGTCACCTTGGAGAATGAAGAGATAGCACACCATACATGAATGGAAACATTCATGAACCTTAAAGA
This sequence comes from Gossypium arboreum, assembly GCF_025698485.1. Taxonomy (NCBI): domain Eukaryota; kingdom Viridiplantae; phylum Streptophyta; class Magnoliopsida; order Malvales; family Malvaceae; genus Gossypium; species Gossypium arboreum. The sequence continues at coordinate 58,006,153 of NC_069082.1, forward strand.
CATTGAATATGGTCATACATGCACTTGGCGAACATGCACCTAAGAGATTCAAGTCCCCAACCGTCCATGCACCTTCAAAATTCATGCTTGCTTTTAATCTCCATATGTCCATTATGTTTCTACAAGAAATGTGAATAGAATTAATTCAAACTAATGTGAACACAAATATCAACATTAAATTCGGTTATGACAAATTTAATTATCATCAATAAACACTTTTAAGACATACTTAATATAACTAATGTGAACTAAATTTAATATGTAGGATATTAATTAACTAATTATTGAACTTATTAATTAAAAAGTCAATAGTAGTCAAATGAATTCAAAGTGAACTCCACGAGCTGATGGTTAATTCATGAGCTAAACTCGAGTGGGCTTAAACTCGTGAGTGATAATGAGCTGGTCCCGAGCTAATGAGCTGGTGTGGAGCTACATGGGAGCTAACTTGAATGAAGGTGAGCTTGGTGAGTTGAAATGAACTTGTAGAAAAGTTCAGCATGGATTTCCAAAATGGCCACTAACTAGGTTCGATAGGTCTAGCATTGACATCATCCCACACATGCTGAACTAAAGCTATAACGGCTTCTTTAAATTGTTTTGCACGAGCCCTTGTGATCGGCCCTTGAGGTAGCACCATCGGATCTCGGCTTGGACTTGACTTATGGGAAGCCGTGATCGTATCATCCTCCCCCTCTTGAAAATGACTTGTCCTCAAGTCAGTATCTACATCGAAAGGAGTCAAGTCGAGACATTAAAACTTGCACTAACATTGTACTCACAGTAAGTCAAGCTTATCTGAATTTTCATTGATTCGCCGATGACTTGGAAGGGCCGTCTCCTCTTGCAACAACTTAGATCTTCGTTGAGCGGAAACCTTTCGTTCTCATGTGCACCTGCACCTTCCGGGTTCAAATACAACTTTTTCTCCTTTGTTGGCTCGTTGGATGTATTGCTCGAGTTCGAGATTCAATATTCTCTCGAACTTTCCTATGTAATTCCTTGACAAATTCAGCCTTTTTCCTTGCATCTGTATGGACAAATTGATCAACAGGAAAAGGTAATAAATCAAGAGGAGTAAGAGGATTAAATCCATGAGACAGGTCTCAAAAGGAGAGAATTTGGTTGCCGAGTGAACAGAGCGATTATAAGCGAACTTCGGTGTGGGGTAAGCATTCTTCCCGTCTTGAGGTTCTTTCGTACTAACGCTTCGCAACAAAGTTGACAAAACTTCGGTTTACCACCTCGGTTTGGCCATCCATTTGGGGATGACAAGTGGTTGAAAACAATAACCGTCCCAAGTTTTCCCATAATGTCCGCCAAAAGTGACTCAAGAACTTTGTATCTCGATCGAAAACAATCGTTCTTGGTAATCCATGCGATCGTACAATTTCCTAAAAACAAATTAGCAATATGCACAATCATCGGTTTTAGCACAAGAAATAAAATGTGACATTTTAGAGAATCTATCGACTACAACAAAGATTGAGTCCTTCCCTGTCTTAGTTTTCGGTAATCCAAGAATAAAATTCATAGAGACATCAGTCCACGGGGTGTCGGGAATGGGAAGTGGTGTGTAAAGTCCATGAGGTTGGACCTTCGACTTAGCCCGTTTACAAATTAGGCAGCGTTCACAGATCCGCTCCACATCTCTCCACATTCGCGGCCAGTAAAAATGTTCATGGAGGGTCGACAATGTCTTACTTATTCCAAAGTGTCCCATCAGGCCACCACTATGCGCCTCCAACACAAGCAACTCTCGAATGGAGCCTTGTGGTATACACAACCTATTTTCTTTAAAAAGAAACCTTTCGTACCTGAAAAATTTCTCAAAAGACCCATTTTCACAAGCAGCATATATATTTCCAAAATCCTCATCATTAGCATACAACTCTTTCATATGATAAAAACCAAGTAACTTAGAATCAAGAGTGGTCAATAAGGTATATCTCCGTGACAAGGCATCAGCCACTACATTTTCTTTACCTTTCTTGTATTTGATGACGTAGGGAAATGATTCTAAATACTCGACCCATTTTGCATGTCGTTTGTTGAGTTTATGCTGACCTTTAATAAACTTAAGTGCTTCGTGATTGGAATGAATCACGAACTACTTCGGTCTTAGATAGTGCTGCCAGGTTTCAAGTGATCGAATCAAGGCATACATCTCTTTGTAGTACACCAGATAATTGAGGGAAGCGCCACTTAATTTCTCACTGAAGTACACCACCGGTCTTCCGTCTTGGGTCAACATATCCCCGATCCCTACACCAGTGAAATGAGGAGTTTTTCTTAATCACGCTTGTTAAGGGTGCTGCAATGGTACTAAAGTTGGGCACAAATCGACGGTAGAAGCTAGCCAATCCATGGAAGCTTCGAACTTGGCTAATGTTCGTCGGACGCAGCCATTCTTGAATCGCTTGAACTTTTTCTTGATCCACCTCCAAACCGTTGGCACTCACGACATAACCTAAAAACACAACTTTATCAGTGCAAAATGAACACTTTTGAGATTAGCATACAATACCTCTTTTCGTAAAGTTTCCAACACTGCTCGTAAATGTGGTACGTGCTCCTCTAAATTTTTGCTGTAGACCAAGATATCATCAAAGTATACAACACAAAATTTACCAATAAATGCACGTAATACATGGTTCATCAATCTCATAAAAGTGCTGGGAGCATTTGTAAGGCCGAATGGCATTACCAACCATTCGTACAAACCCAATTTCGTTTTGAAGGCCGTCTTCTATTCATCGCTTTCTCGCATTCGTATTTGATAGCCACTTTTAAGATCTATTTTCGTGAAAATCTGGGCTCCACTTAATTCGTCAAGCATGTCGTCAAGACGGGCTATCGGGTGTCGATACTTGATAGTGATTTTGTTGATGGCACGACAATCCATGCACATCCTCCACGACCCATCTTTCTTGGGTACAAGTAGCACCGGCACCGCACAGGGACTTAAGCTCTCTCGGATGTATCCTTTGTCTAGGAGTTCAGTAATTTGCTTTTGCAATTCCTTTATTTCTTCGGGATTACTCCGATAAGCAGGACGGTTGGGTAGTGCAGCTTTGGGTACTAAGTCTATTTGATGTTCAATGCCTCAGATAGGGGGCAGCCCACTTGGTATTTCGTCCGTAAATATGTCTTTAAATTCCTGAATCAAAGACAATACAGAAGCAGGCAAGTTTTTAGGTAACTCGTTAGTATTCAACAATGCCTCCTTGTACACAAATACATACATAGGCTGTCTCAAAAACATCGCTCGCCGGATATCACTAACCCTCGCAAACATTCATTTTTCCACTTTCTTTTTCCTCTCCACTTTTTACTTGTTTTTGTTTCTTTTCATTTTCTCTCACATTTTTAGTCTTTTCTCTCTCTTTTTCCTTAATTTTCTCTTTTGCACTCTTTTCTTTTTCTCTCGCTTGTTCCACTGAAAGTTTAAGTTTTTGTTGATCCTCGTACACTTGCTTCGGAGTGAGGGGTGCAAGTGTCACGTTCTTGCCAAGATGTTTGAAGGAGTATCTATTAGTGTAACCATCATGCATCACCCGTCGGTCGAACTGCCATGGTCGTCCTAGAAGTAAATGGCCTGCGTGCATCGGCACTACATCGCATAATACTTCATTAGAATACTTCCCGATGCTAAAGGACACTAGGACTTGTTTTGTCACTTTGAGTTCACCGCCATCGTTAAGCCACTGAAGCTTGTATGGATTCGGGTGCTTGGTGGTTGACAGCCCCAACTTTTCTTCCATGAGGGTGCTTGCCACGTTTGGGCAACTCCCTCCATCGATTATGATGCTACACACTTTCCCTTGCACTTGACATCTCGAATGAAAAATGTTCTGACATTATTGTTCGTCTTCCACACTTTAAAGACTTAGGCTTCGCTTGACGACGAGTAACTCACCTTCAACGGGTTGTTCTAAGTCCTCCTCAACTTTGGAATTCGATTCAGGATCGTTCTCTTCCTCGTCCTCCGTTTCAATCTCACCGTCGGCCCTTATCACCATGGTACGTCTATTCGGGCACTGACTCGCTATATGTCCACGACCAAGACACTTGAAGCACTTTATGTCCCTTGAACGGGCAGTGGAACTTTCAGGAGCCTTACCTTTACTTGACTCGGCAATAGCCTTATTCGCCTTAGAAATTGTTGAAGAATCTTTTGTTCGATTTGTTGGAAAACCCTTGCTTGTGCTTTGGCCCCATTTAGAAGGATTGGTGTTAGGATAGGCTCGGGTGGTACCTTTTCGCTTCAACTGCTTCTCCACTTTGATAGCCATGTGGACCATGTCCACAACCTCAATGTAATGTTGCAGTTCTGCGACATTTGCAATCTCTCGATTAAGTCCCGCTAGAAAGCGAGCCATTGTGGCTTCTCGATCTTCTTGTATATCGGCACGGATCATAGCCACTTCCATTTCTTTATAATAATCTTCCACACTCTTCATCCCTTGGATGAGATTTTGGAGTTTTTGATGCAACTCCCGATGATAGTAGGATGGAATGAATCGTCGTCACATAACCGCCTTCATTTCGGTCCAAGTGGAAATGGGATGCTCCCCGTTACGCCTCCGACTAGTGGTCAACTGATCCCACCATATCATTGCGTAATCTGAAAACTCAATTGCGGCGAGTTTGACTTTCTTATTTTCAGAGTAGTTATGACATTCGAACACTAGTTTGATTTTGTTCTCCCACTCAAGGTACGCCTCGGGATCAGATTTACCTTGGAAAGGAGGAATGGAGAGTTTGATTTCTTCAAGTCATCATCTTCCCGCCTTCGATCTACTTGTCCATGATTTCGGGGACGTCTCCTTTCTAGGCTTATGTTAGATCCGTGATCGCTTTCATCTTCACTATTTTCATTAACATCATCATCTTGAACCCTTGGTTGTCTTCGTCGTTGATTGGGCCCTTCATGTCTTTGCCTAGCAACTTCAGGATATTCATCGCGTTGTCTTTGGGCCTCGACTTGGTAGAGTCGATCTTCAAGAGGATTAAGCCTTCGATCAAGTAATCGTTCCACCTCACGCAAAAGGGCTTGCATTTGCAAATCTGGAACATTTCTGACGGGTTGTCGCCCTTGTTGTTCTTCCATGTTTTGTCCACTATTTTGGGACATCTATTTGTTTAAGATAGCCTCACAAACAAATCCTCTCAATCCGCTCAGAAAGAAAGAAGCTTGATGACACTCACACTCGTGTTTACACTCTTAGTTCAGCTTTTGCCTCCCTCGAATGCGCTCACTCTCTCTTGCCTTTTACCTCTCTTGACTTTTCTCCTAATTTCATAAGCAGATTCGTTAAGGCTCGGTCCTTGGTCTAGGTGGTCGGTTCAAAAGGGATAACAAGTGATTGATGTATTCGATATAGGGTAGGCTGAAAGAATAGGGAATTGGGTAAAAAATGTGGCGAATTAGGGAGAGTAGAATAGAAGAAGGGTCGGGAACTATATCAGATCAAAGCTTGACGATCAAATAACAATTGAATTGCATAAATCACTTCTTTTTTTTCGATTTTTTTTTATTTTTTTATTTTTTAATTTTTTTAACTTGTATAACTTTTTTTTGTTGTACTATATCGACAAACTAAATAAAATAAAAACACTTTTGTACACGATTTTTTTTCTAATTGCGTAGATTTTTGTTTTATAGCTCGATACAGATGATCTGAACCGTCTCGGGAAGAGTCGAGTCATATGTAAATTGCCCGATCGTCTCACGAAGTTACGTTAGGTTTAGTTGAGTTGAAGGTATGGTCAAAGTAGAAAGAGGGGTACGAATGGAATGGTAGGAATGAAAGGGTAGGAACAAAAGGATATGAACAAATTGGTCGGTTTAGGTTCGATTAGGTAAAGAAGAGAACGGGTTTGAACTACTAAAGGTACTTACAAGAACCAATACCGAAATGGTATCGACCCGTTGATTAAGCCTTTTGAGTTCGGTTATAGGTTTGGTAAGGGAAAACCTCGACCCACTATCTAACAAGATAAGAACCTCGGTATGTTGAACGCCACACTATGAATAGTGATAAGTTCAGGTACGACAAAGAACACGGTTGACACAACTAGAACACTAGGAACGCCAAACGAATCTTTGAACGAAATATAAGAAAAGTATGCCTCACAATTTCGGCAGCATAACATTAACAAAAGTTTCAAAAGTCCTTTACATGAAAATTGAACAAGTATTTATAGGCCTAAGTCTAGGTAGCCGATTGGCCTTTCATGCTTACATATTAATTAAAGAAAATTCTAGAAAAATGACCCTTAATGTGCATGTCTAGATTCGGCTATGGTAATAGGAAATGAATGAATCTTCATGCTTAAGAAAACTCAAAGTGAATGCATGATGTCCAATGGTCACTTGTAGGTTCGGCCAACCTTGTTAAATGAAGCAATGTTTGGCCAAAAAGTATGAATCAATTGTGGACACTCCAAGGGCCATCATGTGTGTGAAACCGAATGTTGAAGAGTCTTCTAGTGTGAACAAGGTGAACCGAAAAGTCTTGCCATGTGAACATAGGTGTGAACGAATTAAGGAGAGTCATGGGGAAGCTAATTGGCCAAGCTATCTTCATGCATGTGTGAGTGTCCTTTGGCCGAATGGTCACCTTGGAGAATGAAGAGATAGCACACCATACATGAATGGAAACATTCATGAACCTTAAAGACATTGAATATGGTCATACATGCACTTGGCGAACATGCACCCAAGAGATTCAAGTCCCCAACCGTCCATGCACCTTCAAAATTCATGCTTGCTTTTAATCTCCATATGTCCATTATGTTTCTACAAGAAATGTGAACAGAATTATTTCAAACTAATGTGAACACAAATATCAACATTAAATTCGGTTATGACAAATTTAATTATCATCAATAAACACTTTTAAGACATACTTAATATAACTAATGTGAACTAAATTTAATATGTAGGATATTAATTAACTAATTATTGAACTTATTAATTAAAAAGTCAATAGTAGTCAAATGAATTCAAAGTGAACTCCACGAGCTGATGGTAATTCATGAGCTAAACTCGAGCTGTGCTTAAACTCGTGAGCTGATAATGAGCTGGTCCCGAGCTAATGAGCTGGTGTGGAGCTACATGGGAGCTAACTTGGACTGAAGGTGAGCTCGGTGAGCTGAACTGAACTTGTAGAAAAGTTCAGCATGGATTTCCAAAATGGCCACTAACTAGTTCGATAGGTCTAGCATTGAATCATCCCACACATGCTGAACTAAAGCTATAACGGCTTCTTTAAATTGTTTTGCATGAGCCCTTGTGATCGGCCCTTGAGGTAGCACCATCGGATCTCAGCTTGGACTTGACTTATGGGAAGCCGTGATCGTATCAACATGTCTTGCTCCTCGAGGGGTGGAATTCACAAAAATAAGAATGGTTAGTATTATCGAAAACTATGGACTTAAATGGAAAAGGAAAGTTACCATAGAAATTTGATTCAATTCCAAAAACATAGGTTAGTCTTACCTTCTCGAAATGAAACAAAAATTCCAGATGTGGCCAAGCATGGTGATTAGCAAACGAATCAAAATTGAAACCCAAATTATTGAATTTCACCTTTTGATCAAAAGTTCGAACATCAAGCAAACATAATTTGAATGTAAATGATGCAAAGCGCTTAATGTTTCCATAAAATGAATTCATTTAGCAAATTACCAGGCTTGAACACACGAACTTGATCATTTGATTTAGCAGGCAACATGTTAAATAAGGAAAATATAATCAACTCATCGCATGATTCAAATTTCACTCGTTCAATCAGACTTGAAAAATTGGCACAACCAAGCATATTCATTTTATCACCAAAGAAACGATGCAACATGTTATCATGCAAGTAAATCAAAGGAAACTTAAACATGCAAATACTGGAACAATTTTGCATCGTAATTTCTAGTCGAACAAATAGATCAAAGCATGGAAATCTTGCACAAAATTTTAGAGATTTATCTTGAAGAACAAAGTCAAACAGATCAATTACTTCATGCAAAAATCTTTTAACGCATATATCGAGCAAAGAAGTTGTGTTCATGCAACCTTTCAGAAATTCAAATCCATCACAAATCATTTGAATAGGCACGTTTAAACAGAAAGATGAATTCAAAGAATTTTTATAATCAAACAAATCAAAACGTGAAAAACTGCTATCACACACATTCACAATTTGCACAGGATGAACTAATCCAACAGAATCAACAGAATTGTCATTATAAAACATGTCATAAGATGAAATCTTCATGACATCTTTTGAAATAACATCGTTAACATTAATATGTGAATAGTAATGAACCAAATCAAAAGATGGAAGATTTTCAAAAATAAGGCCATAAAAATCTATATGAGTAACTTTGTATTCAAACGGCCTCGAATCAATAAATAAGGAATCCTTACCTTTCTTACCTTCAATTGCAAGTGGGTGGCTGTCATTCGTGAACTTACCTTTTTCGAACAACCTAAAACACATCTCGTTTGGAAGGTAATGTAGATGGAATTGGTTGCACAAACTTCTAGGAACCTGAAAAGTTAACTCACAAGAAGATCAAACAGGTGGCTTAGTAGAAATAATCCTCACTTGCTCACTTGTTTTCTCACTCGATTCTTTTTCTTCTGAATCACTGTTTCTTTTGTTTCAATTTCTTTTTCATCTTCTTTTTCACTCTCAAATTTCTTTTCATTCTCTTTTTCAATCTCATTTTCTTTTTCATTTTCTTTTTGCTTTTCAAAGGCTTTTTCAAGTTCTCTCAAGATTCGCTCATTTTCTCTCTTACTTGCCTCTTGCCTCTCTTTTCTTTTTATTTCATTTTCTTTTTCTTCTTTTGCTTTTTCTTTTCTTTTCTTTGTTTTCTCTTTACAAGAATGTACAAAAGAATGATGAGAATACAAATCTTGTTCAAAAGATGAAGAACTATTTGCATATGATTCACAATCAAAACTTCGTGAAGAATACTCCGAGTAAGTTTTCTTTGAAGATCTAGTAGGAGTATGTCTTTCTCTTCGAACGCCATCTTGGAACGAATCAAAATCGTAATCGGCTTCTCGTCTTCTCGAATTTCTTGATGAAAAGGACTTTCAATCGAAGTCACTTCTTGAATTCACTAATGAATATGAGTCATAGTATGAATCTCTTTGTCTCGAAGTAGATAACGAAAAGGAATCATGATTGGAACTTTTTTTCAGGTAGTAGTCAGGGGTATATCTCCGTGGGGTTCTTGGTTCCGTTTTACGACTTGAAGAAACTCGATCACTTTGATCTCATTTAGTCGCCATTCTTCGCATTTCTTGAACCAAGTATTTGTATTCCGATTTGGTGAACTCTTCGCGTGACATGATTTTTGTTGCTAAAAAGAAAATGTTAGATCACAAAACAAAAAAAAAATTTAAGTACCTCACCACAAACCTCACGATTTCGCTCGAAAAGAAGAAGGAAAAAGGTGTCACTCCCGCTCGTGTTTACACTCGTTTGGCTTTTACCTCCACTCAAATGATCTCACTCGCTCGTGCCTTTTTCCGCTCCTTTCTCCTCTTATAACCTTGTAACAGACTTAGTATGACTTGATCTCTAGTATTGTGGGTCGGTTTCAAATGGTTTTACAAAGGATAACATATGAGGGGTTACGGTTTGGCTGAAAGAAAAGGAAATTGGGTAAAAAAGCGTGGCGTGGATGAGATTAGAATAGAAGATGAATCAGGAACAATATGAAACCAAGGGCTTTGACATTCGAACAACAATCAAATTCCATAAAACACCCTTTTTTCAGATTTTTTTTTCAAATTTTTTTCGAATTTTTTTTTTAACTTGTATAACTTTTTTTTGTACTATATCAACAAACTAAATACAATTGAAACACTTTTGTACACGATTTTTTTTCTTCGGCTGCGTAGATTTTTGTTTTTATAGCAACAATAGCTAACTAATCAAAATGAGAAAACTTCGGCATACAAATTTTTTTTCTATACTCTTTTTTTTGGATCCTACTTACTTGCGTACACTAGGACTAGCTCGAGAATCATTTCATCGCATGAACTCCTCGTTTTAGTAGCTCTGATACCAAATGATACGAAACGCCTTGGGAAGAGTCGAGTCGTATGCGAGTTTGCCCGATCGTCTACGAGAAAGTATCATTCGGTTTGTTCAAAAAGGATGTTTCTAAATAAATTATGCGGAAGCTATTCAAGGGGTTCAAAAAAAGGGTTTAAAATATGAATATTAAGGTTCGGTTTAAAGTAAATGAAAGAATGGAAAGAAGGAACTCAAAAGCAAGCACGAACCAATACCAGAGAGTATTGACCCAATTGCTTATAGGCTTTCAAGGTGGAGAATGAAAGTGATAAAACCTCGACCAGCTACTTAGCAAAGTAGGAACCTCAGTATAAGGGTGAAAGAAAAAGGGTTGACGTCACTACTAGGTAGATAAGTCAACAAAGTCTCAAACAAAGTTAAGAGAAGAAAATTCTCACAAGATTAAATTCAATAAAAAATTTGGCAAAAAGTCCCTTACAATTGAAAGAAAACAAATACTTATAGGCACATAGATGACCATTCAAATTCGGCATCTAGGTGTTCACACAATAATAAAAACGTTCACACTAATGTATTAAAATAGTTCATAAATTCGGCAGATTCATGAACTAGTTGAATGGACACTTTCTTCCCCCTAAGTGTGTGCATGAATGCTTAATCATAAAGAAAGGCTTCAAGTGACTTGTATGTGCACCAAAGGTTGCATTCATCTCCTTGGGACGTTCATGCACTTGTATGGAACATGTATCCTCATAATTAAACTCTTTAATAGCATGTAGGTTCATAAATGGCAGCATGAACCTAGTAAATTCGTTCTCCCCTTTGTGCATACACTTAATTCAATCAATGTGTTGAATTATTGAGTTAATTCCTTTCTTTGGAAGTTCTTGAACCCATCCATGCATGTGTAGTAGCTTATAGGTCAATTCAAAGTGTGAACAGCTACTTCTTGGCCGAATAAGTGCCTTGGAAAGTTAGGAGACAGCCACCATACATGCACTTAAGCCATTCATGCATTCTATCATCCCATGCATTTGATCCATTCATGGACTAGCCTTTAATGTCCATACATGCATTTGACACATGCATGAATTTGTAGAACATTGCATCTATCCGTACATGCACCAGCATTTAATACTTCTTCATTTATGAGTGTGGAATGCCCAAAAGAGATGTTTCTTCATCCATACATTGTACCGTCCAAAGGGATGTACCTACATGAAATAAACAAGTCATTAAGATATCTCATGAACACTCATAAATTCGGCATGATGTGAACACATTAATGTCATGCATTAATTCAACTATGTGAACATAATCAATTTATGTAATGACTATGACATATTAATAACAAATATTAATATAAGACAAGTTTAATGCTTAAATAAATATGTGCAAATTTTTATTTAATGCATTAAAGACAAAACCGAGTTTAAACTAAAATGAGCTAAGCTTTAGCTCGTATGCTAAAGTTGAGCTAAGGCTAAACTCCTAAGCTGAATTTGAGCTAAGGTTTAGCTCGTGAGTTGAAAGTGAGCTAGGAGTGAGCTCGGTTTAGCTCAGGCAAGATGGATTGAGCTCGAATAAGCTGGATTTGAGCTGGACGGAGCTCATGGAGCTGGAAATGAGCTGGGATCAGCTTGCCAACATGTCATTGCTCGGCTTGACAGACTTGCTCGATAAAGTTCGCGGGGCGTGCTTGTATCATATTATGCGATGTAGTGCCAATGCATGCAGGTCACTTACTTCTAGGACGACCATGGCAGTTCGACCGATGAGTGATGCATGACGGTTACACTAATAGATACTCCTTCAAACATCTTGGCAAGAACGTGACATTTGCACCCCTCACTCCGAAGCAAGTGTACGAGGATCAACAAAAACTTAAACTTTCAGTGGAACAAGCGAGAGAAAAAGAAAAGAGTGCAAAAGAGAAAATTAAGGAAAAAGAGAGAGAAAAGACTAAAAATGCGAGAGAAAATGAAAAGAAACAAAAACAAGTAAAAAGTGGAGAGGAAAAAGAAAGTGGGAAAATAAGTGTGTTTGCGAGGGTTAGTGATATCCGGCGAGCGATATTCTTGAGACAGCCTATGTATGTATTTATATACAAAGAGGCATTGTTGAATACTAACGAATTACCTGAAAACTTGCCTATTTCTATATTGTCTTTGATTCAGGAATTTGAAGACATATTTCTGGACGAAATACCAAGTGGGCTGCCTCCTATCCGAGGCATCGAACATCAAATAGATTTAGTACCCGGAGCTGTATTACCCAATCATTCTGCTAACCGGAGTAATCCTGAAGAAGCGAAGGAATTACAAAAGCAAATTATTGAACTCCTCTACAAAGGGTACATCCGAGAGAGCTTAAGTCCCTGTGCGGTGCCGGTGCTGCTTGTACCCAAGAAAGATGGGTCTTGGCGGATGTGCGTGGATTGTCGCGCCATCAACAAAATCACTATCAAGTATCGACACTCGATACCTCGACTTGACGACATGCTTGACTAATTGAGTGATGCCCAGATTTTCACAAAAATTGATCTTAAAAGTGGCTATCATCAAATACGAATGCGAGAAGGCGATGAATGGAAAATGGCCTTCAAAACGAAATTCGGTTTGTACGAATGGTTGGTAATGCCATTCGGCCTTACAAATACTCCCAGTATGATACGATCCGCCTTGGAAGAGTCGAGTCGTATTAGTGTGCTTGATCGTCAACAAGAAGTTACGTTAGGTTTAATTGAAAAGGTAGGATGAAGGAAGGAAGGATATTGGTTTTGGGTTCGAATTAGAATAGGTAAGAAGAATTTGAAAGTTCGGGTTTGGAGTCCGAATAGGTATGGATGAATGAATTGGTTCAATTAGGTAAGGGGGAATTGAAGAAATGGAATAGTCGGTTTAGGTACAATTGGTAAATGGAGAAATGGGGTTGAACAAAAAGTGCAAACAAGAACCAATACCGATTTGGTATCGACCCGTTGTTTATAAGCTCTTTTAGTTCGGTTTGGAATTGGTAAATGAAAACCTCGACCCACTATCTAACAAGATAGGAACCTCGGTATGTTTGAACGCCACACTACGAGTAGTGATAAGTTCAGTTTCGACAAAGAACAATGGTTGACACACTAGAACGCTAGGAAGCCAATCGAATCTTTGAACGAAATTTGAGAAAGGTTTTGCCTAACAAATTCGGCAGCATAGCATTAACAAAAGTCCAAAAAGTTCTTTTCAAAGTAACACAAGCCACAATTTATAGTGAATGCAAGGGATAGCCGAATAGGCTCTTGAGGTAGCTAAATGGTTGCTGAAAATTCCAGAATTTTTGATGAAGCTTCCTTGAAGTTTCTTGTGCATGGAGAATGGTAAGGGGAATCTTCTAGATGCCTTGATTCAATAGAAAAATTGAATGAATTGTTTGGGAGCTGAAATGCCATCAATAGGTTCGGCCAAATGCTTGAATTTGGAATTAATGCTGCTGCTTGATTCAGCCGAATGTTCATGTGATTAAGGAGCTGTCTAGAGCACTTCAATAGTCTTAGAATGTGAACAAACCGATTTGAACAGCCACACATGTGTGAACAAACAAAACCAAACAGCCCTTGGTGTGAAAGGAATAATCGGGTGGGTGTGAACAGCCTTAATTTTGTCTTGGGCAGCCAATCGGTCTTCTTGAAGAGTTGTAAGGTTTGGCTGAATGGTCACTTAGGTGATACGATCCGCCTCGGGGTGAGTCGAGTCGTATGTGAGTTTGCCCGATCGTCTACGAAGAAGTAGCGTTCGATTTGTTCAAAAGGATGTTTTAACGTAAATAATGGCGGAAGCTATGTAAAAGGATTCAAAGATGGGTTTATGGATATGAAGTTTATGTAGATGGGTTTATGAATTTAAAGTTTTTGTAGGTTTGGTTATAATGAAACGAAAAGATGGAATGGAATGGAAATGAAAATGATCTCAAAAACAAACACGAACCAATATTAGAAAATATTGACCCAAATGTTTATAAGTTTTCAAGGTGGTCGGATGGAGAATATGAGAACCTCGACCCACTACTTAGCAAAGTAGGAACCTTGGCATGTTTGAACGCCACACTACGAGTAGTGATAAGTTCAGTTTTCAACAAAGAAAATGGATGACACAACTAGAACACTAGGTAGCCAACAAATCTTTGAACGAAAACAGAGAAAAGTTTGCCTGACAAATTTGGCAGAATATCATTAACAAAAATATTCCAAAAAGTGTTCTCAAAAAGGCTTGGTTACAAGAATTTATAAGGCTAAAATGAGCTAGCCAAATGGTCACATAGTAAAGTGCTATTAAAAAGGCTAATTATAAATCAAAGACTTTTGAAATTCTAGAGTCAATAACTCCTCTCTTTAACTAGCTGAATTAATGTCCTTAAAGGCTTGAAAAATGACTCTTGATTTTCCCTTTGGCTAGTTGAATAGACTCCAGCCACTTTAATGAAATTTGCAATGCATAAATTGTCCATTAAGTGGCAAAAAAAACGTTGGGGTATTTGAACAAGCTGCTACCAGATTTTAAAGGACATGAAATGCTCCTTTAAACTCTCTTTTAATGATGCTTAATGCTTCCTTTATAACAGCCCCCTCTTTTGTAACCAAAATAACTTGAAAAGTCTCCTTTATTGAATGCGTAACAGCCTTTGTGAATTGAAAAGTCACCTGCAATTAAAACATATGTAACCGTCACATTTATTCAATTATTAAGCTTTAAACAAATTAACAACTACGTAAATAAATGAACACACACTTATGCATCATTTATTCCAACAACTAGTTAATTAAAAGAAGTATTTAATGAACTTTAACTCATGCACCAATAAATTAACCTAGTAACTAGATTAATTAAAGAAGCAACTCATTATATTAAATTCATCAAATAAACTCATTTAATTAAACTAAGATGAGTTGTATTAATGACCAGCAACTCATTTATTAAACTAAGAGGCTTAAATGCAAGTATTAAAATGCAAACTAAATGCAAAGCTAAAAGAAATAAATAAAAGTTCAATTTAGTTGGAACGGGTTCAAGGAGCGGAAATTGAGCTGAAATTAGTTTGCAAAATGTTGCAAGGTCACTTTATTAAGCTAGTCCCAACTCAATCTATTTCTCCAACCAAAGCCTCGCCCCACACTTGATTAACTAAGGCCGAAATGGCCTCCTTGAATTGCTTAGCTCGAGCTCGCGTAATTGGTCCTTGAGGCAGCACCATTGAGTCCTTGCTCGAACTTGATGCACTCCAGGTCGCGATCGTATCATTAGGGGACACCAAAGATCAGCACAACAATTTTAAATCATCCATGCACCTATGCCGTCCAAGGGGTAATGTACCTACAACATTTAATTCAGCAAATTAAATCCCTTTTAAACACATTAAATTCGGCAACATAGACAAATAAATCTTGCACCATAATTAATCTTTGTAATAGTTAAGACATATTTAATTGGTCCTAATTAATTAAGTACTTAATTTAGAACATAATTAAAACATGTCCAGATTATGACAAATTAATTATTAAAACAAATAACTAATAAAACTAACAGCAACTTAAATGATTTATTCTAGCATAATAAACGCAATAATGAAATGAGCTGAAACGAGCTCGTTGAGCTAAGTTAAGTTGAAGTTGAGCTGATTTTAGCTTGAAGGAGTATGCATGGTTTGCTTGGCTTGCTGGTCCAAGAGCTTTCAAGAAGTCCAGCAATGGTTTCACCCCAAACTCTATCAACTAAGGCTGTTGTTGCGTCTTTGAATCTCTTTGCTCGAGCTCGAGTGATCGGTCCTACGGGCAATTCGAGAGGATCTTCATTGGCAGCTGACAACTCGGGAGGTGTGGTTGTATCATTCCCCCTCTCTTCGAAGCGATTTGCCCCCAAATCGTCACCTATATCATAGAAAGAGAGATCAGCTACATTAAAGGTAGCACTTACATTGTACTCACCTGGGAGATCAAGTTTATAAGAATTATCGTTTATTCGTTCCAAAACTTGAAATGGCCCATCTCCTCTCGGCAATAACTTCGACTTTCGCTGAGCCGGAAACCTTTCTTTTCGCATATGAACCCACACCCAATCTCCGGGTTCAAAAACTACTCGTTTTCGGCCTTTGTTCGCATTACGCACATAGGACTCAGTCCTAGCCTCGATATTGGCCCGCACCTTGCTATGTAAATCCTTGACAAAATCTGCCTTTTTCTTCGCATCTACATGGACAAACTGATCAGTAGGTAAAGGCAATAGATCTAAAGGAGTCAAGGGATTAAAACCGTAAACAATTTCAAATGGGGAGAATTTAGTCGCAGAATGGACAAAACGATTATACGCAAACTCAATATGGGGTAGACAATCCTCCCACGTCTTCAAATTCTTCCGAATGATGGCCCGAAGCAAAGTAGATAGAACTCTATTGACAACTTCTGTTTGGCCATCGGTTTGGGGGTGGCAGGTGGTCGAAAACAGAAGTTTGGTCCCTAATTTACCCTACAAAGACCTCCAAAAGTGACTTAAAAATTTTGCATCTCGGTCCGACACGATCGTACGAGGAATGCCATGTAGTCTAACGATATCCTTGAAAAATAAGTTTGCAACATGAACGGCATCGTCAGTCTTAGTACAGGCAATAAAATGAGACATTTTTTAAAATCTATCAACAACAACAAAATAGAATCCTTCCCGTTTTTGTCGCTGGAAGTCCGAGAACAAAATCCATGGAGATGTCAATCCACGGTGCTTCAGGAATGGGCAATGGTGTGTACAAGCCATGGGGTTGAACCTTTGATTTAGCCTTTTTGTAGGCTATACACCTTTCGCAAACTCGCTCCACAACTTTTCGCATCCGCGGCCAATAAAAATGTTCATAGAGAATGGCTAGTGTCTTATTGACTCCGAAGTGTCCCATAAGCCCGCCACTATGCGCCTCATGCACTAATAGGTCTCGAACAGATCCACAAGGAATGCATAGTTTACCTTCTCGGAAAAGATAGCCCTCATACCTATAAAAATTTTCAAAAGGACCTTTTCACAAGAAACAAATATCTCTCCAAAATCGGAAACATTTACATAGGAATCTTTTAATAATGCAAAACCAAGAATCTTAGAATCCAAATATGATAACAGAGTAT
This sequence comes from Gossypium arboreum, assembly GCF_025698485.1. Lineage (NCBI taxonomy): Eukaryota > Viridiplantae > Streptophyta > Magnoliopsida > Malvales > Malvaceae > Gossypium > Gossypium arboreum. Next base: position 58,023,355 of record NC_069082.1, read on the forward strand.
ACCTTCTTGAAAGCGCATCAGCCACAATATTATCTTTACCTTTCTTATATTTGATGACATACGGAAACGACTCAAGGTATTCAACCCACTTCGCGTGGCGTCGGTTCAACTTATGTTGGCCTTTGATGTGCTTCAAGGCTTCGTGATCGGAGTGAATAACGAATTCCTTAGGACACAAGTAATGTTGCCATGTCTCAAGAGCACATATGAGCGCGTACATCTCTTTATCATACACCGGATAGTTGAGTACGGCTCCATTGAGTTTTTCACTAAAGTAATCCACAGGACGTCCGTCTTGTGTCAACACGGCCCCGATTCCAATGCCCGAAGCATCGCACTCGATCTCAAAGGTCTTCGAGAAATCTGGAAGGGCAAGCAAAGAAGCGTTAGTGAGACAATCTTTGATTTTTATAAATGATTTCTCTTGTTCATCGTTCCAAATAAAAGAAGAATTTTTCTTAATAACACTCGTAAGTGGAGCAGCAATAGTGCTAAAATTCGAAACGAATCGTCGGTAGAAACTTGCTAGGCCATGGAAACTTCGAACTTTCGTAACACTCGTAGGCCTTGGCCAATCTCGTATGGCCTTAATCTTCTCTTGGTCTACCTTGAGACCATCCGCACTAACTACAAATCCTAGAAAAACAGTTTTGTTAGAACAAAAAGAACATTTCTTTAAATTAGCATATAAGGTCTCCTTTCGCAAAACTTCTAAAATAGATTTGGGATGACTTACATGTTCTTCCATAGATTTGCTGTAAATCAATATATCGTCGAAATATACCACACAAAACTTACCTTAAGACATGGTTCATTAGTCTCATGAACGTACTTAGAGCGTTGGTAAGGCCAAAAGGCATAACCAACCATTCGTATAGTCCGTGCTTGGTCTTGAATGCCGTTTTCCATTCGTCTCCTTCTCGCATCTGAATTTGGTGGTAGCCACTCTTCAAATCGATTTTTGAAAACACTTTGGCCCCACTAAGCCATCTAACATGTCATCTAAGCGAGGAATGGGATGACGGTATTTGATCGTTACCTTGTTAACGGCTCGGCAATCCACGCACATGCGCCATGTTCCGTCCTTTTTTGATACCAATAATACGGGAACAACACAGGGACTTAGTGGTATGAACCGCCTCGGGGAGAGTCGAGTCGTATGCTGAGTTGCCCGATCGTCTACGAGAAAGTATCGTTCAATTCACTTTTGAAATGAAGTTGATGAAAAAAAATAGGACGGAAACTATGTATAATGGTTCTATGATGGTTTATGGATAAGAATAATATGAATATTCGGCTAAATTGGATGGGAAAGTGAAAGAAGTAAATAGATGATGGATATGGAAGAAAATGGTTCTTAAAAGCAAGCACGAACCAATATTAGAAAATATCGGCCCAAAATGCTTATAGGCTTTCAAGGTGAAGGATGAAAGTGATAAACCTCGACCCGCTACTTAGCAAAGTAGGAACCTCGGTATATGGGTGAACGCCACACTATTTGATAGTGATAAGTTCGGGATAGTGAAGAAACGTGGTTGACGCCACTAGGCTTCCTAGATAAGCCAACGAAGTCCTCAACGAAATATGAGAGAAAGAAATCTCACAAATTCCATAAAAGTTTAACAAAGTTTCATTAAGTGAAAAGTCTAACCTCTTACAAATGAAATAACATATATTTATAGCCTAAATAAAAGTAGCTGAATGGACAAGCTTAGAAGCTAAGAAATTGCCATAAACACCTAGATAATTCTAGAAGAAAATCATGAATATCCATGAATGTGCAGCCCTTTAATGTTCCATCATCCCCTTGGCGAATGAAGCTTTAATGCACCTTGAATACTTGAATGGTTAGCTTGAAAATGCATGGATCATGCATGAAACGTCCCAATGTATGTTCCTCCATAAATTCGGTCCATGAACCTTCAAAACATGAACATTAAATAGCCCTACTTGCATGAACGTCTCCAGTACATGTACTCCCTTAAATGCCGTCCATTGAACCTCAATTCTACATGCACCTCTTCATACATTGCACCAAGCCCTACATGAACTTGCATTAATTTCCTTCCATGCATGCATGTGTACCGTCAAAGGGATTGGATCTTCTAGATACATTCATGCATGAATCTTCATCATTCATGTAACCGAATGTGTATTTGAACCCAAGCATTCATGTATTTTGTGCATTCATGTATTTGGCAAATACATGAACTTGTAAACACTTTGAATCTGGTCATACATGCACCTAATTAAATGTTGTTCATTCATGCATGTGGGATGTCCAAAAGAGATGTTTCTTCAAGCATTCATTACGCCGTCCATGAGCATTGTACCTATAAGAAATAAAACAATTCATAAGATATCATGTGAACACACATAAATTCAGCACAATGTGAACACATTTAAGTTATGTGATATCTATGACATATCAATAACAAATATTAATATAAGACAAGTTTAATGCTTAAATAAATATGTGCAAATTTTATTTAATGCATTAAAGACAAAACCGAAGTTAAACTAAAATGAGCTAAGCTTTAGCTCGTGAGCTAAAGTTGAGCCGAGATTAAACTCCTAAGTGAAGTCGAGCAAGGTTTAGCTCGTGAGCTGAATATGAGCTAGGAGTGAGCTCGGTTTAGCTCGAGCAAGTTGGATTGAGCTCGAATAAGTCGGATTTGAGCTGGGCTGAGCTAGTGGAGCTGGAACGAGCTTGGATCAGCTTGCCAACATGTCAATGCTCGGCTTGACAGCTTGTTCGATGAAGTTCATGGGCGTGCTCGTATCATCCTCCCCTCTTTTAGGCGACTTGTCCTCAAGTCGAGCTGTTTGTCCATGGGAGAACTTTGACTCGTGCATGGCTTTCCTCGATCAAATGGGATGGAAGATGTCACACAAACATGAAAAATTCTTACCACACCAAGAAAAAGAAACTCAAAGGAGTCGATTCAAATGTGTTCGATAGCTCATAAAAATTCATTCAATCGAACATATGCCAAAAATCTCAATTGGTCAAAGCAAGCATACGTAAATTTATCGAAGAGTTTCGTTAGACCATCGTTGCAAACATGAAAACTAAGTTGGATCAAGGGATAATTGGTTGAAAATGATGGCGCACTTAAACACATTATTCCTCATCCAAAACCTTTTAATTTCTTTAATTGAATATAGCAACTCATTTGGTCCTTTGTCTTGCTCATGCAAGGTATGCCATGGCCAAAGGTATGCTAACTCTTTCTTTCGTTTTTGAACAACATAAGGGTTGTCTCCAAATTCCAACATAATAATCACATCATTACAATGCCAAAAGGAAAAATCCATCACATCACAGTATAAATAATTTCCAAACAACAAATCAATGGAATTTTCAACTTCAATCGAATTGAGCAAAGATATTTGAAAATTTTCAGATGACTTACCTTGACGAATATGAAGAGAAGACAATTGAGGATTGGGTTTACCTTTCTCGATCAAAATGAATCTTCTCTCTTTGGATAGATAACGTAAGACAAACCTATTACTCCGATAAATTTGAATAGGTGGTGAAGCACCATGACAAGTCTTGCTCCTCGAGGGGTGGAATTCACAAAAATGAGAATGGTTAGTATTATCGAAAACTATGGACTTAAATGGAAAAGGAAAGTTACCATGGAAATTTGATTCAATTCCAAAAACATAGCTTGGCCTTACCTTCTCGAAATGAAACGAAAATTTCAGATGTGGCCAAACAAGGTGATTAATAATGAATCAAAATTGAAACCCAAATCATTGAATTTCACCTTCTTATCAAAATTTTGAACATCAAGCAAACATATTTTGATTGTAAATGATGCAAAGTGCTTAATGTTTCCATAAAATGAATTCATGTAGCAAATACCAGGCTTGAACACATGAACTTGATCATTTGATTTAGCAGGCAACATGTTAAATAAGGAAAATATAATCAACTCATCGCATGATTCAAATTTCACTCGTTCAATTAGACTTGAAAAATTGGCACAACCAAGCATATTCATTTTATCACCAAAGAAATGATGCAACATGTTATCATGCAAGTAAATCAAAGGAAACTTAAATATGCAAATACTCGAACAATTTTGCATCGTAATTTCTACTCGAATAGATAGATCAAAGCATGGAAATCTTGCACAAAATTTCAGAGATTTATCTTGAAGAACAAAGTCAAATGAACAATTACTTCATGCAAAAATCTTTTAACGCATATATCGAGCAAAGAAGTTGTGTTCATGCAACCTTTCGAAATTCAAATCCATCACAAATCATTTGAATAGGCACGTTTAAACAGAAAAATGAATTCAAAGAATTTTTATAATCAAACAAATCAAAACGTGAAAAACTGCTATCACACACATTCTCAATTTGCACAGATGAACCAATCCAATGAATCAACAAAATTGTCATTATAAAACATGTCATAAGACGGAATCTTCATGACATCTTTTGAAACAACATCGTTAACATTAGTATGTGAACAGAATTAACCAAATCAAAAGATGGAAGATTTTCAAAAATAAGGCCATAAAATCTATATGAGCAACTTTGTATTCAAACGGCCTCGAATCAATAAATAAGGAATCCTTACCTTTCTTACCTTCAATTGGAAGTGGGTAGCTGTCATTCGTGAACTTACCTTTTTCGAACAACCTAAAGCACCTCTCGTTTGGAAGGTAATGTAGATGGAATTGGTCGCATAAACTTCTAGGAACCTGAAAAGTTGATTCACAAGAAGATCGAACAGGTGGGTTAGTAGAAATAATCCTCACTTGCTCACTTGTTTTCTCACTCGATTCTTTTGTTTCAATTTCTTTTCATCTTCTTTTCACTCTCAAATTTCTTTTCGTTCTCTTTTCAATCTCATTTTCTTTTCATTTTCTTTTGCTTTTCAAAGACTTTTTCAAAGGCTTTTCAAGTTCTCTCAAGATTCGCTCATTTTCTCTCTTACTTGCCTCTTGCCTCTCTTTTCTTTTTATTTCGTTTTCTTTTTCTTCTTTTGCTTTTCTTTTCTTTTCTTTTTTCTCTTTACAAGAATGTACAAAAGAACGATCAGAATACAAATCTTGTTCGAAAGATGAAGAACTATTTGCGTATGATTCACAATCAAAACTTCGTGAAGATACTCCTTGAATGATTTCTTTGAAGATATACTAGGAGTATGTCTTTCTCTCCGAACGACATCTTGGAATGAATCAAATCGTAATCGGCTTCTCGTCTTCTCGAATTTCTTGATGAAAAGGACTTTCGATCAAGTCACTTCTAATTCACTGATGAATATGAGTCATAGTATGAATCTCTTTGTCTCGGCGTAGATGGCGAAAAGGAATCACGATTGGAACTTTTTTCGTAGTAGTCGTCGTATATCTCCGTGGGTTTCTTGGTTCCGTTTTACGACTTGAAGAAACTCGATCACTTTGGTCTCCTTTAGTCGCCATTCTTCGCATTTCTTGAACCAAGTATTGGTATTCCGATTCGGTGAACTCTTCGCGTGACATGATTTTTGTTGCTAAAAAGAAAATATTAGATCACAAAACAAAAAAAAAAATAAAAAAAATTAAGTACCTCACCACAAACCCCACAATTTCACTCGCAAAGAAATATTGATGAACACTCCACTCGTGTTTGCACTCGTTTTTAGGCTTTTACCTCCACTCGAATGATCTCACTCGCTCTAGCCTTTTACCACTCAAGCTTACTCTCGTAACCTCGTATTTTGTTTCTTTCGACTTGTGTTGGTGCCTTGGGGTCGGCTTCAAAATCGGTTACAAGGGATAAGATGTATAGGTTATGGGTAAGCTAAAAGAAAATTTTTCTTTGGTGTAGTGTGGCGTTTTGGAAATGGGGTGCAAAGTTGATGAAAAGAACACTTTGTCGATCGGGTCAAAATATAAACAAAAGAAGAACTTGATCACTTCACCTTTTTTTCCTTTTTTAAAATAATTTTGTACCTTTTTTTTACAACTTCAACATATCACTTTTACAAAGATAAAACGAAAATATAACTTAATAATTTTTTTTTGAATTTTTTTTTACTACGAACCTAGTTCGATCTTGATAAGAACGTCGGCGCCTCTCGATTTACAAGCTCTGATACCAAATGATGCGAACCGCCTCGGGGAGAGTCGAGTCGTATGCTGAGTTGCCCGATCGTCTACGAGAAAGTATCGTTCGGTTTGTTCAAAAAGGATGTTTCTAAATAAATTATGCGGAAGCTATTCAAGGGGTTCAAATGAAGGGTTTAAAATATGAATATTAAGGTTCAGTTTAAAGTAAATGAAAGAATGGAAAGAAGGAACTCAAAAGCAAGCACGAACCAACATTAGAAAATATCGGCCCAAAATGCTTATAGGCTTTCAAGGTGAAGGATGAAAGTGATAAACCTCGACCCGCTACTTAGCAAAGTAGGAACCTCTGTGTATGGGTGAACGCCACACTATTTGATAGTGATAAGTTCGGGATAGTGAAGAACAGGGTTGACACCACTAGGCTTCCTAGATAAGCCAACGAAGTCCTCAACGAAATATGAGAGAAAGAAATCTCACAAATTCCATAAAAGTTTAACAAAGTTTCATTAAGTGAAAAGTCTAACCTCTTACAAATGAAATAACATATATTTATAGCCTAAATAAAAGTAGGTGAATGGACAAGCTTAGAAGCTAAGAAATTTGGACATAAACACCTAGATAATTCTAGAAGAAAAATCATGAATATCAATGAATGTGCAGCCCTTTAATGTTCCATCATCCCCCTTGGCCAAATGAAGCTTTAATGCACCTTGAATACTTGAATGGTTAGCTTGAAAATGCATGGATCATGCATGAAACGTCCCAATGTATGTTCCTCCATAAATTTGGTCCATGAACCTTCAAAACATGAACATTAAATAGCCCCTACTTGCATGAACGTCTCCAGTACATGTACTCCCTTAAATGCCGTCCATTGAACCTCAATTCTACATGCATCTCTTCATACATTGCACCAAGCCCTACATGAACTTGCATTAATTTCCTTCCATGCATGCATGTGTACCGTCCAAAGGGATTGGATCTTCTAGATACATTCATGCATGAATCTTCATCATTCATGTAACCGAATGTGCATTTGAACCCAAGCATTCATGGATTTTGTGCATTCATGTATTTGGCAAATACATGATGTAAACACCTTGAATCTGCTCATACATGCACCTAATTAAATGTTGTTCATTCATGCATGTGGGATGTCCAAAAGAGATGTTTCTTCAAGCATTCATTGCACCGTCCATGAGCATTGTACCTACAGGAAATAAAACAATTCATAAGACATCATGTGAACACACATAAATTCAGCACAATGTGAACACATTTAAGTTATGTGATATCTATGACATATTAATAACAAATATTAATATAAGACAAGTTTAATGCTTAAATAAATATGTGCAAATTTTATTTAATGCATTAAAGACAAAACCGAGTTAAACTAAAATGAGCTAAGCTTTAGCTCTTGAGCTAAAGTTGAGCTGAGATTAAACTCCTAAGCTGAAGCTGAGCTAAGGTTTAGCTCGTGAGCTGAATATGAGCTAGGAGTGAGCTCGGTTTAGCTCAGGCAAGTTGGATTGAGCTCGAATAAGCTGGATTTGAGCTGGACGGAGCTCGTGGAGCTAGAAATGAGCTTGGATCAGCTTGCCAACATGTCAATGATCGGCTTGACAGGCTTGTTCGATGAAGTTCGCGGGGCGTGCTCGTATCAATAGCAACAATAACAAACTAATCAAAATAAGAAAACTTCGGTATACAAAATTTTTTTTCTATACTCTTTTTTTTTGAACCTACCTCGGGAATGCTTAGCTTCGAACGTCTAAGCTTCTCGTTTTAGGTAGCTCTGATACCAAATGGTACGAACCGCCTCGGGGAGAGTCGAGTCGTATGCTGAGTTGCCCGATCGTCTACGAGAAAGTATCGTTCAATTCACTTTTGAAATGAAGTTGATGAAAAAAATAGGACTAAACTATGTATAATGGTTCTATGATGGTTTATGGATAAGAATAATATGAATATTCGCTAAATTGGATGGGAAAGTGAAAGAAGTAAATAGATGATGGATATGGAAGAAAAGGGTTCTTAAAAGCAAGCACGAACCAATATTAGAAAATATCGGCCCAAAATGCTTATAGGCTTTCAAGGTGAAGGATGAAAGTGATAAACCTCGACCCGCTACTTAGCAAAGTAGGAACCTCGGTATATGGGTGAACGCCACACTATTTGATAGTGATAAGTTCGGGATAGTGAAGAACAGGGTTGACGCCACTAGGCTTCCTAGATAAGCCAACGAAGTCCTCAACGAAATATGAGAGAAAGAAATCTCACAAATTCCATAAAAGTTTAACAAAGTTTCATTAAGTGAAAAGTCTAACCTCTTACAAATGAAATAACATATATTTATAGCCTAAATAAAAGTAGCTGAATGGACAAGCTTAGAAGCTAAGAAATTCAGCCATAAACACCTAGATAATTCTAGAAGAAAATCATGAATATCCATGAATGTGCAGCCCTTTAATGTTCCATCATCCCCTTGGCGAATGAAGCTTTAATGCACCTTGAATACTTGAATGGTTAGCTTGAAAATGCATGGATCATGCATGAAACGTCCCAATGTATGTTCCTCCATAAATTCGGTCCATGAACCTTCAAAACATGAACATTAAATAGCCCCTACTTGCATGAACGTCTCCAGACATGTACTCCCTTAAATGCCGTCCATTGAACCTCAATTCTACATGCACCTCTTCATACATTGCACCAAGCCCTACATGAACTTGCATTAATTTCCTTCCATGCATGCATGTGTACCGTCAAAGGGATTGGATCTTCTAGATACATTCATGCATGAATCTTCATCATTCATGTAACCGAATGTGCATTTGAACCCAAGCATTCATGTATTTTGTGCATTCATGTATTTGGCAAATACATGAACTTGTAAACACCTTGAATCTGGTCATACATGCACCTAATTAAATGTTGTTCATTCATGCATGTGGGATGTCCAAAGAGATGTTTCTTCAAGCATTCATTGCACCGTCCATGAGCATTGTACCTACAAGAAATAAAACAATTCATAAGATATCATGTGAACACACATAAATTCAGCACAATGTGAACACATTTAAGTTATGTGATATCTATGACATATCAATAACAAATATTAATATGAGACAAGTTTAATGCTTAAATAAATATGTGCAAATTTTATTTAATGCATTAAAGACAAAACCGAGTTAAACTAAAATGAGCTAAGCTTTAGCTCGTGAGCTAAAGTTGAGCTGAGATTAAACTCCTAAGCTGAAGCTGAGCAAGGTTTAGCTCGTGAGCTGAATATGAGCTAGGAGTGAGCTCGGTTTAGCTCAGGCAAGTTGGATTGAGCTCGAATAAGCTGGATTTGAGCTGGACGGAGCTAGTGGAGCTGGAAACGAGCTTGGATCAGCTTGCCAACATGTCAATGCTCGGCTTGACAGGCTTGTTCGATGAAGTTCGCGGGGCGTGCTCGTATCACTTAGGCTCTCGCGAATGTAGCCTTTTTCCATCAGTTCATTGACTTGTCTTTGCAACTCGTTGGTCTCCTTCAGATTGGCTCGGTAAGCAGGTCGATTTGGAATAACCGCTCCCGGCACGAAATCAATTTGATGCTCGATTCCACGAAGTGGTGGAAGACCACTCGGGGTGTCTTCCGGAAAAACGTCTAGGAAATCCTACAACAAAGACAAAATAGGAGGGGGCAGGGTATCAGGTAAATCGTTAGTAGAAATTAATGCTTCCTTGTACAAAAGTACAAGAACAGTTCGATTCATCACCAAAAGCCTTCCTCACATCTCTAACTCTTGCAAAAACACTCATTTTCTCGATTTTCTTTTCTTTTTCTTCTTTTTCTTGGATATTTTTCTCGTCACTCTCTTTTGTTTTTTTTTCTTATTTTTCTCTTCCTTTATTTTTTTACAACTTTCTTTTTCTTTTTCTCTCCTTTGCTCAACAGAAGCTTTTAGCTTAATTTGGTCTTCATACACTTGTTTGGGAGTCAACGGCGCCAACGTCACATTCTTTCCCATGAATTTGAATGTATACCGGTTGGTATACCCGTCGTGTTGAACTCGTCTATCAAATTGCCACGGTCGGCCAAGTAATAAATGCCCCGCATGCATCGGTACAACGTCACAAAGAACTTCATCCGAATACTTGCCGATGTTAAAAGAGACAAGTACTTGTTTCATTACCTTAAGCTCTCCTCCGTCATTGAGCCATTGAAGTTTGTAGGGGCTCGGATGCTTGGTAGTAGGCAAACCAAGTCTTTCAACCATCATGGTACTTGCTACATTGGTACAGCTGCCTCCGTCGATAATGACGCTACAGACTTTGCCTCCGACTTGGCACCGAGTGTGGAAGATATTCTCTCATTGGAGATTATTCTCCGCGCCTTGGAGACTTAGACTTCGTTTTACAACAAGTAGTTCTCCTTCCATGGGTTGTTCCACGTCCTCCTCGACTTCGGAAGCCGATTCAGATTCTTTCTCCTCCTTATCCTCTGTTTCGATCTCGCCATCGGCTCGCAATACCATGGTCCTTTGATTTGGGCATTGGCTTGCTATGTGGCCTCTTCCGAGACACTTAAAACATTTGATATCCCGATTTTGATTGTATGACGATTCGGGTGCCTTGCCTTTGTTTACTTTGGTGATGGGCTTGTTGGTTTTTGGAGGTACAATGGTCTCCTTCCCTCGAGGATTGGCAGGTCCTTTACTTGATCCTTGGCTCCACTTTGAAGGGTTGGAAGTGGGAAACCCTCGACTTGGGCCTTTTCTCTTGAGTTGTCTTTCCACCTTGATGGCCATATGGACCATATCAACCACTTCAATGTAGTGTTGTAATTCCACTACATTTGCTATATCTCTCGATTTAGACCAGCCAGGAATCGCGCCATCGTTGCTTCGGGATCTTCTTGGACATCTACTCGAATCATCGCGATTTCCATCTCTTTGTAGTAATCCTCGACACTTTTGGACCCTTGCATGAGATTTTGGAGTTTTTGGTGCAACTCCCGGTGATAGTACGCAGGAATAAATCGTCGCCTCATCACTGCCTTCATTTCGATCCATGTAGAGATAGGACGTTCACCGTTACGCCTCCGACTAGTGGTTAGTTGTTCCCACCAAATCATGGCGTAGTCCGAAAACTCTATTGCTACTAGTTTCACCTTTTTATTCTCGGAGTAATTGTGACAATAGAACACCAACTCTATCTTTTTTTCCCACTCAAGATAGGCCTCCGGATCCGATCTACCTTGAAACGGTGGAATAGACAGTTTAATGTTCTTGAGATCATCATCTTCGCGTCTTCGATCTCGTTGTCGGTGTTGCCTACGTCGATCACTAGCATTAGACTCTTGTTCACTTTCAAGATCACTAAGGTCATTTGCTTCATCATCTTGGACCCTTTGTCTTCCTCGGTTCTGATTTGGTCTCTCCCGTCTTGGTCTAACCCCCTCGGGTGTTCTTTCACGTTGGCCATTCGTTTCAACTTGGAACAAACGGTCTTCGATGGGATTGAGCCTTCGATCTAGGAGTCACTCCATTTCTCGTAGTAAGGCTTGCATGTTTAAGCCGGGGACATGCGAATGGGTTGTCTTGCAGGACGATCTTCCATGTTGTGATCTGACTCTTGTGACATTAAAATGTTGTTAAAGTAAACCTCACCACAAAACCTCACAATCTCTCGAAAAGGAAAAGAAGATGTTTCTCTCACACTCGTGTTTACACTCGAGATTAGACTTTTACCTCCACTCTATTGCACTTACAACTCTCGTGGCTTTTAACTCTCTTAACCTTTTCTCGTGATTTCGTAAGCAAATTCGTTAAGGCTTAGTCCTTGGTCTAGGTGGTCGGTTCAAAAGGGGTAACAAGTGATTGATGTATTCGGTTTCGGGTAGGCTGAAAGAATAGGGAATTGGGTTAAAAGTGTGGCGTATTAGGAATAGTATGATAGAAGATGGATCGAAAACTATATCAAATCAAAGCTTGATGATCAACTAACAATTGAATTGTATAAATCACTTTTTTTTTCGAATTTTTTTCGGAATTTTTTTTTTCAAACTTGTATAACTTTTTTTTTGTACTATATTAGCAAACTAAATACAATAGAAGCACTTTTGTACATGATTTTATTTTCTTCGGCTGCGTAGATTTTTGCTTTTATAATAACAGCAACAAACCAATCAAAATGAGAAAACTTCGGTATACGAAATTTTTTTCTATCCTTTTTTTCGGATCCTACTTACTTGCGTACACTTGGACTAGCTCGTGAATGATTTTGTCGCACGAACTTCTCGTTTTAATAGCTCTGATACCAGATGATACGATCCGCCTCGGAAGAGTCGAGTCGTATTAGTGTGCCCGATCGTCAACAAGAAGTTACGTTAGGTTTAATTGAAAAGGTCGGATGAAGGAAGGAAGGATATTGGTTTTGGGTTCGAATTAGAATAGGTAAGAAGAATTTGAAAGTTTGGGTTTGGAGTCCGAATAGGTATGGATGAATGAATTGGTTCAATTAGGTAAGGGGGAATTGAAGAAAAGGACATAATGGAATGAAGGGTAAGAACGAAATGGTATTAAGAAGTGGTTCGAATGGAATAGTCGGTTTAGGTACAATTGGTAAATGGAGAAATGGGGTTGAACAAAAAGTGCAAACAAGAACCAATACCGATTTGGTATTGACCCGTTGTTTATAAGCTCTTTTAGTTCGGTTTGGAATTGGTAAATGAAAACCTCGACCCACTATCTAACAAGATAGGAACCTCGGTATGTTTGAACGCCACACTACGAGTAGTGATAAGTTCGGTTTCGATAAAGAACAACGGTTGACACACTAGAACGCTAGGAAGCCAATCGAATCTTTGAACGAAATTTGAGAAAGGTTTTGCCTAACAAATTCAGCAGCATAACATTAAAAAAAGTCCAAAAATTTCTTTTCAAAGTAACACAAGCCATAATTTATAGTGAATGCAAGGGATAGCCGAATAGGCTCTTGAGGTAGCTAAATGGTTTCTGAAAATTCCAGAATTTTTGATGAAGCTTCCTTGAAGTTTCTTGTGCATGGAGAATGGTAAGGGGCAGCTTCTAGATGCCTTGCTTCAATAGAAAAATTGAATGAATTGTTTGGGAGCTGAAATGCCATCAATAGGTTCGGCCAAATGCTTGAATTTGGAATTAATGCTGCTGCTTGATTCAGCCGAATGTTCATGTGATTAAGGAGCTGTCTAGAGCACTTCAATAGTCTTAGAATGTGAACAAACCGATTTGAATAGCCATACATGTGTGAACAAACAAAACCAAACAACCCTTGGTGTGAAAGGAATAATCGGGTGAGTGTGAACAGCCTTAATTTTGTCTTGGGCAGCCAATCAGTCTTCTTGAAGAGTTGCAAGGTTTGGCTGAATGGTCACTTAGGGGACACCAAAGATCAGCACACCAATTTTAAATCATCCATGCACCTATGCCGTCCAAGGGGTAATGTACCTACAACATTTAATTCAGCAAATTAAATCCCTTTTAGACACATTAAATTCGGCAACATAGACAAATAAATCTTGCACCATAAATTAGGCTGGACATAATTAATCTTTGTAATAGTTAAGACATATTTAATTGGTCCTAATTAATTAAGTACTTAATTTAGAACATAATTAAAACATGTCGAGATTTTGACAAATTAATTATTAAAACAAATAACTAATAAAACTAACAGCAACTTAAATGATTTATTCTAGCATAATAAACGCAATAATGAAATGAGCTGAAACGAGCTCGTTGAGCTAAGTTAAGTTGAAGTTGAGCTGATTTGAGCTTGAAGGAGTATGCATGGTTTGCTTGGCTTGCTGGTCCAAGAGCTTTCAAGAAGTCCAGCAATGGTTTCACCCCAAACTCTATCAACTAAGGCTGTTGTTGCATCTTTGAATCTCTTTGCTCGAGCTCGAGTGATCGGTCCTACGGGCAATTCGAGAGGATCTTCATTGGCAGCCGACAACTCGAGAGGTGTGGTTGTATCACAGTACTTTTATGAGATTGATGAACCATGTATTACGTGCATTTATTGGTAAATTTTGTGTTGTATACTTTGACGATATCTTGGTCTACAGCAAAACTTTAGAGGAGCACGTTCCACATTTACATGCAGTGTTGGAAACTTTATGAAAAGAGGTATTGTATGCTAATCTCAAAAAGTGTTCATTTTGCACTGATAAAGTTGTGTTTTTAGGATATGTTGTGAGTGCCAATGGTTTGGAGGTGGATCAAGAAAAAGTTCGAGCGATTCAGGAATGGCCGCGTCCGATGAGTATTAGCCAAGTTCGAAGCTTCCATGGATTGGCTAGCTTCTACCGTCGATTTGTGCCCAATTTCAGTACCATTACAGCACCTTTAACAAGCGTAATTAAGAAAAACTCTGCATTTCACTGGTCTGAAGATCAAGAACGTTCATTTAATTTGATTAAAGAATATCTTGCGAAAGCTCCTTTATTGTCCCTTCCCGATTTTACTAAAACATTTGAAATTGAGTGTGATGCCTCTGGTGTAGGGATCGGAGCTGTGTTGACCCAAGACGGAAAATCGGTGGTGTACTTCAGCGAGAAACTAAGTGGTGCTTCCCTCAATTATCCGGTATACGACAAAGAGATGTATGCCTAGATTCGATCACTAGAAACTTGGTAGCACTATCTAAGATCGAAGGAGTTCATGATTCACTCCGATCACGAAGCACTTAAGTTTATTAAAGGTCAACATAAACTCAACAAACGCCATGCAAAATGGGTCGAGTATTTAGAATCATTTCCCTACGTCATCAAATTCAAGAAAGGTAAAGAAACTGTAGTGGCTGATGCCTTGTCACGGAGGTTGATGTGATTGCGCCCCATGGTTCAGCTAGTTCGAGCGAGGATTCTATGGTGCTACCACAAGGTCCTGTTACTCGAGCTCGAGCCAAGAAGTTTAAGGAGTCCATCACAGCTTTTGTAGCTCAACTTTGGATTGAAACGCCATTAGGGCGCTCAGAAAGCTGATTCCAGCCCTTGAACTCACCATGCAACTACTCTGCAAGTCCACTCAACTCATCGAGCTCGCCACCACTCACTTCCAGTTCCCACTGGGTCCACTCACTACCGGTGGGTCCAAGTCCAGCTCGGTTTTAGCTCATGAGTTGAATTCTAGCTCATGAAGACTACTTTGACTTCATTTGACTGCTATTAAATTTTTATTTAATAAGTTCATTAATTAGTTAATTAATAAACCACATATTAAATTTAGTTCACATTAGTTTTATTAAATATGTCTTAAAAGTGTTTATTGATATTAATTAAATTGTCATAACCAAATTTAATGTTTACATTTGTGTTCACATTAGCTTGAATTAATTCTGTTCACATTTTCTTGTAGAAACTCACTGGATGTATGGAGCTTGAAGCAACATGTCTTTTGGAGGGTGCATGGACGGCTAAGGTGCATGGACACTCAAGATGCATGAATCGGTGGAATGCATGAATGGCAAGGTACATTAATTCCAAAGGTTCATGAATGACCAAGAGCCATGAATGTTGTGCTACCTCTTCATCATAATACATGCATGAGATGGTTGGCCGAATGACTTCCTCCATGAACCTCTACATTCCGTTCACATTGTGTTCACACAACAAGTCCTTTTGGTTCACCATGTTCACACCTATGGACTCTTCAGGTTACGGCATTCACACCTATTTTGGCCCTTGGAGTTACACCATTTAATTCATGATTTTTGGCTAAAGGTTGTGATATGATTCGCCTCGGAAGTGTCGAGTCGTATTAGTCTGCCCGATCGTCAACAAGAAGTTACGTTGGGTTTAATTGAAAAGGTCGGATGAAGGAAGGAAGGATATTGGTTTTGGGTTCAAATTAGAATAGGTAAGAACAATTTGAAAGCTCGGGTTTGGAGTCCGAATAGGTATGGATGAAGGAATTGGTTCAATTAGGTAAGGGGGAATTGAAGAAATGGAATAGTCGATTTAGGTACAATTGGTAAATGGAGAAATGGGGTTGAACAAAAAGTGCAAACAAGAACCAATACCGATTTGGTATCGACTCGTTGTTTATAAGCTCTTTTAGTTCGATTTGGAATTGGTAAATAAAAACCTCGACCCACTATCTAACAAGATAGGAACCTCGGTATGTTTGAACGCCACACTACGAGTAGTGATAAGTTCGGTTTCAACAAAGAACAACGGTTGACACACTAAACGCTAGGAAGCCAATCGAATCTTTGAACGAAATTTGAGAAAAAGTTTTGCCTAACAAATTCGGCAGCATAACATTAACAAAAGTCTCAAAAGTTCTTTACATGAAAAAAAATAACAAGTATTTATAGGCCTAAAGTCTAGGTAGCCGAATGGCTTTCATGCTTACAAATTAAGTAAAAGAAAATTCTAGAAAATTAATCCATAATGTGCATGACTAGATTCTGCTATGGAACATGAATTTTGAATGCTTCATGTTTAAGAAATGACAAGTGAATGAATGAAGCTCCAAGGGACACTTGCTAGGTTCGGCCTCCCTTGTTTAATAAGCAATTAAGTGGCATCCTTTAGCCAAAAATCATGAATTAATGGTGTAACTCCAAGGGCCAAAATAGGTGTGAATGCCGTAACCTGAAGAGTCCATAGGTGTGAACATGGTGAACCAAAAGGACTTGTTGTGTGAACACAATGTGAACGGAATGTAGAGGTTCATGGAGGAAGTCATTCGGCCAACCATCTCATGCATGTATTATGTCCCTTTGACCGAATAGTCATTTGTGTAGATGAAGAGGTAGCACAACATTCATGGCTCTTGGTCTACCTCGAGACCATCCGCACTAACCACAAATCCTAGAAAAATAGTTTTGTTAGAACAAAAAGAGCATTTCTTTAAATTAGCATATAAGGTCTCTTTTCGCAAAACTTCTAAAACAGATTTGAGATGACTTACATGTTCTTCCATAAATTTGCTGTAAATCAATATATCGTCGAAATATACCACACAAAACTTACCGATGAAAGGCCTTAAGACATGGTTCATTAGTCTCATGAACGTACTTGGAGCGTTGGTAAGGCCAAAAGGCATAACCAACCATTCGTATAGTCCGTGCTTGGTCTTGAATGCTGTTTTCCATTCGTCTCCTTCTCGCATCCGAATTTGGTGGTAGCCACTCTTCAAATCGATTTTTGAGAACACTTTGGCCCCACTAAGCTCATCTAACATGTCATCTAAGTGAGGAATGTGATGACGGTATTTGATTGTTATCTTGTTAACAGCTCGACAATCCACACACATGCGCCATGTTTCGTCCTTTTTCGGCACCAATAATACGGGAACAGCACAGGGACTTCGGCTCTCGCGAATGTAGCCTTTTTCCATCAGTTCATTGACTTGTCTTTACAACTCCTTGGTCTCCTCCGGATTGGCTCGGTAAGCAGGTCGATTTGGAATAATTGCTCCCGACACAAAATCAATTTGATGCTCGATTCCACGAAGTGGTGGAAGACCACTCGGGGTTTCTTCCGAAAAAATGTCATGGAAATCCTGCAACGAAGACAAAATAGGAGGGGGCAGGGTATCGGGTAAATCGTTAGTAGAATTTAATGCTTCCTTGTACAAAAGTACAAGAACAGTTCGATTCATCACCAAAGCCTTCCTCACATCACTAACTCTTGCAAAAACACTCATTTTCTCGATTTTCTTTTCTTTTTCTTCTTTTTCTTGGATATTTTTCTTGTCACTCTCTTTTGTTTTTTTTTCTTATTTTTCTCTTCCTTTATTTTTTACAACTTTCTTTTTCTTTTTCTCTCATTTGCTCAACAGAAGCTTTTAGCTTGATTTGGTCTTCATACACATGTTTGGGAGTCAACGGCGCCAACGTCACATTCTTTCCCATGAATTTGAATGTATACCGGTTGGTATACCCGTCGTGTTGAACTCGTCTATCAAATTGCCACAGTCGGCCAAGTAACAAATGCCCCGCATGCATCGGTACAACGTCACAAAGAACTTCATCTGAATACTTGCCGATGTTAAAAGAGACAAGTACTTGTTTCGTTACCTTAATGATACGATCCGCCTCGGAAGAGTCGAGTCGTATTAGTGTGCCCGATCATCAACAAGAAGTTACGTTAGGTTTAATTGAAAAGGTCAGATGAAGGAAAGAAGGGTATTGGTTTTGGGTTCGGATTAGAATAGGTAAGAAGAGTTTGAAAATTCGGGTTTGGAGTCCGAATAGGTATAGATGAAGGAATTGGTTCAATTAGGTAAATGGAGAAATGGGGTTGAACAAAAAGTGCAAACAAGAACCAATACCGATTTGGTATCGACCCGTTGTTTATAAGCTCTTTAGTTCGGTTTGGAATTGGTAAAGGAAAAACCTCGACCCACTATCTAACAAGATAGGAACCTCGGTATGTTTGAACGCCACACTACGAGTAGTGATAAGTTCGGTTTCGACAAAGAGCAACGGCTGAAACACTAGAACGCTAGGAAGCCAATCGGTCTTCTTGAAGAGTTGTAAGGTTTGGCTGAATGGTCACTTAGGGAACACCAAAGATCAGCACACCAATTTTAAATCATCCATGCACCTATGACGTCCAAGGGGTAATGTACCTACAACATTTAATTCAGCAAATTAAATCCCTTTTAGACACATTAAATTCGGCAACATAGACAAATAAATCTTGCACCATAAATTAGGCTGGACATAATTAATCTTTGTAATAGTTAAGACAAATTTAATTGGTCCTAATTAATTAAGTACTTAATTTAGAACATAATTAAAACATGTCCAGATTATGACAAATTAATTATTAAAACAAATAACTAATAAAACTAACAGCAACTTAAATGATTTATTCCAACATAATAAACGCAATAATGAAATGAGCTGAAACGAGCTCGTTGAGCTAAGTTAAGTTGAAGTTGAGCTGATTTGAGCTGATTTGAGCTTGAAGGAGTATGCATGGTTTGCTTGGCTTGCTGGTCCAAGAGCTTTCAAGAAGTCCAGCAACGGTTTCACCCCAAACTCTATCAACTAAGGTTGTTGTTGCGTCTTTGAATCTCTTTGCTCGAGCTCGGGTGATCGGTCCTACGGGCAATTCGAGAGGATCTTCATTGGCAGTCGACAACTCTGGAGGTGTGGTTGTATCACTTAAGCTCTCCTCCGTCATTGAGCCATTGAAGTTTGTAGGGGCTCGGATGCTTGGTAGTAGGCAAACCAAGTCTTTCAACCATCATGGTACTTGCTACATTGGTACAGCTGCCTCCGTCGATAATGACGCTACAGACTTTGCCTCCGACTTGGCACCGAGTGTGGAAGATATTCTCTCGTTGGAGATTATTCTCCGTGCATTGGAGACTTAGACTTCGTTTTACAACAAGTAGTTCTCCTTCCATGGGTTGTTCCACGTCCTCCTCAACTTCGGAAGCCGATTTAGATTCTTTCTCCTCCTCATCCTCCGTTTCGATCTCGCCATCGGCTCGCAATACCATGGTCCTTCGATTTGGGCATTGGCTTGCTATGTGGCCTCTTCCGAGACACTTAAAACACTTAATATCCCAATTTTGATTGTATGACGATTCGGGTGCCTTGCCTTTGTTTACTTCGGCGATGGGCTTGTTGGTTTTTGGAGGTACCGTGGTCTCCTTCCCTCAAGGATTGGCAGGTCTTTTACTTGATCCTTGGCTCCACTTTGAAGGGTTGGAAGTGGGAAACCCTCGACTTGGGCCTTTCCTCTTGAGTTGTCTTTCCACCTTGATGGCCATATGGACCATATCAACCACTTCAATGTAGTGTTGTAATTCCACTACGTTTGCTATATCTCGATTTAGACTAGCCAGGAATCGCGCCACTGTTGCTTCGGGATCTTCTTGGACATCCGCTCGAATCATCGCAATTTCCATCTCTTTGTAGTAATCCTCAACACTTTTGGACCCTTGCGTGAGATTTTGGAGTTTTTGGTGCAACTCCCGGTGGTAGTACGCAGGGATAAATCGTCGCCTCATCACCGCCTTCATTTCGATCCATGTAGAGATAGGACGTTCACCGTTACGCCTCCGACTAGTGGTTAGTTGTTCCCACCAAATCATGGCGTAGTCCAAAAACTCTATTGCTGCTAGTTTCACCTTTTTATTCTCGGAGTAATTGTGACAATCGAACACCAACTCTATCTTTTTTTCCCACTCAAGATAGGCCTCCGGATCCGATCTACCTTGAAACAGTGGAATAGACAGTTTAATGTTCTTGAGATCATCATCTTCACGTCTTCGATCTCGTTGTCGGTGTTGCCTACGTCGATCACTAGCATTAGACTCTTGTTCACTTTCAAGATCACTAAGGTCATTTGCTTCATCGTCTTGGACCCTTCGTCTTCCCCGGTTCTGATTTGGCCTCTCCCGTCTTGGTCTAACCCCCTCGGGTGCTCTTTCACGTTGCCCATTCGTCTCAACTTGGAACAAACGGTCTTCGATGGGATTGAGCCTTCGATCTAGGAGTCGCTCCATTTCTCGTAATAAGGCTTGCATGTTTAAGTCGGGGACGTTGCGAATGTGTCTTGCCGGACGATCTTCCACATTGTGATCTGACTCTTGTGACATTAAAACGTTGTTAAAGTAAACCTCACCACAAAACCTCACAATCTCTCGAAAAGGAAAAGAAGATGTTTCTCTCACACTCGTGTTTACACTCGAAATTAGGCTTTTACCTCCACTCTATTGCACTCACAACTCTCGTGCCTTTTACCTCTCTAAACCTTTTCTCGTGATTTCGTAAGCAGATTCGTTAAGGCTTAGTCCTTGGTCTAGGTGGTCGGTTCAAAAGGGGTAACAAGTGATTGATGTATTCGGTTTCGGGTAGGCTGAAAGAATAGGGAATTGGGTTAAAAGTGTGGCGTATTAGGACGAGTAGGATAGAGGATGGATCGAAAACTATATCAAATCAAAGCTTGACGATCAACTAACAATTGAATTGCATAAATCAGTTTTTTTTTCGATTTTTTTTAAACTCGTATAACTTTTTTTTTTGTACTATATCAGCAAACTAAATACAATAGAAGCATTTTGTACACGATTTTTTTTTCTCGGCTGCGTAGATTTTTGCTTTTATAATAACAGCAACAAACCATTCAAAATGAGAAAACTTCAGTATACGATTTTTTTTCTGAACCTACCTCGGGAATGCTCCGCTTCCGCTTCGAACATCTAAGCTTCTCATTTTAGGTAGCTTTGATACCAGATGATACGATTCGCCTCGGAAGAGTCGAGTCGTATTAGTGTTCCCGATCGTCAACAAGAAGTTATGTTGGGTTTAATTGAAAAGGTCGGATGAAGGAAGGAAGGATATTGGTTTTGGGTTCGGATTAGAATAGGTAAGAAGAATTTGAAAGTTCGGGTTTGGAGTCCGAATAGGTATGGATGAAGGAATTGGTTCAATTAGGTAAGGGGGAATTGAAGAAATGGAATAGTCGGTATAGGTACAATTGGTAAATGGAGAAATGGGGTTGAACAAAAAGTGCAAACAAGAACCAATACCGATTTGGTATCGACCCGTTGTTTATAAGCTCTTTTAGTTCGGTTTGGAATTGGTAAATAAAACCTCGACCCACTATCTAACAAGATAGGAACCTCGGTATGTTTGAACGCCACACTATGAGTAGTGATAAGTTTGGTTTCGACAAAGAACAACGGTTTACACACTAGACGCTAGGAAGCCAATCGAATCTTTGAACGAAATTTGAGAAAAAGTTTTGCCTAAGAAATTCGGCAGCATAACATTAACAAAAGTCTCAAAAGTTCTTTGCATGAAAAAAAATAACAAGTATTTGTAGGCCTAAAGTCTAGGTAGCTGAATGGCTTTTCATGCTTACAAATTAAGTAAAAGAAAATTCTAGAAAATTAATCCTTAATGTGCATGACTAGATTCTTCTATGGAACATGAATTTTGAATGCTTCATGTTTAAGAAATGACAAGTGAATGAATGAAGCTCCAAGGGACACTTGCTAGGTTCGGCCTCCCTTGTTTAATAAGCAATTAAGTGGCATCCTTTAGCCAAAAATCATGAATTAAATGGTGTAACTCCAAGGGCCAAAATAGGTGTGAATGTCGTAACCTGAAGAGTCCATAGGTGTGAACATGGTGAACCAAAAGGACTTGTTGTGTGAACACAATGTGAACGGAATGTAGAGGTTCATGGAGGAAGTCATTCGGCCAACCATCTCATGCATGTATTATGTCCCTTTGATCGAATAGTCACTTGTGTAGATGAAGAGGTAGCACAACATTCATGGCTCTTGGTCATTCATGAACCTTTGGAATTAATGTACCTTGCCATTCATGCATTCCACCGATTCATGCATCTTGAGTGTCCATGCACCTTAGCCATCCATGCACCCTCCAAAAGACATGTTGCTTCAAGCTCCATACATCCATTGAGTTTCTACAAGAAAATTTGAATGTAATTAATTCAAGCTAATGTGAACACAAATGTAAACATTAAATTCGGTTATGACAATTTAATTAATATCAATAAACACTTTTAAGACATATTTAATAAAACTAATGTGAACTAAATTTAATATGTGGTTTATTAATTAACTAATTAATGAACTTATTAAATAAAAATTTAATAGCAGTCAAATGAAGTCAAAGTAGTCTTCATGAGCTAGAATTCAACTCATGAGCTAAAACCGAGTTGGACTTGGACCCATGAACTGGTAGTGAGCTGGACCCGAGCTGGGGAACTGGAAGTGAGCTGGTGGCGAGCTCGATGAGTTGAGCTGGACTTGCAGGTAGTTGCATGGTGAGTTCAAGGAACTGGAATCAGCTTTCTCGGAGCGTCCTAATGGCGTTTCAATCCAAAGTTGAGCTACAAAAGCTGTGATGGACTCCTTAAACTTCTTGGCTCGAGCTCGAGTAATAGGACCTTGTGGTAGCACCATAGAATCCTCGCTCGAACTAGCTGAACCATGGGGCGCGATCACATCATTCCCCCACTCTTCAAAATGACTTGTCCTCAAGTCGAAATCTGCATTAAAAGGGGTTAAATCTGACACATTAAAAGTATCGCTGACATTATAATCTCCTGGCAAGTCAATTTTATAAGAATTTTCATTTATTCGCTCTAAAACTTGAAAAGGACCGTCTTCGCGAGGCAGTAGCTTAGATTTCCGTTGAGTCGAAAAACTCTCCTTGCGCATATGAATCCAAACCCATTCTCCGGGTTCAAAAACTACTCGTTTTCGGCCTTTGTTTGCTTTACGCACATAGGACTCAGTCCTAGTCTCGATATTGGCCCGCACCTTGCTATTTAAATCCTTGACAAAATCTGCCTTTTTCTTCGCATCTACATGGACAAACTGATCAGTAGGTAAAGGCAATAGATCTAAAGGAGTCAAGGGATTAAAACCGTAAACAATTTCAAATGGGGAGAATTTAGTCGCAGAATGGATAGAACGATTATACGCAAACTCAATATGGAGTAGACAATCCTCCCACGTCTTCAAATTCTTTCGAACGATGGCCCGAAGCAAAGTAGATAGAACTCTATTGACAACTTCCGTTTGGCCATCGGTTTGGGGGTGGTAGGTGGTCGAAAACAGAAGTTTGGTCTCTAATTTACCCCACAAAGACCTCGAAAAGTGACTTAAAAATTTTGCATCTCTGTCTGACACGATCGTACGAGGAATGCCATGTAGTCTAACGATATCCCTGAAAAATAAGTTTGCAACATGAACGGCATCGTCAGTCTTAGTACAGGCAATAAAATGAGACATTTTTGAAAATCTATCAACAACAACAAAAATAGAATCCTTCCCCGTTTTTGTGCACGGAAGTCCGAGAACAAAATCCATGGAGATGTCAATCCACGGTGCTTCAGGAATGGGCAATGGTGTGTACAAGCCATGGGGTTGAACCTTTGATTTAGCCTTTTTGCAGGCTATACACCTTTCGCAAACTCGCTCTACATCTTTTCGCATCTGCGGCCAATAAAAATGTTCATGGAGAGTGGCTAGTGTCTTATTGACTCCGAAGTGTCCCATAAGCCCGCCACTATGCGCCTCATGCACTAATAGGTCTCGAACAGATCCACAAGGAATGCATAGCCCTCGTACCTATAAAAATTTTTAAAAGGACCTTTCTCACAAGAAACAAATACCTCTCCAAAATCGGAATCGTTTACATAGGAATCTTTTAATAATGCAAAACCAAGAATCTTAGAATCCAAATATGATAACAGAGTATACCTTCTTGAAAGCGCATCAGCCACAATATTATCTTTACCTTTCTTATATTTGATGACATACGGAAACGATTCAAGGTATTCAACCCACTTTGCGTGGCGTCGGTTCAACTTATGTTAGCCTTTGATGTGCTTCAAGGCTTCGTGATCGGAGTGAATAACGAATTCCTTGGGCCACAAGTAATGTTGCCATGTCTCAAGAGCTCGTATGAGTGCGTACATCTCTTTATCATACACCGGATAGTTGAGTATGACTCCATTGAGTTTTTCACTAAAGTAAGCCACAGGACGTCCGTCTTGTGTCAACACGGCCCCGATTCCAAGGCCCGAAGCATCGCACTCGATCTCAAAAGTCTTCGAGAAATCTGGAAGGGCAAGCAAAGGAGCGTTAGTGAGACAATCTTTGATTTTTATAAATGATTTCTCTTGTTCATCGTTCCAAATAAAAGAAGAATTTTTCTTAATAACACTAGTAAGTGGAGCAGCAATAGTGCTAAAATTCGAAACGAATCATCGGTAAAAACTTGCTAGGCCATGGAAACTTCGAACTTGCATAACGCTCGTAGGCCTTGGCCAATCTCGTATGGCCTTAATCTTCTCTTGGTCTACCTCGAGACCATCCGCACTAACCAAAAATCCTTGAAAAATAGTTTTGTTAGAACAAAAAGAGCATTTCTTTAAATTAGCATATAAGGTCTCTTTTCACAAAACTTCTAAAACAGATTTGAGATGACTTACATGTTCTTCCATAAATTTGCTGTAAATCAATATATCGTCGAAATATACCACACAAAACTTATCGATGAAAGGCCTTAAGACATGGTTCATTAGTCTCATGAACGTACTTGGAGCGTTGGTAAGGCCAAAAGGCATAACCAACCATTCATATAGTCCGTGCTTGGTCTTGAATGCTGTTTTCCATTCGTCTCCTTCTCGCATCCGAATTTGGTGGTAGCCACTCTTCAAATCGATTTTTGAGAACACTTTGGCCCCACTAAGCTCATCTAACATGTTATCTAAGCGAGGAATGGGATGACGGTATTTGATTGTTATCTTGTTAACGGCTCGACAATCCACACACATGCGCCATGTTTCGTCCTTTTTCGGTACCAATAATACGGGAACAGCACAGGGACTTAGGTTCTCGTGAATGTAGCCTTTTTCCATCAGTTCATTGACTTGTCTTTGCAACTCCTTGGTCTCCTCCGAATTGGCTCGGTAAGTAGGTCGATTTGGAATAACTGCTCCCGGCACGAAATCAATTTGATGCTCGATTCCACGAAGTGGTGGAAGACCACTCGGGGTTTCTTCCGGAAAAACGTCTTGGAAATCCTGCAACAAAGACAAAATAGGAGAGGGCAGGGTATCGGGTAAATCGTTAGTAGAATTTAATGCTTCATTGTACAAAAGTACAAGAACAGTTCGATTCATCACCAAAGCCTTCCTCACATCACTAACTCTTGCAAAAAAACTCATTTTCTCGATTTTCTTTTTTTTTTCTTCTTTTTCTTGGATATTTTTCTTGTCACTCTCTTTTGTTTTTTTTTTCTTATTTTTCTCTTCCTTTATTTTTTTACAACTTTCTTTTTCTTTTTCTCTCATTTGCTCAATAGAAGCTTTTAGCTTAATTTGGTCTTCATACACTTGTTTGGGAGTCAACGGTGCCAACGTCACATTCTTTCCCATGAATTTGAATGTATACCGGTTGGTATACCCGTCGTGTTGAACTCGTCTATCAAATTGCCACGGTCGGCCAAGTAACAAATGCCCCGCATGCATCAGTACAACGTCACAAAGAACTTCATCCGAATACTTGCCGATGTTAAAAGAGACAAGTACTTGTTTCGTTACCTTAAGCTCTCCTGCGTCATTGAGCCATTGAAGTTTGTAGGGGCTCGGATGCTTGGTAGTAGGCAAACCAAGTCTTTCAACCATCATGGTACTTGCTACATTGGTACAGCTGCCTCCGTCGATAATGATGCTACAGACTTTGCCTACGACTTGGCACCGAGTGTGGAAGATATTCTCTCGTTGGAGATTATTCTCCTTGCATTGGAGACTTAGACTTCGTTTTAAAACAAGTAGTTCTCCTTCCATGGGTTGTTCCACGTCCTCCTCAACTTCGGAAGCTGATTCAGATTCTTTCTCCTCCTCATCCTCCGTTTCGATCTCGCCATTGGCTCGCAATACCATGGTCCTTCAATTTGGACATTGGCTTGCTATGTGGCCTCTTCCGAGACACTTAAAACACTTAATATCCCGATTTCGATTGTATGACGATTCGGGTGCCTTGCCTTTGTTTACTTCGACGATGGGCTTGTTGGTTTTTGGAGGTACCGTGGTCTCCTTCCCTCGAGGATTGGCAGGTCTTTTACTTGATCCTTGGCTCCAATTTGAAGGGTTGGAAGTGGGAAACCCTCGACTTGGGCCTTTCCTCTTGAGTTGTCTTTCCACCTTGATGGCCATATGGACCATATCAGCCACTTCAATGTAGTGTTGTAATTCCACTACGTTTGCTATATCTCGATTTAGACCAGCCAGGAATCGCGCCATCGTTGCTTCGGGATCTTCTTGGACATCCGCTCGAATCATCGCGATTTCCATCTCTTTGTAGTAATCCTCGACACTTTTGGACCCTTGCGTGAGATTTTGGAGTTTTTGGTGCAACTCCCGGTGGTAGTACGCAGGGATAAATCATCGCCTCATCACCGCCTTCATTTCAATCCATGTAGAGATAGGACGTTCACCGTTACGCCTCTGACTAGTGGTTAGTTGTTCCCACCAAATCATGGCGTAGTCCGAAAACTCTATTGCTGCTAGTTTCACCTTTTTATTCTCGGAGTAATTGTGACAATCGAACACCAACTCTATCTTTTTTTCCCACTCAAGATAGGCCTCCGGATCCGATCTACCTTGAAACGGTGGAATAGACAGTTTAATGTTCTTGAGATCATCATCTTCGCATCTTCGATCTCGTTGTCGGTGTTGCCTACGTCGATCACTAGCATTAGACTCTTGTTCACTTTCAAGATCACTAAGGTCATTTGCTTCATCATCTTGGACCCTTTGTCTTCCCCGATTCTGATTTGGCCTCTCCCGTCTTGGTCTAACCCCCTCGGGTGCTCTTTCACGTTGCCCATTCGTTTCAACTTGGAACAAACGGTCTTCGATGGGATTGAGCCTTCGATCTAGGAGTCGCTCCATTTCTCGTAATAAGGCTTGCATGTTTAAGTCAGGGACGTTGCGAATGGGTTGTCTTGCCGGACGATCTTCCACGTTGTGATCTGACTCTTGTGACATTAAAACGTTGTTAAAGTAAACCTCACCACAAAACCTCACAATCTCTCGAAAAGGAAAAGAAGATGTTTCTCTCACACTCATGTTTACACTCGAAATTAGGCTTTTACCTCCACTCTATTGCACTCACAACTCTCGTGCCTTTTACCTCTCTAAACCTTTTCTCGTGATTTCGTAAGCAGATTCGTTAAGGCTTAGTCCTTGGTCTAGGTGGTCGGTTCAAAAGGGGTAACAAGTGATTGATGTATTCGGTTTCGGGTAGGCTGAAAGAATTGGGTTAAAAGTGTGGCGTATTAGGACGAGTAGGATAGAGGATGGATCGGAAACTATATCAAATCAAAGCTTGACGATCAACTAACAATTGAATTGCATAAATCAGTTTTTTTTTATTTTTTATTTAAACTCGTATAACTTTTTTTTTGTACTATATCAGCAAACTAAATACAATAGAAGCACTTTTGTACTCGATTTTTTTTCTCGGCTGCGTAGATTTTTGCTTTTATAATAACAGCAACAAACCCATCAAAATGAGAAAACTTCGGTATAGGATTTTTTTTTCTAAACCTACCTCGGGAATGCTCCGCTTCCACTTCAAACGTCTAAGCTTCTCGTTTTAGGTAGCTTTGATACCAGATGATACAATTCACCTCGGAAGAGTCGAGTCGTATTAGTGTGCCCGATCATCAACAAGAAGTTACGTTGGGTTTAATTGAAAAGGTCAGATGAAGGAAGGAAGGATATTGGTTTTGGGTTCGGATTAGAATAGGTAAGAAGAATTTGAAAGTTCGGGTTTGGAGTCCGA
The DNA here is from genome assembly GCF_025698485.1 of Gossypium arboreum. Classification (NCBI taxonomy): domain Eukaryota; kingdom Viridiplantae; phylum Streptophyta; class Magnoliopsida; order Malvales; family Malvaceae; genus Gossypium; species Gossypium arboreum. The sequence goes on from NC_069082.1 coordinate 58,051,772, forward strand.
ATAGGTATGGATGAAGGAATTGGTTCAATTAGGTAAGGGGGAATTGAAGAAATGGAATAGTCGGTTTAGGTACAATTGGTAAATGGAGAAATGGGGTTGAACAAAAAGTGCAAACAAGAACCAATACCGATTTGGTATCGACCCATTGTTTATAAAATCTTTTAGTTCGGTTTGGAATTGGTAAATAAAAACCTCGACCCACTATCTAACAAGATAGGAACCTCGGTATGTTTGAACGCCACACTACGAGTAGTGATAAGTTCGGTTTTGACAAAGAACAACGGTTGACACACTAGACGCTAGGAAGCCAATCGAATCTTTGAACGAAATTTGAGAAAAAGTTTTGCCTAACAAATTCGGCAGCATAACATTAACAAAAGTCTCAAAAGTTCTTTACATGAAAAAAAATAACAAGTATTTATAGGCCTAAAGTCTAGGTAGCCGAATGGCTTTTCATGCTTACAAATTAAGTAAAAGAAAATTCTAGAAAATTAATCCTTAATGTGCATGACTAGATTCTTCTATGGAACATGAATTTTGAATGCTTCATGTTTAAGAAATGACAAGTGAATGAATGAAGCTCCAAGGGACACTTGCTAGGTTCGGCCTCCCTTGTTTAATAAGCAATTAAGTGGCATCCTTTAGCCAAAAATCATGAATTAAATGGTGTAACTCCAAGGGCCAAAATAGGTGTGAATGCCGTAACCTGAAGAGTCCATAGGTGTGAACATGGTGAACCAAAAGGACTTGTTGTGTGAACACAATGTGAACGGAATGTAGAGGTTCATGGAGGAAGTCATTCGGCCAACCATCTCATGCATGTATTATGTCCCTTTGACCGAATAGTCACTTGTGTAGATGAAGAGGTAGCACAACATTCATGGCTCTTGGTCATTCATGAACCTTTGGAATTAATGTACCTTGCCATTCATGCATTCCACTGATTCATGCATCTTGAGTGTCCATGCACCTTAGCCATCCATGCACCCTCCAAAAGACATGTTGCTTCAAGCTCCATACATCCATTGAGTTTCTACAAGAAAATGTGAACAGAATTAATTCAAGCTAATGTGAACACAAATGTAAACATTAAATTCGGTTATGACAATTTAATTAATATCAATAAACACTTTTAAGACATATTTAATAAAACTAATGTGAACTAAATTTAATATGTGGTTTATTAATTAACTAATTAATGAACTTATTAAATAAAAATTTAATAGCAGTCAAATGAAGTCAAAGTAGTCTTCATGAGCTAGAATTCAACTCATGAGCTAAAACCGAGCTGGACTTGGACCCATGAGCTGGTAGTGAGCTGGACCCAAGCTGGGGAACTAGAAGTGAGCTGGTGGCGAGCTCGATGAGTTGAGCTGGACTTGCAGGTAGTTGCATGGTGAGTTCAAGGAACTGGAATCAGCTTTCTCGGAGCGTCCTAATGGCGTTTCAATCCAAAGTTGAGCTACAAAAGCTGTGATGGACTCCTTAAACTTCTTGGCTCGAGATCGAGTAACAGGACCTTGTGGTAGCACCATAGAATCCTCGCTCGAACTAGCTGAACCATGGGGCACGATCACATCAGGTTGCCACTTAATTTCTTCATTATAAACAAGGGAGGCCGAACCTAGCAATTGTCCCTTGGAGCTTCAATCATTCACTTGTCATTTCTTAAACATGAAGCATTCACAATTCATGTTCCATAATAGAATCTAGTCATGCACATTAAGGATTAATTTTCTAGAATTTTCTTTTACTTAATTTGTAAGCATGAAAAGCCATTCAGCTACCTAGACTTTAGGCCTATAAATACTTGTTATTTTTTTTTCATGAAAAAAAACTTTTGAGACTTTTGTTAATGTTATGCTGCCGAATTTGTTAGGCAAAACTTTTTCTCAAATTTCGTTCAAAGATTCGATTGGCTTCCTAGCGTCTAGTGTGTCAACTGTTGTTCTTTGTCGAAACCGAACTTATCACTACTCGTAGTGTGGCGTTCAAACATACCGAGGTTCCTATCTTGTTAGATAGTGGTCGAGGTTTTTATTTACCAATTCCAAACCGAACTAAAAGAGCTTATAAACAACGGGTCGATACCAAATCGGTATTGGTTCTTGTTTGCACTTTTTGTTCAACCCCATTTCTCCATTTACCAATTGTACCTAAACCGACTATTCCATTTCTTCAATTCCCCCTTACCTAATTGAACCAATTCCTTCATCCATACCTATTCGGACTCCAAACCCGAACTTTCAAACACTTCTTACCTATTCTAATCCGAACCCAAAACCAATATCCTTCCTTCCTTCATCCGACCTTTTCAATTAAACCCAACGTAACTTCTTGTTAACGATCGGGCACACTAATACGACTCGACTCTTCTGAGGCAGATCGTATCATTTGGTATAAGAGTTACCTAAAAAGAGAAGCTTAGACGTTCGAAGCGAAAGCGGAGCATTCCCGAGATAGGTTCAGAAAAAATAAAAAAATAAATAAACACTTCTTACCTATTCTAATCCGAACCCAAAACCAATATCCTTCCTTCCTTCATCCGACCTTTTCAATTAAACCCAACGTAACTTCTTGTTGTCAATCGGGCACACTAATACGACTCGACTCTTCCGCGGGGGATCGTATCAGAGGTATACCTTATTGACTACTCTTGATTCTAAGTTACTTGGTTTTTACCATATGAAAGAGTTGTATGTTAATGATGAAGATTTGGAACTATATATGCTACTTGTGAAAATGGATCTTTTGGGAAATTTTTTAGGCATGAAGGGTTTGTTTTTAAAGAAAATAGGTTGTTGATACCGCAAGGCTCCATTCGAGAGTTACTTGTGTTGGAGGCGCATAGTGGTGGCCGGATGGGACACATTGGAATAAGCAAGACATTGTCGACCCTCCATGAACATTTTTATTGACCGCAAATGCAGAGAGACGTGGACCGGATCTGTGAACACTGCCTAATTTGTAAACAGGCTACGTCGAAGGTCCAACCTCATGGACTTTACACACCACTTTCCATTCCTGAGACCCCGTGGATTGATGTTTCTATGGATTTTATTCTTGGATTGTCGAAAACTAAGACAGGGAATGATACGAACCGCCTCGGGGAGAGTCAAGTCGTATGCGAGTTTGCCCGATCGTCTACGAGAAAGTATCGTTCAGTTTGTTCAAAAAGGATGTTTCTAAATAAATTATGCGGAAGCTATTCAAGGGGTTCAAAGAAAGGGTTTAAAATATGAATATTAAGGTTCAGTTTTAAAGTAAATGAAAGAATGGAAAGAAGGAACTCAAAAGCAAGCACGAACCAATACTAGAGAGTATTGACCCAATTGCTTATAGGCTTTCAAGGTGGAGAATGAAAGTGATAAAACCTCGACCAGCTACTTAGAAAAGTAGGAACCTCGGTATAAGGGTGAAAGAAACAGGGTTGACGCCACTACTAGGTAGATAAGTCAACAAAGTCTCAAACAAAGTTTAGAGAAGAAAATTCTCACAAGATTAAATTCAAAAAAAAATTTGGCAAAAAGTTTCTTACAATTGAAAGAAAACAAATACTTATAGGCACATAGATATCCATTCAAATTTGGCATCTAGGTGTTCACACAATAATAAAAACATTCACACTAATGTATTAAAATAGTTCATAAATTCGGCAGATTCATAAACTAGTTGAATGGACACTTTCTTCCCCCTAAGTGTGTGCATGAATGCTTAATCATAAAGAAAGGCGTCAAGTGACTTGTATGTGCACCAAAGGTTGCATTCATCTCCTTGGGACGTTCATGCACTTGTATGGAACATGTATCCTCATAATTAAACTCTTTAATAGCATGTAGGTTCATAAATGGCCGCATGAACCTAGTAAATTCGTTCTCCCCTTTGTGCATACACTTAATTCAATCAATGTGTTGAATTATTGAGTTAATTCCTTCCTTTGGACGTTCTTGAACCCATCCATGCATGTGTACTGCTTATAGGTCAATTCAAAGTGTGAACAGCTACTTCTTGGCCGAATAAGTGCCTTGGAAAGTTAGGAGACAGCCACCATACATGCACTTAAGCCATTCATGCATTCTATTATCCCATGCAGTTGATCCATTCATGGACTAGCCTTTAATGTCCATGCATGAATTTGTAGAAACCTTGCATCTAGCCGTACATGCACCAGCATTTAATTTCTTAATTCATGAGTGTGGAATGCCCAAAAGAGATGTTTCTTCATCCATACATTGTACCGTCCAAAGGGATGTACCTACATGAAATAAACAAGTCATTAAGATATCTCATGGACATTCATAAATTCGGCATGATGTGAACACATTAATGTCATGCATTAACTCAGCTATGTGAACATAATTAATTTATGTAATGACTATGGCATATTAATAACAAATATTAATATAAGACAAGTTTAATGCTTAAATAAATATGTGCAAATTTTTATTTAATGCATTAAAGACAAAACCGAGTTTAAACTAAAATGAGCTAAGCTTTAGCTCGTGAGCTAAAGTTGAGCTGAGGCTAAACTCCTAAGCTGAAGTTGAGCTAAGGTTTAGCTCGTGAGTTGAAAGTGAGCTAGGAGTGAGCTCGGTTTAGCTCAGGCAAGATGGATTAAGCTCGAATAAGCTGGATTTGAGCTGGACAGAGCTCGTGGAGCTGGAAACGAGCTTGGATCAGCTTGCCAACATGTCATTGCTCGGCTTGATAGACTTGCTCGATAAAGTTCGCGGGGCGTGCTCGTATCAGGGAAGGACTCAATCTTTGTTGTAGTCGATAGGTTCTCTAAAATGTCACATTTTATTTCTTGTGCTAAAACTGATGACGCTGTGCATATTGCTAACTTGTTTTTTAGGGAAATTGTACGACTGCATGGATTACCAAGAACGATCGCTTCCGATCGAGATACAAAGTTCTTAAGTCACTTTTGGCAGACATTATAGGGAAAACTTGGGACAAAGTTATTATTTTCAACCACTTGTCATCCCCAAACGGATGGCCAAACTGAGGTGGTAAATCGAGTTTTGTCAACTTTGTTGTGAGCGTTGGTACGAAAGAACCTCAAGACGTGGGAAGAATGTTTACCCCACATCGAGTTCGCTTATAATCGCTCTGTTCACTCGGCAACCAAATTTTCTCCTTTCGAGACTGTCTATGGATTTAATCCTCTTACTCCTCTTGATTTATTACCTTTTCCTATTGATCAATTTGTCCATACAGATGCAAGGCAAAAGGCTGAATTTGTCAAGGAACTACATAGGAAAGTTCGAGAGAATATTGAATCTCGAACCGAGCAATACGTCCAACGAGCCAACAAAGGATGAAAACGAGTTGTATTTGAACCCGGAGACTGGGTCTGGGTGCACATGAGAAAAGAAAGGTTTCCGGCTCAACGAAGATATAAGTTGTTGCCATGAGGAGACGGCCCCTTTCAAGTCATCGAGCGAATCAATGAAAATTTGTATAAGCTTGACTTACCGGGTGAGTACAATGTTAGTGCTAGTTTTAATGTCTCTGACTTGACTCCTTTCGATGTAGATACTGACTTGAGGACAAGTTAATTTCAAGAGGGGGAGGATGGTACAATCACGCTTGCCCATAAGTCAAGTCTGAGCCGAGATCCGATGGTGCTACCTCAAGGGCCGATCACAAGGGCTCGTGCAAAATAATTTAAAGAAGCTGTTATAGCTTTAGTTCAGCAAATGTGGGATGATGTCAATGCTAGACCTACCGAACTAGCTGGTGGCAATTTTGGGAATCCATGCCGAACTCTTCTACAAGTTTAGTTCAGCTCACCCAGCTCACCTTCAGCTCAAGTTAGCTCCCATGTAGCTCCACAGCAGTTCATTAGCTCAGATTCAGCTTATTCCCAGTTCCACAACTCGGGACCAGCTCATTATCAGCTCACGAGTTTAAGCCTAGCTCGGGTTTAGCTCATGAATTAAACATCAGCTCATGGAGTTCACTTTGAATTCATTTGACTACTATTGACTTTTTATTTAATAAGTTCAATAATTAGTTTACTAATATCCTACATATTAAATTTAGTTCACATTAGTTATATTAAGTATGTCTTAAAAGTGTTTATTGATGATAAATAAATTTGTCATAACCGAATTTAATGTTGATATTTGTGTTCACATTAGCTTGAATTAATTCTATTCACATTTGTTGTAGGAACGCAATGGACATATGGAGATTAAAAGCAAGCATGAATTTTGAAAGGTGCATGGACGGTTGGGGGACTTGAATCTCTTAGGTGCATGTTCGGCTAAGTACATGCATGACCATATTCAATGTCTTCAAGGTTCATGAATGTTTCCATACATGTATGGTGTGCTATCTCTTCATTCTTCAAGATGACCATTCGGCCAAAGGACATTCACACATGCATGAAGATAGCTTGGCCGATTAGCTTCCCTATGACTCTCCTTAATTCGTTTCACACCTATGTTCACATGGCAAGACTATTCGGTTCACCTTGTTCACATTGGAAGACTCTTCAACATTCGGTTTTCACACATATGTTGGCCCTTGGAGTATCCTAATTAATTCATAATTTTTGGCCAAACATTGCTTCATTTAATAAGGTTGGCCGAACCTTACAAGTGACCATTGGACATCATGCATTCAATTTGTGTTTTCTTAAGCATGAAGATGCATTCCCATAGCCGAATCTAGTCATGCACATTAAGAGTTATTTTTCTAGAATTTTCTTTTAATTAAATTGTAAGTATGAAAGGCCATTCGGCTACCTAGACTTTAGGCCTGTAAATACTTGTTCAATTTCCATGTAAAAGGACTTTTGAAACTTTTGTTAATGTTATGCTGCCGAAATTGTGAGGCAAACTTTTCTTATATTTTGTTCAAAGATTCGTTTGGCATTCCTAGCGTTCTAGTTGTGTCAACCGTGTTCTTTGTCGATTCCGAACTTATCACTACTTGTAGTGTGGCGTTCCAAACTTGATACAACCACACCTCCCGAGTTGTCGGCTGCCAATGAAGATCCTCTCGAATTGCCCGTAGGACCGATCACCCGAGCTCGAGCAAAGAGATTCAAAGACGCAACAACAGCCTTAGTTGATAGAGTTTGGGGTGAAACCATTGCTGGACTTCTTGAAAGCTCTTGGACCAGCAAGCCAAGCAAACCATGCATACTCCTTCAAGCTCAAATCAGCTCAAATCAGCTCAACTTCAACTTAACCTAGCTCAACGAGCTCGTTTCAGCTCATTTCATTATTGCGTTTATTATGCTAGAATAAATCATTTAAGTTGCTGTTAGTTTTATTAGTTATTTGCTTTAATAATTAATCTGGACATGTTTTAATTATGTTCTAAATTAAGTACTTAATTAATTAGGACCAATTAAATATGTCTTAACTATTACAAAGATTAATTATGTCTAGCCTAATTTATGGTGCAAGATTTATTTGTCTATGTTGCCAAATTTAATGTGTCTAAAAGGGATTTAATTTGCTGAATTAAATGTTGTAGGTACATTATCCCTTGGACGGCATAGGTGCATGGATGATTTAAAATTGGTGTGCTGATCTTTGGTGTCCCCTAAGTGACCATTCAGCCAAACCTCACAACTCTTCAAGAAGATCGATTGGCTGCCCAAGACAAAATTAAGGCTGTTCACACCCACCCGATTATTCCTTTCACACCAAGGGCTATTCGGTTTTGTTTGTTCACACATGTGTGGCTGTTCAAATCGGTTTGTTCACATTCTAAGACTATTGAAGTGCTCTAGAAAGCTCCTTAATCACATGAACATTCGGCTGAATCAAGCAGCAGCATTAATTCCAAATTCAAGCATTTGGCCGAACCTATTGATGGCATTTCAGCTCCCAAACAATTCATTCAATTTTTCTATTGAATCAAGGCATCTAGAAGCTGCCCCTTACCGTTCTCCATGCACAAGAAACTTCAAGGAAGCTTCATCAAAAATTCTAGAATTTTCAGCAACCATTTAGCTACCTCAAGAGCCTATTCGGCTATCCCTTGCATTCACTATAAATTGTGGCTTGTGTTACTTTGAAAAGGACTTTTTTGGACTTTTGTTAATGTTATGCTGCCGAAATTGTTAGGCAAAACTTTTCTCAAATTTCGTTCAAAGATTCGATTGGCTTCCTAGCGTTCTAGTGTGTCAACCGTTGTTCTTTGTCGAAACCGAACTTATCACTACTCGTAGTGTGGTGTTCAAACATACCGAGGTTCCTATCATGTTAGATAGTGGGTCGAGGTTTTCCTTTACCAATTCCAAACCAAACTAAAAGAGCTTATAAACAACGGGTCGATACCAAATCGTATTGGTTCTTGTTTGCACTTTTTGTTCAACCCCATTTCTCCATTTACCAATTGTACCTAAACCGACCATTCCATTCGTACCATTTCATAATATCATTTCGTTCTTACCCTTCATACCATTACGTCCATTTCTTCAATTCCCCCTTACCTAATTGAACCAATTCATTCATCCACACCTATTATGACTTTAAACCCGAACTTTCAAATTCTTCTTACCTATTCTAATTCGAACCTAGAACCAATATCCTTCTTTCCTTCATCCGACCTTTTTTTTAATTAAACCTAACGTAACTTCTTGTTAACGATCGGGCACACTAATACGACTCAACTCTTCCGAGGCGGATCGTATCAAAACTAAACTGAGGTTCCTATCTTGTTAGATAGTGGGTCGATGATACGAACCGTCTTGGGAAGAGTCGAGTCGTATGTAGATTGCCCGATCGTCTACGAGAAGTTACATTAGGAGTAGTTGAGTTGTAAGTATAGTCAGAGTAGAAAGAGGGGTACGAATGGAATGGTAGGAACGAAAGGGTAGGAACAAAATGGTATGAACAAATTGGTCGTTTTAGGTTCGATTAGGTAAAGAAGAAAGAACGGGTTTGAACTACTAAAGGTACTTTCAAGAACCAAATACCGAAATGGTATCAACCCGTTGATTTAGCCTTTTGAGTTCGGTTATAGGTTTGGTAAAGGAAACCTTGACCCACTATCTAACAAGATAGGAATCTCGGTATGTTGAACGCCACACTACGAATAGTGATAAGTTCGGGTAGTGAAGAACAGGGTTGACGCCACTAGGCTTCCTAGATAAGCCAACGAAGTCCTCAATGAAATATGAGAGAAAGAAATCTCACAAATTCCATGAAAGTTTAACAAAGTTTCATTAAGTGAAAAGTTTTCTTCTTACAAATGAAATAACATATATTTATAGCCTAAATAAAAGTAGCTGAGGACAAGCTTAGAAGCTAAGAAATTCGGCCATAAACACCTAGATAATTCTAGAAGAAAAATCATGAATATCCATGAATGTGCAGCCCTTTAATGTTCCATCATCCCCCTTGGCTGAATGAAGCTTTAATGCACCTTGAATACTTGAATGGTTAGCTTGAAAATGCATGGATCATGCATGAAACGTCCCAATGTATGTTCCTCCATAAATTTGGTCCATGAACCTTCAAAAACATGAACATTAAATAGCTCCTACTTGCATGAACGTCTCCAATACATGTACTCCCTTAAATGCCGTCCATTGAACCTCAATTCTACATGCACCTCTTCATACATTTCACCAAGCCCTACATGAACTTGCATTAATGTCCTTCCATGCATGCATGTGTGCCGTCCAAAGGGATTGGATCTTCTAGATACATTCATGCATGAATCTTCATCATTCATGTAACCGAATGTGCATTTGAGCCCAACATTCATGTATTTTGTGCATTCATGTATTTGACAAATACATGAACTTGTAAACACCTTGAATCTGGTCATACATGCACCTAATTAAATGTGGTTCATTCATGCATGTGGGATGTCCAAAAGAGATGTTTCTTCAAGCATTCATTGCACCGTCCATGAGCATTGTACCTACAAGAAATAAAACAATTCATAAGACATCATGTGAACATATATAAATTCAGCACATTGTGAACACATTTAAGTTATGTGATATCTATGACATATTAATAACAAATATTAATATAAGACAAGTTTAATGCTTAAATAAATATGTGCAAATTTTATTTAATGCATTAAAGACAAAACCGAGTTAAACTAAAATGAGCTAAGCTTTAGCTCGTGAGCTAAAGTTGAGCTGAGATTAAACTCCTAAGCTGAAGTTGAGCTAAAGTTTACCTCGTGAGCTGAATATGAGCTAAGAGTGAGCTCGATTTAGCTCAGGCAAGTTGGATTGAGCTCGAATAAGCTGGATTTGAGCTGGACGGAGCTCGTGGAGCTGGAAACGAGCTAGGATCATCTTGCCAACATGTCAATGCTCGGCTTGACAGACTTGTTCGATGAAGTTTGCAAGGCGTGCTCGTATCAGTTGAGGTTCCCTCTACCAAACCTAAACTGAACCAAAAAGCGCATATAAATAACGGGTCAATACCAAATTGGTATTGGTTCTTGTTTGCATTCTTTGTTCGATCCCATTTCTTTCTTACCCAAAACATACCAAAACCGACCATTTTCGTGCCATTCCATTTATACCATTTCCTCCAAACACATTTCTTCTCAAATCTGACTTCTGTCTAAATTACTAAACTAAGTTAACGATACTTCTTCATAGACGATCAGGCATTTCATATACGACTCGACTCTTCTCGAGGCTGTTCATATCATCTGGTATTAGAGCTACTAAAATGAGAAGTTCATGCGATGCAATCATTCCCGGGTTAGTCCAAGTGTACGCAAGTAGGATCCAAAAAAAAAGTATAGAAAAAAAATTCGTATACCGAGGTTTTCTCATTTTGATTAGTTTGTTGCTGTTACTATAAAACAAAAAAATCTACGCAACCGAAGAAAAACAATCGTGTACAAAAGTGTTTTTATTGTATTTAGTTTGCTGATATAGTACAAAAAAAGTTATACAAGTTAAAAAAAATCCAAAAAAAAAATATTCGTAAAAAAATGATTTATGCAATTCAATTGTTATTTGATCGTCAAGCTTTGATCTGATATAGTTCCTGATCCATCTTCTATTCTATTCTCCCTAAAACACCACACTTTTAACCTAATTCCCTACTCTTTCAGCCTACCCTAAACCGAATACATCAATCTCTTGTAACCCTTTTCGTACCGACCACCAAGACCAAGGACTAAGCCTTAACGAATCTGCGTACGAAATTATGAGAAAAGTTAAGAGAGGTAAAAGGCAAGAGAGCGTGAGCACATTTGAGGGGAGGTAAAAGCCGAATTAAGAGTATAAACACGAGTGTGAGTGTCATCAACTTCTTTCTTTTTGAGCGAATCGAGAGGATTTGTTTGTAAGGATATTTTAAATGAATAGATGTCCCAAAATAGTGGACAAAACATGGAAGAACAAGAAGGGTGACAACCAATCAGAAACGTTCTGGATTTGCAAATGCAGGCCCTGTTGCACGAGATGGAACGATTACTTGACCGAAGGCTTAATCCTCTTGAAGATTGACTCTACCAAGTCGAGGCCCAAAGACAACGCGATGAATATCCTGAAGTTGCTAGGCAAAGACGTGAAGGGCCCAATCAATGACGAAGACAACCAAGGGCTCAAGATGAAGATGTTAACGAACATAGTGAAGATGAAAGCGATCACGGGTCTAACATAAGCCTAGAAAGGAGAGGTCCCCGAAATCGTGGACGAGTAGATCGAAGGCGGGAAGATGATGACTTGAAGAATATCAAACTCTCCATACCTCCTTACCAACGCTCCAAGTACGTTCATGAGACTAATGAACCATGTCTTCAGGCCTTTCATCGGTAAGTTTTGTGTGGTATATTTCAACGATATATTGATTTACAGCAAATCTATGGAAGAACATGTAAGTCATCTCAAATCTGTTTTAGAAGTTTTGCGAAAAGAGACCTTATATGCTAATTTAAAGAAATGTTCTTTTTGTTCTAACAAAACTGTTTTTCTAGGATTTGTAGTTAGTGCGGATGGTCTCGAGGTGGACCAAGAGAAGATTAAGGACATACGAGATTGGCCAAGGCCTACGAGTGTTACGCAAGTTCGAAGTTTCCATGGCCTAGCAAGTTTTTACCGACGATTCGTTTCGAATTTTAGCACTATTGTTGCTCCACTTACGAGTGTTATTAAGTAAAATTCTTCTTTTATTTGGAACGATGAACAAGAGAAATCATTTATAAAAATCAAAGATTGTCTCACTAACGCTCCTTTGCTTGCCCTTCCAGATTTCTCGAAGACTTTTGAGATCGAGTGCGATGCTTCGGGCCTTAGAATCGGGGCCGTGTTGACACAAGACGGACTTCCTATGGCTTACTTTAGTGAAAAACTCAATGGAGCTATACTCAACTATCCGGTGTATGATAAAGAGATGTACGTGCTCATACGAGCTCTTGAGACATGGCAACATTACTTGTGGCCTAAGGAATTCGTTATTCACTCCGATCACGAAGCCTTGAAGCACATCAAAGGCCAACATAAGTTGAACCGACGCCACGCGAAGTGGGTTGAATACCTTGAGTCGTTTCCGTATGTCATCAAATATAAGAAAGGTAAAGATAATATTGTGGCTGATGCGCTTTCAAGAAGGTATACTCTGTTATCATATTTGGATTCTAAGATTCTTGGTTTTGCATTATTAAAAGATTCCTATGTAAACGATTCCGATTTTGGAGAGATATTTGTTTCTTGTGAGAAAGGTCCTTTTGAAAATTTTTATAGGTACGAGGGCTATCTTTTCCGAGAAGGTAAACTATGCATTCCTTGTGGATCTGTTCGAGACCTATTAGTGCATGAGGCGCATAGTGGCGGGCTTATGGGACACTTCGGAGTCAATAAGACACTAGCCACTCTCCATGAACATTTTTATTGGCCACGGATGCAAAAAGATGTGGAGCGAGTTTGCGAAAGGTGTATAGCCTGCAAAAAGGCTAAATCAAAGGTTCAACCCCATGGCTTGTACACACCATTGCCCATTCCTGAAGCACCGTGGATTGACATCTCCATGGATTTTGTTCTCGGACTTCCGCGCACAAAAACGGGGAAGGATTCTATTTTTGTTGTTGTTGATAGATTTTCAAAAATGTCTCATTTTATTGCCTGTACTAAGACTGACGATGCCGTTCATGTTGCAAACTTATTTTTCAGGGATATCGTTAGACTACATGGCATTCCTCGTACGATCGTGTCGGACCGAGATGCAAAATTTTTAAGTCACTTTTGGAGGTCTTTGTGGGGTAAATTAGGGACCAAACTTCTGTTTTCGACCACCTGCCACCCCCAAACCGATGGCCAAACGGAAGTTGTCAATAGAGTTCTATCTACTTTGCTTCGGGCCATCGTTCGGAAGAATTTGAAGACGTGGGAGGATTGTCTACCCCATATTGAGTTTGCGTATAATCATTCTGTCCATTCTGCGAGTAAATTCTCCCCATTTAAAATTGTTTACAATTTTAATCCCTTGACTCCTTTAGATCTATTGCCTTTACCTACTGATCAGTTTGTCCATGTAGATGCGAAGAAAAAGGCAGATTTTGTCAAGGATTTACATAGCAAGGTGTGGGCCAATATCGAGGCTAGGACTGAGTCCTATGTGCGTAATGCGAACAAAGGCCGAAAATGAGTAGTTTTTGAACCCGGAGATTGGGCGTGGGTTCATATGCGAAAAGAAAGGTTTCCGGCTCAGCGAAAGTCGAAGTTATTGCCGAGAGGAGATGGGTCGTTTCAAGTTTTGGAACGAATAAACGATAATTCTTATAAACTTGATCTCCCAGGTGAGTACAATGTAAGTGCTACCTTTAATGTAGCTGATCTCTCTTTTTATGATATAGGTGACGATTTGGGGGCAAATCGCTTCGAAGAGAGGGGGAATGATACAACCACACCTCCCGATTTGTCAGCTACCAATGAAGATCCTCTCGAATTGGCCGTAGGACTGATCACCAGAGCTCGAGCAAAGAGATTCAAAGACGCAACAACAGCCTTAGTTGATAGAGTTTGGGGTGAAACCGTTGCTGGACTTCTTGAAAGCTCTTGGACCAGCAAGCCAAGCAAACCATGAATACTCCTTCAAGCTCAAATCAGCTCAACTTCAACTTAACTTAGCTCAACGAGCTCGTTTCAGCTCATTTCATTATTGCGTTTATTATGCTAGAATAAATCATTTAAGTTGCTGTTAGTTTTATTAGTTATTTGTTTTAATAATTAATTTGTCATAATCTGGACATATTTTAATTATGTTCTAAATTACGTACTTAATTAATTAGGACTAATTAAATATGTCTTAACTATTACAAAGATTAATTATGTCCAGCCTAATTTATGGTGCAAGATTTATTTGTCTGTGTTACCGAATTTAATGTGTCTAAAAGGGATTTAATTTGCTAAATTAAATGTTGTAGGTACATTACCCCTTAGACGGCATAGGTGCATGGATGATTTAAAATTGGTGTGCTGATCTTTGGTGTCCCCTAAGTGACCATTCAGCCAAACCTCACAACTCTTCAAGAAGACCGATTGGCTGCCCAAGACAAAATTAAGGCTGTTCACACCCACCCGATTATTCCTTTCACACCAAGGGCTGTTCGGTTTTGTTTGTTCACACATGTGTGGCTGTTCAAATCAGTTTGTTCACATTCTAAGACTATTGAAGTGCTCTAGATAGCTCCTTAATCACATGAACATTCGGTTGAATCAAGCAGCAGCATTAATTCCAAATTCAAGCATTTGGCCGAACCTATTGATGGCATTTCAGCACCCAAACAATTCATTCAATTTTTCTATTGAATCAAGGCATCTAGAAGCTGCCCCTTACCATTCTCCATGCACAAGAAGCTTCAAGTAAGCTTCATCAAAAATTCTGGAATTTTCTGCAACCATTTAGCTACCTCAAGAGCCTATTCGGCTATCCCTGGCATTCACTATAAATTGTGGCTTGTGTTACTTTGAAAAGAACTTTTGAGACTTTTGTTAATGTTATGCTGTCGAATTTGTTAGGCAAAACTTTTTCTCAAATTTCGTTCAAAAATTCAATTGGCTTCCTAGCATCTAGTGTGTCAACCGTTGTTCTTTGTCGAAACTGAACTTATCACTACTCGTAGTGTGGCATTCAAACATACCGAGGTTCCTATCTTGTTAGATAGTGGGTCGAGGTTTTCATTTACCAATTCCAAACCGAACTAAAAGAGCTTATAAACAACGAGTCAATACCAAATCGGTATTGGTTCTTGTTTGCACTTTTTGTTCAACCCCATTTCTCCATTTACCAATTGTACCTAAATTGACTATTCCATTCGAACCATTTCATAATACCATTTCGTTCTTACCCTTCATACCATTACGTCCATTTCTTCAATTCCCTCTTACCTAATTGAACCAATTCCTTCATCCATACATATTCGGACTCCAAACCTGAACTTTCAAATTCTTCTTACCTATTCTAATGCGAACCCAAAACCAATACCCGTCTTTCTTTCATCCGACCTTTTCAATTAAACCTAACGTAACTTCTTGTTGACGATCGGGCACACTAATACGACTCGACTCTTCCAAGGCGGATCGTATCACCTAGCCCATGTGGGATCCTAAAATTTATTTAATTCAGTTCAAGGTAAAGTGGTTTTCACAAGGCCTAGACACGCCCGTGTTCAAAAACCTGGACATTCTGTTTATGACGTCATCATTCATTTAGGGGTACATGGCTAAAGCATACACTCATGTGGTCTGCCCGTGTGTCACACACGGATGAGACACATGGCCGTGTCTCCAACCCGTGTAGTTACTACAAAGCATGCAACATGGAAATTTTGGGGTGCAGGGGACACACGACTGAACGACACGCCCGTGTGGCCTGTCCGTGTATCACACACGGTTTAGACTCCTATCCATGTGTCTATTCATGTGGACCATTTGAAGGCTATCTTCCAAGCCATTGATCACCCAAGAAGCCTCATGTACTCCAACATGCTTAACATCCTACTATCTAGCATAGACCATAATCGCATACATATTTGGCATGCAATCAAGAGATAATTATAAGAAAACACTTCAGTTAACTATATGGACCAATTCACTTGGCTATATACAAAATAATCATATCAATTAGGGAACCATTACTTTGGTGATACGATCATGCTTGCCCATAAGTCAAGTCCGAGCCGAGATTCGATGGTGCTACCTCAAGGGCCAATCACAAGGGCTCGTGCAAAACAATTTAAAGAAGTTGTTATAGCTTTAGTTCAGCAAATGTGGGATGATGTCAATGCTAGACCTACCGAACTAGCTGGTGGCAATTTTGGGAATCCATGCCGAACAATTCTACAAGTTCAGTTCAGCTCACCGAGCTCACCTTCAGCTCAAGTTAGCTCCCATGTAGCTCCGCACCAGCTCATTAGCTCGGATTCAGCTCATTCCCAGTTCTACAGCTCGGGACCAGCTCATTATCAGCTCACGAGTTTAAGCCCAGCTTGGGTTTAACTCATGAATTAAACATCAGCTCGTGGAGTTCACTTTGAATTCATTTGACTACTATTGACTTTTTATTTAATTAGTTCAATAATTAGTTAACTAAATATCCTACATATTAAATTTAGTTCACATTAGTTATATTAAGTATGTCTTAAAAGTGTTTATTGATGATAAATAAATTTGTCATAACAGAATTTAATGTTGATACTTGTGTTCACAATTAGCTTGAATTAATTCTATTCACATTTCTTGTAGGAACGCAATGGACATATGGAGATTAAAAGCAAGCATGAATTTTGAAAGGTGCATTGATACGAACCGTCTCGGGAAGAGTCGAGTCGTATGTAAATTGCCCGATCGTCTACGAGAAGTTACATTAGGTTTAGTTGAGTTGAAGGTATGGTCAAAGTAGAAAGAGGGGTACGAATGGAATGGTAGGAATGAAAGGGTAGGAATAAAAGGATATGAACAAATTGGTCGATTTAGGTTCGATTAGATAAAGAAGAGAACGGGTTTGAACTACTAAAGGTACTTTCAAGAACCAATACCGAAATGGTATCGACCCGTTGATTAGGCCTTTTGAGTTTGGTTATAGGTTTGGTAAGGGAAAACCTCGACCCACTATCTAACAAGATAGGAACCTCGGTATGTTGAACGCCACACTATGAATAGTGATAAGTTTGGGTAGGACAAAGAACACGGTTGACACAACTAGAACGCTAGGAACGCCAAACGAATCTTTGAACGAAATATAAGAAAAGTTTGCCTCACAATTTCGGCAGCATAACATTAACATCAGTTTCAAAAGTCCTTTACATGGAAATTGAACAAGTATTTATAAGCCTAAGTCTAGGTAGCCGAATGGCCTTTCATACTTACACATTAATTAAAAGAAAATTCTAGAAAAATAACTCTTAGTATGCATGACCAGATTCGGTTTTGGGAATGGTGGATGAATGCATCTTCATGCTTAAGAAAACTCAAAGTGAATGCATGATATCCAATGGTCACTTGTAGATTCGGCCAACCTTGTTAAATGAAGCAATGTTTGGCCAAAAAGTATGAATTAATTGTGGACACTCCAAGGGCCATCATGTGTGTGAAACCGAATGTTGAAGAGTCTTCTAGTGTGAACAAGGTGAACCGAATGGTCGTGACATGTGAACATAGGTGTGAACGAATTAAGGAGAGTCATGGGGAAGCTAATTGACCAAGCTATCTTCATGCATGTGTGAGTGCCCTTTGGCCAAATGGTCACCTTGGAGAATGAAGAGATAGCACACCATACATGAATGGAAACATTCATGAACCTTAAAGACATTGAATATGGTCATACATGCACTTGGCCGAACATGCACCTAAGAGATTCAAGCCCCCCAACCGTCCATGCACCTTCAAAATTCATGCTTGCTTTTAATCTCCATATGTCCATTGCGTTCCTACAAGAAATGTGAACATAATTAATTCAAACTAATGTGAACACAAATATCAACATTAAATTCGGTTATGACAAATTTAATTATCATCAATAAACACTTTTAAGACATACTTAATATAACTAATGTGAACTAAATTTAATATGTAGGATATTAATTAACTAATTATTGAACTTATTAATTAAAAAGTCAATAGTAGTCAAATGAATTCAAAGTGAACTCAACGAGCTGATGGTTAATTCATGAGCGAAACTCAAGCTGGGCTTAAACTCGTGAGCTGATAATGAGCTGGTCCCGAGCTAATGAGCTGGTGTGGAGCTACATGGGAGCTAACTTGAATCAAGGTGAGCTCGGTGAGCTGAATCGAACTTGTAGAAAAGTTCGGCATGGATTTCCAAAATGGCCACTAACTGGTTCGATAGGTCTAGCATTGACATCATCCCACACATGCTGAACTAAAGCTATAACGGCTTCTTTAAATTGTTTTGCACGAGCCCTTGTGATCGGCCCTTGAGGTAGCACCATCGGATCTCGGCTTGGACTTGACTTATAGGAAGCTGTGGTCGTATCATCCTCCCCCTCTTGAAAAATGACTTGTCCTCAAGTCAGTATCTACATCGAAAGGAGTCAAGTTAGAGACATTAAAACTAGCACTAACATTGTACTCACCTGGTAAGTCAAGCTTATACGAATTTTCATTGATTCGCTCGATGACTTGGAAGGGGCCGTCTCCTCGCGGCAACAACTTAGATCTTCGTTGAGCTGGAAACCTTTCTTTTCTCATGTGCACCCAGACCCAGTCTCCGGGTTCAAATACAATTCGTTTTCGTCCTTTGTTGGCTCGTTGGACGTATTACTCGGTTCGAGATTCAATATTCTCTCAAACTTTCCTATGTAATTCCTTGACAAATTCAGCCTTTTTCCTTGCATCTGTATGGACAAATTGATCAACAGGAAAAGGTAATAAATCAAGAGGAGTAAGAGGATTAAATCCATAGACAGTCTCAAAAGGAGAGAATTTGGTTGCCGAGTGAACAGAGCGATTATAAGCGAACTCGATGTGGGGTAAGCATTCTTCCCACATTTTGAGGTTCTTTCGTACCAACGCTCGCAACAAAGTTGACAAAACTCGGTTTACCACCTCAGTTTGGCCATCCGTTTGGGGATGACAAGTGGTTGAAAACAATAACTTCGCCAAAAGTGACTCAAGAACTTTGTATCTCAATCGGAAACAATCGTTCTTGGTAATCCATGCAGTCGTACAATTTCCCTAAAAAACAAATTAGCAATATGCACAGCGTCATCAGTTTTAGCACAAGAAATAAAATGTGACATTTTAGAGAATCTATCAACTACAACAAAGATTGAGTCCTTCCCTGTCTTAGTTTTTGGTAATCCAAGAATAAAATCCATAGAGACATCGGTCCACGGGGTGTCGGGAATGGGAAGTGGTGTGTAAAGTCCATGAGGTTGGACCTTCGACTTAGCCCGTTTACAAATTAGGCAGCATTCACAGATCCGCTCCACGTCTCTCCGCATTCACGGCCAATAAAAATGTTCATGGAGGATCGACAATGTCTTGCTTATTCCAAAGTGTCCCATTAGGCCACCACTATGCGCCTCTAACACAAGTAACTCTCGAATGGAGCCTTGTGGTATACACAACCTATTTTCTTTAAAAAGAAACCCTTCGTACCTGAAAAATTTCTCAAAAGACCCATTTTCACAAGCAGCATATATATTTCCAAAATCCTCATCATTAGCATACAACTCTTTCATATGATAAAACCAAGTAACTTAGAATCAAGAGTGGTCAATAAGGTATATCTCCATGACAAGGCATCAGCCACTACATTTTCTTTACCTTTCTTGTACTTGATGACGTAGGGAAATGATTCTAAATACTCGACCCATTTTGCATGTTGTTTGTTGAGTTTATACTGACCTTTAATAAACTTAAGTGCTTCGTGATCGGAATGAATCACGAACTCCTTCGGTCTTAGATAGTGCTGCCAGGTTTCAAGTGATCGAATCAAGGCATACATCTCTTTGTCGTACACCGGATAATTGAGGGAAGCGCCACTTAATTTCTCACTGAAGTACGCCACCGGTCTTCCGTCTTGGGTCAACACAGCTCCGATCCCTACACCTGAAGCGTCACACTCAATTTCAAATGTTTTAGTAAAATCTGGAAGGGACAATAGAGGAGCTTTCACAAGACATTCTTTAATCAAATTAAATGAACGTTCTTGATCTTCAGACCAGTGAAATGCGGAGTTTTTCTTAATCACGCTTGTTAAGGGTGCTGCAATGGTACTAAAGTTGGGCACAAATCGACGGTAGAAGCTAGCCAATCCATGGAAGCTTCGAACTTGGCTAATGTTCGTTGGACGCGGCCATTCTTGAATCGCTTGAACTTTTTCTTGATCCACCTCCAAATCGTTGGCACTCATGACATAACCTAAAAACACGACTTTATCAGTGCAAAATGAACACTTTTTGAGATTAGCATACAATACCTCTTTTCGTAAAGTTTCCAACACCGCTCGTAAATGTGGTACGTGCTCCTCTAAAGTTTTGCTGTAGACCAAGATATCGTCAAAGTATACAACACAAAATTTACCAATAAACACACGTAATACATGGTTTATCAATCTCATAAAAGTGCTGGGAGCATTTGTAAGGCCGAATGGCATTACCAACCATTCGTACAACCCCAATTTCGTTTTGAAGGCCGTCTTCCATTCATCGCCTTCTCGCATTCGTATTTGATGATAGCCACTTTTAAGATCGATTTTCGTGAAAATCTGGGCTCCACTTAATTCGTCAAGCATGTCGTAAGATGGGGTATCGGGTGTCGATACTTGATAGTGATTTTGTTGATGGCGCGACAATCCACGCACATCTGCCACGACCTATCTTTCTTGGGTACAAGCAGCACCGGCACCACACAGGGACTTAAGCTCTCTCGGATGTATCCTTTGTCTAGGAGTTCAGTAATTTGCTTTTGCAATTCCTTCATTTCTTCGGGGTTACTCCAATAAGCAGGACGGTTGGGTAGTGCAGCTCCGGGTACTAAGTCTATTTGATGTTCGATGCCTCAGATAGGGGGCAGCCCACTTGGTATTTCGTCCGGAAATATGTCTTCAAATTCCTGAATCAAAGACAATACAGAAGCAGGCAAGTTTTCAGGTAACTCGTTAGTATTCAACAATGCCTCCTTGTACACAAATACTTACATAGTCTGTTTCAAAACATCGTCATGGATATCACTAACCCTCGCAAACACACTCATTTTTCCACTTTCTTTTCCTCTCCACTTTTTACTTGTTTTTGTTTCTTTTCATTTTCTCTCGCATTTTAGTCTTTTCTCTCTCTTTTCCTTAATTTTCTCTTTTGCACTCTTTTCTTTTCTCTTGCTTGTTCCAATTGAAAGTTTAAATTTTTGTTGATCCTCGTACACTTGCTTCGGAGTGAGGGGTGCAAGTGTCACGTTCTTGCCAAGATGTTTGAAGGAGTATCTATTAGTGTAACCATCATGCATCACCCGTCGGTCGAACTGCCATGGTCGTCTTAGAAGTAAATGGCCCACGTGCATCGGCACTACATCACATAATACTTCATCAGAATACTTCCCGATGCTAAAGGACACTAGGACTTGTTTTGTCACTTTGAGTTCACCGCCATCGTTAAGCCACTGAAGCTTGTATGGATTCGGGTGCTTGGTGGTTGACAGCCCCAACTTTTCTACCATGAGGGTGCTTGCCATGTTTGTGCAACTCCCTCCATCGATTATGATGCTACACACTTTCCCTTGCACTTGACATCTCGAATGAAAAATGTTCTCACGTTGTTGTTCGTCTTCCACACTTTGAAGACTTAGGCTTCGCTTGACGACGAGTAACTCACCTTCAACGGGTTGTTCTAATCCTCCTCAACTTCGGAATTCGATTCAGGATCGTTCTCTTCCTCGTCCTCCGTTTCAATCTCACCGTCGGCCCTAATCACCATGGTACGTCTATTCGGGCACCGACTCGCTATATGTCCACGACCAAGACACTTGAAGCACTTTATGTCCCTTGAACGGGCGGTGGAACTTTCAGGAGCCTTACCTTTACTTGACTCGGCAATAGGCTTATTCGCCTTAGATATTGTTGAAAAATCCTTCGTTCGATTTGTTGGAAAACCCTTGCTTGTGCTTTGGCCCCATTTAGAAGGACTGATGTTAGGATAGGCTCGGGTGGTACCTTTTCGCTTCAACTGCTTCTCCACTTTGATAGCCATGTGGACCATGTCCACAACCTCAATGTAATGTTGCGCTTCTCGACATTTGCAATCTCGATTAAGTCCCGCTAGAAAGCGAGCCATTGTGGCTTCTCGATCTTCTTGTATATCGGCACGGATCATAGCCACTTCCATTTCTTTATAATAATCTTCCACACTCTTCGTCCCTTGGATGAGATTTTGGAGTTTTTGATGCAACTCCGATGATAGTAGGATGGAATGAATCGTCAAATCGCATAACCGCCTTCATTTTGGTCCACGTGGAAATGGGATGCTCCCCGTTACGCCTCCGACTAGTGGTCAACTGATCCCACCATATCATTGCGTAATCTGAAAACTCAATTGCGGCGAGTTTGACTTTCTTATTTTCAGAGTAGTTATGACATTCGAACACTAGTTCGATTTTCTTCTCCCACTCAAGGTACGCCTCGGGATCAGATTTACCTTGGAAAGGAGGGATGGAGAGTTTGATATTCTTCAAGTCATCATCTTCCCGCCTTCGATCTACTTGTCCACGATTTCGAGGACGTCTCCTTTCTAGGCTTATGTTAGACCCGTGATCGCTTTCATCTTCACTATTTTCATTAACAACATCATCTTGAACCCTTGGTTGTCTTCGTCGTTGATCGGGCCCTTCACGTCTTTGCCTAGCAACTTTAGGATATTCATCGCGTTGTCTTTGGACCTCAACTTGGTAGAGTCGATCTTCAAGAGGATTAAGCCTTCTATCAAGTAATCGTTCCATCTCACGCAAAAGGGCTTGCATTTGCAAATCTGGAACGTTTCTGACGGGTTGTCGCCCTTGTTGTTCTTCCATGTTTTGTCCACTATTTTGGGACATCTATTCGTTTAAGATAGCCTCACAAACAAATCCTCTCAATCTGCTCAGAAAGAAAGAAGCTTGATGACACTCACACTCGTGTTTACACTCTTAGTTCGGCTTTTACCTCCCCTCGAATGCGCTCACGCTCTCTTGCCTTTTACCTCTCTTGACTTTTCTCGTAATTTCATAAGTAGATTCGTTAAGGCTCGGTCCTTGGTCTAGGTGGTCGGTTCAAAAGGGATAGCAAGTGATTGATGTATTCGATATAGGGTAGGCTGAAAGAATAGGGAATTGGGTAAAAAATGTGGCGAATTAGGGAGAGTAGAATAGAAGAAGGGTCGGGAACTATATCAGATCAAAGCTTGACGATCAAATAACAATTGATTTGCATAAATCACTTTTTTTTCAATTTTTTTATTTTTTTTAACTTGTATAACTTTTTTTTGTTGTACTATATCGACAAGCTAAATACAATAAAAACACTTTTGTACACGATTTTTTTTCGGCTGCGTAGATTTTTGTTTTTATAGAAACAATAACAAACTAATCGAAATGAGAAAACTTTGGTATACAATTTTTTTTCTGAACCTACCTCGGGAATGCTCCACTTCGAACGTCTAAGCTTCTCATTTTAGGTAGCTCTGATACCAGATGATACGAACCGTCTCGGGAAGAGTTGAGTCATATGTAAATTGCCCGATCGTCTACGAGAAGTTACGTTAGGTTTAGTTGAGTTGAAGCTATGGTCAAAGTAGAAAGAGGGGTACGAATGGAATGGTAGGAATGAAAAGGTAGGAATAAAAGGATATGAACAAATTGGTCGGTTTAGGTTCGATTAGATAAAGAAGAGAACGGGTTTGAACTACTAAAGGTACTTTCAAGAACCAATACCGAAATGGTATCGACCCGTTGATTAGGCCTTTTGAGTTCGGTTATAGGTTTGGTAAGGGAAAACCTCGACCCACTATCTAACAAGATAGGAACCTCGGTATGTTGAACGCCACACTATGAATAGTGATAAGTTCGGGTACGACAAAGAACACGGTTGACACAACTAGAATGCTAGGAACGTCAAACGAATCTTTGAACGAAATATAAGAAAAGTTTGCCTCACAATTTCGGCAGCATAACATTAACATCAGTTTCAAAAGTCCTTTACATGGAAATTGAACAAGTATTTATAAGCCTAAGTCTAGGTAGCCGAATGGCCTTTCATACTTACACATTAATTAAAAGAAAATTCTAGAAAAATAACTCTTAATATGCATGACCAGATTCGGTTTTGGGAATGGTGGATGAATGCATCTTCATGCTTAAGAAAACTCAAAGTGAATGCATGATATCCAATGGTCACTTGTAGATTCGGCCAACCTTGTTAAATGAAGCAATGTTTGGCCAAAAAGTATGAATTAATTGTGGACACTCCAAGGGCCATCATGTGTGTGAAACCGAATGTTGAAGAGTCTTCTAGTGTGAACAAGGTGAACCGAATGGTCTAGCCATGTGAACATAGGTGTGAACAAATTAAGGAGAGTCATGGGGAAGCTAATTGGCCAAGTTATCTTCATGCATGTGTGAGTGCCCTTTGGCCGAATGGTCACCTTGGAGAATGAAGAGATAGCACACCATACATGAATGGAAACATTCATGAACCTTAAAGACATTGAATATGGTCATACATGCACTTGGCGAACATGCACCTAAGAGATTCAAGCCCCCAACCGTCCATGCACCTTCAAAATTCATGCTTGCTTTTAATCTCCATATGTCTATTATGCTCCTACAAGAAATGTGAACATAATTAATTCAAACTAATGTGAACACATATATCAACATTAAATTCGGTTATGACAAATTTAATTATCATCAATAAACACTTTTAAGACACACTTAATATAACTAATGTGAACTAAATTTAATATGTAGGATATTAATTAACTAATTATTGAACTTATTAATTAAAAAGTCAATAGTAGTCAAATGAATTCAAAGTGAACTCCACGAGCTGATGGTTAATTCACGAACTAAACTCGAGCTAGGCTTAAACTCGTGAGCTGATAATGAGCTGGTCCCGAGCTAATGAGCTGGTGTGGAGCTACATGGGAGCTAACTTGAACTGAAGGTGAGCTCGGTGAGCTGAACTGGACTTGTAGAAAAGTTCGGCATGGATTTCCAAAATGGCCACTAACTGGTTCGATAGGTCTAGCATTGACATCATCCCACACATGCTGAACTAAAGCTATAACGGCTTCTTTAAATTGTTTTGCACGAGCCCTTGTGATCGGCCCTTGAGGTAGCACCATCGGATCTCGGCTTGGACTTGACTTATGGGAAGCTGTGATCGTATCATGCATGGACGGTTGGGGGACTTGAATCTCTTAGGTGCATGTTCGGCTAAGTGCATGTATGACCATATTCAATGTCTTCAAGGTTCATGAATGTTTCCATACATGTATGGTGTGCTATCTCTTCATTCTTCAAGGTGACCATTCGGCCAAAGGACATTCACACATGCATGAAGATAGCTTGGCCGATTAGCTTCCCTATGACTCTCCTTAATTTGTTTCACACCTATGTTCACATGGCAAGACTATTCGGTTCACCTTGTTCACATTGGAAGACTCTTCAACATTCAGTTTTCACACATATGTTGGCCCTTGGAGTATCCTAATTAATTCATAATTTTTGGCCAAACATTGCTTCATTTAACAAGGTTGGCCGAACCTTACAAGTGACCATTGGACATCATGCATTCAATTTGTGTTTTCTTAAGCATGAAGATGCATTCATCCATCATTCCCATAGTCGAATCTAGTCATGCATGTTAAGAGTTATTTTTCTAGAATTTTCTTTTAATTAAATTGTAAGTATGAAAGGCCATTCGGCTACCTAGACTTTGGCCTGTAAATACTTGTTCAATTTCCATGTAAAAGGACTTTTGAAACTTTTGTTAATGTCATGCTGCAGAAATTGTGAGGCAAACTTTTCTTATATTTCGTTCAAAGATTCGTTTGGCGTTCCTAGCGTTCTAGTTGTGTCAACCGTGTTCTTTATTGATTCTGAACTTATCACTACTTGTAGTGTGGCATTCCAAACTAAACTAAGGTTCCTATCTTGTTAGATAGTGGGTCGAGGTTCCCTCTACCAAACCTAAACCAAACCGAAAAGCGCATATAAATAACGGGTCGATACCAAATCGGTATTGGTTCTTGTTTGCATTTTTTGTTCGATCCCATTTCTTTCTTACCCAAAACATACCAAAACCGACCATTTTCGTGCCATTCCATTTATACCTTTTCCTCCAAACACACTTCTTCTCAAATCCGACTTCTGTCTAAATTACTAAACTAAGTTAACGATACTTCTTTGTAGACGATCGGGCATTTCATATACGACTCGACTCTTCCCGAGGCAGTTCATATCATTTGGTATCAGAGCTACTAAAACAAGAAGTTCGTGCGATGAAATCATTCTCGAGTTAGTTCAAGTGTACGCAAGTAAGTAGGATTGAAAAAAAAGTATAGAAATTTTTTTTCGTATACCAACGTTTTCTCATTTTGATTAGTTTGTTGCTGTTACTATAAAAACAAAAAAATCTACACAGCCGAAGAAAAAAAATCGTGTACAAAAGTGTTTTTATTGTATTTAGTTTGCTGATATAGAACAAAAAAAAGTTATACAAGTTAAAAAAAATCTGAAAAAAATTGTAAAAAAAAATGATTTATGTAATTCAATTGCTATTTGATCGTCAAGCTTTGATCTGATATAGTTCTCGATCCATCTTCTATTCTATTCTCCCTAATACGCCACACTTTTAACCCAATTCCCTACTCTTTCAGCCTACCCTAAACCGAATACATCAATCTCTTGTAACCCCTTTTGAACCGACCACCTAGACCAAGGACTAAGCCTTAACAAATCTGCGTACGAAATTATGAGAAAAGTTAAGAGAGGTAAAAGGCAAGAGAGCGTGAGCACATTTGAGGGGAGGTAAAAGCCGAATTAAGAGTATAAACACGAGTGTGAGTGTCATCAACTTCTTTCTTTTTGAGCGAGAGGATTTGTTTGTGAGGATATTTAAAGGAATAGATGTCCCAAAATAGTGGACAAAACATGGAAGAACAACAAGGGTGACAACCAATCAGAAACGTTCCGGATTTGCAAATGCAAGCCCTGTTGCGCGAGATCCTGAAGTTGCTAGGCAAAGACGTGAAGGGCCCAATCAATGACGAAGACAACCAAGGGCTCAAGATGAAGATGTTAACGAACATAGTGAAGATGAAAGCGATCACGGGTCTAACATAAGCCTAGAAATGAGAGGTCCCCGAAATCGTGGAAGAGTAGATCGAAGGCGGGAAGATGATGACTTGAAGAATATCAAACTCTCCATACCTCCTTTCTAAGGAAAATCTGATCCCGAGGCGTACCTTGAGTGGGAGAAGAAAATCAAACTAGTGTTCGATTGTCATAACTACTCTGAAAATAAGAAAGTCAAACTCGTCGCAATAAAGTTTTTAAATTACACAATGATATGGTGGGATCAATTGACCACTAGTCGAAGGCATAACAGAGAGCACCCCATTTCCACTTGGACCAAAATGAAGTCGGTTATGCGGTGATGATTCATTCCATCCTATTATCATTGGGAGTTGCATCAAAAGCTCCAAAATCTCATCCAAGGGACGAAGAGTGTGGAAGATTATTATAAAGAAATGGAAGTGGCTATGATCCGTGCCGATGTACAAGAAGATCGAGAAGCCACAATGGCTCGCTTTCTAGTAGGACTTAATTGAGAGATTGCAAATGTCGTAGAACTACAACATTACATTGAGGTTGTGGACATGGTCCACATGGCCATCAAGGTGGAGAAGCAGTTGAAGCGAAAAGGTACCACCCGAGCCTATCCTAATACCAATCCTTCTAAGTGGGGCCAAAGCACAAGCAAGGGTTTTCCAACAAATCGAACGAAGGATTCTTCAACAATATCTAAGGCGAATAAGCCTATTGCTGAGTTAAGTAAAAGGTAAGGCTCCTGAAAGTTCCACCGCCCATTCAAGGGACATAAAGTGCTTCAAGTGTCTTGGTCGTGGACATATAGCGAGTCAGTGCCCGAATAGACGTACCATGGTGATAAGGGCTGACGGCGATATTGAAACAGAGGACGAGGAAGAGAATGAGCCTGAATCGACTTTTGAAGTCGAGGAGGACTTAGAACAACCCATTGAAGGTGAGTTACTCGTCGTCAAGCGAAGCCTAAGTCTCCAAAGTGTGGAAGACGAACAACAACGCGAGAACATTTTTCATTCGAGATGTCAAGTGCAAGGGAAAGTGTGTAGCATCATAATCTGATACGAACCGCCTTGAGGAGAGTCGAGTCGTATGCGAGTTTGCCCGATCGTCTACGAGAAAGTATCGTTCAGTTTGTTCAAAAAGGATGTTTCTAAATAAATTATGCGGAAGCTATTCAAGGGGTTCAAATGAAGGGTTTAAAAAATATGAATATTATTAAGGTTCGGTTTAAAGTAAATGAAAGAATGGAAAGAAGGAACTCAAAAGCAAGCACGAACCAATATTAGAAAATATCGACCCAAATGCTTATAGGCTTTCAAGGCGAAAATGAAAATAATAGAACCTCGACCCACTACTTAACAAAGTAGGAACCTCGGTATATGGGTGAACGAAACAAGGTTGATGCCACTACTAGGTAGATAAGTCAACAAAGTCTCAAACAAAGTTTAGAGAAGAAAATTCTCACAAGATTAAATTCAATAAAAATTTTGGCAAAAAGTCCCTTACAATTGAAAGAAAACAAATACTTATAGGCACATATATGACCATTCAAATTCGGCATCTAGTTGTTCACACAATAATAAAAACGTTCACACTAATGTATTAAAATAGTTTATTTTAATTTAAGCATTTTATTAGTTGCTGGAATAAATTAATTGAGTCTAGTTAAACTTAATTAAATCAGCTCAATAATTTGGTTGTGTTATTTTAATAAATTAAAATCTGGACATTTTAATTATGTTTAAATGTGTTAGTTAAATTAGTTAATTTGCTTAGCTCATAATTATGTTTAGCTTAATAATTGGGTTTTAATATGTTCCAGCCGAAATTAATATGTTTGAATTGGAACATGTTTTAATTTGTTCTAGTACAGCCATCTAACTTGTCTTAGTTTAGGACACATTTATTTCTTGTCCAGCCGAATGTGGTATAAATTTGCTGTCAATTTAATATGTTCAAAGCTGATTAATTTTGGTTTAAATGTGCAGCTATTTTCAACATTAAAGGAGCAAGCATGCCGAATTCAATGTGCTTATTGTTACAGCCAAATTAATTAGTGAACAAGGCATGGACGGCACATTAAAGAGCTGCTGGTGCATAGGGGCATGAAACGTGATTAATGCATTAAAAAGCTGCTGGTGCATGAATAGCCTAGGAGCATGAAACGTGATTAATGCTTGAAGGCTGCTGGTTGGTGTTCCCAAATGGCCATTCAGTCAAAAGATGGCTGAATATTCAATGTTCCAAGCTGAATTAAAAGGCCAGCTGCTGTTTAAGTTTCTCTAGGTGCTTTTTCAGGAATAACAAGGGCCATGGCTAATTATAATTAATCCCATTCAGCTGCTCACATTCAGCTTCTATATCTATTGTCCATTGGCGTCCTCAAGGAGTATTTAAGCTACCCAAGCCTATCCAGCTGGTCAAAGCAATATATTTAATATCATGCACTCTCTTTGGCCGAATATTACAAGATTTTTCAGCTCATTTAATTCTCCAGCTGATGAGGAAACTTCTAAGAAAATTCTCAACTCTTCTAGTTGAATTACAAAGTGACCATTCGACTTTCTAGGTGGCTGATTAGCTCACCTTTATTTTAAATGAAACCAGCTGCATGAAGACACCTTGGAAGCTGTCCAAATACGTTCTTAAGGCTGGAGGAAGCATCCTAGAATTTCCTAAATATTTTTGGAAATTTCAGCTCATTTAAAGGTTTAATTAAGTGACCATTTAGCTACTTTTTGAGGCCATTCGGTTGACCATGTTTTAGGCTATAAATAAGTGTTAAATTTCATTTGTAAAAGGTTAGACATTTTTTTAGACTTTTCACTTAATGAACATTTGTTCTTTTGAGGTTGCTTCCTCTCATATCTCGTACAAGTTTCGAAAGACTTATCTGGTTGTGCTAGTGGCGTCAATTGTCTTGTTTGAACTTATCACCAATCTTGGTGTGGCGTTCACCTCTCCATCTATCCATACTTTCACCTTAACAATATAGGAACCGGGGTGACACTTCTTAGTGTTGAATCATTCCTGACGTTGAGTTCGTTTTCCATTCCCATCCTTCGAATTATTTTCTTGTTATACCAAACTGACCCATTTATCCATCACCCATCTTTGCTACACATAACCGAACCTATTACTAAACTTACCCTTCTTGAAACCTTTCGCTTATTCTAAATCCATTATTTTACTTTTATTACTAAAATCCGAGACACGAACGACTCTCTCGAACTACGATCGGGCAACTACGTGAATTCGACTCATCTACCCGGGCCGGATCACATCACATTGACATCATCCCACAATGCTGAACTAAAGCTATAACGGCTTCTTTAAATTGTTTTGCACGAGCCCTTGTGATTAGCCCTTGAGGTAGCACCATCGGATCTCGGCTTGGACTTGACTTATGGGAAGCCATGATCGTATCACCAAGATTGGTGATAAGTTCAAACAAGACGATTGACGCCACTAGCACAAGCCAGATAAGTCTTTCGAAACTTGCACGAGATATGAGAGGAAGCAACCTCACAAGAACAAATGTTCATTAACAAATTTGGCAAAAGTCCCTTTACAATGAAATGTGCAAACTATTTATAGGCTAATAAGTAGTAGCCGAATGGACAAACTAATAACTTAAAGACTAATTAAATTCAGCTATGAATGCACTAGAATAATCTAGAATAAGTCTTTAATGTGCTAGGAATAAATTCGGCTGATGGGAACTCCATTGGACAGCTTCATGTGTAAGCAAAGCATCTTGGATGAATGTGTAGTCTTGGGAACTCAATAGCTTGTCTAGATTCAGCCATGGAAGGAATGAATCAATCAAAAAGTGTCTCTTGGCCGAATAGGTGCTTAGGGAAGTCATTTGGACAGCAAACAATTCATGTATTTCACCCACATACATTCGGCCATGCATGAACTAGAAGGGAGCTTGAATCTGGCCATACATGAACATGCAATAAATGCCTTCATTCATGCATGTGTACCGTCCAAAGTGAATGTATCTTCTTAATCCACATGCATGTAATTAACCTCCCATGTACATGAACTTAATTCCCTCCAAGCATTGAACTAGGCCATGCATGAATCTTCTCATTCGTTGAACTTTCCCGTTCATGCATCTCTTCATGAATGTACCTTCCACATTAGGCTAACCTACATGAATTAACACACAATTAATTAAAAGATAACTATTCATGAAAAATCATAATTTAAATTAATAACTAAACAATTTAAAAGCAATAATTAAATTTAGACATAATAATTATAAGTCAACTTATAAAGTAAATTCGGCTAGCTCAAAATTAGTCAAAACACTTAATGAGATGAAATTAAGCTAGGGGTTTCGGCATGAGCTGTAGAAACTTAATTATAAACTGAATTAAAACTTAATTTATTAGAATGAAAAAGAAATGAGCTGAATCGAGCTCAAGTGAGCTGATGGGAGCTGAATGGCGCATGGAGAGCTAAAAAGGAGCTGAGATCGGATTGCACTATGGTGCATGGAGTCTTCAAGGAGTTATCCTTAGCTCCTCCAACGTCATAGGCCTTGTTGTCATTCCAAATGCGTAACACCAAAGCTGATAAGGTGTCTTGAATTCGCTTGGTTCAAGCTCGAGTCATCGGGCCTTTTGGAAGCTCGATTAGATCTTGAACTGCATTTAAGGATGCCCCAGGCGTGCTCACATCAACAATGTTAGTGCTAGTTTTAATGTCTCTGACTTGACTCCTTTCGATGTAGATACTAACTTGAGGACAAGTCAATTTCAAGAGGGGGAGGATGATACGATCACGCTTGCCCATAAGTCAAGTCCGAGCCGAGATTCGATGGTGCTACCTCAAGGGCTGATCACAAGGGCTCGTGCAAAACAATTTAAAGAAGCTATTATAGCTTTAGTTCAGCAAATGTGGGATGATGTCAATGCTAGACCTACCGAACTAGCTGTGGCAATTTTGGGAATCCATGCCGAACTCTTCTACAAGTTCAGTTCAGCTCACCGAGCTCACCTTTAGCTCAAGTTAGCTCCCATGTAGCTCTACACCAGCTCATTAGCTCAGATTCAACTCATTCCCAGTTCCACAGCTCAGGACCAGCTCATTATCAGCTCACGAGTTTAAGCCCAGCTCGAGTTTAGCTCATGAATTAAACATCAGCTCGTGGAGTTCACTTTGAATTCATTTGACTACTATTGACTTTTTATTTAATAAGTTCAATAATTAGTTAACTAATATCCTACATATTAAATTTAGTTCACATTAGTTATATTAAGTATGTCTTAAAAGTGTTTATTGATGATAAATAAATTTGTCATAACCGAATTTAATGTTGATATTTGTGTTCACATTAGCTTGAATTAATTCTGTTCACATTTCTTGTAGGAACGCAATGGACATATGGAGATTAAAAGCAAGCATGAATTTTGAAAGGTGCATGGACAGTTGGGGGACTTGAATCTCTTAGGTGCATGTTCGGCTAAGTGCATGTATGACCATATTCAATGTCTTCAAGGTTCATGAATGTTTCCATACATGTATGGTGTGCTATCTCTTCATTCTTCAAGGTGACCATTCGACCAAAGGACATTCACACATGCATGAAGATAGCTTGGCTGATTAGCTTCCCTATGACTCTCCTTAATTCGTTTCACACCTATGTTCACATGGCAAGACTATTCGGTTCACCTTGTTCACATTGGAAGACTCTTCAACATTCAGTTTTCACACATATGTTGGCCCTTGGAGTATCCTAATTAATTCATAATTTTTGGCCAAACATTGCTTCATTTAACAAGGTTGGCCGAACCTTACAAGTGACCATTGGACATCATGCATTCAATTTGTGTTTTCTTAAGCATGAAGATGCATTCATCCATCATCCCCATAGTCGAATCTAGTCATGCACATTAAGAGTTATTTTTCTAGAATTTTCTTTTAATTAAATTGTAAGTATGAAAGGCCATTCGGCTACCTAGACTTTAGGCCTATAAATACTTGTTCAATTTCCATGTAAAAGGACATTTGAAACTTTTGTTAATGTTATGCTGCCGAAATTGTGAGGTAAACTTTTCTTATATTTCGTTCAAAGATTCGTTTGGCGTTCCTAGCATTCTAGTTGTGTCAACCGTGTTCTTTGTCGATTCCGAACTTCTGCCGAAATTGTGAGGTAAACTTTTCTTATATTTCGTTCAAAGATTCGTTTGGCGTTCCTAGCATTCTAGTTGTGTCAACCGTGTTCTTTGTCGATTCCGAACTTATCACTACTTGTAGTGTGGCGCTCCAAACTAAACCGAGGTTCCTATCTTGTTAGATAGTGGGTCGAGGTTCCCTCTACCAAACCTAAACCAAACCAAAAAGTGCATATAAATAACGGGTCGATACCTAATCGGTATTGGTTCTTGTTTGCATTCTTTGTTCGATCCCATTTCTTTCTTACCCAAAACATACCAAAACCGACCATTTTCGTGCCATTCCATTTATACCATTTCCTCCAAACACATTTCTTCTCAAATCCAACTTCTGTCTAAATTACTAAACTAAGTTAACGATACTTCTTCGTAGACGATCAGGTATTTCATATACGACTTGACTCTTCCCGAGGTGGTTTGTATCATTTGGGCTAGCCACATGACATGACACATATACAAAATAACAATCACCTATACATGCCATGACTCAAAATAATCAAATGTATTATACCCAAAGTTTATTTGATAGTGTGACCCGAGCTCCGACATTCTGGATCCTTTGAGCTAGCTTGACGAATCTAAAAGAAATAGAAAAGGGAGAAGTAAGCTATGAAGCTTAGTAAGTACACATACAAATAAAGTAAATCTTAATTAAACCATAGAATATTATTTACATCTTTGTCACTTTTTCATACCTTTCATCAAACATGTGATCTAAATTTTCTTTATAAGCATAATACATAAAAACACATATTGCCATGGATGGTCATAGTGATAGAAATGCACAGATTAAACACATACCTTTGCTCCCTTGTACACCTATGCATTTTACTTAGTTTACATTTGAACCTCGTATACATTACCCATTGAGAATTTGGAATAACGGATAGAATACTCAGATATAAACGCACCGAAGTGTCATAATCATGACATAACACGCCTCTCAACAGGGCTACATATGAGCACTCGGACCTAGCATGCATCACATTACCACGCCTTTCAACAGGGCTACATAAGCTCCGGACCTAGCATGGACCACATAATTACATGCCTCTCAACGGGCCTACACAAGCTCCTGAACCTAGCATGTATCATGTCATCAAATTAGCTCATACTTACATAGCTATCCTAGTGACATGAAACTTTTATCCTCACCTATTCCTAAGTTCAAACGGGATTTTTGGACTTATGTCTCTTTGTCGAACATTCTCGGAATGTTGGCCTTATTAACATATGACCTTATCATATACTAATGCTAACATGGCAACACTTTTAACATAAGAATAAAACATCAAAACATATTATAGCAACAAGGTAACCAAATAATATATTAATTACCCATATGTTATTTAAACATTTAAAACATTAATTAAGGTATTTATTTGTAGATGTACTTACCTCGGTACAAAATATTCGAAATAGTGCCCATGCCTC
The DNA here is from genome assembly GCF_025698485.1 of Gossypium arboreum. Lineage (NCBI taxonomy): Eukaryota > Viridiplantae > Streptophyta > Magnoliopsida > Malvales > Malvaceae > Gossypium > Gossypium arboreum. The sequence goes on from NC_069082.1 coordinate 58,086,665, forward strand.
GTGCACTTTGTTCTTGCCTTTATCAAGACTCGATTCTCGTCTTTCTTGATCTATCATAACAAATTTAGCTCATTAACTTCATACATTACTCAAATCGACCCTAAACTCATGCTTTGATAAAATTACCCTTTTACCCCTAAACTTTCACTTATTCACAATTAGTCCTTAGGCTCATATGAAGAAATGCAAGTGATTTTTCGATTACCCAAGCCTAGCCAAATACCTCTTGTACTTAAAGCAGCCCATACTTTCCTTCATTTCAGATTTTTCTACCCATTTTCATAACTTTTATAAATAAGTCCTTTTCAGGGTTTCCATGCAAAATCTCTTAACAAAAGTTGTTTTCCATACCTTAAACTATTATATTCTTCCATAATCCACCAAAATACATCTAACTCATGCATGGGTAATTTTCTAAAAATAAACCCTAGCATGAAATATGGGTAGAAATGAAGAGAGCAAGTTGCAAGGATGTCAAAAATACAAACAACATTAAAAACTGGGCTGATCGATATCAACGTAACATGGACACATGGAACACGTCGTGAATTCTTTCCAACTCTGATGGCAAAGCTAAGCGATAGGCAACTGGCCCAATTCTCTCGGTGATCTCATAAGGTCCAATAAAACGAGGGCTTAACTTGCCTTTCTTACAAAATCTTAGAACCTTTTTCCATGGCGACACTTTCAAAAATATCTTGTCACCCACTTTATATTCGATCTCTTTCCTTTTTAAATCCGCATACGATTTTTGTCTATCCGATGCTACTTTTAAACAATCTCAAATCACTTTAACCTTATCATTGGTTTCTTTGATACAACCACACCTCCCGAGTTGTCGACTGCCAATGAAGATCCTCTCGAATTGCCCGTAGGACCGATCACCCGAGCTCGAGCAAAGAGATTCAAAGACGCAACAACAACCTTAGTTGATAGAGTTTGGGGTGAAACCGTTGCTGGACTTCTTGAAAGCTCTTGGACCAGCAAGCCAAGCAAACCATGCATACTCCTTCAAGCTCAAATCAGCTCAAATCAGCTCAACTTCAACTTAACTTAGCTCAATGAGCTCGTTTCAGCTCATTTCATTATTGCGTTTATTATGCTAGAATAAATCATTTAAGTTGCTGTTAGTTTTATTAGTTATTTGTTTTAATAATTAATTTGTCATAATCTGGACATGTTTTAATTATGTTCTAAATTAAGTACTTAATTAATTAGGACCAATTAAATTTGTCTTAACTATTACAAAGATTAATTATGTCTAGCCTAATTTATGGTGCAAGATTTATTTGTCTATGTTGCCGAATTTAATGTGTCTAAAAGGGATTTAATTTGCTGAATTAAATGTTGTAGGTACATTACCCCTTGGACGTCATAGGTGCATGGATGATTTAAAATTGGTGTGCTGATCTTTGGTGTTTCCCTAAGTGACCATTCAGCCAAACCTTACAACTCTTCAAGAAGACGGATTGGCTGCCCAAGACAAATTAAGGCTGTTCACACCCACCCGATTATTCCTTTCACACCAAGGGCTGTTCGGTTTTGTTTGTTCACACATGTGTGGCTGTTCAAATCGGTTTGTTCACATTCTAAGACTATTGAAGTGCTCTAGACAGCTCCTTAATCACATGAACATTCGCTGAATCAAGCAGCAGATTAATTCCAAATTCAAGCATTTGGCGAACGTATTGATGGCATTTCAGCTCCCAAACAATTCATTCAATTTTCTATTGAACCAAGGCATCTAGAAGCTGCCCTTACCGTTCTCCATGCACAAGAAACTTCAAGGAAGCTTCATCAAAATTCTGAATTTTCGAAACCATTTAGCTACCTCAAGAGCCTATTCACTACCCCTTGCATTCACTATAAATTGTGGCTTGTGTTACTTTGTAAAGAACTTTTGGACTTTTGTTAATGTTATGCTCACGGATTTGTTAGGCAAAACTTTTTCTCCAATTTCGTTCAAAGATTCGATTGGCTTCCTAGCGTTCTAGTGTGTCAGCCGTTGCTCTTTGTCGAAACCGAACTTATCACTACTCGTAGTGTGGCGTTCAAACATACCGAGGTTCCTATCTTGTTAGATAGTGGGTCGAGGTTTTTCCTTTACCAATTCCAAACCGAACTAAAGAGCTTATAAACAACGGGTCGATACCAAATCAGTATTGGTTCTTGTTTGCACTTTTTGTTCAACCCCATTTCTCCATTTACCTAATTGAACCAATTCCTTCATCCATACCTATTCGGACTCCAAACCCGAATTTTCAAACTCTTCTTACCTATTCTAATTCGAACCCAAAACCAATACCCTTCATCCATACCTATTCGGACTCCAAAGTTTTTGCCTAACAAATTTGGCAGCATAACATTAACAAGGTCCAAAAAGTCCTTTACAAAGTAACACAAGCCACAATTTATAGTGAATGCAAGGGATAGCCGAATAGGCTCTTGAGGTAGCTAAATGGTTTCTGAAAATTCCAGAATTTTTGATGAAGCTTCCTTGAAGTTTCTTGTGCATGGAGAACGGTAAGGGGCAGCTTCTAGATGCCTTGATTCAATAGAAAAATTGAATGAATTGTTTGGGAGCTGAAATGCCGTCAATAGGTTCGACCAAATGCTTGAATTTGGAATTAATGCTGCTGCTTGATTCAACCGAATGTTCATGTGATTAAGGAGCTGTCTAGAGCACTTCAATAGTCTTAGAATGTGAACAAACCGATTTGAACAGCCACACATGTGTGAACAAACAAAACCAAACAGCCCTTGGTGTGAAAGGAATAATCAGGTGGGTGTGAACAGCCTTAATTTGTCTTGGGCAGCCAATCGGTCTTCTTGAAGAGTTGTAAGGTTTGGCTGAATGGTCACTTAGGGAACACCAAAGATCAGCACACCAATTTTAAATCATCCATGCACCTATTCCGTCCAAGGGGTAATGTACCTACAACATTTAATTCAGAATTAAATCCCTTTTAGACACATTAAATTCGGCAACATAAATAAAACTTGCACCATAAATTAGGCTGGACATAATTAATCTTTGTAATAGTTAAGACATATTTAATTGGTCCTAATTAATTAAGTACTTAATTTAGAACATAATTAAAACATGTCCAGATTATGACAAATTAATTATTAAAACAAATAACTAATAAAATTAACAGCAACTTAAATGATTTATTCCAGCATAATAAACGCAATAATGAAATGAGCTGAAACGAGCTCGTTGAGCTAAGTTAAGTTGAAGTTGAGCTGATTTGAGCTTGAAGGAGTATGCATGGTTTGCTTGGCTTGCTGGTCCAAGAGCTTTCAAGAAGTCCAGCAACGGTTTCACCCCAAACTCTATCAACTAAGGTTGTTGTTGCATCTTTGAATCTCTTTGCTCGAGCTCGGGTGATCGGTCCTACGGGCAATTCGAGAGGATCTTCATTGGTAGCCGACAACTCGGGAGGTGTGGTTGTATCACATGGCATTTCTCACCGAACAAGTAATGATGCCAAATCTTCAAAGCAAACACAATTGCAACTAATTCTAGATCTTGCGTCAGATAATTCTTCTCGTGAGGCTTTAACTGTCTAAAAGCATAGGCCACAACTTTACCTTCTTGCATAAGCATACAGTCCAGTCCATTCAAAGACGCATCACTGAAAATTATAAATTCCTTCCCCGATTCAAGTTGTACTAGCACTGGTGCCTCCGTTAGAAACATTTTCAACTTCTCAAAACTTTGTTGAAACTTTTATGTCCACTCGAACTTGACATTTTTTTGCAGTAGTCTCGTCATAGGGGTGGCTATCATAGAAAGTCCCTTTACAAACCTTCGATAGTAACTCGCTAATCCTAAAAATCTTCTAACTTCCATTACATTCTTTGGAGGCTTCCATTCAATAATGGCAAAAATCTTACTGGGATCAACTCGAATACCATCGCCTAAAATGATGTGACCTAGGAATCCAACTTCCCGAAGCCAAAACTCACTTTTACTGAACTTAGCATACAATTGCTTATCCCTCAAAATCTGTAGAATGATCTTCAAGTGTTTGACGTGCTCTGCCTCATCTCCCAAGTAGATTAAAATATCATCAATAAATACTATAACAAATTTATCCAAATAGGGCCAAAAAATTCTATTCATTAAATCCATAAATACGGCTGGAGCATTTGTTAATCCAAACGGCATAACTAGAAATTTTGTATCTAGTCCTAAAAGCAGTCTTAGGCACGTCCGCTTCCTTAACTCGAAGTTGATAATAGCCAAGCCTTAGATCAACCTTGGAAAACCATGTTGCCCCTTTTAACTGATCAAACAAATCGTCAATCCTTGGGAGTGGATACTTGTTCTTGATCGTTACCTTATTTAATTGTCGATAATCGATACATAATCTCATGGAACCATCCTTCTTCTTCACAAACAATACGGAAGCACCCCATGGTGAAAAGCTTGGTCTTACAAATCCCTTGTCAGCTAGTTCTTGTAGTTGAGACTTTAACTCTTTCAGTTTCGTTGGAGCCATTCTATATGGAGCAATCGAAATAGGTGCAGTCCCTGGCATCAACTCAATGCCGAATTCAACCTCTCTAACATGGGGAAAACCTGGAAATTCCTCCGGAAACATATCTACAAAATCACGTACTATAGGTACTGGTTCAACCTTCAACTTAGATTCCTTTGAATTTAGTAAACATTTCTGGGCATCTATTGAAGAAATTACAATTGGTGACCCACTAGACTCATCGGACTCTACCCGAAGGATCTCACTGCTTCCATATCTTATTTCAATAACTTTCCGTCTACAGTCCACTATAGCACCGTGAAGTGTCAACCAATCCATAACCAAAATAATATCAAATTTGTCAAACGCCAACAACATCAAATTGGTCAGAAAGCAAAGACCTCTAATCATCAAAGGACATTTCTTGCATATCTTATTTACTAAGACATGCTTGCCTAACGAATTTGATACTCTAATCACAAATTCTGTAGACTCCACAAGTAAATTCATGCTAGATGCCAATGTCATGCATGTATACGAATGGGTAGAGCCTGGATATATTAAAGCAATAACACCTTGGTCATAGAAAGAAAATGTACCGGTGATCACATCTGGCGAAGATGCTTCCTCTCGAGCACATATGGCATAGGCTCTAGCTGGGGTCCTAGCCTCAGATCACACAAAAGTCTTTCAAGTCATATTCTTGCTTCTAGCTCCACTACCGGTATTCTTCAAGGGCCTCCCTCTAGGAGTCCAACCACTCTGTCTCCCGGTCTAAAGTTTCTCCCCTAGCTCGAGGCAATCCCTAACGAAATGATTTGGAAAACCACATCCAAAACAGGTCCCCTCATTTCTCCTACACGGACCCGGGTGACGTTTCTTGCAGTGTTGGCACTCAAATTGATGAGGCTTAGCGCCATCTACACTAGCCATAGATGTAGCTTGAGTCCTAAAACTCGATCCTTGCTTCTTACAGTTTCCATGGGAGCGTCCTGTCGATGCATAAGAATGAGAAGGTACATCTCTTGATTTCTTGGATTGTTTCGGAGCTAATCTACTCATTATTCTCTTTCTAACATCTCTAGCTTCTCACTTGGCTTTCTTCTTTTCTTTCGTTAGTTCTTCAGCCTTACATGCCCGTTCGACAAGTACAACAAATTCTTTAAGTTCAAGGATGCCTACTAATTCCTTAATGTCCTCATTGAGTCCATCTTCGAACCTGCGGTACATCTTCGCCTCAGTGGGTACACACTCTCGAGCATACTTACGTAATCGAACAAATTCCCACTCGTATTCTATCACTAACATACGTCCTTGCTTAAGCTCAAGGAATTCCTTTCGTTTCTGATCAATAAACCTTTCGTTGATATACTTCTTTCAGAATTCCTCCTGAAAGAACTCCCAAGTGACAGCCTCCTTAGGCACTGCCGAGATCAAAGTCTTCCACCAATGATAAGCATCGTCCCTCAGTGATAAGAGCACGCCCCACGAACTTCATCGAACAAGTCTGTCAAGCCGAGCATTGACATGTTGGCAAGCCGATCCCAGCTCGTTTCCAGCTCCACGAGCTCCGTCCAGCTCAAATCCAGCTTATTCAAGCTCGATCCAACTTGCCTGAGCTAAACTGAGCTCACTCCTTGCTCATATTCAGCTCACGAGCTAAACCTTAGCTCAACTTCAGCTTAGGAGTTTAGCCTCAGCTCAACTTTAGCTCACGAGCTAAAGCTTAGCTCATTTTAGTTTAAAATCGGTTTTGTCTTTAATACATTAAATAAAAATTTGCACATATTCATTTAAGCATTAAACTTGTCTTATATTAATATTTGTTATTAATATGTCATTGTCATTATATAAATTGATTATGTTCACATAGCCGAATTAATGCATGACATTAATGTGTTCACATCATGCCTAATTTATGAGTGTTCATGAGATGTCTTAATGACTTGTTTATTTCATGTAGGTACATTCCTTTGGACGGTACAATGTATGGATGAAGAAACATCTCTTTTGGGCATTCCACACTCATGAATGAAGAAGTATTAAATGCTAGTGCATGTACGGCTAGATGCAATGTTTTTACAAATTCATGCATGTGTCGAATGCATGTATGGACATTAAAGGCTAGTCCATGAATGGATCAAATGCATGGGATGATAGAATGCATGAATGGCTTAAGTGCATGTATGGTGGCTGTCTCTTAACTTTCCAAGGCACTTATTCAGCCAAGAAGTAGCTGCTAACTAATTCTATGTTGACTATAGAGCTCCTTGAACATGTTCACACTTTGAATTGACCTATAGGCTACTACACATGCATGGATGGGTTCAAGAACGTCCAAGGGAAGGAATTAAATCAATAATTCAACACATTGATTGAATTAAGTGCATGCACAAAGGGAAGAACGAATTTACTAGGTTCATGCTGCCATTTATGAACTTACATGCCATTAAAGTGTTTAATTATGAAGATACATGTTCCATACAAGTGCATGAACGTCCCAAGGAGATGAATGCAACCTTTTGGTGCACATACAAGTCACTTGAAGCCTTTCTTTATGACTAAGCATTCATGCACAAACCAAGGGGGAAGAAAGTGTCCATTTAGCTAGTGCATGAATCTGCCGAATTTATGAACTATTTTAATACATTAGTGTGAACGTTTTTATTATTGTGTGAACACCTAGATGTCGAATTTGAATGGTCATCTATGTGCCTATAAGTATTTGTTTTTTTCAATTGTAAGGGACTTTTGCCAAAATTGTTAATGAACATTTGTTCTTGTGAGGTTGCTTCCTCTCATATCTCGTACAAGTTTCGAAAGACTTATCTGGCTTGTGCTAGTGGCGTCAATCGTCTTGTTTGAACTTATCACCAATCTTGGTGTGGCGTTCACCTATCCATCTATCCATCTTTTCACCTTAACAATATAAGAACCGGGGTGACACTTCTTAGTGTTGAATCATTCCTGACGTTAAGTTCGTTTTCCATTCCCATCCTTCGAATTATTTTCTTGTAACCAAACCGACTCATTTATCCATCACCCATCTTTGGTACACATAACCGAACCTATTGCTAAACTTACCCTTCTTGAAACCTTCCACTTATTCTAATCCATTATTTTACTTTTATTACTAAAATCCGAGGCACGAACGACTCTCTCGAACTACGATCGGGCAACTACGTGAATTCGACTCATCTACCCCGGCCGGATCACATCACTCAGTAGAGAAATGCACACTTAAGGCACTCCTCGGGCTTGCAAGATAGCTCCTCAAACACTCGGATCAAATTCTCGAGCCAAAACTTGGCTCTCTCAGTATCGTCATGGTATTTGCTCTAAATTTCTCGGCCCCTTATTTTCTAATCTTATCTATGGGGATCCTAGCAAATCTCATGAAGTCCATGTTTCGAGGCATCATAGGCACGAGTTGAGGGTTCAAAGGGGGTGGAGGAGGTGGGGCTTGAGCATTAGGGTTCGCTCTCATAAACTCGGTGTACTAGTTATTCATCATTTGGAGGAAAGCCTCCCTAGCCTTCCCCTGGCTAACTGTATCGGGTCTATCCCCCACTGGCACTGTCCCTTGAGATGGGGCTGGTGTATTACTTTCAACATCATCGACCACAGCTCGATTAGGATCCATACTATATGAAAAATACAATTTATATCGTCAAGAGTTGTCACACTATCACAAATGTATTCATGGCATGTATAGCTAGACTCAAACACATGCTATGTAGTCTGAGAACTGACTAAACCTTAGCTCTGATACCAATAATGTAACACCCCCTTATCGGTACCCGAGACCGAGATAAGGTATGAGGTATTACAGGATGAACATACGAACATCCAACAAAAATACGAGTTATAAAATTTCAATTCCATCATTTTGTCCCTTATATGGGCTTACGATGCCCAAAGCATACATTTGAAGTGGTTCGGGATTGAACCGAGAATGTATGAAAAAATTAAGAAATTTTTTGTGCTCTATCCTCACACTCCCATGTAGAGGCACACCACACGCCCTGTGCTTGGGACACACCCGTGCCCCTAGCCTGTGTGGGATCCTGAAATTTATTTAATTCAGTTCAAGGTGAAGTGGTTTTCACATGGCCTAGACACGCCCGTGTTCAAGAACCTGGACATTCTGTTTATGACGTCATCATTCATTTAGGGGTACATGGCTAAAGCACACGCCCGTGTGGTCTGCCCGTGTGTTACACACGGATGAGACACACGGCCGTGTCTCCAACCCGTGTAGTTACTACAAAGCATACAACATGGAAATTTTGGGGTTCAGGGGACACACGGCTAAACGACACGCCTGTATGGACTGTCCGTGTATCACACACGGTTTAGACATCTATCCATGTGTCTATTCATGTGGACCATTTGAAGGCTATCTTCCAAGCCATTGGTCACCCAAGAACCCTCATGTACTCCAACATTCTTAACATCCTACTATCTAGCATAGACCACAATCACATACATAATTTGGCATGAAATCAAGAGATAATTATAAGAAAACACTCCAATTAACTATATGGACCAATTCACTTGGGTATATAAAAAATAATCATACCAATTAGGGAAACATTACTTTGGGCTAGCCACATGACATGACACATATACAAAATAACAATCACCTATACATGCCATGACTCAAAATAATCAAATGTATTATACCCAAAGTTTATTTGATAGTGTGACCCGAGCTCTGACGTTCTGGATCCTTTGAGCTAGCTTGACGAATCTAAAAGAAATAGAAAAGGGAGGAGTAAGCTATGAAGCTTAGTAAGTACACATACAAATAAAGTAAATCTTAATTAAACCATAGAATATTATTTACATCTTTGTCACTTTTTCATACCTTTCATCAAACATGTGATCTAAATTTTCTTTATAAGCATAATACATAAAAACATATATTGCCATGGATGATCATAGTCATAGAAATACACAGATTAAACACATACCTTTGCTCCCCTGTACACATATGCATTTTACTTAGTTTACGTTCGAACCTTGTATACATTACCCGTTGAACATTTGGAATAACAGATAGAATACTTGGATATAAACGCATTGAAGTGCCATAATCATGAAATAGCACGCCTCTCAACAGGGCTACATATGAGCACCCGGACCTAGCATGCATCACATTACCACGCCTCTCAACAGGGTACATAAGCTCCCGGACCTAGCGTGTACCACATAATTACATGCCTCTCAACGGGGCTACACAAGCTCTCGGACCTAGCATGTATCATGTCATCAAACGAGCTCATACTTACATAGCTATCCTAGTGACATGTCACTTGTATTCTTACCTATTCCTAAGTTCAAACAGGATTTTTGGACTTACGTCTCTTTGTCGAACATTCTCGGAATGTTGGCCTTATAACATATGACCTTATCATATACTAATGCTAACATGGCAACACTTGTAACATAAGAATAAAACATCAAAACATATTATAGCAACAAGGTAAACTAATAATATATTAATTACCCATATGTTATTTAAACATTTAAAACATTAATTAAGGTATTTATTTGTACATGTACTTACCTCGGTACAAAATATTCGAAATAGTGCCTATGCCTCGTACACTTTGTTCTTGCCTTTATCAGGACTCGGTTCTTGTCTTTCTTGATCTATCATAACAAATTTAGCTCATTAACTTCATACATTACTCAAATTAACCATAAATTCATGCTTTGGTAAAATTACCCTTTTTACCCCTAAACTTTCACTTATTCACAAATTAGTCCTTAGGCTCGTATGAAGAAATGCAAGTGATTTTTGATTACCCAAGCCTAGTCGAATACCTCTTGTACTTAAAGCAGCCCATATTTTCCTTCATTTCACACTTTTCTACCCATTTCATAACTTTTACAAATAAATACTTTTTAAGGTTTCCATGCAAAATCTCTTAACAAAAGTTGTTTTCCATATCTTAAACTATTATATTCTTCCATAATCCACCAAAATACATCTAACTCATGCATGGGTAATTTTCTAAAAATAAACCCTAGCATGAAATGTGGGTAGAAATGAAGAGAGCAAGTTGCAAGGATGTCAAAAATACAAACAACATTAAAAAACGGGCTAGGATTGACTTACTATCAAGCTTGAAAGTTGAAGAAAGCCTAGCTATGTACCTTTGAATTTTTTACAGCAACATGGGAAAGATGAGCTGATTTTTAGCTCTTTTTCCCTCTTTAATTCATTTAATATCCAATGACCAAAATGCCCTTACTCACTAAACTTACAAAAATTTCCATAGATGTCCATATTTGTCCTAAAATTTAGAAATTGGGAAAATTTATCTTGAGGACCTTCTAATTCGTATTTCAAAACAATTTCTCACAAATTTCACCTAAAACCCAAGTTTTGCATCTTATTCAATTTAGTCCTTATTTTATAATTGGACACTTTATTCTTAAAATTTCCTTATGAAACTTTACCACATGCATAATCTTATATTCTAAATCTCATAATGATCAAAATCTAATATTTTAACGTCAGATTTAGGGTCTCGAAACCATTATTCCAACTAGACCATATATCGGGATGTTATAGTAAAGCACCTATTTCAATTGCTTCATACAGAATGGCCTCGACTGAGTTGAAAGAACTGAAGTTACAGTTGCAAGAATTGACCGACAAGGGTTTTGTTAGACCAAGCTTTTCACCATGGGGTGGTCCGATATTATTCGTGAAAAAGAAAGATAGATCTATGAGGCTATGTATAGATTACCGAGAGCTCAACAAGGTAACAATTAAGAATAAGTATCATTTGCCAAGGATTGATGACTTATTTCATCAGTTGAAGGGAGTGACATGGTTTTCTAAAATAGACTTGAGGTCCGGTTACTACCAGTTGAGAGTGAAAGACTCGGATGTGCCAAAAACTACTTTTCATACGAGGTATGGTCACTATGAATTTCTTGTCATGCCTTTTAGGTTAAAGAATGCTCCTGCCGCATTTATGGACTTGATGAACCATATTTTTCGATCATATTTAGATAAATTTGTTGTTGTTTTTATTGATTACATATTGATTTACTCTTGTGATGAATCTGAGCATGCTAAACATTGGAGAACTATTTTGCAAACCTTGAGAGACAAGCAGTTGTATGCTAAGTTTAGTAAAAGCGAGTTTTGGCTTCAAGAAGTTGGATTCTTGGGCCACATTAGTTCGGGTGATGATATTAGGGTTGACCCGAGTAAGATCTTGGCTATTGTTGAATGGAAATTGTTGAAAAATGTAACTGAGGTTAGAAGCTTTCTAGGCTTGGCCATTATTACAGATAGTTTGTTAAAGGATTCTCCATGATTGCTACTCCGATGATGAAGTTGTTACAGAAGAATGTCAAGTTTGAATAGACAGAAAAGTTCCAAAAGGGTTTTGTGAAATTAAAGGCATTTTGACTAAGGCTCTGGTTTTGGTACAACCCGAATCAGGTAAAGAATTTGTGATTTATAGTGATGCTTCCTTAAATGGTTTGGGATGTGTAGTTATGCAAGAGGGTAAAGTCGATGCATACGCTTCGAGACAGTTGAAGCCTCAGGAGAAGAACTACCCAACACATGACTTAGAGTTGGCTGCCACAGTATTTGCTTTGAAGATTTGGTGACATTATTTATTTGGTGAAAAATGGCATGTTTATACTGATCACAAAAGTATTAAGTACTTAATGACTCAAAAGGATTTGAACTTGTGACAACGAAGATGGTTGGAACTGTTAAAAGATTATGAGCTTGTGATTGATTACCATCCGGGTAAGGTGAATGTGGTCACTGACACTTTGAGTAAGAAGTCATTATTTGCCTTAAGGGCTATGAATACACAGCTGCCTTGGTCTGATAATGGTTAGATTCTAGCCAAGTTGAGAGCAAGACCAACTTTTCTTCAACAGAATTGTGATGCTCAGGAAGTTGATAAAGAGATGCAAGTTAAGAGAATTCAGTGTGAGTCTAGCAACGAGCCAGATTTTCTGAGTGACTTTGATGGTTGCTTGAGATTTTGTGGTAGGATTTGTGTTCCGAAGGACTCTGAGTTGATTCAAATATTTTACATGAGGCACACAACGATTGTTTGTCAGTTCACCCGGACAACACAAAAATGTATAATGACTTGAAGAAAATGTATTGGTGGAATGGTATGAAAAGGAATATCTCAGAGTTTGTATCAAAATGCTTAGTTTGTTAGGAAGTAAAGGCTGAACACCAAGTATCTTCAGGTTTACTTCAGCCCACCATGGTTTTCGAGTGGAAATGGGACCAGATTACTATGGATTTTGTGACAAGTTTTCCTTTAACTCTGAGAAAGAAAGATGCCATATAGGTTATTGTCGATAGATTGACTAAATCAGCTCATTTTATTCCAGTACGTATCGATTATTCACTTGGTAAGTAAGCCGAGTTGTACATTGGTGAAATTGTTAGACTTCATGGAGTGCCTATATCAATTGTATCGAATAGAGATCCAAGGTTCACTTTACGGTTTTGGAAAAAGTTACAATAAGCTTTGGGTACAAAGTTAAATTTTACCATTGCTTTTCATCCACAGACTGATGGTTAGTCTGAGTGAGTAATTCAGATCTTGGAAGACATGCTCCGATGTTGTGTATTGGAATTCCAAGATAGTTGGGAAATGTATTTACCATTGGTGGAGTTTGCCTACAACAACAATTATCAGTTGAGTTTGAAAATGGCACCTTATGAGGCATTGTACAGACATAAGTGCTGAACACCTTTGTATTGGATGAGCTCAGGGAAAATCAGATTCACAGAGTTGATCTAATCAAAGAAACCAAAGAGAAAGTGAAAGTAATCCGTGATCTGAAAGTCGCTTCGGATAGACAGAAATCCTACTCGAATTTGAAACTAAAAGAACTTGAGTATCAAAGTCGGTGATAAGGTATTTTTGAAAGTGTCTCCAAGGAAAAAGGTTTTGAGATTTGGCAAGAAGGGCAAGTTGAGTCCTCATTTTATAGGACCGTATGAGATCACCCAGAGACTAAGGCCAGTTGCCTATCGGTTGGCTTTACCATTAGGGTTGGAGAAGATTCATGATGTATTTCATGTATTTATGTTGCACCGATATAGATCAGATCCTTCACATGTGATTTCACCAACAGAAGTTGAGATTCAGCCGGATATGACTTATGGTGAGAAACCGGTTAAGATTTTGGCACGAGAAGTTAAACAATTGAGAAACAAAAGCATTGCCTTGGTGAAAGTGTTATGGCAAAGACATGGGGTTGAAGAGGCTACATGGGAACTCGAGGAGGCCATGAGGAAACAATACCCAACCCTTTTTATCGGTAAGATTTTTAGGGACAAAATCTCTAAAGAGGGGAGAGTTGTAACATCTCGAAGTAGGGTCTAGTCGAAACAGTGGTTTTGAGACAACAAATCTGAAATAGAAATAATTTTTGTATGATTATTTGATGATCCATGATATTATTGCATGTTTGTGTGAAATTTTTCATGAAGAAATTTTAAGCCTAAAGTGTCCAATTTAACTTTAAGGACTAAATTGAAACTTGTGTTCTAGAAGCTTCAACCATGAAATTGCATTAGATTATTAATTAAAGGTCCTTAAATAGCAATTTGACCAAATTCTAAAATTTTGGACAAAAATGGGCATGAATAGAAAAAAATTTAAAGAAAGGCCTTAAGGGCATTTTGGTCATTTGGATAATAAAAGAATAAAAAGGGAACATAAGTCAAAAATTTGCTTATCTTTTCCAAGTGCTAGCCAAAATTTCCAAGAGCCATAGCTAGTGTTTTTTTTCATCTTTTCAAGCTTGATTGTAAGTTCTCCTAAGCCCCGTTTTTAATATTATTTACATTTTTGAGATCCTGAAAGCATGATCTATCCATTTCTAACCATATTTTGAAGTAGGTTTCATGTAGGAAACTTGACCCATGTGTGACATGGTTGTATTTTGATGTTTAATAGATGAATATGAAAGTTTGATTTATAATAAACATTTTTTACTAAGTGATTTTTAGTGAAAACACCTAAAAAGGACTTGTTTGTAAAAGGTGTAAAAATGAGTAGTAGAAATGTGAAATAAAGGAAAATATGGGCTGATATGAGTTAGAATATGAATCGGCTAGGCTTGGGTAACCAAGAAATTGCATGCATTTCATTTTACGAGCCTAGGGACAAAAGTGTAAATAAGTGAAAAGTTAGGGGTAAAAAGGTAATTTTACCAAAGTATGTGTTATGGGTCGATATGAACAATGTATGTATTGAACAACTTGAATTTGGCATTATAGATCAAGAAAAATATGATTCGGGTCTTGATCGGGGGGAAAATAAAGTTTACAAGGATTAGGCTCGTTTCTATCATTTTGTACCGAGGTAAGTTCATTTGCAAATATTGCAACATGTGCCATACTTTAAATGCTTTAATATTGCTTGCATGGTAAGTTCATATGAGATGTTTCGTCATATTTCTATTGCTTTGATATCAAGTGAATTTTGCTTTATTACTACTATGAGTATGCTTTGATTATTCCATGAGTATTTGACTGGTGTTATGAGCATTGAAATCGATGTTACTAGCAAGTTCGACAGAAATGCGGTATCGAAGAATCCCGTTTGAACTTTAGGAATAGTTTAGGATACAAGTGACATGTCACTAGGAACAATGTGATTTGAACTCATTGAGTTGTGGTATGAGTTCATGATATATGTGGCATATGAAGTCATTGAGTTATGGTCTGAGTTCATGATGTATGTGACACATGTTTTGGTGTCCGGGTGTTGGTCTTGTATATTCCACCGGTGACTAGGTAGTCCGGCATGTGTTGCGAATACTTGACAGTTTGTATGAATAGGCTCATGAGTAGCTCAAAAGCGAGCAACATGTGATATGTGATATGAGGTAGCGTTGGCTACATATGAGGCACTTATGAGGCACTTAGGTGCGAGATTCTAATGTATTCGATAGTAATCTGAGTGTTCAATGAGTAGTTTAAAGGAAGTTCAATGAGTAGTCATGATGAATACGTCAAAGGCAAGAAAGTAATTTATTATGTGCATGTGGCACGAGTATGTACATCGAGCTCATGAGAATGACATGAGATATGATGAACTTGTGGTAAGAATATATATATGAAGAATGAGTTTAAAAGATTTTATAATATGCTAGATTATGTTCATTATGTTAAATGTATGATTAATACTTGTTTAAGTTGCATTTTATTTGCATGTGAACTTACTAAGCTTTAATGCTTACCCCCTTCCTTTCCTTTTCTTATAGTGTCGCCAAGCTAGCTCAGGGATCAGAAGATGTTAGAGACTTGATCACTCTATCAATTGAATATTTGGTATAGCTAGTCTCATCATTTTAAGTATGGCATGTGTAGAGTCTTGGTCTTTTTGTTATGTGTCATATTGATTAGCCAAATGAGTTGGCTCATGAAAGTATTATGATTATTTTGTATATGGCCATGAGAGGTGGCTCATATTGATTATTTGGGTTGTAACCCTAATTATTGGTGCATGCATGCAAATGTGCTTATGCTTTAATATGGTTATGGTTCCTTGTGGTTAATGAGTGTGATGGATGGTATGTATGTTTGGTGTATGAAATATGATTAATGTGTAAGACAAAAAATGTAGTGCAAATGTGTAACTTGAAAGTAGGTTAGCAAAGATTATAGACAAATATGAAATTGGTGTGGAATGCCACATGAAAGCATGATAGTTTGAATAGGTGATATGTTGACATTACCAAGTCATAATTTAACCATGAATGTGAATGCTTGAGTAATCAAATGTGCCATATTGCATGTCATGAAGGGAGTGTAAGTATATGAGTGTTTAAGAGTGGCAATGGCTTGGAAAATAGCCTAGAAATTATCCACATTATCTAACCCATGGGCGTGTGATCCGGCCGTGTGTCCCCTGTACCCTAATTATGCAAAATAGAATGCCCAGTAATAAACACACAGGCAGAGACATGGCCATCTATCTTAGCCATGTGAAGGACTTGGCCTTGGGATATGGGCATGTGCCCAGGCCGTGTGAAGTCTGCACTTAATTTTTAAAATTTTATTTGCCACACGGCCTAAGTACATGGGTATGTGACTTGGCCGTGTGACCTTATTTAGTTGATGACGTCATAGTTAGTGAGTTACATGAGCTGAGGACACGGGCGTGTCCCAAGCCACACGAGCGTGTGTGACCACATGGCTTACCCACACGGGCGTACGACTCCCCAAAGTAGGAATTTTTCTAAGTTATCCTAAAGTTTTCTACAGTTCTCGATTCAGTCCCGAACTACCTTTGATGTATGTTTGGGGGCCTCGTAGGCTTATTATATAAGGGAAAATTTGCATATGTATGAATGAAATTGATTTGAACGAAAATTTTATGGCTCAGTTTTGTATGTGTGCACGTTAAAGTCCAGTAACGCCTCAAACCCTGTTTCGGCTTTGGATACGGGTAAGGGGTGTTACATTCAACAGGCACAAATACTATTTAGACGGATGAGTCACGGTTTATAAATGTTATTAATGTTATAAATGACATATAAATTTGGAATGATGCAAAGTATTGTATTAATTGACGGTTTCATGTATTTTTACAATGACTAACATGTAATGAATACTTGTGATTAGGTGTTTATTAACTGAATTGGTTGTACTTTAAGTATTTCTTTGATTATGTATAATGGTAAGTTTAATTCTGATTTATACGGACTTACTAAGCTATAATGCTTACTCTGCTTCTTTTTCTATGTTTTATAGAGGCTTGTTAGCTCGCTCATTTTGGATAAGTCAGAGTTGTACATCACACTATCCAATTTCTGATTGGTACTTTTGAACTTGTGGATATATGTAAATATGGCATGTATAGGCTAGTTTAAAAGATCTTAGTTATGTTATTTGATATCATGAATTTGGTATGTTTATGTGTATAAGTAAGCCATGTGATTTGGCTTATTTTGGTATTATGTTTTGGTTGAATTAAGTGTTCAATTAAGGTTTGTTTTGGCAAGGTAATGATGGAATGAAATTATGCAAGTGAAGACTTGATATGTATTTGTTAAATGAATGGATTATGCATGATGTTAAATAGGTATTTGGGTATGTAATTGTTAGGTTTTGATATGGAAAATAATGTGTATTGAAATGGTTATCTTGGCTGCCTATTGAGTTGTAAAAATGTGGTCATTTATGCTTGTGAATGCTTGTGTTAATAGGGTGGCAAGATGGCTTTACAAATGGTCTATTTTTGTCCACAAGGGCAAAGACACGGGCATGTGTCTCAGCCGTGTGCGACACACGATCGTGCTGCACGACTGTGTGTCCCCTGGGATACGTTTTCGAATTAAGTCAGTATACCTTATAGGTTTGGCACGGCCTGGACATACGAGCGTGTCTACTAGCCGTGTGTGATACGGGCTGGTACATGGGCATGTGGTTGGCTGTGTGATCCAAGCCAGTAACATCTCTAGTTTTCCCACGGCCATGGCACACGAGCATGTCCTTAGTCTTGTGACACAAGTTAGTATGTATGCCCTATTTTCACACGATCTAAGACACAGGCATGAATACTAGCCGTGTGAGGCACATGGCTTGTTCACATGGGCTTGTGATATTTGAAATGTTGGAATTTTTCTAAGTTTCCAAAATTTTAATATGTTACTGATTTAGTCCCGAATGCATGTTTTAAGCTTCGTATGCTCGATTTAAGTACATATTGAATGTAAATGAATGATAGTTACTGAAATGAGATTATAATTGATAAATGATTGTTCTGAACTGAGTTACAAGTCCGGTAATGCCTCTTAACCTACTCCGACAACAGTTACGGGTTAGGGGTGTTACATTTGTTGGTATCAGAGCTACAGTTTATTCTATTCTAGGAATAACGTAACGTATGTGAGTCTAGCTATACATGCCATATTTAAAACTATGATAGTGTGATAACTCTTGACATTTTCAAATGTCTTTTTATATAGTAATGGATCTGAACGAGCTGTAGCAGATGATGTATAAAGTAACGCGCCAGCTCCTGCTTAGGGAACAACATGATACGATTATCCTCGGGGTGAGTCGAGTCCTATGCTAGTTTGCCTGATCGTCTACGAGAAAGTATCGTTTGACTCTTTTAAAGAAGATGTTTTTAGTTTAAATAATGCGGAATCTTTTTTAGAAAGGGTTTGAAGATGGGTTTGAAATATGAATATTAAAGGTTCGATTTTAAAAGAAACAAAAGAATGAAAATAGATTGAAGGTAGTTTAATAAATGATGGTTATGGAAGATGGTGAACTTAAAAGCAGGTAAGAACCAATATTAGGAAATATTGACCCAAGTACTTATACGCTTTCAAGGTGAAAATGAAAATGATAGAACCTCGACCCACTACTTAACAAAGTAGGAACCTCGGTATATGGGTGAACGCCACACTATTTGATAGTGATAAGTTCGGGATAGTGAAGAACAGGGTTGATGCCACTAGGCTTCCTAGATAAGCCAACGAAGTCCTCAACGAAATACGAGAGAAAGAAATCTCACAAATTCCATGAAAGTTTAACAAAGTTTCATTAAGTGAAAAGTCTAACCTCTTACAATATGAAATAACATATATTTATAGCCTAAATAAAAGTAGCCGAATGGACAAGCTTAGAAGCTAAGAAATTCGGCCATAAACACCTAGATAATTCTAGAAGAAAAATCATGAATATCCATGAATGTGAATCATAAGTATCCATGAATGTGTAGCCCTTTAATGTTCCATCATCCCCCTTGGCCGAATGAAGCTTTAATGCACCTTGAATACTTGAATGGTTAGCTTGAAAATGCATGGATCATGCATGAAACGTCCCAATATATGTTCCTCCATAAATTCAGTCCATGAACCTTCAAAAACATGAACATTAAATAGCCACTACTTGCATGAACGTCTCCAATACATGTACTCCCTTAAATGCCGTCCATTGAACCTCAATTCTATGCACCTCTTCATACATTGCACCAAGCCCTAAATGAACTTGCATTAATTTCCTTCCATGCATGAATGTGTGCCGTCCAAAGGGATTGGATCTTCTAGATACATTCATGCATGAATCTTCATCATTCATGTAACTGAATGTGCATTTGAACCCAAACATTCATGTATTTTGTGTATTCATGTATTTGACAAATACATGAACTTGTAAACACCTTGAATCTGGTCATGCATGCACCTAATTAAATGTTGTTCTTTCATGCATGTGGAATGTCCAAAAGAGATGTTTCTTCAAGCATTCATTGCACCGTCCATGAGCATTGCACCTACAACAAATAAAACAATTCATAAGACATCATGTGAACACACATAAATTCAGCACAATGTGAACACATTTAAGATATGTGATATCTATGACATATTAATAACAAATATTAATATAAAACAAATTTAATGCTTAAATAAATATATTCGAATTTTATTTAATCCATTAAAGTCAAAAATCGGGTTTGAGCTAAAATGAGCTAAGCTTTAGCCCTTGAGCTAAAGTTGAGCTGAGGTTAAACTCCTGAGCTGAAGCTGACCTAAGGTTTAGCTCGTGAGTTGAAAATGAGTTAGGAGTAAGCTCGATTTAGCTCAGGCAACTAGATTGCGCTCGAATGAGTTGGATGGAAGTTGGATGGAGCTCGTGAGCTGGAAACGAGCTGGGATCAGCTTGCCAACATGTCACGGCTCACTAGGGAGACTTGTTCGAAGAGGTTCGCTGGACGCACCGCATCACAACGCCTTCTAAATCTAGACCCGTGTCAAGTAGTCATGGGGTGAGGCTAAAGAAGCCTTCTTTCAAATATTGAATAAGTGGTTCACACAGTACATTCGTACGGACCCAGCTGTTTAGCAACCTCCACCCCCACCTATTCCCCAATCGATCCCTGTAGTTCCTCAACGTATTGATCCTCTACGATTAAACAAACCACCTGTTGACAAGATACGGAAAAACAGAGCTGAGAATTCAGAGTCGCTGTTAGTGATGGCCCTGAGAGAGCCGAGTTTGGCTTGAGAACACGATTTGAGTGTTCAATGAATTATCCTGCACACCTGATGAATGCTTAAAATGTGTAGTATCACTGTTCAGAGACATTGCATATCAGTGGTGGAATACCTTAATATTCGTAGTTCTGCAAGAAAGAGTCACTTGGGATTTCTTTCAAGTTGAATTTAGAAAAAAATACATCAATCAAAGATTCATTGACCAAAAAAGAAAAGAATTCGTTGAATTAAAGCAAGGTCGTATGTCAGTCACAAAATATGAAAGAGAGTTTGTACGACTCAGCAAATATGCTCGTGAATGCATTTCTTCTGAAGCTATAATGTGTAAAAGATTCAAGGATAGATTGAATGAAGAAATCAGAGTGTTAGTCAGAATTCTTGAGCTGAAAGAGTTTGATGCGAGCGCGCCTAACGGTTCAGCTAGTTCGAGTAAAGATCATCTGATGCTTCCACAAGGCCCTATCACCGAAGCTCGAGCTAAGGCTTTCAAAGATTCTATTTCAGCTCTTGTAGCTCAAATTTGGGATGAAACTCAGCCCAGCCGCAGCGAGGAAGCTTATATTAACTCTTCTAGTTCACCTCGCAACTTGCTACTAGTTCAGATTTAGCTCATGTCCAGCTCCCCAGCTCGGGTCCAGCTTACGAGTCTGAACCTAGCTCGGATTTAGCTCACGAGCTTACCCCCAGCTCATCACTAGCTCATGCACCTATATCGAGCTCAATAAGTCTATTCGTCCCTAGCTATTAAAAAAGATTGATGCATTAAATAAATTTGAACATATTTATTTAAATAATTAATTTGTTTAATTCTGGACATTTTAAATAGGTGTGCCGAATTTAATTAGGTTATTACATGTTATTAATATGTCTTGGTTGAACTAGGATTTAATGTATCCAAATTACTACAATTATTTATTGTGTTAGCCGAATTTATGAGTGTGTTTAATATGTTCATATTTGCTGCCACCTTAATGTGTTCACATTGGTGATTAATGCTTGATTTTAATGTTGCAGGTACATCACTCCTTGGACAGTAAGATGCATGGATGAATTAAGTTGGAATGATGATTTTTTGGACTTTTCCAAAGCAACCATTCAGCCAAGAGTCACTTTATCCTTCAATTCTCCAAAGTGGCCGAATCTCTTCCCCATGTTAACATTAAAGCATTCACACTAGGTGTTCACACCTCAAAGGCTATTCATGCTCCTATGTTCACACCTATTTTGTCTCTTCATGAAGCCCATTTAAGACATCACCTTTGGATGAAACCACATGAACTTAATGCTTCAATTAAAGTGTTGGCCGAACCTACCCAAGCATGCATGAAGACCATTCATCCAAGTGCATCAATGCTTAGCCATGAAGTCTTCCATCCACCTCCCATTCGGCCGAACATGGACATGCACATTGAAAGATCATTTCTAGAATTTTCATAGCCATTATTAGTTACATTGCTTAGTTGTTAAGCCTATGAACTTGACTATTCGGCTAGCATAGGCTACTAGTATAAATAGTTGTTCATTTTCATTGTAAAAGGACTTTTGACTCTTGTTAATGTTATGCTGCCAAAATTGTGAGGCAACTTTTTCTCCATTTTATTCAAATATTCGATTGGCTTTCCTAGCGATCTAGTTGCGTCAACCAATTTCTTTGCCGAAACTGAACTTATCACTACTCGTAGTGTCGCGTTCACCATACTGAGGTTCCTATCTTGATAGATAGCGGGTCGAGGTCAACTTCACCAAACCTAAACTGAACTCAAAAGGCCTATAAACAACGGGTTGATACCATATCAGTTTTGGTTCTTGTTTGTACTTTTTGTTCAATCCATATTTCTTTCGAAACCAGTTCGTACCAAATTGACAAAATCGTCCATTTCTTACCATACCGACCTTTTTTTTACTCAATCCATCTTACCTATTTGAACATTTCTTAACATTTCTTTCTTAGCCTTTCTTCAACTATCCAACTCCTTCAACTAAACTTTACGTAACTTCTCATCAACGATCGGGCAACTATGAATACGACTCGACTCTCCTGAGACAAATCGTATCACAGTTTGTTGTTTTGTTTGATTGAGCTTGTAAAGTTGAAGAGGCAAAGAGAAAAGAAAAGCCGATTCTATGGCTAGAGATCTAGAAAGAGATTTGCGAGCAAATCACATCAGTTGGCATCAAAGAAATTTAAAGAATATCATCCTCATTCTATGGCTTCTACTGGAATTTTGATTAGAGACAGGGATATGAGACATTTCAGTTCTAAACCTTAGGTGACATCAATTGGCAGTGTAGGTAGTGTTAGAAATGCTGGACCTGAATGTAAACACTACAATAAGAAGCATTATGGTGAATGTAGATTAGTGAGCGGAGCTTGCTTTAAATGTGGATCGCTTGATCATTATCTCTGAGACTATCCAAAAAAGTTTATAGCTGATAGAGATCAACCAGTGAAAGCGAGTAACACGGCTTTTAGAGGGAGACCACCCTGAAATACTGTAAATATGAGCGGTAACTGAGGTGCTACAAGAGATTCAACTGTGAGATTTGAGGCACGAGCACCTACCAGAGCTTATGCTATACGTGCACGGGAGGAGGCATCATCACCAAACGTTATTACTGCTACTTTTTCTCTTTTTGATACTGATATAGTTGCGTTGATAGACCTCGAATCAACCCATACTTATATCTTTATGAATTTAGTGTTTAAAAAGAGTTTATATGTCGAGTCTACAGAATTTGTAATTAAAGTATCGAACCATTAGGCAAATCTGTTTTAGTTGATAAAATTTGTAAGAATTGTCTTCTGATGACTCGGGGTTACTGTTTTCAGGCTAACTTGATGCTTCTACCATTTGATAAGTTTGATGTGATTCTAGGTATGGATTGGCTGACTATGCATGATGCGGCTATAATTGTAGACAAAAGACTATCGAATTGAAATGTCAAAATGGTGAGATTCTTCAGATTAAGTTTGATAATTTGAATGAATTACCTATTGTGATATCATCTGTGTTAGCTTAGAAATATTTGAAAAGGGTTATGATGCATATCTTGCATATGTATTGGATACAAAAGTGTCTGAATCAAAGGTTAAGTCAGTACCTGTTGTTTGTGAGTTTTTGGATGTATTTCCAAAAGAATTACCGGGTTTGCCTCCGATCAGAGAAGTTGAATTTGGTATTGAATTAGTACTCGGAACAACGTCAATATTGATAGATCCATACAGAATGGCTCCAATAGAATTAAAAGAGTTGAAAGCTCAGTTGCAAGAATTAATAGATAGAGATTTTGTACAACTGAGTTATTCTCCCTGGGGTGTTCTGATATTGTTCGTGAAAAAGAAAGATGGCACGATGAGAATGTGTATTGACTACAGACAGTTGAATAAAGTGACTATAAAGAACAAATACCCTCTACCGTGGATTGATGATTTATTTGATCAGTTGAAGAGGGCTATAGTATTTTCAAAGATAAATTTGAGATCAGGTTACTATCAGTTGCAAGTCAAAGAGTCACATGTGCCAAAAAACGTGTTCAGAACAATTATGAATTCCTTGTTATGCCCTTTGGTTTAACTAGGGCTCCTACCATTGTAATGGACTTGATGAACTGGGTATTCAGACCGTATTTAGATAGATTTGTTGTTGTATTCATTGACGATATTCTGATTTATTCACGAGATGAATCTGAACATACCAAACACTTGAGAATTGTGTTACAAACTCTATGTGATAAACAGTTATTTGCAAAGTTTAGTAAAAGTGAGTTTTGGCGGTTGGATTTCTGGGGCACATTGTTTCAGCTGGCGGTATTAGAGTTGATTTGAGCAAGATTTCTGCTATTATTGATTGGAAACCTCTGAGAAATGTATCTGAAGCCCGTAGGTTTCTGGGCTTAGTGGGCTATTATTGAAGATTTGTAAAAGGATTCTCGATGATTGCAACACTGATGACACAACTGTTATAAAAAGACATGAAGTTTGATTGGTCAGAAAAATATCAACAGAGTTTTGTAAAATTGAAAGTAATGTTAACTGAAGCACCAGTTTTAGTACAAGAGTTTGTGATCTATAGTGATACTTCATTAAACAGACTGGGTTGTGTTTTGATGCAAGATGGAAAAGTTATAGCTTATGCTTATTGATAATTGAAACCGTATGAAAAGAATTATCTGACACATGACTTAGAGTTAGCTGCAATTATGTTTGCTTGAAGATCTGGAAACACTACTTATATGGTGAAAAATGCCATATTTATACGAATCAAAAGAGCTTAAAATATCTGATGACACAAAAACATTTGAATTTGCAACAACAAAGATGGCTCGAGTTATTAAAAGATTATGACTTTGTGATTGATTATCATCAGGGAAAAACTAATGTTGTTGTTGATGCTCTGAGTCAAAAATCTTTGTTTGCATTATGAGCAATGAATACCCAGTTGATGATTTGTGACGATGGGTCTATTTTAGCTGAATTAAAAGCTAAACCGGTATTTCTTCAACAAATTTGTGAAGCTAAAAAAGATGACCGTGTATTACAAGTTAAACGAATTCAATGTGAGTCTAATTCTAATTCAAAATTTCATATTGGAACTGATGATTGTTTAATGTTTCGAAATAGAATTTGTATACTAAAAAGTACAGAGCTTATTCAGAAAATCCTACATGAAGCACATAGTAGTCATTTTTCTATTCATCTGGGTAGTACCAAGATGTATAACGACCTAAAATAGATGTACTGGTGGTCAGGTCTTAAACGGGATATATCAAAGTTTGTATCGAAATGTCTAATATGTCAGCAAGTCAAAGCTGAACATCAAGTACCATTGGGTTTACTACAGCCTGTAATGATTCCTGAATGGATATAAGATAGAGTTGCAATGGATTTTGTGTCGGGATTACCTCAAACATCGAAAAAGAAAGATGTTATCTGGGTTGTCATAGATCGACTAACAAAATATGCTCATTTCATACCAGTACATACAGATTACTCACTTGATAGATTAGTAGAATTGTACATTTCTAAGATTGTTCGATTACACAGAGTGCCACTATCTATTATTTCTGATAGAGATCTGAGATTTACATGCCATTCTGGAAGAAATTGCAAGAGGTTTGTGATATGAGCACGCCCCGCGAACTTTATATAGCAAGTCTATCAAGCCGAGCAATGACATGTTGGCAAGCTGATCCCAGCTCGTTTCCAGCTCCACGAGCTCTGTCCAGCTCAAATCCAGCTTATTCGAGCTCAATCCATCTTGTCTGAGCTAAACCGAGCTCACTCCTAGCTCACTTTCAACTCACGAGCTAAACCTTAGCTCAACTTCAGCTTAGGAGTTTAGCCTCAGCTCAACTTTAGCTCACGAGCTAAAGCTTAGCTCATTTTAGTTTAAACTCAGTTTTTTCTTTAATGCATTAAATAAAAATTTGCACATATTTATTTAAGCATTAAACTTGTCTTATATTAATATTTGTTATTAATATGTCATAGTCATTACATAAATTGATTATGTTCACATAGCTGAATTAATGCATAACATTAATGTGTTCACATCATGCCAAATTTATGAGTGTTCATGAGATATCTTAATGACTTGTTTATTTTATGTAGGTACATCCCTTTGGATGGTACAATGTATGGATGAAGAAACATCTCTTTTGGGCATTCCACACTCATGAATGAAGAAGTATTAAATGCTGGTGCATGTACGACTAGATGCAAGGTTTCTACAAATTCATGCATGTGTTGAATGCATGTATGGACATTAAAGGCTAGTCCATGAATGGATCAAATGCATGGGATGATAGAATGCATGAATGGCTTAAGTGCATGTATGGTGGCTGTCTCCTAACTTTCCAAGGCACTTATTCGGCCAAGAAGTAGCTGTTCACACTTTGAATTGACCTATAAGCTACTACACATGCATGGATGGGTTCAAGAACGTCCAAAGGAAGGAATTAACTCAATCATTCAACACATTGATTGAATTAAGTGTATGCACAAAGAGGAGAACGAATTTACTAGGTTCATGCTGCCATTTATGAACCTACATGCTATTAAAGAGTTTAATTATGAGGATACATGTTCCATACAAGTGCATGAACGTCCCAAGGAGATGAATGCAACCTTTGGTGCACATACAAGTCACTTGAAGCCTTTCTTTATGATTAAGCATTCATGCACACACTTAGGGGGAAGAAAGTGTCCATTCAACTAGTTCATGAATTTGCCAAATTTATGAACTATTTTAATACATTAATGTGAACGTTTTTATTATTGTGTGAACACATAGATGTCGAATTTGAATGGTCATCTATGTGCCTATAAGTATTTGTTTTCTTTCAATTGTAAGGGACTTTTTGCCAAATTTTTTATTGAATTTAATCTTGTGAGAATTTTCTTCTCTAAACTTTGTTTGAGACTTTGTGGACTTATCTACCTAGTAGTGGCGTCAACCCTATTTCTTTCACCCTTATACCGAGGTTCCTACTTTGCTAAGTAGCGGGTCGAGATTCTATTATTTTCATTTTCGCCTTGAAAGCCTATAAGCATTTGGGTCGATATTTTCTAATATTGGTTCGTGCTTGCTTTTGAGTTCCTTCTTTCCATTCTTTCATTTACTTTAAACCGAACCTTAATATTCATATTTTAAACCCTTCATTTGAACCCCTTGAATAGCTTCCACATAATTTATTTAGAAACATCTTTTTTGAACAAACCGAACGATACTTTCTCGTGAGCGATCGGCAAACTCAAGATACGACTCGACTCTCCCTGAGGCAGTTCGTATCATTTGGTATCAGAGCTACTAAAACGAGAAGATCGTGCTACAAAATTAATCCCGGGCTAGTCCAAGTGAACGCAAGTAAGTAGGATCTAGAAAAAAAAGAGTATAGAAAAAAAATTTCATATACCGAAGGTTTCTTATGTTGATTAGTTAGCTGCTGTTGCTATAAAAACAAAAATCTACGCAGTCGAAGAAAAAAAATCGTGTACAAAAAGTGTTTTATTGTATTTAGTTTATCAATATAGTACAAAAAAAAAGTTATATGAGTCAAAAAAAATTTGAAAAAAAAATTCAAAAAAATTTCGAAAAGAAAAAAAAATCTGAAAAAAAAGTGTTTAATGCAATTCGATTGTTGTTCGAATGTCAAAGCCCTTGGTTTGATATCGTTCCTGATTCATCTTCTATTCTAATCTCATCCATGCCACACTTTTTTTTTGTTACCCAATTTCCTTTTCTTTTAGCCAACCCGTAACCCCTCATATGTTATCCTTTGTAAAACCATTTGAAACCGACCCACAATACTAGAGATCAAGTCATACTAAGTCTGTTACAAGGTTATAAGAGGAGAAAGGAGCGGAAAAAGGCATGAGCGAGTGAGATCATTCGAGTGGAGGTAAAAGCCAAACGAGTGTAAACACGAGCGGGAGTGACACCTTTTTTTTCTTCTTCTTTTCGAGCGAAATTGTGAGGTTTGTGGTGAGGTACTTAATTTTTTTTATTTTGTTTTGTGATCTAACATTTTCTTTTTAGCAACAAAAATCATGTCACGCGAAGAGTTCACCGAATCGGAATACCAATACTTGGTGCAAGAAATGCGAAGAATGGCGACTAAACAAGACCAAAGTGATCAAGTTTCTTCAAGTCGTAAAACGGAACCAAGAACCCCACGGAGATATACCCCCAACTACTACCTGAAAAAAAGTTCCAATCGTGACTCCTTTTCGCCATCTACGTCGAGACAAAGAGATTCATGCTATGACTCATATTCATCAATGAATTCGAGAAGTGACTTCGATCGAAAGTCCTTTTCATCAAGAAATTCGAGAAGACGAGAAGCCGATTACGATTTTGATTCGTTCCAAGATGGCGTTCGAAGAGAAAGACATACTCCTACTAGATCTTCAAAGAAATCTTACTCGGAGTATTCTTCACGAAGTTTTGATTGTGAATCATATGCAAATAGTTCTTCATCTTTCGAACAAGATTTGTATTATCATCGTTCTTTTGTACATTCTTGTAAAGAGAAAACAAAGAAAAGAAAAGAAAAAGCAAAAGAAGAAAGGAATAATGTGTTTAAGTGCCTGCCATCGTTTACAACCAATTATCCCTTGATCCAACTTAGTCTTCATGTTTGCAACGATGGTCTAATGAAACTCTTTGATAAATTTACGTATGCTTGCTTTGTCCAATTGAGATTTTTGGCATATGTTCGATTGAATGAATTTTTTATCAACTATCGAACACATTTGAATCGACTCCTTTGAGTTTCTTTTTATTGGTCGTGGTAAGAATTTTTCAGTCTGTGACATCTTCCATCCCATTTGACCGAGGAAAACCATGCATGAGTCAAAGTTCTCCCATGGACAAATGGCTCGACTTGAGGACAAGTCACCTAAAAGAGGGGGGGAATGATACGAGCACGCCCCGCGAACTTCATCGAACAAGTCTGTCAAGCTGAGCATTGACATGTTGGCAAGCTGATCCCAGCTCGTTTCCAGCTCCAAGAGCTCCGTCCAGCTCAAATCCAGCTTATTCGAGCTCAATCCAACTTGCCTGAGCTAAACCGAGCTCACTCCTAGCTCATATTCAGCTCACGAGCTAAAGCTTAGCTCATTTTAGTTTAAACTCGGTTTTGTCTTTAATATATTAAATAAAAATTTGCACATATTCATTTAAGCATTAAACTTGTCTTATATTAATATTTGTTATTAATATGTCATTGTCATTATATAAATTGATTATGTTCACATAGCTGAATTAATGCATGACATTAATGTGTTCACATCATGCCGAATTTATGAGTGTTCATGAGATGTCTTAATGACTTGTTTATTTCATGTAGGTACATTCCTTTGGACGGTACAATGTATGGATGAAGAAACATCTCTTTTGGGCATTCCACACTCATGAATGAAGAAGTATTAAATGCTGGTGCATGTACGGCTAGATGCAATGTTTCTACAAATTCATGCATGTGTCGAATGCATGTATGGACATTAAAGGCTAGTCCATGAATGGATTAAATGCATGGGATGATAGAATGCATGAATGGCTTAAGTGCATGTATGATGGCTGTCTCTTAACTTTCCAAGGCACTTATTCAGCCAAGAAGTAGCTGCTAACTAATTCTATGTTGACCATAGAGCTCCTTGAACATGTTCACACTTTGAATTGACCTATAGGCTACTACACATGCATGGATGGGTTCAAGAACGTCCAAGGGAAGGAATTAACTCAGTAATTCAACACATTGATTGAATTAAGTGCATGCACAAAGGGGAGAACGAATTTACTAGGTTCATGCTGCCATTTATGAACCTACATGCCATTAAAGTGTTTAATTATGAAGATACATGTTCCATACAAGTGCATGAACGTCCCAAGGAGATGAATGCAACCTTTTGGTGCACATACAAGTCACTTGAAGCCTTTCTTTATGACTAAGCATTCATGCACAAACCAAGGGGGAAAAAAGTGTCCATTCAGCTAGTGCATGAATCTGCCGAATTTAAGAACTATTTTAATACATTAGTGTGAACGTTTTTATTATTGTGTGAACACCTAGATGCCGAATTTGAATGGTCATGTATGTGCCTATAAATATTTGTTTTCTTTCATTTGTAAAGGACTTTTTGCCAAAATTGTTAATGAACATTTGTTCTTGTGAGGTTGCTTCCTCTCATATCTCGTACAAGTTTCGAAAGACTTATCTGGCTTGTGCTAGTGGCGTCAATCGTCTTGTTTGAACTTATCACCAATCTTGGTGTGGCGTTCACCTATCCATCTATCCATCTTTTCACCTTAACAATATAGGAACCGGGGTGACACTTCTTAGTGTTGAATCATTCTTGACGTTAAGTTCGTTTTCCATTCCCATCCTTCGAATTATTTTCTTGTTATTCCAAACTGAGCCATTTAACCATCATCCATCTTTGCTACTAAATCGAACCTATTACTAAATTCACCCTACTTTGAAACCTTCTGCTTACCCGTATCTTTTCATTCACTTCGAGTTCTAAAACCTGAAGCACGAACGACTCTCTCGAACTACGATCGGGCAACTATGTGAATTCGACTCATCTACCCAGGCCGGATCACATCATCGTTCCACGGGGGTCAATCACTACTTGGGAATAAATGACCGAAAAGTTTTTATTAAATATTTTCCGCCGGCTAAAACTGCTAAATTACGTAATGATATCTCTTCTTTTGTGCAGATGGATTTAGAAACACTCTACGATACATGGGAGAGATACAAGGACCTCTTGAGAAGATGCCTTCACCATGGGTTACCACTCTGGCTACAGGCTCAAACCTTTCATAATGGCCTGAATCCTTCGACTCGTCAAATGGTTGACGTAGCTGCTGACGGAACCATCAATAATAAGACACCTGAAGATGCTTATGAATTTATAGAGGAGATGCCACTGAATAACTATCAGTGGCAAGTCATGAGGACAAAGCCAACGAAAACAGCCGGCATTTATAACGTCGATTCGATCACCATGCTCTCTAATTAGGTAGAACTCTTGAATAAGAAAATTGATCGTTTTCTTAGTACTTCACAGGTTCACCCAGTAATGTAGTGCGAAGTAAGTGGAGGTGGATCAAGCAGTTCAGAATACCCACCTTATGGCCACAACATGGAGAACGAGTAGTTAAATTACATAGGTAACAATCCTCGATCTCAAAACAATCCTTATAGCAGTACTTACAATGTAGGTTGGAGGAACCACCCAAATTTTTCATAGGGAGGCCAAGGAAATCAGAGACCACCACCCCCTCTAGGCTTTCAGCAACTACCGTACCAGTAGGAGAAAAAGCCGAACCTTGAGGAGATGCTAACCAAATTCATCTCGATGTCAGAAAATCATTTTCAGAATACTAAGACAGCACTCAAAAATCAACAAGCATCAATCCAGGGGCTCGAAACTCAGATTGGATAGCTCGCCAAGTTAATTGTTGAATGACCACAAGGTAGCCTGCCAAGCAACACTGAATCTAACCCAAGGGAGCAACGCAACGCGATTTCCATTTAAGATGAGGAAGGGTTGGTTGCAAAACCAAGGCCAGAAACGGTGGTAAGCAAAGGTAAGAATGAGGTAGGCCAAAATAACCCAAAACCGGTGAGTACAGAATATAAACCTCGTGTGCCATACCCCAATGCGACAAGGAAAGACCGATCAGACGAACAATTTGGTAAATTCCTTAAACTTTTAAAGAAACTACATGTTAACTTACCGTTTATTGAAGTCTTTTTGCATATGCCAAACGTAGTCAAGTTTTTAAAGGATCTTTTAATGAATAAACGAAAGTTGGATGAGGCATCGCATGTGGAACTGAATGCAGTTTGCTTAGCCGTATTACAAAATAAACTACCCAAAAAATTGAAAGATCCAGGGAATTTTACGATTCCTTGTTTAATTGGTAGTTCAGACGTTCATAATGCATTGGCTGACTTAGGGGCAAGCATTAATGTTATGCCTTATAAAATGTTTAAACAGCTAGGTCTTGGGAAACCCAAACAAACTAGGATGAGCATTCAATTGGCTGATAAAACCATTAGATTTCTTAGGGGTATCATTGAAGATGTTCTTGTTAAGATCGATAAATTTATATACCCAGTAGATTTTGTTGTTCTAGACATGGAAGAGGATAGTAACGCACCTTTAATTTTAGGACGACCCTTTCTAGCGATTTCTAGAACCATTATTGATGTTGGCACAGGTGAACTCACACTTCGTGTGGGAGACGAAACAATCACCCTTCAAGCTCGTAATTAACACATCGAAAATTGAAGGTGGTTGTATAAATCATTCTACTAGTACTGATCATGTGGTGAAACCTTCTGTGCAGAAAATAGTTACGAAGAATGCATATGAGCCGTGTTCAAACAACAACAAAGGACCTATCTATGAAGAACGAAGGCTACAAATCGATGAGCTAGATGAATGGTGGACACAGAAACCAAGAACACCCAATAAACCAAAACCGAGCCAGGACGAGCTCAATACCTCAACAAATAACTTAAGGTTGGAGACAAAGTACTACTAGATCCAGCAATCCTCGCATTACCACTTCTGAACCTAATGAAGAAATTTCTCTTACGGTACTCAGTATTTTCCCATATGGTACAGTCAAGGTAAATCATACCAAATTCAGCACATTTAAGGTAAACAATACTCGTCTGAAACCTTATGTTGATAAAGTTTATAGTAAGAATGAGGAGTGTAAACTCCTTGCACCACCTTGACCATGCAGAAGAGAGGTAAGTCGAGCTTAGACTATAAATAAGTGCTTCTCGGGAGGCAACCCAAGCACTAACAGTGCTAATTTCTTTAAATCTTAGTTTTTAACATCTAACATAGTAACCGAATCATGGAACGCAGGCTTTCTAAATACCACACGGCCAGACACACGGGCATGCTTTAGGCCGTGTGAAAACAGGGCAAGATTTTTCCCCAACACGGGGTGCATTAATTTGCCACGGCCGTGCAATATGGCCGTGGGCAAAACTGCCAGAACAACACGGGCGTAAGACACGCCCGTGCCTCAGAACCGTGGTTGAAACTGAGAATGTAACACTGGCATTCGACATGCCTGTGCCATCCACCCGTGGTCGACACTGTCAAAACGAACACGGGAGTGGACCTATGTACACGGGGCGTGGGAGAAGCGAACTAAGCAAGACAAAGCCACGCGACACGACCGTGTGTGCCCACACGCCCAAGTCACACAGGCATGGGCAGAATGTCAGACGCACCCAAATTCAAAATTTGCGAAACACACAGGCAAACCCCTCACTATTCATCATCTCTCTCCCCAAAAATCCCTAACCCTAGCCACTGCAACTCCACATGCCCTACCCTCTACGCCCGTGCGCCGCCTACAACACCGATTTCGACACCCCAAGTTCCTTCTTTTTGCGTTTTTCAGTCTTTTCTCTCTATTTTCTTTAAATATGTGGCTTATTTCATGATTCATTTGCTATATTGAACTATTTTTGAATATTCATAGTTTGAATAATAAAATACTCATTTGCAATACTCTTCCATTTTTCTTTGTTTCCATGAAATTTATGCCTACCCACATGCATTCATTCATTATTTCCATAATCCTCTAACTTGATATATTTAGTGGTTTTAGTTTTTATCATCTCGTACGTAAATTTCATAAAATATTCATATTTAGCCTTGATTTTCCATACTATTCTTGAGGCATATTAATTGAACTTCAATTTTTCAATGCAGGTACAATGTCGTCCTCACGTGGTAAGAAGACCGCTATTCCTGCCTCGATAAAGAGGAAAGGAGCAGCGTCATCCTCGGGTCCTACCACGAAGATTAGGCACCCATTCCTCCAGGTTCCCTTGGGACCCCAGGTGAAATTATATCAGATATTACAGGCTCGACCCCTAAGTGTGGGCCGCTGCATTGACTAGGCCACATTCGAGCAGATTCATTTGGCTGATACGGTACGAGCCCTCCTAAAGACTGACCCGTGGGGGCTTTTCTTCGAGATCATCGAGCTAACGTATCTCGAGTTTACATTAGAACTCTACTCGACGTTCCATCTTCAGACCGTCATGACCAACTTCAACGATCCTGGAACGGTCCAGTTCCGCCTCGGTGGTCTAGTACGCCAGTTGAGCGTACCCGAGTTTGAGATTGCACTAGGGCTGTACACAGAGGAGTTCATGGACGACAATGACCTCGACACCCTCCACCGCCACATCCACTACTTCTCCTCGAAATGTTGGAGGGACCTCGTCCCTGCCTCGACCACCTACTATCCTAGCCACTCCAAGGCACCGTCTCTCCCTCCTTCCTTGAGGTATCTACACACAATCTTGGCTCACACTCTGATAGGGAGGCGAGAGAGCACCGGCGTCGTCACCACCCACGACACCTATTTATTATGGAGTATGGCAAATGGGCATGTCATCGACCTCGCCTACTTTATTGCCTTTGCCAGTCGCCACCAGACGGAGCGACACAGAAGATGATGTGATCCGGCCCGAGTAGATGAGTCAAATTCACGTAGTTGCCTGATCGTAGTTTGAGAGAGTCGTTCGTGTCTCGGATTTTAGTAATAAAAGTAAAATAATGGATTAGAATAAGCGGAAGGTTTCAAGAAGGGTAAGTTTAGTAATAGGTTCGGTTATGTGTAGCAAAGATGGGTGATGGATAAATGGGTCGGTTTGGTATAACAAGAAAATAATTCGAAGGATGGGAATGGAAAACGAACTCAACGTCAGGAATGATTCAACACTAAGAAGTGTCACCCCGGTTCCTATATTGTTAAGGTGAAAGTATGGATAGATGGATAGGTGAACGCCACACTAAGATTGGTGATAAGTTCAAACAAGACGATTGGCACCACTAGCACAAGCCAGATAAGTCTTTCTAAACTTGTACGAGATATGAGAGGAAGCAACCTCACAAGAACAAATGTTCATTAACAATTTTGGCAAAAGTCCCTTATAATTGAAAGAAAACAAATACTTATAGGCACATAGATGACCATTCAAATTCGGCATCTAGGTGTTCACACAATAATAAAAATGTTCACACTAATGTATTAAAATAGTTCATAAATTCGGCAGATTCATGAACTAGTTGAATGGACACTTTCTTCCCCCTAAGTGTGTGCATGAATGCTTAATCATAAAGAAAGGCTTCAAGTGACTTGTATGTGCACCAAAGGTTGCATTCATCTCCTTGGGACGTTCATGCACTTGTATGGAACATATATCCTCATAATTAAACTCTTTAATAGCATGTAATTTCATAAATGGCAGCATGAACCTAGTAAATTCGTTCTCCCCTTTGTGCATACACTTAATTCAATCAATGTGTTGAATTATTGAGTTAATTCCTTCCTTTGGACATTCTTGAACCCATCCACGCATGTGTTACTGCTTATAGGTCAATTCAAAGTGTGAACAGCTACTTCTTGGCCGAATAAGTGCCTTAGAAAGTTAGGAGATAGCCACCATACATGCACTTAAGCCATTCATGCATTCTATCATCCCATGCATTTGATCCATTCATGGACCACCAGCCTTTAATGTCCATACATGCATTCGACACATGCATGAATTTGTAGAAACCTTGCATCTAGCCGTACATGCACCAGCATTTAATACTTCTTCATTCATGAGTGTGGAATTTCCAAAAGAGATGTTTCTTCATCCATACATTGTACCGTCCAAAGGGATGTACCTACATGAGATAAACAAGTCATTAAGATATCTCATGGACACTCATAAATTCGGCATGATGTGAACACATTAATGTCATGCATTAATTCAGCTATGTGAACATAATCAATTTATGTAATGACTATGGCATATTAATAACAAATATTAATATAAGACAAGTTTAATGCTTAAATAAATATGTGCAAATTTTTATTTAATGCATTAAAGACAAAACTGAGTTTAAACTAAAATGAGCTAAGCTTTAGCTCGTGAGCTAAAGTTGAGTTGAGGCTAAACTCCTAAGCTGAAGTTGAGCTAAGGTTTAGCTCGTGAGCTGAATATGAGCTAGGAGTGAGCTCAGTTTAGCTCAGGCAAGTTGGATCGAGCTTGAATAAGCTGGATTTGAGCTGGACGGAGCTCGTGGAGCTGGAAACAAGCTGGGATCAGCTTGCCAACATGTCAATGCTTGGCTTGAAAGTCTTGTTCGATGAAGTTCGCGGGGCGTGCTCGTATCAGAAGAGGGGTCATCTCTATCGGGCCCTATGTGACTCGATTGGCTCGGCACTTTGGGCCCCTCAACACGGCAGCGTTAATCATCCTCTCCTCACTCTCATTGGCCGATGTCGACACAGGGCATCTCGAGCATGCTAAGTATGAGGATGATCGAGAAATGACGTGGCACATACCCTCCTCAAGATCGCCTCACCTAGTCCATCGAAGAGGAGGACCCAGAGGACATTACTAATGATGTCCCTCCACGCCACGAGGATTCACCAACTCACCACCACCCCTCTCGTCCAGGTTCATGCGGCAGCTTCATACTCGACATCTCTCGAGCGCCTTACTAGATTCGAGCAACTGTGTTTTCAGTTCTTCGATAACATTGATGCTATACTCTACAGTAGATTTGTCAGCACTTTCACATCTCATCACCACCCCCACCTCACGAACCATCTAGCGATAAAGATGTCTAAAACTTTTATTTATTATTTTATGTTTTAACTTTTATTCTATTTTAAGACTATTTTTTATTTTTCTTTAAGCTTATTTTTATTAGGTTTTATTATTATTATTTTACAATTTTAATTTCAGCCATTTCATTACAAGTAATTATGCTTCTTTATATTCCCTAAAAGTTCTGATTCTATCACGCTTATAAAGAGCTCCAAAGCTCATCATCGCAGAAGAACTAAAAACTCTACCGGAAAGGTTTTCCACGACTGCCATGTCCTGCTCGACAACGACCATAGCTACCACCAGATATAATATTCTTTTGGTGCAGGATTTATGGATTAATGAACCTCGATCATCACCGGAGTATCCTCCTCCACTCTCATCATTGCTTTGGCCTATTACTCTTTATCACTCCAATTTAAGGAGTTCATTCATCATTCAAGAACTCTTTAATAGCATGTAGGTTCATAAATGGCAGCATGAACCTAGTAAATTCGTTCTCCCCTTTGTGCATACACTTAATTCAATCAATGTGTTGAATTATTGATACGAGCACACCCCGCAAACTTTATCGAACAAGTCTGTCAAGCTGAGCAATGACATGTTGGCAAGCTGATCCAAGCTCGTTTCCAGCTCCAAGAGCTCTGGCCCACTTAAATCCAATTTATTCGAGCTCAATCCATCTTGCCGAGCTAAACCGAGCTCACTCTAGCTCACTTTCAACTCACGAGCTAAACCTTAGCTCAACTTCAGCTTAGGAGTTTAGCCTCAGCTCAACTTTAGCTCACGAGCTAAAGCTTAGCTCATTTTAGTTTAACTCGGTTTTGTCTTTAATGCATTAAATAAAATTTGCACATATTTATTTAAGCATTAAACTTGTCTTATATTAATATTTGTTATTAATATGTCATAGATATCACATAACTTAAATGTGTTCACATTGTGCTGAATTTATGTGTGTTCACATGATGTCTTATGAATTGTTTTATTTCTTGTAGGTACAATGCTCATGGACGGCGCAATGAATGCTTGAAGAAACATCTCTTTTGGACATCCCACATGCATGAATGAACAACATTTAATTAGGTGCATGTATGACCAGATTCAAGGTGTTTACAAGTTCATGTATTTGCCAAATACATGAATGCACAAAATACATGAATGCTTGGGTTCAAATGCACATTCGGTTACATGAATGATGAAGATTCATGCATGAATGTATCTAGAAGATCCAATCCCTTTGGACAGCACACATGCATGCATGAAAGGAAATTAATGCAAGTTCATGTAGGGTTTGGTGCAATGTATGAAGAGGTGCATGTAGAATTGAGGTTCAATGGACGGCATTTAAGGGAGTACATGTATTAGAGACGTTCATGCAAGTAGGGGCTATTTAATGTTCATGTTTTTGAAGGTTCATGGACCGAATTTATGGAAGAACATACATTGGGACGTTTCATGCATGATCCATGCATTTTCAAGCTAACCATTCAAGAATTCAAGGTGCATTAAAGCTTCATTCAGCCAAGGGGGATGATGGAACATTAAAGGGCTGCACATTCATGGATATTCATGATTTTTCTTCTAGAATTATCTAGGTGTTTATGGCCGAATTTCTTAGCTTCTAAGCTTGTCCATTCACCTACTTTTATTTAGGCTATAAATATATGTTATTTCATTTGTAAGAGGTTAGACTTTTCACTTAATGAAACTTTGTTAAACTTTTATGGAATTTGTGAGATTTCTTTCTCTCATATTTCGTTGAGGACTTCGTTGGCCTATCTAGGAAGCCTAGTGGCGTCAACCCTGTTCTTCACTATCCCGAACTTATCACTATCAAATAGTGTGGCGTTCACCCATATACCGAGGTTCCTACTTTGCTAAGTAGCGGGTCGAGGTTTATCACTTTCATCTTCCACCTTGAAAGCCTATTATAAGCAATTTGGGTCGATATTTTCTAGTATTGGTTCGTGCTTGCTTTTAAGAACCCTTTTCTTCCATATCCATCATCTATTTACTTCTTTCACTTTCCCTTCCAATTTAGCCGAATATACATATTATTCTTATCCATAAACCATCATAAAACCATTATACATAGCTTCCGTCCTATTTTTTTCCATCAACTTCATTTCAAAAGTGAATTGAACGATACTTTCTCGTAGACGATCGGGCAACTCAGCATACGACTCGACCCTCCCCGAGGCGGTTCGCATTATTTGGTATCAGAGCTTGTAAGTTGAGAGGCGCCGATGTTCGTAACAAGATCGAATAGGTTCGTAGTTAAAAAAAATTTGAATTAAAAAAAATTCAAGTTGTAATTTTCGTTCTCTCTCTTGTAATAGTGATATTGTAAAGTATTAAAAAAAAGAGACAAAAAAATATGAAATTAAAAAAAAAAGAAGGAAAGTGTGTGATCAAGATCTATTCTTTTGTTTACATTTTTGTTCCGACCTTTAATCTTTCTTTCCAGAACTTTTACCCCCAAAATGCCACACTACACCAAAGACTATTTTTCTTTTAGCCTACCCGTACACCGTGACATTCTAACCTTTGTAACCATCTTGAAACCAACCCCAAGGCACCAAGACAAGTCGAAAGAAACAAAATACGAGGTTACGAGAGTAAGCTTGAGTGGTAAAAGGCTAGAGTGAGTGAGATCATTCGAGCGGAGGTAAAAGCCAAACGAGTGTAAACACGAAGCGGAGTGACACCTTTTCCTTCTTCTTTCCTAGCGAAATTGTGAGGTTTGTGGTGAGGTACTTAATTTTTTTTTTATTTTGTTTTGTGATCTAACATTTTCTTTTTAGCAACAAAAATCATGTCACGCGAAGAGTTCACCGAATCGGAATACCAATACTTGGTTCAAGAAATGCGAAGAATGGCGACTAAATGAGACCAAAGTGATCGGGTTTCTTCAAGTCGTAAAACGGAACCAAGAACCCCACGGAGATATACCCCCGACTACTACCTGAAAAAAAGTTCCAATTGTGACTCCTTTTCGCCATCTACGTCGAGACAAAGAGATTCATACTATGACTCATATTCATCAGCGAATTCGAGAAGTGACTTCGATCGAAAGTCCTTTTCATCAAGAAATTTGAAAAGACGAGAAGTTGATTACAATTTTGATTCGTTCCAAGATGACGTTCGGAGAGAAAGACATACTCCTACTAGATCGTCAACGAAATCTTACTCGGAGTATTCTTCACGAAGTTTTGATTGTGAATCATACGCAAAATAGTTCTTTATCTTTTGAACAAGATTTGTATTCTCATCATTATTTTGTACATTCTTGTAAAGAGAAAATAAAGAAAAGAAAAGAAAAGAAAAGAAAAGAAAAGAAGAAAAAGAAAAAGAAATAAAAAGAAAAGAGAGGCAAGAGGCAAGTAAGAGAGAAATGAGCAAATCTTGAGAGAACTTGAAAAAAAGCATAAAGAAAATGAAAAAGAAAATGAGATTGAAAAAGAGAATGAAAAGAAATCATGAGTGAAAAGAAGAAGAAAAGAAATTGAAACAAAAGAATTGAGTGAGAAAACAAGTGAGCAAGTGAGGATTATTTCTACTAACCCACATGTTCGATCTTCTTGTGAATTAACTTTTCAGGTTCCTAGAAGTTTGTGCGACCAATTCCATCTACATTACCTTCCAAACGAGAGGTGTTTTAGGTTGTTTGAAAAAGGTAAGTTCGCGAATGACTACCACCCACTTGCGATCAAAGGTAAGGAAGGTAAGGATTCTTTGTTTATCGAATCAAAGTCACTTGATTTGGATAATTTTTGTTCACTTATTGTTGTTAACGAATTTTTTTTAAAAAGTGCCATATACAACTTTTCTTATGACGATTACTACATTGGCAAATTTGTTGACAACATTGGATTAGTTTTCTCTAAGCGAATTTTGAACATGTTTGATCAAAGTCAGTCACGTAAAATTCTGATGTGTTTGACCACAAAACTTTTTGAACTCATGTGTTAAATCTTTATGTTTAAATATGCCTGCTCAATTGATTTGTGATAAATCTGCCTGTTTGAAAAGTTGCATGTTCGTTAAAAATTCTTTGTTTGGCATCCATGTTAAAAGATCTTCACATGATATGTGCAATTGTGTTCTTCATGAACAATCTTTGAGTTTTTGTGTGAAATTTCCATGTAGTGATTTGCATTCCCGATTAATACTCTTGAAGTATGAACCTTTGCATTTTGGTATGCTCGGTTTTGTCAAATCAACATGTGTGTTTAAACTAGTGAAATATAATTCGTGTGGTGAGTTGATTATATCTTTTTCTAATATGTTGCTTGTTGGAATTCCTAATCAAGTTCGTGTGTTCAAGCCTGGTATTTGCTACATGAATTCATTTTATGGAAACATTAAGCACTTGGCATCATTTGCATTCAAATTATGTTTGCTTGATGTTCGAACTTTTGATAAGAAGGTGAAATTCAATGATTTGAGTTTCAATTTTGATTCATTTACTAATCACCTTGTTTGGCCACATCTGAAATTTTCGTTCCATTTTGAGAAGGTAAGATCGACTTATGCTTTGGGACTTGAATCAAATTTCAACGATGATTTATTTTTTTCTTTTCAGTCCATACCTCCTATTGAAACTAACCTTTTACATTTTGAGAATGTAACCCTTTAAAAGCACGAGTGTCATGGTGCTTCGTCACCAACCCAAGCTGATCGAGGTAAAAGGTTTGTTTTACATTATCATCCAAAGAGAGAAGATTTATCTTGTTTGAGAAAGGTAAAACCGATCCTAAATTTTCTTCTCTTCAAGATCGACAAGGTAAAGTTTATGAAAATTTTCAAATACCTTTACTCTATTCGAATGTTGTTGAAAATCTTTTTGATGGTTTGATGTTTGGAAATTGTTTGTACCTTATTGTGATTGATTGTTTTCTTTGGCCTAGTAGTGATCTGTTTGTGTTGGAAACTGATTACACAAATCATGTTGTTAATAAGCGAAAGAGTGATTTAGTTTCCAATTGGCCATGGTACACTTTGCGTGTACATTCCCATGAATTGTTATTTTTGAATAAACATATTGAAATGTTTTGGATGAGGAATAATATGTTTAAGTGCCTGCCATCGTTTACAACCAATTATCCCTTGATCCAACTTAGTTTTCATGTTTGTAACGATGGTCTAACGAAACTCTTTGATAAATTTATGTATGCTTGCTTTGTCCAATTGATATTTTTGACATATGTTCGAATGAATGAATATTTTACGAACTATCGAACACATTTGAATTTGACTCCTTTGAGTTTCTTTTTACCGGCTGTGGTAAGAATTTTTCAGGTTTGTGTGACATCTTCCATCCCATTTGATCGAGGAAAACCATGGACAAGTCAAAGTTCTCCCATGGATAAACAGCTCGACTTGAGGACAAGTCGCCTAAAAGAGGGGGGAATGATACGAGCACGCCCCGCAAACTTTATCGAACAAGTCTGTCAAGCTGAGCAATGACATGTTGGCAAGCTGATCCAAGCTCGTTTCCAGCTCCACGAGCTCCGTCCGGCTCAAATCCAGCTTATTCGAGCTCAATCCATCTTGCCTGAGCTAAACCGAGCTCACTCCTAGCTCACTTTCAACTCACGAGCTAAACATTAGCTCAACTTCAGCTTAGGAGTTTAGCCTCAGCTCAACTTTAGCTCACGAGCTAAAGCTTAGCTCATTTTAGTTTAACTCGGTTTTGTCTTTAATGCATTAAATAAAATTTGCACATATTTATTTAAGCATTAAACTTGTCTTATATTAATATTTGTTATTAATATGTCATAGATATCACATAACTTAAATGTGTTCACATTGTGCTGAATTTATGTGTGTTCACATGATGTCTTATGAATTGTTTTATTTCCTGTAGGTACAATGCTCATGGACGGCGCAATAATGCTTGAAGAAACATCTCTTTTGGACATCCCACATGCATGAATGAACAACATTTAATTAGGTGCATGTATGACCAGATTCAAGGTGTTTACAAGTTCATGTATTTGCCAAATACATGAATGCACAAAATACATGAATGCTTGGGTTCAAATGCACATTCGGTTACATGAATGATGAAGATTCATGCATGAATGTATCTAAAAGATCCAATCCCTTTGGACAGCACACATGCATGCATGAAAGGAAATTAATGCAAGTTCATGTAGGGCTTGGTGCAATGTATGAAGAGGTGCATGTAGAATTGAGGTTCAGTGGATGGCATTTAAGGAGTACATGTATTGGAGACGTTCATGCAAGTAGGGGCTATTTAATGTTCATGTTTTGAAGGTTCATGGACTGAATTTATGGAAGAACATACATTGGGACGTTTCATGCATGATCCATGCATTTTCAAGCTAACCATTCAAGTATTCAAGGTGCATTAAAGCTTCATTCAGCCAAGGGGGATGATGGAACATTAAAGGGCTGCACATTCATGGATATTCATGATTTTTCTTCTAGAATTATCTAGGTGTTTATGGCCGAATTTCTTAGCTTCTAAGCTTGTCCATTCACCTACTTTTATTTAGGCTATAAATATATGTTATTTCATTTGTAAGAGGTTAGACTTTTCACTTAATGAAACTTTGTTAAACTTTTATGGAATTTGTGAGATTTCTTTCTCTCATATTT
Source organism: Gossypium arboreum (assembly GCF_025698485.1). Taxonomy (NCBI): domain Eukaryota; kingdom Viridiplantae; phylum Streptophyta; class Magnoliopsida; order Malvales; family Malvaceae; genus Gossypium; species Gossypium arboreum. The sequence goes on from NC_069082.1 coordinate 58,129,984, forward strand.
CGTTGAGGACTTCATTGGCTTATTTAGGAAGCCTAGTGGCGTCAACCCTGTTCTTCACTATCCCGAACTTATCACTATCAAATAGTGTGGCGTTCACCCATATACCGAGGTTCCTACTTTGCTAAGTAGCGGGTCGAGGTTTATCACTTTCATCTTCCACCTTGAAAGCCTATAAGCATTTTGGGTCGATATTTTCTAATATTGGTTCGTGCTTGCTTTTAAGAACCCTTTTCTTCCATATCCATAATCTATTTACTTCTTTCACTTTCCCTTCCAATTTAGCCGAATATACATATTATTCTTATCCATAAACCATCATAGAACCATTATACATAGCTTCCGTCCTATTTTTTTCCATCAACTTCATTTCAAAAATGAATTGAACGATACTTTCTCGTAGACGATCGGGCAACTCAGCATACGACTCGACCCTCCCTGAGGCGGTTCGTATCAATTATTGAGTTAATTCCTTCCTTTGGACGTTCTTGAACCCATCCACGCATGTGTTACTGCTTATAGGTCAATTCAAAGTGTGAACAGCTACTTCTTGGCCGAATAAGTGCCTTGGAAAGTTAGGAGACAGCCACCATACATGCACTTAAGCCATTCCTATCATCCCATGCATTTGATCCATTCATGGACCAGCCTTTAATGTCCATACATGCATTCGACACATGCATGAATTTGTAGAAACCTTGCATCTAGCCGTACATGCACCAGCATTTCATACTTCTTCATTCATGAGTGTTGAATGCCCAAAAGAGATGTTTCTTCATCCATACATTGTACCGTCCAAAGGGATGTACCTACATGAAATAAACAAGTCATTAAGATATCTCATGGACACTCATAAATTCGGCATGATGTGAACACATTAATGTCATGCATTAATTCAGCTATGTGAACATAATCAATTTATGTAATGACTATGGCATATTAATAACAAATATTAATATAAGACAAGTTTAATGCTTAAATAAATATGTGCAAATTTTTTTTTAATGCATTAAAGACAAAACTGGGTTTAAACTAAAATGAGCTAAGCTTTAGCTCGTGAGCTAAAGTTGAGCTGAGGCTAAACTCCTAAGCTGAAGTTGAGCTAAGGTTTAGCTCGTGAGTTGAAAGTGAGCTAGGAGTGAGCTCAGTTTAGCTCAGGCAAGATGGATTGAGCTCGAATAAGCTGGATTTGAGCTGGACGGAGCTCATGGAGCTGGAAACGAGCTTGGATCAGCTTGCCAACATGTCATTGCTCGGCTTGACAGACTTGCTCGATAAAGTTTGCGGGGCGTGCTCGTATCACAAAGGGTGTCTCTTGGCCGAATAGGTGCTTAGGAAACTCCAAGGGTCCTCCCACATGCATCGGTTGTACATGGAACTTGGAAGGGGCCTTGAACCTAGCCGTACATGCACTTGCATTGATTACCCCCATTCATGCATGTGTGCCGTCCAAGGGAGATGCACCTTTCAATATGCATTAACCTTCCATGTACATGAATGTATGTCCTCCAAACATTGAACCGGTCCATGCATGTATCCTCTCGTTCAATGAACATTCCCGTTCATGCACCTTGCATTAAATGCCATGAATGTATCTTCCAAATTCGGCTAACCTACATAATTAAATAACATAATTAAATAACACACAACTATTCATATAATTATAATTTAAAATAATAACTAAATAACTTAATATCACTAACTCAATTTGAACACAATAATTATAAGTCAACTTATAATAAATTCAGCTAGCTCAAATAGTCAAAAACACTTAGTGAGCTAAATTTAGCTAGGGAATTCGGCATGAGCTGTAACAAACTTAGTTATAAGCTAGATTAATACTTAATTTATTGAAATGAAAAAGGAATGAGCTGAAACGAGCTAAATTTGAGCTCAAACGAGCTAAAACAAGCTCAAGTGAGCTGATGGGAACTGAATGGCGCATGGGGGAGCTAAAGAGGAGCTGAGGTCGGATTGCAAAATGGTGCATGGAGTCTTCAAGGAGTTATTCTTAGCTCCTCCAACGTTATAGAGCTGGTTATCTTCCCAAATGCGCATCACAAAGGCTGATATAGCATATTGAAGTTGCTTGGTTCGAGCTCGGGTCATGGGACCTTTTGACAGCTCAATAGATCCTTGGTGTGCATTCGAGGATGCCCCGGGTGTGCTCACATCACTTTCCACCTTAAAAGTCAATATAAGATTTTGGTCAATACTCCTTATATTATTGGTTCTTTCTTGGACCTTAAGCCTTTTTCCATCCATCCGAATTATTCTTTTCAAAGTTATCTTATTTTTCTTTGTTTAACTGAAACATTCACTTAGACTATTCCAAAACACTTAAAAACCATCTTTGCTTTAGCCTACACTTAGCCAAATTCACTCAACTCCAAATTGAACAAAACTTATCTATTTTACGATCGGGCAACACTACAACTCGAAATCAACTCACGAGACAAGATCGTATCACTAACATACTTTTTCTTAAATTCAGTCTAAAAGAAATCCCAGCTAACACAATCAGGCGATGCCATCGTGCTCAATGTGTCCCATCATAAGTACGCTTCATCTTTTAGTAACGAGGCTACACAATCAAACAATCTTCAAGATTGCATATCAACTCCATGAAGACTCTCTTTATGTTCATTAACCAATACTCGACTTTTGTAGGATCATCATCAACTTTGCCTCTGAATTTCTCCGCTCCACACTTTTGGATTTTATCTACAGATACTTAAGTAACCACCAAAGGTACAGGATTTTGAGGATTTAGGGGTGCCGGATGAGGCACAGTAGGGATTTTGAGGCACATTTTTGGCCCTTGGCATACACAAAGAGGTGCTTGGAAGAGTTGAACCATCAGCACACCATATTAATGTCATCCAATGTATGTAGCTGCATCAATTTAATTAAGCAATTAGTTAGTTTTAAGACATATTAAATTCAGCAGTAGCTGGGACATATTAAAAATAATCATAAAATTTGGTTGGACAAATTGAATTGTAAAATGAAATAAATTCGTCCTAAACTTAGACATAATAAAATAGCTAATAAATGTGTATTAAACTAAGACACATTTAAAACATAATTAAAATGTCCAGATTTTAGACACATTAAAACACAACTTAACTAGTTGAGCTGAACTAACTAAATTAACTAAAATATTTAATTTATTCCAACAACTAAAGAAATGCATAAAATAAACCGAGCTGGAATTGAGCTCATGGAGCTAAGTTTGAGCTTAGTTCGGCTTGAAAAAGATTGCAAGGTGCACTCGTAGGGCTGGTCCAAGCTCTCTCGATGTGTCCAGCCAAAGTCTCGCCATACACTTGATCTACTAAGGCTGAAATAGCCTCTTTGAAGTGCTTGGCTCGTGCTCAGGTAATAGGACCTTAAGGTAGCCCCAAAGGCTCCTTCTCTAGCTAGGTATGACTCGGGGCATGGCCGTATCATCCCCCCTCCTCAAAGCGATTTGTCCTTAAATTAGGACCTACTTCAAAAGGAGATAAATCAGACATATTAAAGCTCGTACTTATATTATACTCACCCGGTAGGTCGAGTCGATAGGAATTTTTGTTGATTCATAATGAAAGTGAGCATGAAAGAAATAATAGATGCTCTAAAGGCTCAAGATCTCACAAAAATTATGGCTTTTTGATGTTTAAACTTGTGAATTCCAACTCAAGATAATACCTAAACTTAGGGAAACAAACTAAAAGTTTTTAAGTCTTCAAAAATTAACTTATCATGCTTGATTCCCTAATGTCTTAAAGTTTAAACAATCAACGCATTAATGCCTATGTTTAATTCAAGACATATCAATAAAAATCATAAGTTAATTAAAATTTATTCTAATAGTGATATGAGTGATTCATGTGAGAAGAAGAAAGAATTCAAGGATTTCTAATGATGATATAAAAGACCCCCCACACTTAAGATGTACATTGCCCTCAATGTACAAAGGTAGATATATTGAAAAAGATAGATTTATAATCATAAGATAGGGAGAGAAGTGAAACTTCTTGAATGATGAATGAACTCCTTAAATTGGAGTGATAAAGAGTAATAGGCCAAAGCAATGATGAGAGTGGAGGAGGATACTCCGGTGATGATCGAGGTTCATTAATCCATAAATCCTGCACCAAAAGAATATTATATCTGGTGGTAGCTATGGTCGTTGTCGAGCAGGACATGGCAGTCGTGGAAAACCTTTCCCGGTAGAGTTTTTAGTTCTTCTGCGATGATGAGCTTTGGAGCTCTTTATAACTGTGATAGAATCAGGAACTTTTTAGGGAATATAAAGAAGCATAATTACTTGTAATGAAATGGCTGAAATTAAAAATTGTAAAATAATAATAATAAAACCTAATAAAAATAAGCTTAAAGAAAAATAAAAAAATAGTCTTAAAATAGAATAAAAGTTAAAACATAAAATAATAAATAAAAGTTTTTAGACATCTTTATCGCTAGATGGTTCGTGAGGTGGGGGTGGTGATGAGATGTGAAAGTGCTGACAAATCTACTGTAGAGTATAGCATCAATGTTATCGAAGCACTGAAAACACAGTTGCTCGAATCTAGTAAGGCGCTCAGAGATGTCAGAGTATGAAGCCGCCGCATGAACTGGACGAGAGGGGGTGGTGGCTGAGTTGGTGAATCCTCGTGACGTGGAGGGACATCATTAGTAATGTCCTCTGGGTCCTCCTCTTCGATGGACTAGGTGAGGCGGTACTAAGGAGGGTATGTGCCACGTCATTTCTCGATCATCCTCATACTTAGCATGCTCGAGATGCCCTGTGTCGACATCTGGCCAATGAGAGTGAGGGAGAGGATGATTACGCTACCGTGTTGAGGGGCCCAAAGTGCCGAGCCAATCGAGTCACATAGGGCCCGATAGAGATGACCCCTCTTCTGATACGAGCACGCCCCGCGAACTTCATCGAACAAGTCTTTCAAGCCAAGCATTGACATGTTGGCAAGCTGATCCCAGCTCGTTTCCAGCTCCACGAGCTCCGTCCAGCTCAAATCCAGCTTATTCAAGCTCGATCCAACTTGCCTGAGCTAAACTGAGCTCACTCCTAGCTCACTTTCAACTCACGAGCTAAACCTTAGCTCAACTTCAGCTTAGGAGTTTAGCCTCAGCTCAACTTTAGCTCACGAGCTAAAGCTTAGCTCATTTTAGTTTAAACCAGTTTTGTCTTTAATGCATTAAAAAAATTTGCACATATTTATTTAAGCATTAAACTTGTCTTATATTAATATTTGTTATTAATATGCCATAGTCATTACATAAATTGATTATGTTCACATAGTGAATTAATGCATGACATTAATGTGTTCACATCATGCCAATTTATGAGTGTCCATGAGATATCTTAATGACTTGTTTATTTCATGTAGGTACATCCCTTTGGACGGTACAATGTATGGATGAAGAAACATCTCTTTTGGGCATTCAACACTCATGAATGAAGAAGTATGAAATGCTGGTGCATGTACGGCTAGATGCAAGGTTTCTACAAATTCATGCATGTGTCGAATGCATGTATGGACATTAAAGGCTGGTCCATGAATGGATCAAATGCATGGGATGATAGGAATGGCTTAAGTGCATGTATGGTGGCTGTCTCCTAACTTTCCAAGGCACTTATTCGGCCAAGAAGTAGCTGTTCACACTTTGAATTGACCTATAAGCGAAGAACACATGCGTGGATGGGTTCAAGAACGTCCAAAGGAAGGAATTAACTCAATAATTGATACGAACCGCCTCGGGGAGGGTCGAGTCGTATGCTGAGTTGCCCGATCGCTCACGAGAAAGTATCGTTCAATTCATTTTTGAAATGAAGTTGATGGAAAAAATAGGACTAAGCTATGTATAATGGTTCTATGATGGTTTATGGATAAGAATAATATGTATATTCGCTAAATTGGAAGGAAAGTGAAAGAAGTAAATAGATTATGGATATGGAAGAAAAGGGTTCTTAAAAGCAAGCACGAACCAATATTAGAAAATATCGACCCAAAATGCTTATAGGCTTTCAAGGTGGAAGATGAAGTGATAAACCTCGACCCGCTACTTAGCAAAGTAGGAACCTCGGTATATGGGTGAACGCCACACTATTTGATAGTGATAAGTTCGGGATAGTGAAGAACAGGGTTGACGCCACTAGGCTTCCTAAATAAGCCAATGAAGTCCTCAACGAAATATGAGAGAAAGAAATCTCACAAATTCCATAAAAGTTTAACAAAGTTTCATTAAGTGAAAAGTCTAACCTCTTACAAATGAAATAACATATATTTATAGCCTAAATAAAAGTAGGTGAATGGACAAGCTTAGAAGCTAAGAAATTCGGCCATAAACACCTAGATAATTCTAGAAGAAAAATCATGAATATCCATGAATGTGCAGCCCTTTAATGTTCCATCATCCCCCTTGGCTGAATGAAGCTTTAATGCACCTTGAATACTTGAATGGTTAGCTTGAAAATGCATGGATCATGCATGAAACGTCCCAATGTATGTTCTTCCATAAATTCAGTCCATGAACCTTCAAAAACATGAACATTAAATAGCCCCTACTTGCATGAACGTCTCCAATACATGTACTCCCTTAAATGCCATCCACTGAACCTCAATTCTACATGCACCTCTTCATACATTGCACCAAGCCCTACATGAACTTGCATTAATTTCCTTTCATGCATGCATGTGTGCTGTCCAAAGGGATTGGATCTTTTAGATACATTCATGCATGAATCTTCATCATTCATGTAACCGAATGTGCATTTGAACCCAAGCATTCATGTATTTTGTGCATTCATGTATTTGGCAAATACATGAACTTGTAAACACCTTGAATCTGGTCATACATGCACCTAATTAAATGTTGTTCATTCATGCATGTGGGATGTCCAAAAGAGATGTTTCTTCAAGCATTATTATACCGTCCATGAGCATTGTACCTACAGGAAATAAAACAATTCATAAGACATCATGTGAACACACATAAATTCAGCACAATGTGAACACATTTAAGTTATGTGATATCTATGACATATTAATAACAAATATTAATATAAGACAAGTTTAATGCTTAAATAAATATGTGCAAATTTTATTTAATGCATTAAAGACAAAACCGAGTTAAACTAAAATGAGCTAAGCTTTAGCTCGTGAGCTAAAGTTGAGCTGAGGCTAAACTCCTAAGCTGAAGTTGAGCTAATGTTTAGCTCGTGAGTTGAAAGTGAGCTAGGAGTGAGCTCGGTTTAGCTCAGGCAAGATGGATTGAGCTCGAATAAGCTGGATTTGAGCCGGACGGAGCTCGTGGAGCTGGAAACGAGCTTGGATCAGCTTGCCAACATGTCATTGCTCAGCTTGACAGACTTGTTCGATAAAGTTTATGGGCGTGCTCGTATCATTCCCCCTCTTTAGGCGACTTGTCCTCAAGTCGAGCTGTTTATCCATGGGAGAACTTTGACTTGTCCATGGTTTTCCTCGATCAAATGGGATGGAAGATGTCACACAAACCTGAAAAATTCTTACCACAGCCGGTAAAAAGAAACTCAAAGGAGTCAAATTCAAATGTGTTCGATAGTTCGTAAAATATTCATTCATTCGAACATATGTCAAAAATATCAATTGGACAAAGCAAGCATACATAAATTTATCAAAGAGTTTCGTTAGACCATCGTTACAAACATGAAAACTAAGTTGGATCAAGGGATAATTGGTTGTAAACGATGGCGGCACTTAAACATATTATTCCTCATCCAAAACATTTCAATATGTTTATTCAAAAATAACAATTCATGGGAATGTACACGCAAAGTGTACCATGGCCAATTGGAAACTAAATCACTCTTTCGCTTATTAACAACATGATTTGTGTAATCAGTTTCCAACACAAACAGATCACTACTAGGCCAAAGAAAACAATCAATCACAATAAGGTACAAACAATTTCCAAACATCAAACCATCAAAAAGATTTTCAACAACATTCGAATAGAGTAAAGGTATTTGAAAATTTTCATAAACTTTACCTTGTCGATCTTGAAGAGAAGAAAATTTAGGATCGGTTTTACCTTTCTCAAACAAGATAAATCTTCTCTCTTTGGACAGATAATGTAAAACAAACCTTTTACCTCGATCAGCTTGGGTTGGTGACGAAGCACCATGACAGCTCGTGCTTTTTAAAGGGTTACATTCTCAAAAATGTAAAAGGTTAGTTTCAATAGGAGGTATGGACTGAAAAGAAAAAAAATAAATCATCGTTGAAATTTGATTCAAGTCCCAAAGCATAAGTCGATCTTACCTTCTCAAAATGGAACGAAAATTTCAGATGTGGCCAAACAAGGTGATTAGTAAACGAATCAAAATTGAAACTCAAATCATTGAATTTCACCTTCTTATCAAAAGTTCGAACATCAAGCAAACATAATTTGAATGCAAATGATGCCAAGTGCTTAATGTTTCCATAAAATGAATTCATGTAGCAAATACCAGGCTTGAACACACGAACTTGATTAGGAATTCCAACAAGCAACATATTAGAAAAAGATATAATCAACTCACCACACGAATTATATTTCACTAGTTTAAACACAAATGTTGATTTGACAAAACCGAGCATACCAAAATGCAAAGGTTCATACTTCAAGAGTATTAATTGGGAATGCAAATCACTACATGGAAATTTCACACAAAAACTCAAAGATTGTTCATGAAGAACACAATTGCACATATCATGTGAAGATCTTTTAACATGGATGCCAAACAAAGAATTTTTAACGAACATGCAACTTTTCAAACAGGCAGATTTATCACAAATCAATTGAGCAGGCATATTTAAACATAAAGATTTAACACATGAGTTCAAAAAGTTTGCAGGGTCAAACACATCAGAATTTTTACGTGACAGACTTTGATCAAACATGTTCAAAATTCGCTTAGAGAAAACTAATCCAATGTTGTCAACAAATTTGCCAATGTAGTAATCGTCATAAGAAAAGTTGTATATGGCACTTTTTAAAAAAAATTCGTTAACAACAATAAGTGAACAAAAATTATCCAAATCAAGTGACTTTGATTCGATAAACAAAGAATCCTTACCTTCCTTACCTTTGATCGCAAGTGGGTGGTAGTCATTCGCGAACTTACCTTTTTCAAACAACCTAAAACACCTCTCGTTTGGAAGGTAATGTAGATGGAATTGGTCGCACAAACTTCTAGGAACCTGAAAAGTTAATTCACAAGAAGATCGAACATGTGGGTTAGTAGAAATAATCCTCACTTGCTCACTTGTTTTCTCACTCAATTCTTTTGTTTCAATTTCTTTTTCTTCTTCTTTTTCACTCACAGATTTCTTTTCATTCTCTTTTTCAATCTCATTTTCTTTTTCATTTTCTTTATGCTTTTTTTTTCAAGTTCTCTCAAGATTTGCTCATTTTCTCTCTTACTTGCCTCTTGCCTCTCTTTTCTTTTTATTTCTTTTTCTTTTTCTTCTTTTTCTTTTTCTTTTTCTTTTCTTTTCTTTTCTTTATTTTCTCTTTACAAGAATGTACAAAATAATGATGAGAATACAAATCTTGTTCAAAAGATAAAGAACTATTTGCGTATGATTCACAATCAAAACTTCGTGAAGAATACTCCGAGTAAGATTTCGTTGACGATCTAGTAGGAGTATGTCTTTCTCTCCGAACGTCATCTTGGAACGAATCAAAATTGTAATCAACTTCTCGTCTTTTCAAATTTCTTGATGAAAAGGACTTTCGATCGAAGTCACTTCTCGAATTCGCTGATGAATATGAGTCATAGTATGAATCTCTTTGTCTCGACGTAGATGGCGAAAAGGAGTCACAATTGGAACTTTTTTTCAGGTAGTAGTCGGGGGTATATCTCCGTGGGGTTCTTGGTTCCGTTTTACGACTTGAAGAAACCCGATCACTTTGGTCTCATTTAGTCGCCATTCTTCGCATTTCTTGAACCAAGTATTGGTATTCCGATTCGGTGAACTCTTCGCGTGACATGATTTTTGTTGCTAAAAAGAAAATGTTAGATCACAAAACAAAATAAAAAAAAAATTAAGTACCTCACCACAAACCTCACAATTTCGCTAGGAAAGAAGAAGGAAAAGGTGTCACTCCCGCTCGTGTTTACACTCGTTTGGCTTTTACCTCCGCTCGAATGATCTCACTCACTCTAGCCTTTTACCACTCAAGCTTACTCTCGTAACCTCGTATTTTGTTTCTTTCGACTTGTCTTGGTGCCTTGGGGTTGGTTTCAAGATGGTTACAAAGGTTAGAATGTCACGGTGTACGGGTAGGCTAAAAGAAAAAATAGTCTTTGGTGTAGTGTGGCATTTTGGGGGGGTAAAAGTTGCTGGAAAGAAAGATTAAAGGTCGGAACAAAAATGTAAACAAAAGAATAGATCTTGATCACACACTTTCCTTCTTTTTTTTTTAATTTCATATTTTTTTGTCTCTTTTTTTTAATACTTTACAATATCACTATTACAAGAGAGAGAACGAAAATTACAACTTGAATTTTTTTTAATTCAAATTTTTTTTAACTACGAACCTATTCGATCTTGTTACGAACATCGGCGCCTCTCAACTTACAAGCTCTGATACAAATAATGCGAACCGCCTCGGGAGGGTCGAGTCGTATGTTGAGTTGCCGATCGCTCACGAGAAAGTATCGTTCAATTCACTTTTGAAATGAAGTTGATGGAAAAAATAGGACGGAAGCTATGTATAATGGTTTTATGATGGTTTATGGATAAGAATAATATGTATATTCGGCTAAATTGGAAGGGAAAGTGAAAGAAGTAAATAGATGATGGATATGGAAGAAAAGGGTTCTTAAAAGCAAGCACGAACCAATACTAGAAAATATCGACCCAAAATGCTTATAATAGGCTTTCAAGGTGGAAGATGAAAGTGATAAACCTCGACCCGCTACTTAGCAAAGTAGGAACCTCGGTATATGGGTGAACGCCACACTATTTGATAGTGATAAGTTCGGGATAGTGAAGAACAGGGTTGACGCCACTAGGCTTCCTAGATAGGCCAACGAAGTCCTCAACGAAATATGAGAGAAAGAAATCTCACAAATTCCATAAAAGTTTAACAAAGTTTCATTAAGTGAAAAGTCTAACCTCTTACAAATGAAATAACATATATTTATAGCCTAAATAAAAGTAGGTGAATGGACAAGCTTAGAAGCTAAGAAATTCGGCCATAAACACCTAGATAATTCTAGAAGAAAAATCATGAATATCCATGAATGTGCAGCCCTTTAATGTTCCATCATCCCCCTTGGCTGAATGAAGCTTTAATGCACCTTGAATTCTTGAATGGTTAGCTTGAAAATGCATGGATCATGCATGAAACGTCCCAATGTATGTTCTTCCATAAATTCGGTCCATGAACCTTCAAAAACATGAACATTAAATAGCCCCTACTTGCATGAACATCTCTAATACATGTACTCCCTTAAATGCCGTCCATTGAACCTCAATTCTACATGCACCTCTTCATACATTGCACCAAACCCTACATGAACTTGCATTAATTTCCTTTCATGCATGCATGTGTGCTGTCCAAAGGGATTGGATCTTCTAGATACATTCATGCATGAATCTTCATCATTCATGTAACCGAATGTGCATTTGAACCCAAGCATTCATGTATTTTGTGCATTCATGTATTTGGCAAATACATGAACTTGTAAACACCTTGAATCTGGTCATACATGCACCTAATTAAATGTTGTTCATTCATGCATGTGGGATGTCCAAAGAGATGTTTCTTCAAGCATTCATTGCGCCGTCCATGAGCATTGTACCTACAAGAAATAAAACAATTCATAAGACATCATGTGAACACACATAAATTCAGCACAATGTGAACACATTTAAGTTATGTGATATCTATGACATATTAATAACAAATATTAATATAAGACAAGTTTAATGCTTAAATAAATATGTGCAAATTTTATTTAATGCATTAAAGACAAAACCGAGTTAAACTAAAATGAGCTAAGCTTTAGCTCGTGAGCTAAAGTTGAGCTGAGGCTAAACTCCTAAGCTGAAGTTGAGCTAAGGTTTAGCTCGTGAGTTGAAAGTGAGCTAGGAGTGAGCTCGGTTTAGCTCAGGCAAGATGGATTGAGCTCGAATAAGCTGGATTTAAGCTGGACGGAGCTCTTGGAGCTGGAAACGAGCTTGGATCAGCTTGCCAACATGTCATTGCTCAGCTTGACAGACTTGTTCGATAAAGTTTGCGGGGTGTGCTCGTATCAATAATTCAACACATTGATTGAATTAAGTGTATGCACAAAGGGGAGAACGAATTTACTAGGTTCATGCTGCCATTTATGAACCTACATGCTATTAAAGAGTTATATTATGAGGATACATGTTCCATACAAGTGCATGAACGTCCCAAGGAGATGAATGCAACCTTTGGTGCACATACAAGTCACTTGAAGCCTTTCTTTATGATTAAGCATTCATGCACACACTTAGGGGGAAGAAAGTGTCCATTCAACTAGTTCATGAATCTGCCGAATTTATGAACTATTTTAATACATTAGTGTGAACGTTTTTATGATTGTGTGAACACCTAGATGCCAAATTTGAATGGTCATCTATGTGCCTATAAGTATTTGTTTTCTTTCAATTGTAAGGGACTTTTGCCAAAATTGTTAATGAACATTTGTTCTTGTGAGGTTGCTTCCTCTCATATCTCGTACAAGTTTCGAAAGACTTATCTGGCTTGTGCTAGTGGAGTCAATCGTCTTGTTTGAACTTATCACTAATCTTGGTGTGGCGTTCACCTATCCATCTATCCATCTTTTCACCTTAACAATATAGGAACCGGGGTGACACTTCTTAGTGTTGAATCAAACCTGACGTTAAGTTCGTTTTCCATTCCCATCCTTCGAATTATTTTCTTGTAACCAAACCGACCCATTTATCCATCACCCATCTTTGCTACACATAACCGAACCTATTACTAAACTTACCCTTCTTGAAACCTTCCGCTTATTCTAATCCATTATTTTACTTTTATTACTAAAATCCAAGGCACGAACGACTCTCTCGAACTATGATCTGGCAACTATGTGAATTGACTCATCTACCCGGGCCGAATCACATCACTTTGGGAGTTTCATGCATCCCATGGCCGAACCTAGACAATCCCATTGGCTTCCAAAGCTTGCTCATAGATGAAGCTGCCCATTCACCTCCTATTCGGCCGAACATGGACAAGGACACCATTGGTCATTTTTCTAGAAGGTTCATGTCTTAATTTAGGTTCATTACTTAATCATTAAGTTCATGAATGGACTATTCGGTTAGCATAAGAAACTAGTATAAATAGTTTGTTGATTTCATTTGTAAAGGACTTTTGCCAAATTTGTTAATGAACATTTGTTCTTGTGAGGTTGCTTCCTCTCATATCTCGTACAAGTTTCGAAAGACTTATCTGGCTTGTGCTAGTGGCGTCAATCGTCTTGCTTGAACTTATCACCAATCTTGGTGTGGCATTCACCTATCCATCTATCCATACTTCACCTTAACAATATAGGAACCGGGGTGACACTTCTTAGTGTTGAATCATTCCTGACGTTGAGTTCATTTTTCCATCCCCCATCTTTCAACTTTCCTTCTTGTAACCAAACCGACCCATTTATCCATCACCCATCTTTGCTACACATAACCGAACCTATTACTAAACTTACCCTTCTTGAAACCTTCCGCTTATTCTAATCCATTATTTTACTTTTATTACTAAAATCCGAGGCACGAACGACTCTCTCGAACTACGATCAGGCAACTACGTGAATTCGACTCATCTACCCGGGCCAGATCACATCAGAAAGGTTGATGGTTAAAAAGGACCTTGACCCACTAACTATAAGGAGATAGGAACTAAAGGTATTGGGGTTGAACGCCACACTCAAAGAGTGATAAGTTCACAAAGAAAACAAGTTGGACGCCACTAGCAATGCTAGATAAGTCAGCTTGAGTCTTAGAAGAACAATGAGAGTTGAATTAAACTCACAAAGATGTAAAAATTCATAAAAGTATCAAAAGTTTTCTTAACCAAAATAATGTCTTTTTACAATCTATTTATAGGCACTATTATAACCATTCGAATGCCTATTTGTGACCTTTCACCTTCAGCAATTAACTAAGGTTATTACAAGCCTCAATTTTGTTTTTAACTCATGTTGGAAATCCAATGGTCATGTCTCTTCATTTGATCCTGGTGTAGATGAAAAGGCATGACTCTATCCATTAATGAAGACTTAATGTGTTTTTATTGTGCTTAGTTGATGTCCCTTCAACTACCTTGTAACCAAATCATAAAGCTTGTGTAACTTCCTCTTTTAATGGTGTCATAATGAAGGAAAAAGATTCCAAAAACTGATCAGACTTGAAGAGACACTCTTGGTCCATTTATTGAGCTTTGAGTGCTTCAATATCCAACAAAAACATTCCCTTTATGCACCACCAATTAAGTGACCAAATGCACACTCTTTTATGCCAAAACTGATACGATCATGCTTGCCTATAAGTCAAGGCTGAGTTGAGATCCGATGGTGCTACCTCAAGGGCCGATCACAAGGGCTCGTGCAAAACAATTTAAAGAAGCTGTTATAGCTTTAGTTCAGCAAATGTGGGATGATGTCAATGCTAGACCTACCGAACTAGCTAGTGGCAATTTTGGGAATCCATGCCGAACTCTTCTACAAGTTCAGTTCAGCTCACCGAGCTCACCTTCAGCTCAAGTTAGCTCCCATGTAGCTCCACACCAGCTCATTAGCTCGGATTCAGCTCATTCCCAGTTCCACAGCTCGGGACCAGCTCATTATAAGCTCACAAGTTTAAGCCCAGCTCGGGTTTAGCTCATGAATTAAACATCAGCTCGTGGAGTTCACTTTGAATTCATTTGACTACTATTGACTTTTTATTTAATAAGTTCAATAATTAGTTAACTAATATCCTACATATTAAATTTAGTTCACATTAGTTATATTAAGTATGTCTTAAAAGTGTTTATTGATATAAATAAATTTGTCAGAACCGAATTTAATGTTGATATTTGTGTTCACATTAGCTTGAGTTAATTTTGTTCACATTTCTTGTAGGAACTCAATGGACATATGGAGATTAAAAGCAAGCATGAATTTTGAAAGGTGCATGGACGGTTGGGGGACTTGAATCTCTTAGGTGCATGTTCGGCTATGTGCATGTATGACCATATTCAATGTCTTCAAGATTCATGAATGTTTCCATACATGTATGGTGTGCTATCTCTTCATTCTTCAAGGTGACCATTCGACCAAAGGACATTCACACATGCATGAAGATAGCTTGGCCGATTAGCTTCCCCATGACTCTCCTTAATTCGTTTCACACCTATGTTCACATGGCAAGACTATTCGGTTCACCTTGTTCACATTGGAAGACTCTTTAACATTTGGTTTTCACACATATGTTGGCCCTTGGAGTATCCTAATTAATTCATAATTTTTGGCCAAACATTGCTTCATTTAACAAGGTTGGCCGAACCTTACAAGTGACCATTGGACATCATGCATTCAATTTGTGTTTTCTTAAGCATGAAGATGCATTCATCCATCATTCCCATAGCCGAATCTAGTCATGCACATTAAGAGTTATTTTTCTAGAATTTTCTTTTAATTAAATTGTAAGTATGAAAGGCCATTCGGCTACCTAGACTTTAGGCCTATAAATACTTGTTCAATTTCCATAGAAAAAGACTTTTGAAACTTTTGTTAATGTTATGCTGCCAAAATTGTGAGGCAAACTTTTCTTATATTTCGTTCAAAGATTCGTTTGGCATTCCTAGCGTTCTAGTTGTGTCAACCGTGTTCTTTGTCGATTCCGAACTTATCACTACTTGTAGTGTGGCGTTCCAAACTAAACCGAGGTTCCTATCTTGTTAGATAGTGGGTCAAGGTTCCCTCTACCAAACCTAAACCGAACCAAAAAGCGCATATAAATAACGGGTCGATACCAAATCGGTATTGGTTCTTGTTTGCATTCTTTGTTAGATCCCATTTCTTTCTTACCCAAAACATACCAAAATCGACCATTTTTGTGCCATTCCATTTATACATTTCCTCCAAACACATTTCTTCTCAAATCTGACTTCTGTCTAAATTACTAAACTAAGTTAACGATACTTCTTCGTAGACAATCGGGCATTTACGACTCGACTCTTCCCGAGGCGATTCTATCATCTGGTATCAGAGCTACTAAAATGAGAAGTTTGTGCGATGAAATCATTCCCAGTTAGTCCAAGTGTATGGTAAGTAGGATCCAAAAAAAAAGTATAGAAATTTTTTTTCGTATATCGAGGTTTTCTCATTTTGATTAGTTTGTTGCTGTTATTATAAAAACAAAACAATCTACGCAGCCGAAGAAAAAAAATCGTGTACAAAAGTTTTTTTATTGTATTTAGTTTGCTGATATAGTACAAAAAAAAGTTATACAACTTAAAAAAATCCGAAAAAAATTCGTAAAAAAAAATGATTTATGCAATTCAATTGTTATTTGATCGTCAAGCTTTGATCTGATATAGTTCCCGATCCATCTTCTATTCTATTCTCCTTAATACGCCACACTTTTAACCCAATTCCCTACTCTTTCAGCCTACCCTAAATCGAATACATCAATCTCTTGTAATCCCTTTCGAACTGACCACCTAGACCAAGGACTAAGCCTTAACGAATCTGCGTACGAAATTACGAGAAAAGTTAAGAGAGGTAAAAGGCAAGAGAGCGTGAGCACATTTGAGGGGAGGTAAAAGCCGAATTAAGAGTATAAACACGAGTGTGAGTGTCATCAACTTCTTTCTTTTTGAGCGAAGCGAGAGGATTTGTTTGTGAGAATATTTTAAACGAATAGATGTCCCAAAATAGTGGACAAAACATGGAAGAACAACAAAGGCAACAACCAATCAGAAACGTTCTGGATTTGCAAATGCAAGCCCTGTTGCGCGAGATGGAACGATTACTTAACCGAAGGCTTAATCCTCTTGAAGATCGACTCTACCAAGTTGAGGCCCAAAGACAACGTGATGAATATCCTGAAGTTGCTAGGAAAAGACGTGAAGGGCCCAATCAACGACGAAGACAACCAAGGGCTCAAGATGAAGATGTTAACGAACATAGTGAAGATGAAAGCGACCACGGGTCTAACATAAGCCTAGAAAGGAGAGGTCCCCGAAACTGTGGACGAGTAGATCGAAGGTGAGAAGATGATGACTTGAAGAATATCAAACTCTCCATACCTCCTTTCCAAGGAAAATCTAATCTCGAGGCGTACCTTGAGTGGGAGAAGAAAATCGAACTAGTGTTCGATTGTCATAACTACTCTGAAAATAAGAAAGTCAAACTTGCCGCAATTGAGTTTTCAGATTATGCAATGATATGGTGGGATCAGTTGACCACTAGTCGGAGGCGTAATAGAGAGCACCCCATTTCCACTTGGATCGAAATGAAGTCGGTTATGCGACGATGATTCATTCCATCCTACTATCATCGGGAGTTGCATCAAAAGCTCCAAAATCTCATCCAAGGGACGAAGAGTGTGGAAGATTATTATAAAGAAATGGAAGTGGCTATGATCCGTGCCGATGTACAAGAAGATCGAGAAGCCACAATGGCTCGCTTTCTAGTGGGACTTAATCGAGAGATTACAAGTGTCATAGAACTGCAACATTACATTGAGGTTGTGGACATGGTCCACATGGCCATCAAGGTGGAGAAGCAGTTGAAGCGAAAAGGTACCACCCAAGCCTATCCTAATACCAATCCTTCTAAGTGGGGCCAAAGCACAAGCAAGGGTTTTCCAACAAATCGAACGAAGGATTCTTCAACAATATCTAAGGCGAATAAGCCTATTGCCGAGTCAAGTAAAGGTAAGGCTCCTGAAAGTTCCACCGCCCGTTCAAGGGACATAAAGTGCTTCAAGTGTCTTGGTCGTGGACATATATAGCGAGTTAGTGCCTGAATAGACGTACCATGGTGATAAGGGCCAACGGCGACATTGAAAAGGAGGACGAGGAAGAGAACAAGCCTGAATTGACTTTCAAAGTCGAGGAGGACTTAGAACAACCCGTTGAAGGCGAGTTACTCATCGTCAAGTGAAGCCTAAGTCTCCAAAGTGTGGAAGACAAACAACAATGCGAGAACATTTTTCATTTGAGATGTCAAGTGCAAGGGAAAGTGTGTAGCATCATAATCGATGGAGGGAGTTGCACAAACGTGGCAAGCACCCTCATGGTCAAAAAGTTGGGGCTGTCAACCACCAAGCACCCGAATCCATACAAGCTTCAGTGGCTTAACGATGGCGGGGAACTCAAAGTGACGAAACAAGTCCTAGTGTCATTTAGCATTGGGAAATATTCCGATGAAGTATTATACGATGTAGTGTCGATGCACGCAGGTCACTTACTTCTAGGATGACCATGGCAGTTCGACCAACAAGTGATGCATGACGGTTACACTAATAGATACTCCTTCAAACATCTTGGCAAGAACGTGACACTTGCACCCCTCACTCCGAAGCAAGTGTACGAGGATCAACAAAAACTTAAACTTTCAGTGGAACAAGCGAGAGAAAAAGAAAAGAGTGCAAAAGAGAAAATTAAGGAAAAAGAGAGAGAAAAGGCTAAAAATGCGAGAGAAAATGAAAAGAAACAAAAACAAGTAAAAAGTGGAGAGGAAAAAGAAAGTAGGAAAATGAGTGTGTTTGCGAGGGTTAGTGATATCCGGCGAGCGATGTTTTTGAGACAGCCTATGCATGTATTTATGTACAAAGAGGCATTGTTGAATACTAACGAATTACCTAAAAACTTGCCTGTTTCTGTATTGTCTTTGATTTAGGAATTTGAAGACATATTTCTGGATGAAATACCAAGTGGGCTGCCTCCTATCCGAGGCATCGAACATCAAATAGATTTAGTACTCAGAGCTGCATTACCCAATCGTCCTGCTTACCGGAGTAATCCTGAAGAAACGAAGGAATTGCAAAAGCAAATTACTGAACTCCTAGACAAAGGGTACATCCGAGAGAGCTTAAGTCCCTGTGCGGTGCCGGTGCTGCTTGTACCCAAGAAAGATGGGTCGTGGCAGATGTGCGTGGATTGTCGCGCCATCAACAAAATCACTATCAAGTTTCGACACCCGATACCTTGTCTTGACGACATGTTTGACGAATTAAGTGGTGCTCGAATTTTAACGAAAATCGATCTTAAAAGTGGCTATCATCAAATACGAATGCGAGAAGGCGATGAATGGAAAACGGCCTTCAAAACGAAATTGGGTTTGTACGAATGGTTGGTAATGCCATTCGGCCTTACAAATGCTCTCAGTACTTTTATGAGATTGATGAACCATGTATTACGTGCATTTATTGGTAAATTTTGTGTTGTATACTTTGACGATATCTTGG
Organism: Gossypium arboreum; assembly: GCF_025698485.1. Lineage (NCBI taxonomy): Eukaryota > Viridiplantae > Streptophyta > Magnoliopsida > Malvales > Malvaceae > Gossypium > Gossypium arboreum. Next base: position 58,149,477 of record NC_069082.1, read on the forward strand.
TCTACAGCAAAACTTTAGAGGAGCATGTTCCACATTTACGTGCGGTGTTGGAAACTTTAAGAAAAGAGGTATTGTATGCTAATCTCAAATAGTGTTCATTTTGCACTGATAAAGTTGTGTTTTTAGGATATGTTGTGAGTGCCAATGGTTTGGAGGTGGATCAAGAAAAAGTTCGAGCGATTCAGGAATGGCCGCGTCCAATGAGTATTAGCCAAGTTCGAAGCTTCCATGGATTGGCTAGCTTCTACCGTCGATTTGTGCCCAATTTCAGTACCATTGCAGCACCCTTAACAAGTGTAATTAAGAAAAACTCTGCATTTCACTTGTCTGAAGATCAAGAACGTCCATTTAATTTGATTAAAGAATGTCTTGTGAAAGCTCCTTTATTGTCCCTTCCCGATTTTACTAAAACATTTGAAATTGAGTGTGACGCCTCAGGTGTAGGGATCGGAGCTGTGTTGACCCAAGACGGAAGACCGGTGGCGTACTTCAGCGAGAAACTAAGTGGCGCTTCCCTCAATTATCCGGTATACGAAAAAGAGATGTATGCCTTGATTCGATTACTAGAAACTTGGCAGCACTATCTAAGACCGAAGGAGTTCGTGATTCACTCCGATCACGAAGCACTTAATTTATTAAAAGGTCAGCATAAACTCAACAAACGACATGCGAAATGGGTCGAGTATTTAGAATCATTTCCCTATGTCATCAAATACAAGAAAGGTAAAGAAAATGTAGTGGCTGATGCCTTGTCATGGAGGTATACCTTATTGACTACTCTTGATTCTAAGTTACTTGGTTTTTACCATATGAAAGAGTTGTATGTTAATGATGAAGATTTTGGATCTATATATGCTGCTTGTGAAAATGGATCTTTTGAGAAATTTTTCAGGTATGAAGGGTTTCTTTTTAAAGAAAATAGGTTGTGTATACCACAAGGCTCCATTCGAGAGTTACTTGTGTTGGAGGCGCATAGTGGTGGCCTGATGGGACACTTTGGAATAAGCAAGACATTGTCAACCCTCCATGAACATTTTTATTGGCGCGAATGCGGAGAGACGTGGAGCGGATCTGTGAACGCTGCCTAATTTGTAAACGGGCTAAGTCGAACGTCCAACCTCATGGACTTTACACACCACTTCCCATTCTTGACACCTCGTGGACCGATGTTTCTATGGATTTTATTCTTGGATTGCCGAAAACTAAGACAAGGAAGGACTCAATCTTTGTTGTAGTCGATAGATTCTCTAAAATGTCACATTCTATTTCTTGTGGTAAAACTGATGACGCTGTGCATATTGCTAACTTGTTTTTTAGGGAAATTCTATGACTGTATGGATTACCAAGAACGATCGTTTCCGATCGAGATACAAAGTTCTTGAGTTGCTTTTGGCAGACATTATGGGGAAAAATTGGGACGAAGTTATTGTTTTCAACCACTTGTCATCCCCAAACGGATGGCCAAACCGAGGTGGTAAATCGAGTTTTGTCAACTTTGTTGCTAGCGTTGGTACGAAAGAACCTCAAGACGTGGGAAGAATGTTTACCCCACATCGAGTTCGCTTATAATCGCTCTGTTCACTCGGCAACCAAATTTTCTCCTTTCGAGACTGTCTATGGATTTAATCCTCTTACTCCTCTTGATTTATTACCTTTTCCTATTGATCAATTTGTCCATACAAATGCAAGGAAAAAGGCTGAATTTGTCAAGGAACTACATAGGAAAGTTCGAGAGAATATTGAATCTCGAACCGAGCAATACGTCCAACGAGCCAACAAAAGACGAAAACAAGTTGTATTTGAACCCGGAGACTGGGTCTGGGTGCACATGAGAAAAGAAAGGTCTCCGGCTCAACGAAGATCTAAGTTGTTGCCACGAGGAGACGGCCCCTTTCAAGTCATCAAGCGAATCAATGACTTACAGGGTGAGTACAATGTTAGTGCTAGTTTTAATGTCTCTGACTTGACTCCTTTCGAAGTAGATACTAACTTGAGGACAAGTCAATTTTAAGAGGGGGAGGATGATACGATCATGCTTGCCCATAAGTCAAATCTGAGCCGAGATTCAATGGTGCTACCTCAAGGGCCGATCACAAGGGCTCGTGCAAAACAATTTAAAGAAGCTGTTATAGCTTTAGTTCAGCAAATGTGGGATGATGTCAATGCTAGACCTACCAAACTAGCTGGTGGCAATTTTGGGAATCCATGCCGAACTCTTCTACAAGTTCAGTTTAGCTCACCGAGCTCACCTTCAGCCCAAGTTAGCTCCCATGTAGCTCCACACCAGCTCATTAGCTTGGATTCAGCTCATTCCCAGTTCCACAGCTCGGGACCAGCTCATTATCAGCTCACGAGTTTAAGCCCAGCTCGAGTTTAGCTCATGAATTAAACATCAGCTCATGGAGTTCACTTTGAATTCATTTGACTACTATTGAATTTTTATTTAATAAGTTCAATAATTAGTTAACTAAATCCTACATATTAAATTTAGTTCACATTAATTATATTAAGTATGTCTTAAAAGTGATTATTGATGATAAATAAATTTGTCATAACCGAATTTAATGTTGATATTTGTGTTCACATTAGCTTGAGTTAATTCTGTTCACATTTCTTGTAGGAACTCAATGGACATATGGAGATTAAAAGCAAGCATGAATTTTGAAAGGTGCATGGGCGGTTGGGGGACTTGAATCTCTTAGTTGCATGTTCGGCTAAGTGCATGTATGACCATATTCAATGTCTTCAAGGTTCATGAATGTTTCCATACATGTATGGTGTGCTATCTTTTCATTCTTCAAGGTGACCATTCGGCCAAAGGACATTCACACATGCATGAAGATAGCTTGGCCGATTAGCTTCCCCATGACTCTCCTTAATTCGTTTCACCCCTATGTTCACATGGCAAGACTATTCGGTTCACCTTGTTCACATTGGAAGACTCTTCAACATTTGGTTTTCACACATATGTTAGCCCTTGGAGTATCCTAATTAATTCATAATTTTTGGCCAAACATTGCTTCATTTAACAAGGTTGGCCGAACCTTACAAGTGACCATTGGACATCATGCATTCAATTTGTGTTTTCTTAAGCATGAAGATGCATTCCCATAGCCAAATCTAGTCATGCACATTAAGAGTTATTTTTCTAGAATTTTCTTTTAATTAAATTGTAAGTATGAAAGGCCATTCGGCTACCTAGACTTTAGGCCTATAAATACTTGTTCAATTTCCATGGAAAAGGACTTTTGAAACTTTTGTTAATGTTATGCTGCTGAAATTGTGAGGCAAACTTTTCTTATATTTCGTTCAAAGATTCGTTTGGCGTTCCTAGCGTTCTAGTTGTGTCAACCGTGTTCTTTATCGATTCCGAACTTATCACTACTTGTAGTGTGGCGTTCCAAACTAAACCGAGGTTCCTATCTTGTTAGATAGTGGGTTAAGGTTCCCTCTACCAAACCTAAACCGAACCAAAAAGCGCATATAAATAACGGGTCGATACCAAATCGGTATTAGTTCTTGTTTGTATTCTTTGTTCAATCCCATTTCTTTCTTACCCAAAACATACCAAAACCGAACATTTTCGTGCCATTCCATTTATACCATTTCCTCCAAACACATTTCTTCTCAAATCCAACCTCTGTCTAAATTACTAAACTAAGTTAATGATACTTCTTCGTAGACGATCGGGCATTTCATATACAACTCGACTCTTCCCGAGGCGGTTCGTATCAAAAACTGAACAGCCATTTGAATGTGACAACATTTGATTCTTCTATGCAAATGAACAGCCCTATTGTAGCTTTAAAATATGTGTCCAGCCTTTTGAACTTTCCAACAACAAAAATTGAACACATAATTAATTTTATTTAAGAAAAATTAAACACACTATAACTTATGCATTAAAAAGTAATAGCCAAATTAAATAACACTCTAAATACAAACAAATAAGATGTTTAAATGCAAAATTTAATTAAGATGTAAACTAAATGAACAAATGAGTTACTTAATGCATGACTTAATTTAATTATGCAAACTTAACTAACATGAAAGTTACATAATGTATCACTTTATTAAATGCAGAACACATATTAATGATGTTCAAACTGTGACATAATTAAAGACTCATATTAATGATGTTCAAACTATGACATAATTAAAGACACAAACTAAAATAACTAAAATTGATTGAAATCCTTATTTCCAGCAACAAAATATTGCTAAGTTAAAACGAGCTGGAGTTTAGGTCAATGGGCTGTGAATGAATAAGATGGGCTTGTAGAAGGTTGCAAGGATTTCTTGGGTGACTTGTCCATGTTTGTTCAATGATCCCAGCAACATTCTCTCCCCATACTCAATCAGCTAAAGCCAAAATAGCCTCTTTGAATCTTTTGGCTCGAGCTCGAGTTATTGATCCTAAGGCCAACTCCAAATGTTCCTTGTCAGCCCTTGATGAGTCTTGGGGCTCGGCTGTATCAGTTAGTCGGCTGTTAATTGACAAGAAAAAGATAGAATTTCTTGAGCTAAAACAAGGGAATCAATCTGTAGTTGAGCATGAATGAGAATTTATACAACTAAGCAAATATGCTCGTAATATAGTATCAAGCAAAGAGGAAATGTGTATAGATTTGAAGACGGGTTGAATGATGATATTCGTATGTCTATGGTAGCATTAAAGTTACGAAAATTTATAGAACTTTTGGAATGGGCTCAAAAAATTGAAGAAAATTGCAAAAGTAAATGACAGTTAGATTCAAGATTCTAAGATTTTAACAAAGACGTTACCTGTTGAGTTCACTGAGTATACTGTCAAAGTTACGAATCCCCTAGGTCATGATATTTTAGTAAATCATATGTGTAGATCGTGTCCACTGAAAATTAGGGGTTACGATTTCCCGTTAGTTTGACGTTGTTACATTTTGATGATTTTGATATCATTCTAGGAACGGATTGGTTGTCTGAGAATGATGCAATAGTGAGTTGCTGAAGGAAGCAAGTTAGTTTGAAACATTCAAATGGTGAATTTATTTGTGTTAAGACAGACGGGGTCGATTGTATTGCAAATGTAGTTTCGGTATTGTGAGCTCAAAAATTGATTAAAAAAGGATGTGAAACTTATTTAGCTTAAATTCTTGATTCGAAAATGACTGTGAAACACCCCTTACCTATATCCGACGCAGGACAGGGTTCGAGGCATTACTGAGCTAAAACATTAACATTCACACAAAATCGGCCATAAAATTTCGTTCAAATTTTAAAACGTTTCAATTTCATGTAAATTGTTCCTTATAAGGGCCTACAAGGCCCAAAACATACATCGAAGGTCGTTCGGAACTAAACTGAGGACTTTAGAAAATTTTAGGATAACTTAGAAAAATTTCCTACTTTGGGGAGTCACATGCCCATGTGGGTAGGCCGTGTGGTTACACACATACGTGTGGCTTAGGACAAGCCAGGGTCCTTAGCCCGTGTAACTCTCTGACTATGACGTCATCGTAAAATTGGGGTCATACGGCCAAGTCACAAGTCCGTGTGCTTAGGCCATGTGGTGAATTAAATTCTCAAAATTAAGTGCAGACTTCACACGGCTTGGGCACACGCCCATGTTCTAAGGTCGTGCCTACCACAAGGCTGAGACACATGATAGTGTCTCTACCCCTGTGTTTATTACTGGGCATTCTATTTGCATTAATTAGGGTGCAGGTGACACACAATCTAACCACATGCCCATGGGGCAGACCTTGTGTCACACACGGCCTAGACACACGCCTATGTGTCTACCCGTGTGGACAAATTTTAGGCTATTTTCCAAGCCATTTGTTAGCCTTAAATGCTCATTTGCTTATTTATCTAAGATGACATGCAACCTAGTACATTTGTTCACTTGAAAACTTATAAACATGGATTATTCCATGCTTTTGTAATGACAACATGACAGTTATCCAAAACATCATACTTCCATATGGCATTCCACACCAATTTCATATTCATCCATTAGGCTCTAACCCTACTTTTAAATTACCTAATCATACCATAGATTTAGCATACTTATTAACCATGATTCATTCACTTAGCACATGTGCCATTCATCACACATTTCATCCACAAACAAACACATAAAACATAAAACATTGCATGCATGTATAATTGATTAGGGTTACAACCCAAATGATCAATATGGACCATATCACATGGCCATATTCAAAATAAATCAAATATTTCTATAAGCCAGCACATTTGACTAGACCAATATGACATATAACAAAAAGACCAAGTCTCTATACATGCCATACTCTAAATATTGAGACTAACTATACCCCAATTGTCCAGTTGATAATGTGATCAGGCCTTCGACGTCTTTCGTTCCTCGAGTTGGCTTGGCAATACTATAAGAAAGTAAGAAAGGGAGGGGAGTAAGCATAAAGCTTAGTAAGTTTACATGCAAATAAATAACCTAGATTTACTTAAATGTTATCATGAATTCATAGATATAACTCAATTTTGTTAACATAACTTATGCATTTTCAATCTTACCAAACATTCATCATATATCGAGCTCATTCAGATGAGTTTGTCGTATATACCTGTACCAACTCAAATCATATTGTCATATTCTCTCTTCATTGATTTAATTATTGATTAACTCACAAGTTTACCCGTTGAACACTCGGAATATTATTGGATACGCGGATGACTTGCACATAGTGCATCAAATGTAGCCACATGCTACCTCATATCACAATCACATATTACTCACTCACGAGCTACTCACAAGCCTGCTTACACAAGCTGACAGTTAGAACGTAACTACTTGGGCTACTCACACAAGCTGACAGGTACCCGCAACACATGTCGGGCTACCTAGCCACCAGTATGACGTATAAGACCAGCACTTAGATTCACATATCACATATACACACATATTCATGAGCTCATATCCACATAGTTCCTAGTGACATGTCACATTGTATCCTAAACTATTCCTAAGGTTCAAACCGGATTTTCTCGACATCTCATGTTCATCGAATTCATTCACAATCTCGTGCTCATAGGTTACAACATCGTTCATATATTTGACATAATAAGTAATCATATAAAATCTTACGTTAAAAGAATATTAAAAACATGATATATTACTGCATTATTGACACATGAACTTACCTCGGTACAAAATATGAATAATTTATACGATTTAGTCCAAAATCTTGTTCTTTCCCCGGTCTAGGTTCGGACTCCTTTTTTCTTGATCTATAATAGCAAATTCAGCTCATTTAATCATCACATTGTTCAAAGTAATCCATAAATTACAATTTGGCAAAATTACAATTTTGCTCCTAAACTTTCACATAATTACAACTTAGTCCCTAGGCTCGTAAAATGAAATGTGTTCATTTTCTTTGATACCCAAGCCTAGCCGAACTTATAACACATTCATATCAGCCCAAATTTTCCTTCAAATCAGATTTTTAACCACTTATTTTACAACTTTTACAAAAAGGTCCTTTTTAGGTGTTTTCATGAAAAATCACCTAGTAGAAGATGTGTATCACACACTAAACTCTCATATTCCTCCACTAATCATCAAAATAAATGCATGTCACACATGGGTGTAAATTTTCATACATAAACCCTACTTCAAAATAAGGGTGGAAATTGGTAAATCAAGCTACGAGGACTTCAAAAATGTAATGAACAGAAAACGAGTTCGGGAGCACTTACAATCAAGCTTGAAAGTTGAACAAAACCTTAGCTATGGTGTCTTGAGAGTTTCGGCCAAGCATGAAGAAGATGAGCATATTTTTGTTTTGATTTTCCCTTTTTATTCTTTTAATTACTAAATGACCAAAATGCCCTTAAAGTCATTCTTTAAAATTTTTCCCACATGTCCATTTTTATCCAAACTTTTAAAAATTGGTTAAATTGCTAATTAGGACCTTCTAATTTATAATCTAAAGCAATTTCATGCTAAAAGGTTCTAGAGCTCTAATTTTGCATCCTATTCAATTTGGCCTCTAAAGTTCAATTGGACATTTTATGCATAGAATTTCTTCATCAAACTTGCACACAAGCATGCAATCATATCATAGACCTCATGAGAATCATAAAATAATTATTTCTATTTCAGAATTGTGGTATCGAAACCACTATTCTGACTAGGCCCTAATTTGGGATGTTACAATTCCTCCTTAGGGATTTTCATCCCTGAAAACCTTACCGGTGAAAAGATTCAGGTATTGGTTGCTCATGTTTTCCTCGGTCTCCCATGTAGCTTCTTCAACCCCATGTCTTTGCCATAAAACTTTCACAAGGGCAATACTTTTGTTTCTCAACTGCTTCACCTCTCGATCCAAAATCTTAATCGGCTCTTCGCCATAAGTCATATCCGGTCGGATCTCGACCTCTATCGGTGAAATCACGTGTGAAGGATCAGATCAATATCGGTGCAACATAGACACATGAAACACATCATGAATCTTTTCCAATTTGGATGGTAAGGCTAACCGATAGGCAACTGGCCCTACTCTCTCGGTAATCTCATATGGTCCAATAAAGCGTTGGCTTAATTTGCCTTTCCTACCAAACCTCAAAATCTTTTTCCATGGGGGCACTTTCAAAAATACTTTATCACTGACCTGAAACTCAATCTCTTTCTATTTCAAATCTGCGATGATTTCTGTCTATCCGAAGCCGCTTTTAGACAAGCTTGAATCACTTTGACCTTTTCTTCAGTTACTTTAACCAATTCAACTCCATGAATCTGATTCTCTCTGAGTTCGGTCCAATACAAAGGCGTTCGACACTTGCACCTATACAATGCCTCATAAAGTGCCATTTTCAAACTCGACTGAAAACTGTTATTGTAGGCAAATTCTACCAATGGTAAATACTTTTCCCAATTACCTTGGAACTCAAGGACACAATGCCGCAACATATTTTCAAGGATCTGAATTACTCGCTCAGACTGATCGTCGGTTTGCGAATGGAAAGCGATACTAAAATTCAATTTTGTACCTAAAGCCTCTTGCAACTTCTTCCAAAATCGCCAAGTGAACCTCGAATCTCTATCCGACATAATCGATAAAGGCGCTCCATGTAACCTCACTATTTTAGAAATATACAACTCGGCTAGCTTGTCAAGTGAATAGTCGATGCATATCGGTATAAAATGAGCCAATTTGGTCAATCTGTCAACCACAACCCATACGACATGTTTCTTTCTTAGTGTCAAAGGCAAACCCGTCACGAAATCCATAGTAATATGGTTCCATTTGCACTTAGGAACCATCACGGGATGAAGTAAGCCTGAAGGTGCTTGATGTTCAGATTTTACTTATTGACAAATCAAGCATCCCAAAACAAACTCAGAAATATCTCTTTTCATACTTGGCCACCAATAAAATTTCTTCAAATCATTGTACATTTTCGTACTACCCGGATGCATAGACAAATGACTATAATGGGCGTCAAGTAAAATCTTCTAAATCAACTCATTATTCTTAGGAATACAAATCATATCTCGAAACATTAAGCAACCATCAAAACTAATCCGAAAACCTAATTCTATATCTGATTCATATTGGACTATTTTGGCTTGCAATTCACCATCACTTTGTTGAGGTTCATAAATCTCTTGAAGAAACATTGGTCTAGCTCTCAACTCGGTTAGAATCGAACCGTCATCTGGTAAGGCCAACTGAGTGTTCATAGCTCTCAATGCGAACAAGGATTTCCTACTCAAGGCATCAGCGACCACATTCGCCTTTCTTGGGTGATAATCAATCACTAGCTCATAGTCTTTTATCGACTCTAACCATCTTCGTTGTTGTAGGTTCAAGTCTTTTTGAGTCATCAAATACTTCAAACTTTTATAGTCAGTATCCTTCCGACATTTCTCACCATACAAATGATGTCTTCAAATCTTCAACGCAAACACAATGGCAGCCAACTCCAAATCGCGTGTTGGATAATTCTTCTAGTGCAGTTTCAACTGCTTCGAGGCATAAGCTATTACCTTTCTGATACGAAAAGCCTCGGGAAGATTCGAGTCGTATATGAAATGCCCGATCGTCTACGAAGAAGTATCGTTAACTTAGTTTAGTAATTTAGACAGAAGTCGGATTTGAGAAGAAATGTGTTTGGAGGAAATGGTATAAATGGAATGGCACGAAAATGGTCGGTTTTGGTATGTTTTAGGTAAGAAAGAAATGGGATCGAACAAACAATGCAAACAAGAACCAATATCGATTTGGTATCGACCCGTTATTTATATGCGCTTTTTGGTTCGGTTTAGGTTTGGTAGAGGGAACCTCGACCCCCTATCTAACAAGATAGAAACCTCGGTTTAGTTTGGAACGCCACACTACAAGTAGTGATAAGTTCGAAATCGACAAAGAACACGATTGACATACGCTAGGAACGCCAAACGAATCTTTGAACGAAATATAAGAAAAGTTTGCCTCACAATTTCGGCAGCATAACATTAACAAAAGTTTCAAAAGTCCTTTTACATGGAAATTGAACAAGTATTTATAGGCCTAAAGTCTAGGTAGCCGAATGGCCTTTCATACTTACAATTTAATTAAAAGAAAATTCTAGAAAAATAACTCTTAATGTGCATAACTAGATTCGGCTATGGGAATGATGGATGAATGCATCTTCATACTTAAGAAAACATAAATTGAATGCATGATGTACAATGGTCACTTGTAAGGTTCGGCCAACCTTGTTAAATGAATCAATGTTTGGCCAAAAATTATGAATTAATTAGGATACTCCAAGGGCCAACATATGTGTGAAAACTGAATGTTGAAGAGTCTTCCAATGTGAACAAGGTGAACTGACTAGTCTTGCCATGTGAACATAGGTGTGAAACGAATTAAGGAGAGTCATGGGGAAGCTAATCGGCCAAGCTATCTTCATGCATGTGTGAATGTCCTTTGGCCGAATGGTCACCTTGAAGAATGAAGAGATAGCACACCATACATGTATGGAAACATTCATGAACCTTGAAGACATTGAATATGGTCATACATGCACTTAGCCGAACATGCACCTAAGAGATTCAAGTCCCCCAACCATCCATGCACCTTTCAAAATTCATGCTTGCTTTTAATCTCCATATGTCCATTGACTCCCTACAAGAAATGTAAACAGAATTAACTCAAGCTAATGTGAACACAAATATCAACATTAAATTCGGTTATGACAAATTTATTTATCATCAATAATCACTTTTAAGACATACTTAATATAACTAATGTGAACTAAATTTAATATGTAGGATATTAGTTAACTAATTATTGAACTTATTAAATAAAAAGTCAATAGTAGTAAATGAATTCAAAGTGAACTCCACGAGCTGATGTTTAATTCATGAGCTAAACCCGAGCTGGGCTTAAACTCGTGAGCTGATAATGAGTTGGTCCCGAGCTGTAGAACTGGGAATGAGCTGAATCCGAGCTAATGAGCTGGTGTGGAGCTACATGGGAGCTAACTTGAGCTGAAGGTGAGCTCGATGAGCTGAACTGAACTTATAGAAGAGTTCGGCATGGATTCCCAAAATTGCCACCAGCTAGTTCGGTAGGTCTAGCATTGACATCATCCCACATTTGCTGAACAAAGCTATAACAACTTCTTTAAATTGTTTTGCACGAGCCCTTGTGATCGGCCCTTGAGGTAACACCATCGGATCTCGTCTTAGACTTGACTTTATGGGCAAGCGTGATCGTATCACTTTCCATCTTGCATAAGCACTCAACCCAATCCATTCAAGGATGTATCACTATACACCACGAATTCCTTTCTCGGCTCAGGTTGTACTAAAATTGGAGCATCAGTCAACAATGCTTTTAGCTTCTCAAAACTCTGTTGTCATTTTTCCGTCCATTCAAACTTAACATCCTTCTATAATAGTCTCGTCATCAGAGTAGAAATCATGGAAAATCCTTTAACAAACCATCTGTAGTAACTGACTAAGCCTAGAAAGCTTCTAACCTCTGACACATTTCTCAATGATTTCAATAGCCAAAATCTTGCTTGGATCGACTCGGATGCCATCACCCGAAACAATGTGCCCCAAGAATCTGACTTCTTGAAGCCAAAACTCACTCTTACTAAACTTAGCATACAACTATTTGTCTCTCAAGGTTTGCAGAACCGTTCTTAGGTGTTTGGCATGCTCAGTCTCATGACGAGAATAAATCAAGATATCATAAATAAAAACAACGACAAACTTATCCAAGTATGGTTGGAAAATACAATTCACTAAATCCATAAATACAGCGAGTGCATTCGTTAAACCAAAAGGCATAACAAAAATTTGTACTGACCATTCCTAGTCCAAAATGTAGTCTTCGGTACGTCTGAATCTTTGACTCTCAACTGGTAGCAACCGAACCTTAAGTCTATCTTCGAAAATACTATGGCCCCCTTCAATTGGTCAAACAAGTCATCAATTGATACGATCCGCCTCGGGGTGAGTTGAGTCGTATGCGAGTTTGCCCGATCGTCTACGAGAAAGTATCGCTCGGCTCTTTTAAAGAAGATGTTTTTAGGTTAAATAATGCGGAAGCTTTTTTAAAAAGGGTTTGAAGATGGGTTTGAAATATGAATATTAAAGGTTCGGTTTTAAAAGATACAAAAGAATGAAAATAGATTGAAGGTAGTTTAATAAATGATGGTTATGGAAGATGGTGAACTTAAAAGCAAGTAAGAACAAATATTAGGAAATATTGGCCCAAGAACTTATACGCTTTCAAGGTGAAAATGAAAATGATAGAACCTCGACCCACTACTTAACAAAGTAGGAACCTCGGTATATGGGTGAACGCCACACTATTTGATAGTGATAAAAGTTTGGGATAGTGAAGAACAGGGTTGACGCCACTAGGCTTCCTAGATAAGCCAACGAAGTCCTCAACGAAATATGAGAGAAAGAAATCTCACAAATTCAATGAAAGTTTAACAAAGTTTCATTAAGTGAAAAGTCTAACAAATGTCTAACCTTTTACAAATGAAATTTAACAATTATTTATAGCCTAAAAACTAAGGCTAACTTAATAGTCATATGGGCATTCAAGGGGACGGCAACTTAAAAGTTAAGCAAGAAGGAAACTCCCATGAAGCTTCTTGATCCTTTCCAGAATATTCTTGTCATGAAAATCTCAATGGTTGGTCTCTAGAAGAGATGATTCGGCTGGCGTCTTTAATGGAAATGTCTATGTTCAGCCAAGACACTCTAGCAACTGAAAGGCCTTAGGTGTGAAACTCCAATATGCTCCTTGGAGAACATAATCGGTCAGCCTTGAAAAGAGCAAGCATCACTTGTATTTAGTGCCGAAAATAGCAGCAGATTTAATTTGGGCAACAAGCCTTCTTTATTGTCAGCAGCTTCATTAAGACGTCCATCCAACTAACTTCATTAAAACGTTCATGCATGAAAAGTCCAACCACTCCTTAAATGCTTGCTGTTCACAAAGTCCTCATTCATTGTGCAGCCCATTGCTAGGGAAAAGAGTTCAGTAGCCCTTTAAATGCTGTCCCACGCATGCTACTCCTTTAATGCATGTTTGCTTTTGACCGAATGGCCATTTGGGAACACCAACCAGCAGCCTTCAAGCATTAATCAGGTTTCATGGCCCTATCCAGCTCTTTTGATACGAGCACGCCCCGCAAACTTTATCGAGCAAGTCTATCAAGCCGAGCAATGACATGTTGGCAAGCTGATCCAAGCTCGTTTCCAGCTCCACGAGCTCTATCCAGCTCAAATCCAGCTTATTCAAGCTCAATCCATCTTGCCTGAGCTAAACCAAGCTCACTCCTAGCTCACTTTCAACTCACGAGCTAAACCTTAGCTCAACTTCAGCTTAGGAGTTTAGCCTCAGCTCAACTTTAGCTCACGAGCTAAAGCGTAGCTCATTTTAGTTTAAACTCGGTTTTTTCTTTAATGCATTAAATAAAAATTTGCACATATTTATTTAAGCATTAAACTTGTCTTATATTAATATTTGTTATTAATATGCCATAGTCATTACATAAATTGATTATGTTCACATAGCTGAATTAATGCATGACATTAATGTGTTCACATCATGCCGAATTTATGAATGTCCATGAGATATCTTAATGACTTGTTTATTTCATGTAGGTACATCCCTTTGGACGGTACAATGTATGGATGAAGAAACATCTCTTTTGGGCATTCCACGCTCATGAATGAAGAAGTATTAAATGCTGGTGCATGTACGGCTAGATGCAAGGTTTCTACAAATTCATGCATGTGTCGAATGCATGTATGGACATTAAAGGCTAGTCCATGAATGGATCAAATGCATGGGATGATAGAATGCATGAATGGCTTAAGTGCATGTATGGTGGCTGTCTCCTAACTTTCCAAGGCACTTATTCGGCCAAGAAGTAGCTGTTCACACTTTGAATTGACCTATAAGCTACTACACATGCACGGATGGGTTCAAGAACGTCCAAAGGAAAGAATTAACTCAATAATTCAACACATTGATTGAATTAAGTGTATGCACGAAGGGGAGAACGAATTTACTAGGTTCATGCTGCCATTTATGAACCTACATGCTATTAAAGAGTTTAATTATGAGGATACAAGTTCCATACAAGTGCATGAACGTCCCAAGGAGATGAATGCAACCTTTGGTGCACATACAAGTCACTTGAAGCCTTTCTTTATGATTAAGCATTCATGCAAACACTTAGGGGGAAGAAAGTGTCCATTCAACTAGTTCATGAATCTGCTGAATTTATGAACTATTTTAATACATTAGTGTGAACGTTTTTATTATTGTGTGAACACCTAGATGCCGAATTTGAATGATCATCTATGTGCCTATAAGTATTTGTTTTCTTTCAATTGTAAGAGACTTTTGCCAAAACTGTTAATGAACATTTGTTCTTGTGAGGTTGCTTCCTCTCATATCTCGTACAAGTTTCGAAAGACTTATCTGGCTTGTGCTAGTGGCGTCAATCGTCTTGTTTGAACTTATCACCAATCTTGGTGTGGCGTTCACCTATCCATCTATCCATACTTTCACCTTAACAATATAGGAACCGGGGTGACACTTCTTAGTGTTGAATCATTCCTGACGTTGAGATCGTTTTCCATTCCCATCCTTCGAATTATTTTCTTGTTATACCAAACCGACCCATTTATCCATCACCCATCTTTGCTACACATAACCGAACCTATTACTAAACTTACCCTTCTTGAAACCTTCCGCTTATTCTAATCCATTATTTTACTTTTATTACTAAAATTCGAGACACGAACGACTCTCTCAAACTACGATCGGGCAACTACGTGAATTCGACTCATCTACCCGGGCCGGATCACATCATTTGGTAAAAGAGCTTGTAAATCGAGAGGCGCCGACATTCGCTCAAGATCGAACTAGGTTCGTTGTGAAAAAAAAATTCAACTTGTAATTTTTGTTCTATCTCTTGTAATAGTGATATTGTGAAGTATTAAAAAAAAGACAAAAAAAACGAAAATTATAATAAAAAAAAAGTGAAGTGATCAAGTTCTTCTGTTGTTTATATTTTGACCCGATCGACAAAGTGTTCTTGTCATCAACTTTGCACCCTATTCCCAAAACGCCACACTACACCAAAGACTATTTTTCTTTTAGCCTACCCGTACACCGTGACATTCTAACCTTTGTAACCATCTTGAAACCGACCCCAAGGACCAAGACAAGTCGAAAGAAACAAAATACGAGGTTACGAGAGTAAGCTTGAGTGGTAAAAGGCTAGAACGAGTGAGATCATTCGAGTGGAGGTAAAAGCCAAACGAGTGTAAACACAAGCGGGAGTGACACCTTTTTTCTTCTTCTTTCCGAGCAAAATTGTGAGGTTTGTGGTGAGGTACTTAATTTTTTTTATTTTGTTTTGTGATCTAACATTTTCTTTTTAGCAACAAAAATCATGTCACGCGAAGAGTTCACCGAATCGGAATACTAATACTTGGTTCAAGAAATGCGAAGAATGGCGACTAAACAAGACCAAAGTGATCGAGTTTCTTCAAGTCATAAAACGGAACCAAGAACCCCACGGATATATACCCCTGACTACTACCTGAAAAAAAGTTCCAATCGTGATTCCTTTTCGTCATCTACTTCGAGACAAAGAGATTCATACTATGACTCATATTCATCAGCGAATTCGAGAAGTGACTTCGATTGAAAGTCCTTTTCATCAAGAAATTCGAGAAGACGAGACGCTGATTACGATTTTGATTCGTTCCAAGATGGCGTTCGAAGAGAAAGACATACTCCTACTAGATCTTCAAAGAAATCTTACTCGGAGTATTCTTCACGAAGTTTTGATTGTGAATCATATGCAAATAGTTCTTCATCTTTCGAACAAGATTTGTATTCTCATCGTTCTTTTGTACATTCTTGTAAAGAGAAAACAAAGAAAAGAAAAGAAAAACCAAAAGCAAAAGAAGAAAAAGAAAATGAAATAAAAAGAAAAGAGAGGCAAGAGGCAAGTAAGAGAAAAAATGAGCGAATCTTGAGAGAACTTGAAAAAGCCTTTGAAAAGCAAAAAGAAAATGAGATTGAAAAAGAGAACGAAAAGAAATTTGAGAGTGAAAAAGAAGATGAAAAAGAAATTGAAACAAAAGAAACGAGTGATTCAAAAGAAAAAGAATCGAGTGAGAAAACAAGTGAGCAAGTGAGGATTATTTCTACTAACCCACCTGTTCGATCTTCTTGTGAATTAACTTTTCAGGTTCCTAGAAGTTTGTGCAACCAATTCCATCTACATTACATTCCAAACGAGAGGTGTTTTAGGTTGTTCGAAAAAGGTAAGTTCGCGAATGACTACCACCCACTTGCGATCGAAGGTAAGGAAGGTAAGGATTCTTTGTTTATCGAATCAAAGTCACTTGATTTGGATAATTTTTGTTCACTTACTGTTGTTAATGAATTTGTTTTAAAAGGTGCCATATACAGCTTTTCTTATGACGATTACTACATTGGCAAATTTGTTGACAACATTGGATTAGTTTTCTCTAAGCGAATTTTGAACATGTTTGATCAAAGTCTATCACGTAAAAATTCTCATGTGTTTGACCCTGCAAACTTTTTGAACTCATGTGTTAAATCTTTATGTTTAAATATGCCTGCTCAATTGATTTGTAATAAATTTGCCTGTTTGAAAAGTTGCATGTTCGTTAAAAATTCTTTGTTTGGCATCCATGTTAAAAGATCTTTACATGATATGTGCAATTGTGTTCTTCATGAACAATCTTTGAGTTTTTGTGCGAAATTTCCATGTAGTGATTTACATTCCCGATTAATACTCTTGAAGTATGAACCTTTGCATTTTGATATGCTCGGTTTTGTCAAATCAACATGTGTGTTTAAACTAGTGAAATATAATTCGTGTGGTGAGTTGATTATATCTTTTTCTAATATGTTGCTTGTTGGAATTCCTAAACAAGTTCGTGTGTTCAAGCCTGGTATTTGCTACATGAATTCATTTTATGGAAACATTAAGCACTTTGCATCATTTGCAATCAAAATATGTTTGCTTGATGTTCAAACTTTTAATAAGAAGGTGAAATTCAATGATTTCGGTTTCAATTTTGATTCATTTATTAATCACCTTGTTTGGCCACATCTGAAATTTTCGTTTCATTTCGAGAAGGTAAGGCCAACCTATGTTTTTGGAATTGAATCAAATTTCCATGGTAACTTTCCTTCTCCATTTAAGTCCATAGTTTTCGATAATACTAACCAGTCTTATTTTTGTGAATTCCACCCCTCGAGGAGCAAGACATGTCATGGTGCGTCACCACCTATTCAAATATATCGGAGTAATAGGTTTGTCTTACGTTATCTATCCAAAGAGAGAAGATTCATTTTGACCGAGAAAGGTAAACCCAATCCTCAATTGTCTTCTCTTCATATTCGTCAAGGTAAGTCATATGAAAATTTTCAAATATCTTTCAATTCGATTGAAGTTGAAAATTCCATTGATTGGTTGTTTGGAAATTATTTATACTTTGATGTGATAGATTTTTCCTTTTAGCATTGTGATGATGTGATTATTACGTTGGAATTTGGAGACTCCCCTCATGTTGTTCAAAAATGAAAGGAAGAGTTAGCATACCTTTGGCCATCGCATACCTTGCATGAGCAAGACAAGGGACCAAATGAGTTACTATATTTGATTAAAGAAATTAAAATGTTTTGGATGAGGAATAATGTGTTTAAGTGCCTACCATCATTTTCAACCAATTATCCCTTGATCCAACTTAGTTTTCATGTTCGTAACGATGGTCTAACGAAACTCTTTGATAAATTTACGTATGCTTTCTTTGTCCAATTGAGATTTTTGGCATATGTTCAATTGAATGAATATTTTATGAACTATCAAACACATTTGAATTTGACTCCTTTGAGTTTCTTTTTACCGGCTGTGGTAAGAATTTTTCAGGTTTGTGTGACATCTTCCATCCCATTTGATCGAGGAAAACCATGCACGAGTCAAAGTTCTCCCATGGATAAACAGCTCGACTTGAGGACAAGTCGCCTAAAAGAGGGGGGGGAATGATACGAGCACGCCCCGCAAACTTTATCCAGCAAGTCTATCAAGCCGAGCAATGACATGTTGGCAAGCTGATCCAAGCTCGTTTCCAGCTCCACGAGCTCCATCCAGCTCAAGTCCAGCTTATTCGAGCTCAATCCATCTTGCCTGAGCTAAACCGAGCTCACTCCTAGCTCACTTTCAACTCACGAGCTAAACCTTAGCTCAACTTCAGCTTAGGAGTTTAGCCTCAGCTCAACTTTAGCTCACGAGCTAAAGCTTAGCTCATTTTAGTTTAAACTCGCTTTTGTCTTTAATGCATTAAATAAGAATTTGCACATATTTATTTAAGCATTAAACTTGTCTTATATTAATATTTGTTATTAATATGCCATAGTCATTACATAAATTGATTATGTTCACATAGCTGAATTAATGCATGACATTAATGTGTTCACATCATGCCGAATTTATGAATGTCCATGAGATATCTTAATGACTTGTTTATTTCATGTAGGTACATCCCTTTGGACGGTACAATGTATGGATGAAGAAACATCTCTTTTGGGCATTCCACACTCATGAATGAAGAAGTATTAAATGTTGGTGCATGTACGGCTAGATGCAAGGTTTCTACAAATTCATGCATGTGTCAAATGCATGTATGGACATTAAAGGCTAGTCCATGAATGGATCAAATGCATGGGATGATAGAATGCATGAATGGCTTAAGTGCATGTATGGTGGCTGTCTCCTAAATTTCCAAGGCACTTATTCGGCCAAGAAGTAGTTGTTCACACTTTGAATTGACCTATAAGCTACTACACATGCATGGATGGGTTCAAGAACGTCCAAAGGAAGGAATTAACTCAATAATTCAACACATTGATTGAATTAAGTGTATGCACAAAGGGGAGAACGAATTTACTAGGTTCAGGCTGCCATTTATGAACCTACATGCTATTAAAGAGTTTAATTATGAGGATACATGTTCCATACAAGTGCATGAACGTCCCAAGGAGATGAATGCAACCTTTGGTGCACATACAAGTCACTTGAAGCCTTTCTTTATGATTAAGCATTCATGAACACACTTAGGGGGAAGAAAGTGTCCATTCAACTAGTTCATGAATCTGCCGAATTTATGAACTATTTTAGTACATTAGTGTGAACGTTTTTATTATTGTGTGAACACCTAGATGCCGAATTTGAATGGTCATCTATGAGCCTATAAGTATTTGTTTTCTTTCAATTGTAAGAGACTTTTGCCAAAATTGTTAATGAACATTTGTTCTTGTGAGGTTGCTTCCTCTCATATCTCGTACAAGTTTCGAAAGACTTATCTGGCTTGTGCTAGTGGCGTCAATCGTCTTGTTTGAACTTATCACCAATCTTGGTGTGGCGTTCACCTATCCATCTATCCATACTTTCACCTTAACAATATAGGAACCGGGGTGACACTTCTTAGTGTTGAATCATTCCTGACGTTGAGATCATTTTCCATTCCCATCCTTCGAATTATTTTCTTGTTATAACAAACCGACCCATTTATCCATCACCCATCCTTGCTACACATAACTGAACCTATTACTAAACTTACCCTTCTTGAAACCTTCCGTTTATTCTAATCCATTATTTTACTTTTATTACTAAAATCCGAGACACGAACGACTCTCTCGAACTACGATCGGGCAACTACGTGAATTCGACTCATCTACCCGGGCCGGATCACATCATTTGGTATCAGAGCTTGTAAATCGAGAGGCGCTGACGTTCGTATCAAGATCGAACTAGGTTCGTTGTGAAAAAAAATTCAACTTGTAATTTTCGTTCTCTCTCTTGTAATAGTGATATTGTGAAGTATTAAAAAAAAGACAAAAAAACGACAATTATAATAAAAAAAAAAGTGAAGTGATCAAGTTCTTCTGTTGTTTATATTTTGACCCGATCGACAAAGTGTTCTTGTCATCAACTTTGCACCCCATTCCCAAAACACCACACTACACCAAAGACTATTTTTCTTTTAGCCTACCCGTACACCTTGACATTCTAACCTTTGTAACCATCTTGAAACCGACCCCAAGGCACCAAGACAAGTCGAAAGAAACAAAATACGAGGTTACGAGAGTAAGCTTGAGTGGTAAAAGGCTAGAGCAAGTGAGATCATTCGAGTGGAGGTAAAAGCCAAACGAGTGTAAACACGAGCGGGAGTGACACCTTTTTTCTTCTTCTTTCCGAGTGAAATTGTGAGGTTTGTGGTGAGGTACTTAATTTTATTTTTTTTTTATTTTGTTTTGTGATCTAACATTTTCTTTTTAGCAACAAAAATCATGTCACGCGAAGAGTTCACCGAATCGGAATACCAATACTTGGTTCAAGAAATGCGAAGAATGGCGACTATACGAGATCAAAGTGATCGAGTTTCTTCAAGTCGTAAAACGGAACCAAGAACCCCACGGAGATATACCCCCGACTACTACCTGAAAAAAAGTTCCAATCGTGATTCCTTTTCTTCATCTACTTCGAGACAAAGAGATTCATACTATGACTCATATTCATCAGCGAATTCGAGAAGTGACTTCGATCGAAAGTCCTTTTCATCAAGAAATTTGAGAAGACGAGACGCCGATTACGATTTTGATTCATTCCAAGATGGCGTTCGAAGAGAAAGACATACTCCTACTAGATCTTCAAAGAAATCTTACTCGGAGTATTCTTCACGAAGTTTTGATTGTGAATCATATGCAAATAGTTCTTCATCTTTCGAACAAGATTTGTATTCTCATCGTTCTTTTGTACATTCTTGTAAAGAGAAAACAAAGAAAAGAAAAGAAAAAGCAAAAGCAAAAGAAGAAAAAGAAAATAAAATAAAAAGAAAAGAGAGGCAAGAGGCAAGTAAGAGAGAAAATGAGCGAATCTTGAGAGAACTTGAAAAAGCCTTTGAAAAGCAAAAAGAAAATGAGATTGAAAAAGAGAACGAAAAGAAATTTGAGAGTGAAAAAGAAGATGAAAAAGAAATTGAAACAAAAGAAACGAGTGATTCAGAAGAAAAAGAATCGAGTGAGAAAACAAGTGAGCAAGTGAGGATTATTTCTACTAACCCACCTGTTCGATCTTCTTGTCAATTAACTTTTCAGGTTTCTAGAAGTTTGTGCAACCAATTCCATCTACATTACCTTCCAAACGAGAGGTGTTTTAGGTTGTTCAGAAAAGGTAAGTTCGCGAATGACTACCACCCACTTGCGATCGAAGGTAAGGAAGGTAAGGATTCTTTGTTTATCGAATCAAAGTCACTTGATTTGGATAATTTTGTTCACTTCTCGTTGTTAACGAATTTGTTTTAAAAGGTGCCATATACAGCTTTTCTTATGACGATTACTACATTGGCAAATTTGTTGACAACATTGGATTAGTTTTCTCTAAGCGAATTTTGAACATGTTTGATCAAAGTCTATCACGTAAAAATTCTCATGTGTTTGACCCTGCAAACTTTTTGAACTCATGTGTTAAATCTTTATGTTTAAATATGCCTGCTCAATTGATTTGTAATAAATTTGCCTGTTTGAAAAGTTGCATGTTCGTTAAAAATTCTTTGTTTGGCATCCATGTTAAAAGATCTTTACATGATATGTGCAATTGTGTTCTTCATGAACAATCTTTGAGTTTTTGTGCGAAATTTCCATGTAGTGATTTGCATTCCCGATTAATACTCTTGAAGTATGAACCTTTGCATTTTGGTATGCTCGGTTTTGTCAAATCAACATGTGTGTTTAAACTAGTGAAATATAATTCGTGTGGTGAGTTGATTATATCTTTTTCTAATATGTTGCTTGTTGGAATTCCTAAACACGTTCGTGAGTTCAAGCCTGGTATTTGCTACATGAATTCATTTTATGGAAACATTAAGCACTTTGCATCATTTGCAATCAAAATATGTTTGCTTGATGTTCAAACTTTTAATAAGAAGGTGAAATTCAATGATTTGGGTTTCAATTTTGATTCATTTATTAATCACCTTGTTTGGCCACATCTGAAATTTTCGTTTCATTTCGAGAAGGTAAGGCCAACCTATGTTTTTGGAATTGAATCAAATTTCCATGGTAACTTTCCTTTTCCATTTAAGTCCATAGTTTTTGATAATACTAACCAGTCTTATTTTTGTGAATTCCACCCCTCGAGGAGCAAGACATGTCATGGTGCGTCACCACCTATTCAAATATATCGGAGTAATAGGTTTGTCTTACGTTATCTATCCAAAGAGAGAAGATTCATTTTGACCGAGAAAGGTAAACCCAATCCTCAATTGTCTTCTCTTCATATTCGTCAAGGTAAGTCATATGAAAATTTTCAAATATCTTTGCTCAATTCGATTGAAGTTGAAAATTCCATTGATTGGTTGTTTGGAAATTATTTATACTTTGATGTGATGGATTTTTGCTTTTGGCATTGTGATGATGTGATTATTATGTTGGAATTTGGAGACTCCCCTCTTGTTGTTCAAAAAGGAAAGGAAGAGTTAGCATACCTTTGGCCATCGCATACCTTGCATGAGCAAGACAAGGGACCAAATGAGTTACTATATTTGATTAAAGAAATTAAAATGTTTTGGATGAGGAATAATGTGTTTAAGTGCCTACCATCATTTTCAACCAATTATCCCTTGATCCAACTTAGTTTTCATGTTTGTAACGATGGTCTAACGAAACTCTTTGATAAATTTACGTATGCTTGCTTTGTCCAATTGAGATTTTTGGCATATGTTTGATTGAATGAATGTTTTATGAACTATCGAACACATTTGAATTTGACTCCTTTGAGTTTCTTTTTACCGGCTGTGGTAAGAATTTTTCAGGTTTGTGTGACATCTTCCATCCCATTTGATCGAGGAAAACCATGCACGAGTCAAAGTTCTCCCATGGATAAACAGCTCGACTTGAGGACAAGTCGCCTAAAAGAGGGGGGAATGATACAGCACGCCCCGCAAACTTTATCGAGCAAGTCTATCAAGCTGAGCAATGACATGTTGGCAAGCTGATCCAAGCTCGTTTCCAGCTCCACGAGCTCCGTCCAGCTCAAATCCAACTTATTCGAGCTCAATCCATCTTGCTCGAGCTAAACCGAGCTCACTCCTAGCTCACTTTCAACTCACGAGCTAAACCTTAGCTCAACTTCAGCTTAGGAGTTTAGCCTCAGCTCAACTTTAGCTCACGAGCTAAAGCTTAGCTCATTTTAGTTTAAACTCGGTTTTATCTTTATTGCATTAAATAAGAATTTGCACATATTTATTTAAGCATTAAACTTGTCTCATATTAATATTTGTTATTAATATGCCATAGTCATTACATAAATTGATTATGTTCACATAGCATAAATTGATTATGTTCACATAGCTAAATTAATGCATGACATTAATGTGTTCACATCATGCCGAATTTATAAATGTCCATAAGATATCTTAATGACTTGTTTATTTCATGTAGGTACATCCTTTTGGACGGTACAATGTATGGATGAAGAAACATCTCTTTTGGGCATTCCACACTCATGAATGAAGAAGTATTAAATGCTGGTGTATGTACGGCTAGATGCAAGGTTTCTACAAATTCATGCATGTGTTGAATGCATGTATGGACATTAAAGGCTAGTCCATGAATGGATCAAATGCATGGGATGATAGAATGCATGAATGGCTTAAGTGCATGTATGGTGGCTGTCTCCTAACTTTCCAAGGCACTTATTCGGCTAAGAAGTAGCTGTTCACACTTTGAATTGACCTATAAGCTACTACACATGCATGGATGGGTTCAAGAACGTCCAAAGGAAGGAATTAACTCAATAATTCAACACATTGATTGAATTAAGTGAATGCACAAAGGGGAGAACGAATTTACTAGGTTCATGCTGCCATTTATGAACCTACATGCTATTAAAAAGTTGAATTATGAGGATACATGTTCCATACAAGTGCATGAACGTCCCAAGGAGATGAATGCAACCTTTGGTGCACATACAAGTCACTTGAAGCCTTTCTTTATGATTAAGCATTCATGCACACACTTAGGGGGAAGAAAGTGTCCATTCAACTAGTTCATGAATCTGCCGAATTTATGAACTATTTTAATACATTAGTGTGAACGTTTTTATTATTGTGTGAACACCTAGATGCTGAATTTGAATGGTCATCTATGTGCCTATAAGTATTTGTTTTCTTTCAATTGTAAGAGACTTTTGCCAAAATTGTTAATGAACATTTGTTCTTGTGAGGTTGCTTCCTCTCATATCTCGTACAAGTTTCGAAAGACTTATCTGGCTTGTGCTAGTGGCGTCAATCGTCTTGTTTGAACTTATCACCAATCTTGGTGTGGCGTTCACCTATCCATCTATCCATACTTTCACCTTAACAATATAGGAACCGGGGTGACACTTCTTAGTGTTGAATCATTCCTGACGTTTGATACGAACCGTCTCGGGAAGAGTCGAGTCGTATGTAAATTGCCCGATCGTCTACGAGAAGTTACGTTAGGTTTAGTTGAGTTGAAGGTTTGGTCAAAGTAGAAGAGGGGTACGAATGGAATGGTAGGAATGAAAGGGTAGGAACAAAAGGATATGAACAAATTGGTCGGTTTAGGTTCGGTTAGGTAAAGAAGAGAATGGGTTTGAACTACTAAAGGTACTTTCAAGAACCAATACCGAAATGGTATCGACCCGTTGATTAAGCCTTTTGAGTTCGGTTATAGGTTTGGTAAGGGAAAACCTCGACCCACTATCTAACAAGATAGGAACCTCGGTATGTTGAACGCCACACTAAGAATAGTGATAAGTTCGGGTACGAAAAAGAACACGATTGACACAACTAGAACGCTAGGAATGGCAAACAAATCTTTGAACGAAATATAAGAAAAGTTTGCCTCACAATTTCGGCAGCATAACATTAACATAAGTTTCAAAAGTCCTTTACATGGAAATTGAACAAGTATTTATAAGCCTAAGTCTAGGTAGCCGAATGGCCTTTCATACTTACACATTAATTAAAAGAAAATTCTAGAAAAATAACTCTTAATATGCATGACCAGATTCGGTTTTGGGAATGGTGGATGAATGCATCTTCATGCTTAAAAAAACTCAAAGTGAATGCATGATATCCAATGGTCACTTGTAGATTCGCCAACCTTGTTAAATGAAGCAATGTTTGGCCAAAAGTATGAATTAATTGTGGACACTCCAAGGGCCATCATGTGTGTGAAACCGAATGTTGAAGAGTCTTCTAGTGTGAACAAGGTGAACCGAATGGTCTTGCCATGTGAACATAGGTGTGAACAATTAAGGAGAGTCATGGGGAAGCTAATTGGCCAAGCTATCTTCATGCATGTGTGAGTGCCCTTTGGCCGAATGGTCACCTTGGAGAATGAAGAGATAGCACACCATACATGAATGGAAACATTCATGAACCTTAAAGACATTGAATATGGTCATACATGCACTTGGCGAACATGCACCTAAGAGATTCAAGCCCCCAACCGTCCATGCACCTTCAAAATTCATGCTTGTTTTAATCTCCACATGTCCATTATGCTCCTACAAGAAATGTGAACATAATTAATTCAAACTAATGTGAACACAAATATCAACATTAAATTCGGTTATGACAAATTTAATTATCATCAATAAACACTTTTAAGACATACTTAATATAACTAATGTGAACTAAATTTAATATGTAGGATATTAATTAACTAATTATTGAACTTATTAATTAAAAAGTCAATAGTAGTAAAATGAATTCAAAGTGAACTCCATGAGTGATGGTTAATTCATGAGTTAAACCCGAGTGGGCCTAAACTCGTGAGTGATAATGAGCTGGTCCCGAGCTAATAAGCTGGTGTGGAGCTACATGGGAGCTAACTTGAACTGAAGGTGAGCTTGGTGAGCTGAAATGAACTTGTAGAAAAGTTCGGCATGGATTTCCAAAATGGCCACTAACTGGTTCGATAGGTCTAGCATTGACATCATCCCACACATGCTGAACTAAAGCTATAACAGCTTCTTTAAATTATTTTGCACGAGCCCTTGTGATCTGCCCTTGAGGTAGCACCATCGGATCTCGGCTTGGACTTGGCTTATGGGAAGCCGTGATCGTATCAACGTTAAGTTCATTTTCCATTCCCATCCTTCAAATTATTTTCTAGTTATACCAAACCGACCCATTTATCCATCACCCATCTTTGCTACACATAACCGAACCTATTACTAAACTTACCCTTCTTGAAACCTGATGCGATCCCGGTCGCATCATGTTTCGGTACATCTCGACGACATCGAGATTGGCCTAAACTCGAGGGGCCCAAATGCAAAATGAGACCTTTAAATTCATTTATATTGTTGGAATAAAGACTTGATTTATCTTAGTTACTTTAGTCTTTAATTATGTCTTATTTATTAAATACATATTTTAATTATGACATGCATTATGTGTTCTGCATTTAATAAAGTCATACATTATGTGACTCCGATGTTAGTTTAAGTCAGCTTCATTAAATTAAGTCTTGCATTAAGTAACTCATTTGTTCATTCAGTTTGCATTTTAAACCATGCATTTAAGCATCTTAGTTTAATAAATGAGTTGCTGGACATTTATTCAACTCATCTTAGTTTAATTAATAAGTGTTTTTGTTGAACTTTATTTAATAGTTGCTTCTTTAAATAATCTAGTTTAATTTATTGATGCATGAATTTAAGTTCATTTAATAATGCTTCTCTTAATTAAACTAGTTGTTGGAATAAATGATGCATAAGTGTTAGTTCATTTATTTAAGTTAGTTGTTAATATGTTTTAAGCTTAATAAATGAATAAATGTGACGGTTACATGTGTTAATTGCAGGTGACTTTTTAGCTCCCATCTATTATTATTAAAGGCTGTTATGCATTCAATAAGGTGACTTTTCAAGAGATTTCAGTTACAAAAGAGAGGGTTGTTACAAAGAGGCTTTAAATATCATTAAGAAGTTGTTTCTATCAATTAAAGGAGAGCATTATTCTTCTTTAAATTAGGCAGCAACTTTGTTTCATCTTCCATAACCATTTGCTTCATGAGTAATCACTACATGCATTCAATTCTCCATCAAAGAAGCTGGTGTCTTTTCGGTTGCTCATGGAGACTTCAAAAGACTTTGAAAGCAACTTAATTGAAGAAGTAAATCACATTGAAGGCTGGAGTTACTTGGAATAGAATTTCTATAGTTGTGACTTTTCATTAGGCCTCATTATTAGCTTCATTAAAAGTGACCTTTCAGCTAGCTTTCCTTTTGACACTATAAATTCATGTAACCAGCCTTTTGAAGGAAACTACTTTTTGGAATATTTTTGTTAATGATATTCTGCCAAATTTGTGAGACAAACTTTTCTCTATTTTCGTTCAAAGATTTGTTAGCTACCTAGTGTTCTAGTTGTGTCATCCATTTTCTTTGTTGAAAACCGAACTTATCACTACTCGTAGTGTGGCGTTCAAACATGCCAAGGTTCCTACTTTGCTAAGTAGCGGGTCGAGGTTCTCATATTCTCCATCCGACCACCTTGAAAACTTATAAACATTTGGGTCAATATTTTCTAATATTGGTTCGTGTTTGTTTTTGAGATCATTTTCATTTCCATTCCATTCCATCTTTTCGTTTCATTATAACCAAACCTACAAAAACTTTATATCCATAAACCCAACTACATAAACTTCATATCCATAAACCCATCTTTGAATCCTTTTACATAGCTTCCGCCATTATTTACGTTAAAACATCCTTTTGAACAAATCGAACGCTACTTCTTCGTAAACGATCGGGCAAACTCACATACGACTCGACTCACCCCGAGGCGGATCGTATCATTTGGTATCAGAGCTACAAAAACGAGGAGTACGAGCATTCAAAATTACTCCAGGAATAGTCTGTGACTCATCAAGTAAGTTTAAAAAAACGAAAAAAAAGAAAAAAATTTCAAACAAAAATTCTGAAAAAAAAAACAAAATCTGAAAATTTGAACATAGTTTTACTTCTTCTCCATTTTTCAATCCTGAAACCTTTACCCTCTCATCCACTTCCATCCTTGACCTTTTCGCCACACTATACCCGAATTATTCTCTTTCTTGTAAGCCTACCCAGTTGTAAATCACATCATCCTTGTTACCCATTTGAAACCGACCACCTAAACTAAGGTTAAGCCTTGGCGAATCTGCTTACTGAAATCACGAGAAAGGTAAAGAGAGGTAAAAGGCACGAGTGTTGTGAGAGCATTAGAGTGTTGAAAAGCCGATCTTGAGTGCAAACACGAGTGTGAGTGCCATTCAAATTTTATTGTGAGTGACTAGTGAGGTTTGTGGTAAGGTATTCATTTTCTGTTTTGTTTTATTCATTTTTCTTTTCATCTATTAATCATGTCTCGAGAAGAGTTTTCAGCCTTTGAATTTCAATATTTGTTGAAAGAGATGGAGTGCATGCTCGATCGAAAAATCAAGCCTGTCCAAGAAAAGCTAGACCATCGAGCAAGAGTTCAACGAAAGCAAATTGTTCCAAGTCAGAAAAAGGAGTCAAGAACATCATGGAGACACACATCTGATGACTACTCGAGAAGAGATTTCTATCGTGATACCTATTCGACAAGAAATTCGAGTAGAAAGAAAGAAAGCTTCGAGTTTAAGTTCTTTCGAGATAACGAACGAGGGAGCCCAAGTAACTCTTTGTATGCATCCACGAAGACTCATTCTCGAAGAATTGATCGTGAACTCTATCTAAATGATTTCACATCTTTCGAACAAAATACTTATCATGCTGATTCACTTGTATTATCTTCAAGTTGTAAAGAAAAATGAGAGAAAAAGAAATGAAAGAGAGGCAAGAGGCGAGTAAGAGAGAAAATGAGAGATTCTTGAAAGAGATTGAGAAAGTCATTGAAAAAGCCGTTGAAAAAGAAAAAGAACAAAAAGAGAGTGAAAGAAAAGAGAGGCAAAATATGATCATGAGAGAAAACGAGTGGATTCTAAAAGAAATCGAGAGAAGCGAAAAAGAAAAAGAGTGTGTGCAAGAAAGTAAAGTTGAAAAGAGAGTGAGCAAAAGAAAGCGTGGAAGAAACAATTGTTCTTGAAGAAAAGAAATGAAAGAAAAGTTGATAGAGGGCAAGAAAAGAGAGTGTTGTTTCCACTAACCAATTTGTGAATTCTTCTCGTCTTACCTCTTCTTTTCGGGTTCCTAACAATCCGTGTGACGAACTTCAACTTCAATACTTTCCGATGAGAGATGCTTTTGTATGATCGAAAAGGAAAGGTTGAAGATAAAATCAACCGCAAGTATTCAAAGATAAGGAATCTTTAGAAATCGAGCCACGGCAAACAGGTTTGAAAGTTGTCGGTAAAATTTTCGATGGCTTAATTTATAAAAGATCCCCTTATTTTGATTTAATTAACCCTTATTCTTTGTTTGTGGTTGATAAGTCCATTCTAAGAGGAAGTATGAGGCAATGTTCTCTTGAGTTGTTTTGTGGTGTAAAACTTGTTGATGACGTCCGATTAAATCGGCAAGCACATAATATCATCTTACATGGTAACTATTCTTCACGAAAGACATTTAAGTTGTTTGATTGTGGTGATTATGTGAATCAACTACTGCCTTGTGCAAAATCTTTAAATTTATGCCCATCTGTCCTGATGAATGTAAGGAGTTTGGATTATTTGTTTTTGTATATGCACAAATTCTTTTAGATCAGCATGTTTGAAATCATGACACGCATGAAACCTTTGTTGCATTTTCTAGCAAGTGAACAAACTTATGTGTTTAAACCTAGAATTTGCTATTTTGGTTCGATATGTGAAAAATTCAAGCATTCCAAATTTTGTGCAACCAATTTTTGTTTGATTGATGCTTGGCTTTTGACTAAGGGAGCAAAATTTAAAAATTATGAATACAATATAAAATCGTTCCTTGATCATTTTATTTGGCTATCCATAAATTTCTTGTATCATTTTAAAAAGGTAAGGCCAACTCATATTTTTGATCCTGGCATTGATTCAGCATGTCCCTTAAAGTTGAACATCTACAGTGTCACTAACCCCTTTACTTTTCGTGAAGGTGATACTTTGAGAAACGCGAGTTGTTCTTGTATTTCTCCTACATTTCAGGTTAGTTCAAGTAAAGAGCTACGACTTTACTATCTTTCCGAAGAGAGGAGGTTTACGTTGATTGAAAAAGGTACTGCTCAAACCGATCCACATTCATTCATTCATATGGGAAAACAAGGTGAGTTTTCTGAGTCTTTTAAGATTCAACCACCCCCTTTGAATGTTGATGGAAACATTTTTGATGTTTTGGTTTCTGAAACGCATTCATACCTTGATGAGGTTTATTTTTTTTTATTAGTAATAGATGGTTTGAAAATGATGAGAACATTACTAACAATGGTTGTGTCGTTGATGTGCATTCTTTGATCTATAGAAAAACCACATGTTTAAACAAGGCTGTGCACATAAAACTTGTGATGTATGAGTGTTTATTTATATGCATGCTCTATTACCAAATTTGGATATCCAACTTGCAAAGGTAAAACTTGTCAATTATTTTGAATTAGGCAATCGATCAAGTGCTCAAGTATGCACCAAGACTTCGAAAAGGAATTGTTCATTCTTGATTCATCATTTTATTACTCCTTGTCTTTATGATGATGATAATATTTTCTTGTGTCAAGCTGTGAATAAAATTTCAGAAAGTTCCTCCTGGTTTAACCTTCATTGTATCACTAACTTGTTTTATTCTTTTGTAAGTGACAATGTGAGGTGGTACCCTCTCAAAGAGGGAGGGCTGATTTGTGATCCTGAGAAATTTTTTTTGAGAAAATGGCCCGATTTGAGGACAAATCATCTTCAAGAAGGGGGTATGATGCGATCCGGTCGCATCATGTTTGACATCTCGGCGACATCGAGATTGGCCTAAACTCGAGGGGCCCAAATGCAAAATGAGACCTTTAAATTCATTTATGTTGTTGGAATAAAGACTTGATTTATCTTAGTTACTTTAGTCTTTAATTATGTCTTATTTATTAAATACATATTTTAATTATGACATGCATTATGTGTTCTGCATTTAATAAAGTCATACATTATGTGACTCGATGTTAGTTTAAGTCACTTCATTAAATTAAGTCTTGCATTAAGTAACTCATTTGTTCATTTAGTTTGCATTTTAAACCATGCATTTAAGCATCTTAGTTTAATAAATGAGTTGCTGGACATTTATTCAACTCATCTTAGTTTAATTAATAAGTGTTTTTGTTGAACTTTATTTAATAGTTGCTTCTTTAAATAATCTAGTTTAATTTATTGATGCATGAATTTAAGTTCATTTAATAATGCTTCTCTTAATTAAACTAGTTGTTGGAATAAATGATGCATAAGTGTTAGTTCATTTATTTAAGTTAGTTGTTAATTTGTTTTAAGCTTAATAAATGAATAAATGTGACGGTTACATGTGTTAATTGCAGGTGACTTTTTAGCTCCCATCTATTATTATTAAAGGCTGTTATGCATTCAATAAGGTGACTTTTCAAGAGATTTCAGTTACAAAGAGAGGTTGTTACAAAGAGGCTTTAAATATCATTAAGAAGTTGCTTCTATCAATTAAAGGAGAGCATTATTCTTCTTTAAATTAGGCAGCAACTTTGTTTCATCTTCCATAACCGTTTGCTTCATGAGTAATCACTACATGCATTCAATTCTCCATCAAAGAAGCTGGTGTCTTTTCGGTTGCTCATGGAGACTTCAAAAGACTTTGAAAGCAACTTAATTGAAGAAGTAAATCACATTGAAGGCTGGAGTTACTTGGAATAGAATTTCTATAGTTGTGACTTTTCATTAGGCCTCATTATTAGCTTCATTAAAAGTGACCTTTCAGCTAGCTTTCCTTTTGACACTATAAATTCATGTAACCAGCCTTTTGAAGGAAACTACGTTTTGGAATATTTTTGTTAATGATATTCTACCAAATTTGTGAGGCAAACTTTTCTCTGTTTTCGTTCAAAGATTTGTTGGCTACCTAGTGTTCTAGTTGTGTCATCCATTTTCTTTGTTGAAAACCGAACTTATCACTACTCGTAGTGTGGCGTTCAAACATGCCAAGGTTCCTACTTTGCTAAGTAGCGGGTCGAGGTTCTCATATTCTCCATCCGACCACCTTGAAAACTTATAAACATTTGGGTCAATATTTTCTAATATTGGTTCGTGTTTGTTTTTGAGATCATTTTCATTTCCATTCCATTCCATCGTTTCGTTTCATTATAACCAAACCTACAAAAACTTTATATCCATAAACCCAACTACATAAACTTCAAATCCATAAACCCATCTTTGAATCCTTTTACATAGCTTCCGCCATTATTTACGTTAAAACATCCTTTTGAACAAATCGAACGCTACTTCTTCGTAGACGATCGGGCAAACTCACATACGACTCGACTCACCCCGAGGTAGATCGTATCAAAACCTTCCGCTTATTCTAATCCATTATTTTACTTTTATTACTAAAATTTGAGACACGAACGACTCTCTCGAACTACGATCGGGCAACTACGTGAATTTGACTTATCTACCCGGGCCGGATCACATCATCTTTAATGCTGTTCCATGCACCAGCAACTCAATTAATGTGCCGTCCATGCCTTGTTCACTAATTAATTCGGCTGTAGCAAGAAAACACATTAAATTTGGCACATTCAACCTACAGCAAAGTTGAGACAATTTAAATTCATGGTTTTAATCACAAAACATGTAACGCCCCCATGTCCGAAACCATCACCGAAGTCAAGCTTGAGGTGTTACTAAACTTATCTTACCTTTTAAACAACTCTAAACCACTTATTTTAATTTTCGGAATAAACTATTTTTCTGCATCATGGTTGCTTAAAAATTCATTTCTCAAGTTTCAAAACTCAAAATTAAGATCCGTAAATTTTTCCTGAAACTAGACTCATATATATATCTACTAATTTTTTTCTAGAATTTTTTACATAGCCAATTAGTACAGTTTATTAGTTAAAGTTACCCCTATTTCAGAATTTGACTGCACTAACCTCTACTTACTACGAACCACTTTTCTCCCTGTACAAAACTCATATGATTATACCGTTTATTTATATTAAAACTAGATTCAATAAGGATTCTAACCATATAAATTACACCACCTTATTATTTTTTTAAAATTTATGGTGAATTTCCAAAATTGGAACAGGGGATCCAGAAATCGCTCTGGCCCTATTTCACTAAAACTCAGATATCTTATAAAATAGAAAACCTTTACCTGTTTTGCTTATTCCATATGAAAATAGACACAATGAGCTTTAATTTCATATATTATTCACCATCAAACCATGTCTATACAATTTTTTTGTGATTTTTCAAAGTCACGTTATTTCTGATACTTGAATCCGTTTTTAAGTTACTTTCACATTTTTCATAGTTTTCATGTGATAGTTACTACTTAATCATACATACTATTAAACATGTATATCATCAGCCATTCTATTAGCTAATCACTAGTAAGTATTTTACACATCATTCATTGATCATATCATATCAAAAGAAACCAAGTTCCTATACATGCCATACACAAAACGAAACGTCTAACTATACCAATGTGATTTCTTCGATAGTGTGATCGGGTCTCCGACGTTTCCTTTGATCCCCAAGTGGCTGATAAAAACTATAAGAAAAAGAAAATAAAGAGAGTAAGCACTAGGCTTAGTAAGCTTACAAGCAAATAAATTACAACATTCAACATAATGAATAATTATACATAATGTCACCTAGCCTCATAAACTTTCTTTACTTCTCATTTTCTACCTTCTTCTTTACTCACTTACCTTCTTTCTTACCTGACCTTTCACTATTCATAAATATAATCTACCTTCCCTTTTGCTGATAATTCACTATAATTTAACATGTACAATGACACGTTGAACCACTCGGAATACTAAGGATACTAGGTCGTTCACGCTCATCAATATCTCGCCAATGCCATGTCTTCGACATGGACTTACATGAATTATTCCTGCTTCCAATGCCATATAGATATATCTAATATGGGCTTACATGGCTCATTCCTGTCTCCAAAGCCATATATCGATATGGACTTACATGGCTCATTTCGTCTGTCTCTGTCTCCGTCTGTCAACCCCAATATCCTAACATTCCTAAGGTTCAAACGGGGCTTCCTAATGCTTTTTCTTTGTCACTTACCTTTAATTCGACTTTAAATATTCTCAAAAAATAAGTATATAAATGCTGAAATTGACAATAATAATGTAAAATAAAAGAATATTGCATTTATTTCATCAGTAAACTTACCTCAATACAAAATGTGACTAAACTTTACAATTTAGTCCTTTACTTTTTCTTTTCCCCGATCTACTCCCGAATTTCGCTCTTCTTGATCTATAATAGCAAATTTAACTTATTTAATATTCACATTTATCAAAACAGTCCTTGACCCAAACTTTGGCAAAATAACATTTTTGCCCCTAAACTTTCACATATTTGCACTTTTTCTCCAAGGCTCGTAATTTAAACTTCATCCTATTTTCTTATGTTTTATGACATGCTAATAATTTTTCCCTTCTATGCCAACATCAAATTCACACTCTAACATGTACTTATGACTATTACGCATTTTTACCGATTAAGCCCTTTTACTCGTTTTCATTTAAAACCGAGTAGCACAAGTTATCTAACATAATTTAAAACCTCATATTCTATCATAAAACATCAAAATAAACACTTTTCACCTATGGGTATTTTTCCAAATATGAACCCTAACTTAAATTATTGCTAGCATAAGCTTTATCGAGCTATCGGGACTCCGAAAACGTAAAGAACATTAAAAACGGGGCTTGGAATCACTTACTATGGAGCTTGAAAGCTTGAAACAAACCCTAGCTATGGGGAACCCTTGAAATTTCGTGCTAATGAAGAAGATGATGAATTTTGTGTTATTTTTCCCTTTTTATTTCATTTAATATCCAAATGACCAAAATGCCCTTCCTTATTAAACTTTCAAAAATTCCATCCATGTCCTATTTTGTCCATG
The DNA here is from genome assembly GCF_025698485.1 of Gossypium arboreum. Classification (NCBI taxonomy): domain Eukaryota; kingdom Viridiplantae; phylum Streptophyta; class Magnoliopsida; order Malvales; family Malvaceae; genus Gossypium; species Gossypium arboreum. The sequence goes on from NC_069082.1 coordinate 58,185,147, forward strand.
AACTTAGAAATTGGTCAAATTATTATTTAAACCCTCCTAATTAATATTCCAAAGAATTTCATACTAAAAACTTCTAGAATGCAAGTTTTGCAAATTATTCGATTTAGTCCCTAAATCTCAACTTAAGCACTTTATGCATAGAATTTCATCACGAAATTTTCACACAATCATGCAATCATATCATGAACCTCAAAATAATAATAAAATAAATTTTTCTACCTAGAATTTGTGGTTTCGCAACCACTGTTCCGTTTAGGCCCTATTTCGGGATGTTACATTTCTCCCCCCTTTAGGGATTTTCGTCCCCGAAAATATTTCCTGTGAAGAGATTTGGGTACTGTTTTCGCATAGCCTCTTCGGGTTCCCATGTAGCCTCGTCTACCCCATGTCTATTCCATAGTACTTTTACAAGTGCAATACTTTTTTGTTCCTTAATTGCTTTACCTCTCGAGCTAGAATCTTTATCGGTTCTTCACCGTAAGTCATGTCTGGCTGAATCTCAACCTCTGTCTGAGAAATCACATGTGACGGATCTGAACGATAACGACGTAGCATAGACACATGAAATACATTATGAATCTTCTCTAACTCAATCGGTAAAGCTAACCGATATGCTAATGTTCCGACTCTCTCAATCACTTCAAACGGTCCAATAAAACGCGGACTTAGTTTGCCTTTCTTGCCAAATCTGAGAACTTTCTTCCACGGCGATACTTTCAAAAAAACTTTATCACCAACTTGATACTCAATCTCTTTTCTCTTCAAATCTGCATGCAACTTTTGTCTGTCTGAAGCTGCTTTCAAGCAATCTCTGATGATTTTTACTTTCTCTTATGTTTCCTTAACTAGATCAACCCCGTAAATTTGATTTTCCTTAAGCTCTATCCACTACAAAGGTGTGCGACATTTACACCCATACAAAGCTTCATAAGGTGCCATCTTCAAACTCGACTGATAACTATTATTGTAGGCAAACTCTACTAATGGTAAATATTTTTCCAACTGCCTTGAAATTCCAGTACACAACATCTAAGCATATCTTCAAGTACCTGAATAACTCTCTCTGACTGACCGTTGGTTTGAGGATGGAAAGCTGTACTAAAACTCAACTTAGTGCCCAAAGCCTCCTGTAATTTCTTCCAAAACCGTGAAGTAAATCTTGGATCTCTGTCTGAAATGATCGATAATGGTACCCCGTGTAGTCTGACTATCTCTGAAATATACAACTCGGCCAACTTTTCAAGTGAATAATCCATACGAACTGGATAAAATGAGCCGACTTCGTTAACTTATCAATCACAACCCATATTGCATCTTTCTTTCTTGGTGTCAACGGCAATCCTGTCACAAAATCCATAGTAACTCGATCCCATTTCCATTCAGGGACTAGCACAGGCTGCAATAAACCTGAACGTACCTGATGTTCGGCCTTTACCTGCTGGCAGATCAAGCATCTAGAAACAAACTCTGAAATGTCCCTTTTCATTCCTATCCACCAATACATTTTCTTCAAATCATTATACATCTTTGTACTACCTAGATGAATAGACAAAGAACTACTATGTGCTTCCTATAAGATCTTTCAAATAAGCTCATCATTCTTCGGTACGCATACCCTATCTCGAAACATCAAACAACCGTCAAAACTGATCTGAAAATCTGACTCTATATCCGACCCACACTTATCTCTTTTGGCTAACAACTCACTGTCATTTTTCTGAGCTTCACAAATTTCTTCAAGAAACATCAGTTTAGCTCTCAACTCAGCTAAGATAAAACCATCATCTGATAAGGCTAGACTAGTGTTCAAAGCTCTTAATGCAAATAAAGATTTCCTACTCAAATCATCAGCAACAACATTTGCCTTACCTGGGTGATAATCGATCACTAGCTCATAATCTTTAATCAACTCTAACTATCTTCTTTGCCTCAAATTCAAATCTTTTTGAGTCATCAAATATTTCAAACTTTTATGATCAGTGAATATGTGGCACTTCTCACCGTACAAATGATGTCTCCAAATCTTCAGCGCAAAAATAATGGCAGCTAGCTCTAAATCATGTGTTGGATAGTTCTTCTCATGTGGCTTTAGCTGTCTAGAGGCATAGGCAATTACCTTCCCTTCCTGCATAAGTACACAACCAAGTCCATTCATGGACGCATCACTGTAAATCACAAACTCCTAACCTGGTTTTGGTTGTACTAAAACATGTGCTTTAGTTAACAATGCTTTTAACTTGTAAAAACTCTGTTGACACTTCTCAGTCCATTCAAACTTGACATCCTTTCGCAGCAATCTTGTCAGCAGGGTAGCTATCATGGAAAATCCCTCTACAAATCGTCTATAATATCTGGCAAGACCAAGAAAACTTCTAACTTCTGATACATTTCTAGGAGGCTTCCAATCAACAATGGTTGAAATCTTTCTCGGATCAACCTTAATACCTTCACCTGAGACAATATGTCCAAGAAAATCAACTTCTTGTAACCAGAACTCACTTTTGCTAAACTTGGCATACAACTGATTATCTCTCAGAATCTGTAAAACTGTTCTCAAATGCTCTGCATGCTCAGTCTCATCATGAGAATAAATCAAGATATCATCAATGAACACAACTACAAACTTATCCAAGTACGGTCTGAAAATTCGGTTCATTAAGTCCATGAAAATGGCTGGAGCATTAGTCAAGCTGATGTGAGCATGCCCAGGGCATCTTCGAATGCAAACCAAGATCTAAACGAGCTGCCTAAAGGACCTATAACTCAAGCTCATGCTAAACATTTCCTAGAAGCTATTTGAGCTTCTAATGCAAAACCTTGGTTCGAAACAAGGGCCAATGCTCACAAAATCAGATTGAAACAACTATCCAAAGGACCCGTGTATTGTTGGCAAGCTGATTCTAGCTCATTTCCAGCTCCTCGAGCTCCGTCCAGCTCAACTCAGCTCATTTGAGCTCGTTTGAGCTCAACTGAGCTTACTTTCAGCTCCTTCTTTCTTCCTTTCAATAAACTAAGTCTTAATTTAGTTTATAATTAAGTTTGCTACTGCCGAAACCCCTAGCTCAATTTCAGCTCATTAAGTGTTTTGACTATTTTTGAGCTAGCCGAATTTACTTCATAAGTTGACTTATAATTATTATGTTTGAATTTAGTTAATTTCATTAAATTGTTTAATTATTAATTATTATGATTTTTATGAATAGTTATATTTTAATTAATTGTGTGTTAATTTATGTAGGTTAGCCGAATGTGGAAGGTACATTCATGAAGAGATGCATGAATGGGAAAGTTCAATGAATGGGAAGATTCATGCACGGCCTGGTTCAATGCTTGGAGGGAATTAAGTTCATATACATGGGAGGTTAATTACATGCATGTGGATTAAGAAGATACATTCACTTTGGACGGCACACATGCATGAATGAAGGCATTTATTGCATGTTCATGTATGGCCAGATTCAAGCTCCCTTCTAGTTCATGCATGGCCGAATGTATGTGGGTGAAATACATGAATTGTTTGCTGTCCAATTGACTTCCCTAGGTGTCTATTCGGCCAAGAGACACTTTTTGAATGATTCATTCATCCTATGGCCGAATTTAGGCAAGCTATTGAGTTCCCAAGACATCACATTCATCCAAGATGCTTTGCTTACACATGAAGCTGTCCAATGGAGTTCCCATCAGCCGAATTTAGTCCTAGCTAATTAAAGACTTGTTCTAGATTATTCTAGTGCATTCATAGCTGAATTTATTTAGTCTTTAAAGCTATTAGTTTGTCCATTCAGCTACTACTTGTTAGCCTATAAACAGTTTGCACATTTCATTGTAAAGGGACTTTTGCCAAAATTGTTAATGAACATTTGTTCTTGTGAGGTTGCTTCCTCTCATATCTCGTACAAGTTTCGAAAGACTTATCTGGCTTGTGCTAGTGGCGTCAATCGTCTTGTTTAAACTTATCACCAATCTTGGTGTGGCGTTCACCTATCCATCTATCCATCATTTCACCTTAACAACATAGGAACCGGGGTGACACTTCTTAGTGTTGAATCATTCCTGACGTTAAGTTCGTTTTCCATTCCCATCCTTCGAATTATTTTCTTGTTATTCCAAATCGAGCCATTTAACCATCATCCATCTTTGCTACTAAATCGAACCTATTACTAAATTCACCCTACTTTGAAACCTTTTGCTTACCTGTATCTTGTCATTCACTTCTAGTTCTAAAACCCGAAGCACGAACGACTCTCTCGAACGACGATCGGGCAACTAAGTGAATTCAACTCATCATCCCGAGCCGGATCACATCACAAGCCAAATGGCATCACAAGGAACTCATAATGACCATACCTAGTCCGGAAAGCAGTCTTCAGGACATCTGACTCTTTAACTCACAACTGATAGTATCCGGATCTCAAATCTATCTTGGAGAACATAGTAGTTCCCTTCAATTGATCAAACAGATCATCAATTCTAGGCAATGGATACTTGTTCTTTACTGTTACCTTGTTAAGTTGCCGATAATCTATGCACAATCTCATCGATCCGTCTTTCTTTTCACAAATAGCACTGGTGCACCCATGGTAAACTCTGGGTCTTACAAAGCCTTTATCTGTTAATTCCTGCAACTGAGCTTTCAATTCTTTCAATTCCAACGGAGCCATTCTATAAGGAGCAATAGAAATGGGCGTGGTACCTGGAATCAACTCAATACCAAACTCAACTTCTCTAACAGGAGGCAAACCTGGTAGTTCTTCTGGAAACACATTGGGAAACTCACATACCACGTGCAATCGATTTAATTTTCAATTCGGATCTTTAGTGTTCAACACAAAAGCAAGATAAGCTTCATACCCTTTTCTCAAACATTTCGAAAGCGCATATACGAAATTATGGAAATGAACTATCGACTCTTCCGAATTAACCCGAAGAATTTCACCATTTTCACACTTCAACTCAATGAATTTCTTTCCACAATTCACTATCACATCATGTGTAGTCAACCAATCCATACTAAGAATCACATCAAACTCATCAAATGGCAATAGCATGAGATCGGCCGGAAAACAGTAGCCTCTAATCATCAAAGGACAATTTTTACATACTTTATCTACTAATACATGCTTGCCTAATGGATTCGATACTTTAATCACAAATTCTGTAGATTCTATAGGCATACTTATACTAGGCATCAATTTCTTGCAAACATATGAATGAGTTGAACCCGGATCAATCAAAGTAATGACATTAATATCATGTAGAGAAAATGTATCCGTAATCACATCGGGGAAGGATGCCTCTTCGCGTGCACGAATAGCATAAGTCCTTGCAGGGGCTCTAACATCTGGTCTCACAGTCGAATCTCTTGAGGTACCTCTGTTACTTGCTCCTACTCCCGGTTGCCTCGATGATCTGCCTCTAGTAGAAGCATTTCCGGATCTAGCACTCTGTGTTATCTCTCGATTAGCCACCTCTGGGCATTCTCGTGCAAAATGATCTGGAGCACCACATTTATAACAAACATTTTCGCCTGCCCGACAAGGACCATAATGAAGTCTACCACACCGTGGACACCCTGATCTACCCTGTCCAACATTACCTACACTCGCAGTCGAGGTGGTCTGAGCCTTCGGATCCTTAAATCTACTGCCTCTATTCTGACTACAATACCCGGCTGAGAAACTAGATCTGGTAGAAAACTCCTTTGGCCTTTTGGATGTAGCCTGGAATGACCTGCTCATCTGTCTCTTCCTTGTATCTTGTGTCTCTGTCTCAACTTTGCCTTTTCTTTTTAATAGCTCCTCTGCCTTACAGGCTCTCTCAACTAAAATAACGAACTCTTTTATTTCTAGGACACCCACCGACAGTCGAATATTATCATTTAACCCATCCTCAAACCTTTTACACATGATAGCCTCTGTGGACACACATTCTCGAGCATATTTACTAAGCCTGACAAATTCGTGCTCATAATCAGTCACCGTCATATTACCTTGTTTCAATTCCAGGAATTCCTTTCTCTTCTGGTCAATAAACCTCTGACTGATGTACTTTTTACGAAATTCCTCCTGAAAGAAATCCCAAGTGACCCTCTCCTTTGGTACAATTGATACAAGTGTCTTCCACCAGTGGTAGGCTGAGTCTCTAAGAAGTGATACTACACATTTCATACATTTCTCGGGTGTACAAGATAATTCGTCAAAGACTCTGATAGTATTTTCTAACCAAAATTCTGCTCTTTCTGCATCATCATCTTTTGTAGCTCGAAACTCTTCGGCTCCTTGTTTTCTGATTTTATCAACTGGTGGTTTTTCTCTTATAACCGTACCTGTGACTAGGGGAGCTACATGGGTGGTTTGATGATCATGAGGGGGTGGAGGTCTAACAGCCGGGTTCGTACGAACGAACTCGGCAAACCAATCATTAAAAGCTTGGAAGAGAGCTTCTCGAGTCACTCCTCCCGATCAATCATTCATCGGCCTATTCTCGATGATGGCGCCCCTTCCACAGGAGCAGGCGCATTACTTTCTACATCATCATCACCAGCTCGCTCGGGATCCATTACTATACAACAAAATATTTAAAAATCGTCAGGAGTCATCACACTATCAAAATACAAGTATGGCATGTATAGCTAGACTTTTACTCACACTAACTGTTCTGAGAAACGACTAAACCTGCTCCGATACCAATAAATGTAACACCCCCATGCCCGAAACCATCACCAGAGTCAAGCTTGAGGTGTTACTAAACTTATCTTACCTTTTAAACAACTCTAAACCACTTATTTTAATTTTCGGAATAAACTATTTTTCTGCATCATGGTTGCTTAAAAATTCATTTCTCGAGTTTCAAAACTTGAAATTAAGATCCGTAATTTTTCCTGAAACTAGACTCATATATATATCTACTAATTTTTTTCTAGAATTTTTTACTTAGCCAATTAGTACAGTTTATTGGTTAAAGTTACCCCTGTTTCAGAATTCAACTGCACTGACCTCTACTTACTACGAACCAGTTTTCTTCCTGTAAAACATTCATATAACTATATCGTTTGTTTCTATTAAAACTAGATTCAATAAGGATTCTAACCATATAAAGTACACCACCTAATTATTTTTTTAAAATTTATGGTGAATTTCCAAAGTTGGAACAGGGGATCTAGAAATTACTCTGGCCCTATTTCACTAAAACTCAGATATCTTATAAAATATAAAGCCTTTACCTGTTTTGCTTATTCCATATGAAAATAGACACAATGAGATTTAATTTCATATATTATTCACCATCAAACCATGTCTCTACAATTTGTTTTGTGATTTTCCAAAGTCACGTTATTTCTGATACTTGAATTCGTTTTTAAGTTACTTTCACATTTTTCATAGTTTTCATGTGATAGTTACTACTTAATCATACATACTATTAAACATGTATATCATCAACCATTCTATTAGCTAATCACTAGCAAGTATTTACTCATCATTCATTGATCATATCATATCAAAAGAAACCAAGTTCCTATACATGCCATACAAAAAACGAAACGTCTAACTATACCAATGTGATTTCTTCGATAGTGTGATCGGGTCTCCGACGTTTCCTTCGATCCCCGAGTGGCTTGATAAAAACTATAAGAAAAAGAAAATAAAGAGAGTAAGCACTAGGCTTAGTAAGCTTACAAGCAAATAAATTACAACATTCAACATAATGAATAATTATACATAATGTCACCTAGCCTCATAAACTTTCTTTACTTCTCATTTTCTACCTTCTTCTTTACTCACTTACCTTCTTTCTTACCTGACCTTTCACTATTCATAAATATAATCTACCTTCCCTTTTTTCTAATAATTCACTGCAATTTAACGTGTACAATGACCCGTTGAACCACTCGGAATACTAAGGATACTAGGGTCGTTCCTGTCTATCAATATCCTGCCAATGCCATGTCTTCGACATGGACTTACATGAATTATTCCTGTCTCCAATGCCATATATATATATCTAATATGGGCTTACATGGCTCATTCCTGATACGAATCCCAACGTATCATGGTTCGACACAATTCGACAATATCAAGCATGGCCTAAGTTCGAGGGGCCCAAGTTCAAAATGAAGCCTGATCTTAAATTTCAACGAGCTCAATTCAGCCGGATTTTAGCTCAATGAGCTCGTTTGCTCATTTTTCTAGTTTATTTTAATTTAAGCATTTTATTAGTTGCTAGAATAAATTAATTGAGTCTAGTTAAACTTAATTAAATCAGCTCAATAATTTGGTTGTGTTATTTTTAATAAATTAAAATCTGGACATTTTTAAGTATGTTTAAATGTGTTAGTTAAATTAGTTAATTTGCTTAGCTCATAATTATGTTTAGCTTAATAATTGGGTTTAATATGTTCCAGCCAAAATTAATATGTCTGAATTGGAACATGTTTTAATTTGTTCTAGTACAGCCATTTAACTTGTCTTAGTTTAGGACACATTTATTACTTGTCCAAATTAATGTGGTTTAAATTTGCTGTCAATTTAATATGTTCAAAGCTGATTAATTTTGGTTTAAATGTGCAGCTATTTTCAACATTAAAGGAGCAAGCATGCCAAATTCAATGTGCTTATTGCTACAATTAATTAATTAGTGAACAAGGCATGGACGGCACATTAAAGAGCTGCTGGTGCATAGGGGCATGAAACGTGATTAATGCATTAAAAAGCTATTGGTGCATGAATAACCTAGGAGCATGAAACGTGATTAATGCTTGAAGGCTACTGGTTGGTGTTCCCAAATGGCTATTCAGTCAAAAGATGGCTGAATATTCAATGTTCCAAGCTGAATTAAAAGGCCACTGCTGTTTAAGTTTCTCTAGGTGCTTTTTCGGAATAACAAGGGCCATGGCTGATTATAATTAATCCCATTCAGCTGCTCACATTCAGCTTCTATATCTATTGTCCATTACGTCCTCAAGGAGCATTTAAGTGCCCAAGCCTATCCAAATGGTCAAAGCAATATATTTAATATCATGCACTCTCTTTGGCCGAATATTACAAGATTTTTCAGCTCATTTAATTCTCCAGCTGATGAGGAAACTTCTAAGAAAATTCTCAACTCTTCTAGTTGAATTACAAAGTGACCATTCGGCTTTCTAGGTGGCTGATTAGCTCACCTTTATTTTAAATGAAACCAGCTGCATGAAGACACCTTGGAAGCTGTCCAAATACGTTCTTAAGGGTGGAGGAAGCATCCTAGAATTTCCTAAATTTTTCTGGGAATTTCAGCTCATTTAAAGGTTTAATTAAGTGACCATTCAGCTACTTTTTGAGGCCATTCGGTTGACCATGTTTTAGGCTATAAATAATTGTTAAATTTCATTTGTAAAAGGTTAGACATTTTTTTTGTTAGACTTTTCACTTAATGAAACTTTGTTAAACTTTCATGGAATTTGTGAGATTTCTTTCTCTCATATTTTGTTGAGGACTTCGTTGGCTTATCTAGGAAGCCTAGTGGCGTCAACCTTGTTCTTCACTATCCCGAACTTATCACTATCAAATAGTGTGGCGTTCACCCATATATCGAGGTTCCTACTTTGCTAAGTAGTGGGTCGAGGTTTATCACTTTCATCCTCCACCTTGAAAGCCTATAAGCATTTGGGTCGATATTTTCTAATATTGGTTCGTGCTTGCTTTTAAGAACCCTTTTCTTCCATATCCATCATCTATTTACTTCTTTCACTTTCCCTTCCAATTTAGCCGAACCTATACATATTATTCTTATCCATAAACCATCATAGAACCATTATACATAGCTTCCGTCCTATTTTTCCATCAACTTCATTTCAAAAGTGAATTGAATGATACTTTCTCGTAGACGATCGGGCAACTTAGCATACAACTCGACTCTCCCCGAGGCGGTTCATATCATTTGGTATCAGAGCTACCTAAAACGAAAGATTAGACGTTCGAAGTGGAGCATTCCCGAGGTAGGTTCAGAAAAAAAAATTGTATACCGAAATTTTCTCATTTCGATTAGTTTGTTATTGTTGCTATAAAAACAAAAATCTAAACAGCCAAAAAAAAATCGTGTACAAAAGTGTTTTTTATTATATTTAGTTTGTCGATATAGTACAACAAAAAAAGTTATACAAGTTAAAAAAAAATTCAAAAAAATTCGAAAAAAATAAAAAAAATTCGAAAAAAAATTTGAAAAAAATTGAAAAAAAAAGTGATTTATGCAATTCAATTGTTATTTGATCGTCAAGCTTTGATCTGATATAGTTTCCCGATCCATCTTCTGTTCTAAACCCCCTAATCATATGCACGCCACACTTTCTTATCCAATTCCCTGTTCTTTCAGCCAACCTTAAACATATACGCATTTCCCTTGTTACCCTATTGAAACTGACCCCTAAGCCTACGATAAAGCCTTGGCAAGTCCGACTACGAAGTTGCGAGAGAAAAGATTGAGAGGTAAAAGGCACGAGCGAGTGAGATCATTTGAGTGGAGGTAAAAAAGCCAAACGAGTGTAAACACGAGCAGGAGTGACACCTTTTTTCTTCTTCTTTCCAAGCGAAATTGTGAGGTTTGTGGTGAGGTACTTAATTTTTTTTATTTTGTTTTGTGATCTAACGTTTTTCTTTTTAGCAACAAAAATAATGTCACGTGAAGAGTTCACTGAATTGGAATACCAATACTTGGTTCAAGAAATGCGAAGAATGGCAACTAAACGAGACCAAAGTGATCGAGTTTCTTCAAGTCGTAAAATGGAACTAAGAACCCCACGGAGATATACCCCCGACTACTACCTAAAAAAAAGTTCCAATCGTGACTCCTTTTCACCATCTACGTCGAGACAAAGAGATTCATACTATGACTCATATTCATCAGTGAATTCGAGAAGTAACTTCGATCGAAAGTCCTTTTCATCAAGAAATTCGAGAAGACGAGAAGCTGATTATGATTTTGATTCGTTCCAAGATGGCGTTCGGAGAGAAAGAAAAATTTTCGAACGAAATTTTCACGAAAGAAAAATTCCAGTCCTACAGCTTCTCTAGCTTGAGCAGTCAGTAGTCTTTACCTTTACAAATTTATACGCGCCAGCGAGAAAAGGTCAGCATATAGACATCATCTTGATGGAAATTTCTGTAAAATCGTAGACCATAAAAATATAATAAAAAATAAAATTTTCATCATCGAATTTGTGGTCCCAAAACCATTGTTCTGACTTGGCCCAAAATCAATGTGTTACAATATGTTCTAAAAAAAAATTGACACCACAAGGGTTGCTTGATAAGCGAACTCAGTCTTTGGAGAACAATGGGAGTTGAACACTCACAATGTAAGAAGATATCATCAAATTCATCTAAGGTTCTTTTACAAAGACTGATTTCTCCTATTTATAGTGCCAGAATATGCTAGATGAATAGTCACAAAAATTCATATTAATGTGCTAATTAAAGACTGAAATAAAGTTCAAGTCTTTTGACATTCTTGAATCAAGTAACTCCACCCTTGAATTCTCTTCAATTCAGCTGAATGAATGACAGTAAATGCTTGAAAAATGACTCTTGAATTGTCCCTTGGCTAGCCGAATAGATACCAACTTCTTAAAGACATTTTGAATGCTTTGAGTTAATTTTTGAAGTAGCAAAAACAGTTGGTAGATGAAGAGGTTGCTGAGAAATAAAAGGATGATATAATGCTTCTTAAAGCTCCTTAAATGATGTATAAAACCTCATTTGTACAGCCTCCTTGTTTGTAACTGAAAATGACTTGAAAAGCCACTTTGTTGAATGTGTAACAGCCTTGAATTGTAACGGTTATGAGCTAACCTGCATTTAAACACATTAAATTGAACTTATTAAACACATTTAAACACTCATTGAACATGCTCATTAAACACTTAACTTAGATAAATGGCTAAAACCTATGCAACAACTATTCCAGCAACTAGTTAAATTAATAGAAGCATAATTAATTAAACTTAAACCATGCATCCATAAATAATCCTAGTAACTAGATTAATTATGAGTAACACTTATTAAATGAAGTTCAAAAAAACCTCTATTAATTAAACTAAAATAAACTAAGATGAGTTGAATAAAGTCCAGCAACTCATTTATTAAAATTGGATGATTTTATTAAAATTCAAGTTCAACTTGCAATAAATTGCAAGTGACGCCAATTAAGCTATTCCATGCATGGCTATTGGATTCGGCTTCTTGCTCTCCCCAACCTCGATCCACATAGCTTGCTAACACTTTTTGAAATTTCTTAGCTCGTGATCGAATTATAGGTCTTTGTGGCAGCCCAATGGATTTGGTAGTGATTTCCCGAGCTATGATCACATAATTCCCCCCTCTTTGAGGTGATTTGTCCCTAAATTGTCACCTACATCAAAAAGGGATAAATCAGTAACATTAAAAGTCACACTAACCCCATATTCACCAGGTAGATCCAATTTATATGGGTTATCATCAATAACACCGATTTCTTCATCTTTCAAACAAAACAAAGACATTTTTGACTTACCTTGTAAGTTACATGACGAAAGTTCGAATTTACCTCGTTCTTGTAGAACAAACCTTTGGTCCTTAGCAAGGTAATGTAATTGATATTTCGGACTCGAATAAACCTGAAAAGGTAAAAAGTTAAAAAGATAATTTCTGCTTTTTCAAAAGTAATGATGTAAGCATGCCCAGGGGTTCCACAACTATGAACCAAGATCCATTTGAGCTCCCAAAAGGCCCTATGACTCGAGCGTGCGCTAGGCAACTCCAAGAAGCTTTAATAGCTTTATTAGCTCAAATTTGGGATGAATCAAAGCCCCTTGTTGATGAAGAAGCTGGGAATAACTCTTTAAAGACTCTTTGCACCCTTGTGCAAGCTGACTTTAGCTCCTTACCAGCTACCCGAGCTCAATTCAGCTCCAATCAGCTCACTTGAGCTTATTTCAGCTCTTACGAGCTCAATTTAGTTTCTTTTCAGCTCATTTCTTCTTCCATTTCAATAAACTAAGTTTTAGTTTTATTTTAATTTAATTTGCTAAAGCTCATGCCAAATTCCCTAGCTCAAATCAGTTTATTAAATGTTTTTGTTTATTTGAGCTAGTTGAATTTAATATGTTAACTAGTCCTTAAATTAAATGTGTCCAAATTAGCTAATTGTTATTTAAGTTGCCTAGTTGCTGTTTTAAATATGTCTAGATGAATATCCATTTGAATTCTTGTGTTCATGGACTTTGTAGGTTCAGCCGAATGTGGGAGAGTAATTAAAGCTAGGTGCATGCATGGCTTGGTTCAATGGTTGGGAGGATTCATGCACGACTAGGCTCAAGGCCTTAGACAATTCATGCATGACTTGTTACATGCATGGTGCCTGATTGTTAAGCTTCTCCAAGCAACTATTTTAACCAAGGAAGAGTTGCCTATTTAAAAACCCAAGTTGGTCGAATATCTTCTCAAGGCACCCATCAAGGCGTTTACACTAGCCAAGCTTCCTTTCACCCTTATTGTCCATTCGGTTTGTTGCATTCACATCCAAGAGACCTTTCAAGCTTGATGTTCACACCTTTGAAGGCTATCAAACTGCCCTATTAATGCTCACACCTATTCGGCCAAGCATTGCAAATTGAATGATTCCATTAAGCTCATGGCCGAACCTAGTGATACAAACAGCCTCGGGGAGAGTCGAGTCATATGCTGAGTTGCCCGATCGTCTATGAGAAAGTATCGTTCAATTCACTTTTGAAATGAAGTTGATGGAAAAAATAGGACGGAAGCTATGTATAATGGTTCTATGATGGTTTATGGATAAGAATAATATGAATATTTGGCTAAATTGGAAGGGAAAGTGAAAGAAGTAAATAGATGATGGATATGGAAGAAAAGGGTTCTTAAAAGCAAGCACGAACCAATATTAGAAAATATCAGCCCAAAATGCTTATAGGCTTTCAAGGTGGAGGATGAAAGTGATAAACCTTGACCCGCTACTTAGCAAAGTAGGAACCTCGGTATATGGGTGAACGCCACACTATTTGATAGTGATAAGTTCGGGATAGTGAAGAACAGAGTTGACGCCACTAGGCTTCCTAGATAAGCCAACGAAGTCCTCAATGAAATATGAGAGAAAGAAATCTCACAAATTCCATAAAAGTTTAACAAAGTTTCATTAAGTGAAAAGTCTAACCTCTTACAAATGAAATAACATATATTTATAGCCTAAATAAAAGTAGGTGAATGGACAAGCTTAGAAGCTAAGAAATTCGGCCATAAACACCTAGATAATTCTAGAAGAAAAATCATGAATATCCATGAATGTGCAGCCCTTTAATGTTCCATCATCCCCCTTGGCTGAATGAAGCTTTAATGCACCTTGAATACTTGAATGGTTAGCTTGAAAATGCATGGATCATGCATGAAACGTCCCAATGTATGTTCTTCCATAAATTCGGTCCATGAACCTTCAAAAACATGAACATTAAATAGCCCCTACTTGCATGAACGTCTCCAATACATGTACTCCCTTAAATGCCGTCCATTGAACCTCAATTCTACATGCACCTCTTCATACATTGCACCAAGCCCTACATGAACTTGCATTAATTTCCTTTCATGCATGCATGTGTGCTGTCCAAAGGGATTGGATCTTCTAGATACATTCATGCATGAATCTTCATCATTCATGTAACTGAATGTGCATTTGAACCCAAGCATTCATGTATTTGGCAAATACATGAACTTGTAAACACCTTGAATCTGGTCATACATGCACCTAATTAAATGTTGTTCATTCATGCATGTGGGATGTCCAAAAGAGATGTTTCTTCAAGCATTCATTGCGCCGTCCATGAGCATTGTACCTACAAGAAATAAAACAATTCATAAGACATCATGTGAACACACATAAATTCAGTACAATGTGAACACATTTAAGTTATGTGATATCTATGACATATTAATAACAAATATTAATATAAGACAAGTTTAATGCTTAAATAAATATGTGTCAAATTTTATTTAATGCATTAAAGACAAAACCGAAGTTAAACTAAAATGAGCTAAGCTTTAGCTCGTGAGCTAAAGTTGAGCCGAGGCTAAACTCCTGTGAAGTTGAGCTAAGGTTTAGCTCGTGAGTTGAAAGTGAGCTAGGAGTGAGCTCGGTTTAGCTCGAGCAAGATGGATTGAGCTTGAATAAGTGGATTTGAGCTGGACGGAGCTCGTGGAGCTGAAACGAGCTTGGATCAGCTTGCCAACATGTCATTGCTCACTTGACAGACTTGTTCGATAAAGTTTATGGGACGTGCTCGATCATTCCCCCTCTTTTAGGCGACTTGTCCTCAAGTCGAGCCGCTTTGTCCATGGGAGAACTTTGACTCATGCATGGTTTTCCTCGGTCAAATGGGATGGAAGATGTCACACAAACCTGAAAAATTCTTACCACACCAATAAAAAGAAACTCAAAGGAGTTCGATTCAAATGTGTTCGATAGTTCATAAAAAATTCATTCAATCGAACATATGCCAAAAATCTCAATTGGACAAAGCAAGCATACGTAAATTTATCAAAGAGTTTCGTTAGACCATCGTTACAAACATGAAGACTAAGTTGGATCAAGGGATAATTGGTTGTAAACAATGGCAGGCACTTAAACACATTATTCCTCATCCAAAACATTTCAATATGTTTATTCAAAAATAACAATTCATGGGAATGTACACGCAAAGTGTACCATGGCCAATTAGAAACTAAATCACTCTTTCGCTTATTAACAACATGATTTGTGTAATCACTTTCCAACACAAACGGATCACTACTAGGCCAAAGACAACAATCAATCACAACAAGGTACAAACAATTTCCAAACATCAAACCATCAAAAAGATTTTCAACAACATTCGAATAAAGGTATTTGAAAATTTTCATGAACTTTACCTTGTCGATCTTGAAGAGAAGAAAATTTAGGATCGGTTTTACCTTTTTCAAACAAGATAAATCTTCTCTCTTCGGGCAGATAATGTAAAACAAACCTTTTACCTCGGTCAACTTGGGTTGGTGACGAAGCACCATGACAGCTCGTGCTTTTTAAAGGGTTACATTCACAAAAATGTAAAAGGTTAGTTTCAATAGGAGGTATGGACTGAAAAGAAAAAAATAAATCATCGTTGAAATTTGATTCAAGTCCCAAAGCATAAGTCGATCTTACCTTCTCAAAATGGAACGAAAATTTCAGATGTGGCCAAACAAGGTGATTAGTAAACGAATCAAAATTGAAACCCAAATCATTGAATTTCACCTTCTTATCAAAAATTCAAACATCAAGCAAACATAATTTGAATGCAAATGATGCCAAGTGCTTAATGTTTCCATAAAATGAATTCATGTAGCAAATACCGTGCTTGAACACACGAACTTGATTAGGAATTCCAACAAGCAACATATTAGAAAAAGATATAATCAACTCACCACACTAATTATATTTCACTAGTTTAAACACACATGTTGATTTGACAAAACCGAGCATACCAAAATGCAAAGGTTCATACTTCAAGAGTATTAATCGGAATGCAAATCACTACATGGAAATTTCACACAAAACTCAAAGATTGTTCATGAAGAACACAATTGCACATATCATGTGAAGATCTTTTAACATGGATGCCAAACAAAGAATTTTTAACGAACATGCAACTTTTCAAACAGTGATTTATCACAAATCAATTGAGCAGCATATTTAAACATAAAGATTTAACACATGAGTTCAAAAAGTTTGCGTGGTCAAACACATCAGAATTTTTACGTGACAGACTTTGATCAAACATGTTCAAAATTTGCTTAGAGAAAACTAATCCAATGTTGTCAACAAATTTTCCAATGTAGTAATCGTCATAAGAAAAGTCAGATATGGCACCTTTTAAAACAAATTCGTTAACAACAAGAAGTGAACAAAAATTATCCAAATCAAGTGACTTTGATTCGATAAACAAAGAATCCTTACCTTCCTTACCTTCGATTGCAAGTGGGTGGTAGTCATTCGTGAACTTACCTTTTTCGAACAACCTAAAACACCTCTCGTTTGGAAGGTAATGTAGATGGAATTGGTTGCACAAACTTCTAGGAACCTGAAAAGCTAATTCACAAGAAGATCGAACATGTGGGTTAGTAGAAATAATCCTCACTTGCTCACTTGTTTTCCCACTCGATTCTTTTTCTTCTGAATCACTCGTTTCTTTTGTTTCAATTTCTTTTTCATCTTCTTTTTCACTCTCAGATTTCTTTTCGTTCTCTTTTTTAATCTCATTTTCTTTTTCATTTTCTTTTTGCTTTTCAAAGGCTTTTTCAAGTTCTCTCAAGATTCGCTCATTTTCTCTCTTACTTGCCTCTTGCCTCTCTTTTCTTTTTATTTCATTTTCTTTTTCTTCTTTTGCTTTTTCTTTTCTTTTCTTTGTTTTCTCTTTACAAGAATGTACAAAAGAACGATGAGAATACAAATCTTGTTCGAAAAATGAAGAACTATTTGCATATGATTCACAAGCAAAACTTCGTGAAGAATACTCCGAGTAAGATTTCTTTGAAGATCTAGTAGGAGTATGTCTTTCTCTTCGATCGCCATCTTGGAATGAATCAAAATCGTAATCAGCTTCTCGTCTTCTCGAATTTCTTGATGAAAAGGACTTTCGATCGAAGTCACTTGATACGATCACGGCTTCCCATAAGCCAAGTCCAAGCCGAGATCCGATGGTGCTACCTCAAGGGCCGATCACAAGGGCTCGTGCAAAACAATTTAAAGAAGCTGTTATAGCTTTAGTTCAGCATGTGTGGGATGATGTCAATGCTAGACCTATCGAACCAGTTAGTGGCCAT
The DNA here is from genome assembly GCF_025698485.1 of Gossypium arboreum. Classification (NCBI taxonomy): domain Eukaryota; kingdom Viridiplantae; phylum Streptophyta; class Magnoliopsida; order Malvales; family Malvaceae; genus Gossypium; species Gossypium arboreum. The sequence continues at coordinate 58,202,999 of NC_069082.1, forward strand.
TTTGGAAATCCATGCCGAACTTTTCTACAAGTTCATTTCAGCTCACCAAGCTCACCTTCAGTTCAAGTTAGCTCCCATGTAGCTCCACACCAGCTCATTAGCTCGGGACCAGCTCATTATCAACTCACGAGTTTAGGCCCAGCTCGGGTTTAACTCATGAATTAACCATCAGCTCATGGGTTCACTTTGAATTCATTTGACTACATTGACTTTTTAATTAATAAGTTCAATAATTAGTTAATTAATATCCTACATATTAAATTTAGTTCATATTAGTTATATTAAGTATATCTTAAAAGTGTTTATTGATGATAATTAAATTTGTCATAACCGAATTTAATGTTGATATTTGTGTTCACATTAGTTTGAATTAATTATGTTCACATTTCTTGTAGGAACGCAATGGACATATGGAGATTAAAAGCAAACATGAATTTTGAAGGTGCATGGACGGTTGGGGGGCTTGAATCTCTTAGGTGCATGTTCGGCCAAGTGCATGTATGACCATATTCAATGTCTTTAAGGTTCATGAATGTTTCCATTCATGTATGGTGTGCTATCTCTTCATTCTCCAAGGTGACCATTCAGCCAAAGGGCATTCACACATGCATGAAGATAGCTTGGCCAATTAGCTTCCCCATGACTCTCCTTAATTCATTCACACCTATGTTCACATGGCAAGACCATTCGGTTCACCTTGTTCACACTAGAAGACTCTTCAACATTCGGTTTCACACACATGATGGCCCTTGGAGTGTCCACAATTAATTCATACTTTTTGGCCAAACATTGCTTCATTTAACAAGGTTGGCCGAATCTACAAGTGACCATTGGATATCATGCATTCACTTTGAGTTTTCTTAAGCATGAAGATGCATTCATCCACCATTCCCAAAACTGAATCTGGTCATGCATATTAAGAGTTATTTTTCTAGAATTTTCTTTTAATTAATGTGTAAGTATGAAAGGCCATTCGCTACCTAGACTTAGGCTTATAAATACTTGTTCAATTTCCATGTAAAGGACTTTTGAAACTTTTGTTAATGTTATGTCTGTCGAAATTGTGAGGCATACTTTTCTTATATTTCGCTCAAAGATTCGCTTATGCTCCTAGCGTTCTAGTTGTGTCAACCATGTTCTTTGTCGCACCCAAACTTATCACTATTCGTAGTGTGGCGTTCAACATACCGAGGTTCCTATCTTGTTAGATAGTGGGTCGAGGTTTCCCTTACCAAACCTATAACCGAACTCAAAAGGGCTAAATCAACGGGTTGATACCATTTCGGTATTTGGTTCTTGAAAGTACCTTTAGTAGTTCAAACCCGTTCTTTCTTCTTTACCTAACTGAACCTAAACCGACCAATTTGTTCAAACCATTTTGTTCCTACCCTTTCATTCCTACCATTCCATTCGTACCCCTCTTTCTACTTTGACCATACCTTCAACTCAACTAAACCTAACGTAACTTCTCGTAGACGATCGGGCAATTTACATACGACTCGACTCTTCCCGAGACGGTTCGTATCATCACTTCTCGAATTCGTTGATGAATATGAGTCATAGTATGAATCTCTTTGTCTCGACGTAGATGGCGAAAAGGAGTCACAATTGGAACTTTTTTTCAGGTAGTAGTCGGGGGTATATCTCCGTGGGGTTCTTGGTTCCGTTTTACGACTTGGAGAAACTCGATCACTTTGGTCTCGTTTAGTCGCCATTCTTCTCATTTCTTGAACCAAGTATTGGTATTCTAATTCGGTGAACTCTTCACGTGACATGATTTTTGTTGCTAAAAAGAAAATGTTAGATCACAAAACAAAATAAGAAAAAAATTTAAGTACCTCACCACAAACCTCACAATTTCGCTCGGAAAGAAGAAGGAAAAGGTGTCACTCCCACTCGTGTTTACACTCGTTTGGATTTTACCTCCGCTCGAATGATCTCACTCGCTCGTGCCTTTTACCTCTCAATCTTTTCTCTCGCAACTTCGTAGTCGGACTTGCTAAGGCTTTATCGTAGGCTTAGGGGTCGGTTTCAATAGGGTAACAAGGGAGACGCGTATAGGTTTAAGGTTGGCTGAAAGAACAGGGAATTGGGTAAGATGGCGTGCATATGATTAGGGGGTTTAGAACAGAAGATGGATCGGGAAACTATATCAGATCAAGACTTGACGTTCAACTAGCAAAAAAAAAATTGCATAAATCACTTCTTTTTTTTTTGAATTTTTTTCGGGTTTTTTTTTCAAACTTGTATAACTTTTTTTTTTGTACTATATCAGCAAACTAAATACAATAGAAGCACTTTTGTACACGATTTTTTTTTCTTCGGCTGCGTAGATTTTTGCTTTTATAATAACAGCAACAAACCAATCAAAATGAGAAAACTTCGGTATACGAATTTTTTTTTCTATACTCTTTTTTTTTTCCGGATCCTACTTACTTCGTACACTTGGACTAACTCGGGATTAATTTCGTCGCACGATCTTTTCATTTTAGTAGCTCTGATACCAAATGATACGAACCGCCTCGGGGAGAGTCGAGTCGTATGCTGAGTTGCCCGATCGTCTACGAGAAAGTATCATTCAATTCACTTTTGAAATGAAGTTGATGGAAAAAATAGGATGGAAGCTATGTATAATGGTTCTATGATGGTTTATGGATAAGAATAATATGAATATTCGCTAAATTGGAAGGGAAAGTGAAAGAAGTAAATAGATGATGGATATGGAAGAAAAGGGTTCTTAAAGCAAGCACGAACCAATATTAGAAAATATCGCCCAAAATGCTTATAGGCTTTCAAGGTGGAGGATGAAGTGATAAACCTCGACCGCTACTTAGCAAAGTAGGAACCTCGGTATATGGGTGAACGCCACACTATTTGATAGTGATAAGTTCGGATAGTGAAGAATGTGGTTGACGCCACTAGGCTTCCTAGATAAGCCAACGAAGTCCTCAACAAAATATGAGAGAAAGAAATCTCACAAATTCCATAAAAGTTTAACAAAGTTTCATTAAGTAAAAGTCTAACCTCTTACAAATGAAATAACATATATTTATAGCCTAAATAAAAATAGGTGAATGGACAAGCTTAGAAGCTAAGAAATTCGCCATAAACACCTAGATAATTCTAGAAGAAAATCATGAATATCCATGAATGTGCAGCCCTTTAATGTTCCATCATCCCCCTTGGCTGAATGAAGCTTTAATGCACCTTGAATACTTGAATGGTTAGCTTGAAAATGCATGGATCATGCATGAAACGTCCCAATGTATGTTCTTCCATAAATTTGGTCCATGAACCTTCAAAAACATGAACATTAAATAGCCCCTACTTGCATGAACGTCTCCAATACATGTACTCCCTTAAATGCCGTCCATTGAACCTCAATTCTACATGCACCTCTTCATACATTGCACCAAGCCCTACAAGAACTTGCATTAATTTCCTTTCATGCATGCATGTGTGCTGTCCAAAGGGATTGGATCTTCTAGATACATTCATGCATGAATCTTCATCATTCATGTAACCGAATGTGCATTTGAACCCAAGCATTCATGTATTTTGTGCATTCATGTATTTGGCAAATACATGAACTTGTAAACACCTTGAATCTAGTCATACATGCACCTAATTAAATGTTGTTCATTCATGCATGTGGGATGTCCAGAAGAGATGTTTCTTCAAGCATTCATTGCACCGTCCATGAGCATTGTACCTACAAGAAATAAAACAATTCATAAGACATCATGTGAACACACATAAATTCAGCACAATGTGAACACATTTAAGTTATGTGATATCTATGACATATTAATAACAAATATTAATATAAGACAAGTTTAATGCTTAAATAAATATGTGCAAATTTTATTTAATGCATTAAAGACAAAATCAAGTTAAACTAAAATGAGCTAAGCTTTAGCTCGTGAGCTAAAGTTGAGCTGAGGCTAAACTCCTAAGCTGAAGTTGAGCTAAGGTTTAGCTCGTGAGTTGAAAGTGAGCTAGGAGTGAGCTCGGTTTAGCTCAGGCAAGATGGATTGAGCTCGAATAAGCTGGATTTGAGCTGGACGGAGCTCGTGGAGCTGGAAACGAGCTTGGATCAGCTTGCCAACAGGTCATTGCTCAGCTTGACAGACTTGTTCGATAAAGTTTGCGGGGCATGCTCGTATCATTAAATATGAATCGTCTCGGGAAGAGTCGAGTCATATGTAAATTGCCCGATCGTCTACGAGAAGTTACGTTAGGTTTAGTTGAGTTGAAGGTATGGTCAAAGTAGAAGAAGGGTACGAATGGAATGGTAGGAATGAAAGGGTAGGAACAAAAAGATATGAACAAATTGGTCGGTTTAGGTTCGGTTAGGTAAAGAAGAGAACGGGTTTGAACTACTAAAGGTACTTTCAAGAACCAATACCGAAATGGTATCGACCCGTTGATTAAGCCTTTTGAGTTCGGTTATAGGTTTGGTAAGGGAAAACCTCGACCCACTATCTAACAAGATAGGAACCTCGGTATGTTGAACGCCACACTACGAATAGTGATAAGTTCGGGTACGACAAAGAACACGGTTGACACAACTAGAACGCTAGGAACGCCAAACGAATCTTTGAACGAAATATAAGAAAAGTTTGCCTCACGATTTTGGCAGCATAACATTAACAAAAGTTTCAAAAGTCCTTTACATGGAAATTGAACAAGTATTTATAAGCCTAAGTCTAGGTAGCCGAATGGCCTTTCATACTTACACATTAATTAAAAGAAAATTCTAGAAAAATAACTCTTAATATGCATGACCAGATTCGGTTTTGGGAATGGTGGATGAATGCATCTTCATGCTTAAGAAAACTCAAAGTGAATGCATGATATCCAATGGTCACTTGTAGATTCGGCCAACCTTGTTAAATGAAGCAATGTTTGGCCAAAAAGTATGAATTAATTATGGACACTCCAAGGGCCATCATGTGTGTGAAACCGAATGTTGAAGAGTCTTCTAGTGTGAACAAGGTGAACCGAATGGTCTTGCCATGTGAACATAGGTGTGAACGAATTAAGGAGAGTCATGGGGAAGCTAATTGGCCAAGCTATCTTCATGCATGTGTGAGTGCCCTTTGGCCGAATGGTCACCTTGGAGAATGAAGAGATAGCACACCATACATGAATGGAAACATTCATGAACCTTAAAGACATTGAATATGGTCATACATGCACTTGGCCGAACATGCACCTAAGAGATTCAAGCCCCCCAACCGTCATGCACCTTCAAAATTCATGCTTGCTTTTAATCTCCATATGTCCATTGCGTTCCTACAAGAAATGTGAACATAATTAATTCAAACTAATGTGAACACAAATATCAACATTAAATTCGGTTATGACAAATTTAATTATCATCAATAAACACTTTTAAGACATACTTAATATAACTAATGTGAACTAAATTTAATATGTAGAATATTAATTAACTAATTATTGAACTTATTAATTAAAAAGTCAATAGTAGTCAAATGAATTCAAAGTGAACTCCATGAGTGATGGTTAATTCATGAGTTAAACCCGAGTGGGCCTAAACTCGTGAGTGATAATGAGCTGGTCCCGAGCTAATGAGCTAGTGTGGAGCTACATGGGAGCTAACTTGAACTGAAGGTGAGCTTGGTGAGCTGAAATGAACTTGTAGAAAAGTTCGGCATGGATTTCCAAAATGGCTACTAACTGGTTCGATAGGTCTAGCATTGACATCATCCCACACATGCTGAACTAAAGCTATAACAGCTTCTTTAAATTGTTTTGCACGAGCCCTTGTGATAGGCCCTTGAGGTAGCACCATCGGATCTCGGCTTGGACTTGGCTTATGGGAAGCCGTGATCGTATCATCGATGATACGAACCGTCTCGAGAAGAGTCGAGTCGTATGTAGATTTTTGTTTTTATAGCAACAATAACAAACTAATCAAAATGAGAAAACTTCGGTGTACGAAATTTTTTTTTCTATACTCTTTTTTTTTTTTCTGAACCTACCTCGGGAATGCTCCGCTTCGAACGTCTAAGCTTCTCGTTTTAGGTAGCTCTGATACCAAATGATGTTCACACATGTGTGGCTCCTCAAATCAGTTTGTTCACATTCTAAGACTATTGAAGTGCTCTAGACAGCTCCTTAATCACATGAACATTTGGCTGAACCAAGTAGCAGCATTAAAGCAAATGCAACCATTTGGCTGAACCTATTGATTGCATTTCAGATCCCAAACAACCCATCAATTTTCCTATTGAATCAATGCATCTAGAAGCTGCCCCTTGCCATTCTCCATGCACAAGAAACTTCAAGGAAGCTTCATCAAAAATTCTGGAATTTTCAGTTAACCATTTAGCTACCTCAAGAGCCTATTCGGCTATCCCTTGTATTCACTATAAATTTTGGCTTGTGTTACTTTGTAAAGGACTTTTTGCCAAATTTTTTATTGAATTTAATCTTGTGAGAATTTTCTTCTCTAAACATTGTTTGAGACTTTGTTGACTTATCTACCTAGTAGTGGCGTCAACCCTGTTTCTTTCACCCTTATACCGAGGTTCCTACTTTGCTAAGTAGCGGGTCGAGGTTCTATTATTTTCATTTTCGCCTTGAAAGCCTATAAGCATTTGGGTCGATATTTTCTAATATTGGTTTGTGCTTGCTTTTGAGTTCCTTCTTTCCATTCTTTCATTTACTTTAAACCGAACCTTAATATTCATAGTTTTTAAACCCTTCATTTGAACCCCTTGAATAGCTTCCGCATAATTTATTTAGAAACATCCTTTTTGAACAAACCGAACGATACTTTCTCGTAGACGATCGGGCAAACTCGCATACGACTCGACTCTCCCCGAGGCGGTTCGTATCACCTAGACATGTCCAAACAACTCCTCATGCATCCTAAATACATTCAACCGAATTTCTTCATCAAGAAGCTGACTTGTGGCATTCCAAAGGCTGCACATGGACATGGAAGACTTATGGTCTTTGTTCTAGATCATTCTAGTTTCTTCATAGCCGAATTGCTTAATCCTTAAGCTAGTCTTTTGTCCATTCAACTAGCACATATTAGACTATAAATAGTTTGTTTATTTCTTTGTAAAAGGACTTTTGACAATTTGATTAATGAAACTTTGTTTCTGTGAGGTTACTTCCTCTCATATCTCATACAAGTTTTGAAGACTTATCTAGTTGTGTTAGTAGCGTCTACCGAGTTTGTTTTAGAACTTATCACTGTATTGGTGTGGCGTTCTCCTATCCAGCTATTTCATCCTTCACCTTAAATAATATAGGAACCAGGGTGACACTCCTTAGTGTTGAATCGCTCCTGACGTTTAAGTTTAACATTCCATCTCTATATTCTTTTTAATTTCTTGTTATTTCCAAACCAAACCATCTACCCATCACCCAACCTTGTTTCACATTAGCCGAACATATCACCATACATTGACCCCTTTTTGAACCCCATTTGCCTCTATCTAGCCTATTAAGCCTATCTCTACACTCAAGGCCCTCTTGCGAATGACTCTTCTCGAAGACGATCAAGCACACAATGAATTCAACTCCATCACCTGAGCTGAATCACATCATTTGCTATCAGAGCTTGTAAATCGAGAAGCGTCAACGTCCGTAACAAGTCTAAAATAGGTTCATGAAAAAAAGTCAAAATTAAAAAAAAGAGTTTGTATTCAAGTTTTTCATATTGTAATCAGCAAGTATTAGTGAAAAAAATGAAATTAAAAAAAATTTGAATATAAAAAAAAAAAAGAAAAAAGTGTGAAATGTTGAAGTCTTTTCTTTTTCTGTTCATATCCTCTATTCCCGATCTCCAAGTGTGTTCCACCATCATTTTCCCACACTACACTGAAAAATTTTCTTTTGGCCTACCCTTACATCAATACATCTCATCCCTTATAACCACTTTGAAGCTGACCCCAAGCACCAAGACGAGTCCTAAAAAACAAAATAAGAGGTTACGAAAGTAAGTACAAGCAGTAAAAGGCGTGAGTGTGTAAGTGCATTCGAGTATTGAAAAAGCCTTAAAACGAATGCAAACACGAGTGCGAGAGCAAAATCATTAATTTTTTCTTTCCAAGTGAAATAGTGAGGTTTGTGGTGAGGACTTCATCTTTCTATTTTAATCATTTTTTTTCTTTTTTTTTTTAAATCATGTTGCTAGAAGAATTTTCATAATTTAAATTTCACTATTTGTTGAAAGAGATGGAGTGCATGCTCGATCAAAAAATCAAGCCTATCCAAGAAAAGCGAGATCATCGAGCAAGAGCCTAACGGGAGCAAAGTTCATCAAGTCGAGGGACAGATTCAAGACTATCAAGAAAACAATCATCCAATGACTATTTGGCAAGAGACCTATATCATGATTCTTTTTCATCAAGGAATTGGAGACGAAATCAAACAAGTAATATCCAACTCTTTCTAATAAATATACACTTCTCGTTCAGACTATTTACTCTTTTATCTGTACAAAATGAAATTCTATTATCAGACTTGAGAAAAATAATCCTGACATAATTGTCACATGAAATCTTTCAAATAAATAATTTACCATACCGACTGAAACTCGTGCTTTTATCACCTATGCCTTTACAGATATCAAATCCTTACACAGAAATTAGAAAAAATCCCAATACTAAAATCACCACATTACCAAGATCAAATTAGAAGTATAGTCATATTTGACATGATTATCACGAGCTGAAGAACGCACTTCGAACACGAGTCATAATTGACAAATTATGGAACAAAGATAACAAGGAAACCGAATAAAGAAATCCAAGATAGAGAAATCCAGAATAAAGAAACCCAAGATACGATACTATGCCGGAGAATTGAAAACCAAACTCATAGAGAAAATACAGAATACCCCGATAATTCTTCAAAGAAAGAAAGTCCAAAAGAAAACATCATTTAATCCCACTGATATAACAAGATCAATATATCTTCCCATACATATATATCAGATGAAGCATCAAGTAGAAGAAACAGAATCATAATATCATATGTATTCTCTCATCAATTCTTATCGATTTAAATGAAATAGAATACCCGATGAAATAAAGCAATATAAATTATAAACCAATCGATTACCAATGCTTTCATCCAACACCAAGATTAAAAGACATTCCCATATAACAAGAATTTCTTCGAAGATCAATAGCCATAGAAATATTTCGAGAACGGGTAAACACATAGAACATCTCAAAAGAGATCGCTAAATCTGTCCGACCATAATCACACACTCGGATAGTTCACATTTCAATTATCATTTCCCCAACTAGTTCTCGCCGTCACAAATTTCATATTAAACCATTCACTAAAGAAGGCGAGTTCTGAATAAATTTCGATTTACACTTTTCTCGACCTTGCACCTGAGTAATTCGGTTTACCAAGGAGAATTCCTTTTCTAACTGGGACAGTGCATAACTCCAACAATCTTTACGTCAATCCGATACTTTACTGGCTCTGACTTTACTTATCTGCTCATTTTCAATCTCTGATCATACTTATAATTATTCTATCACTAAACTCTTTGGGTTCTCTACCGAAAACTTATTCAATACAAATCTCATGAAATTCCATTACAAGTACCACTTTGGTAAGGGGGAGGGGTTGTAGGACCTCTGACTCGACTTTCTTATACATACACATATGACACAACTCCCATCATCATAGCAACATCATCAAAATCATGTCATTCATTCATGTTGGCTTACACCAATTTTCCTATTGTCCCATTTAGACAATATACTTATGCATACATTCTATGTTTTCTAGACAACTTTACTTATCCATTCATTTAATTAAATTAATTCATGCTCATGACATCATATAAGGCCAAACAAACATAGATATTTGCATCACAATCACAACTTTCATTTCGTGCATCATCATGTACATATCATTACAATCATATAATTCAGTCTAACAATTTAACATAGATAAGTTCATTTCATTATAATCCTTTATCTCATAAAAAATTGTATATCATTAACATTCATCAACATTCAACGTCCAATCAAGACAAGGACATTTTCATTCGTGTCATGATATTATGACCTTTATTCATACCTCTATTACTTTCTATTTATTCCGTTCATCTTATCAAGTAAGCCACATACACTACATCGTATGAGCATTAAGCAAATATGGATATTTATCACAACATGAACTTTCATCTCACATATTATCACATATGTATCATAAACTTTTATTCATACTTTTCGAACCGAGACTTATCATAATCATAACTTTACTCAAATACCTTCGCATAACATTGAACATGGTCAGCAAGCAGCTTCGGTTGGAGAGTACCCTGTCTAAATAAGACGGTACTCATACGCGTCGGAAGACATCACACTATCACAGATCAGTGGCATGTTAGCTAAACTTTTACACATGCTAGGTTAGCCCGAGAACCAACTAAACCTGCTCTGATACGACTAAATGTAATGCCCCCACGCCCGAAACCGTCACCGGAGTCGAGCTTGAGGAGTTACCGAATATAATTTATCAAATTAAGAACTTCAAATCTTTTGTTTCTACATTCACAGCTTTCTAGCTACTAGCGTCACAGTTACAAGAAAAATCATATCTCGAGTTACGGAACTCAAAATCAAGATCCGTAAATTTTCCCTAAATCTAGACTCATATATCTATTTACTAATTTTTTTCTAGAACTTTTGGTTGGGCCAATTAGTACAGTTTATTAGTTAAAGTCTCCCCTTTTTCAGGGTTCGACTGCTCTGACATCTGTGTATTACGAACTAGATATCTCTCTATACACAATTTAAATGACTATGAGGTTTGTTTCTATTAAAACTAGACTAAATAAGGAATCTTTAAATATAAAGAATGACTTCTAATTATTTTTTTACAATTTATTATTAATTTTTAAAGTCAGAATAGAGGATCCAGAAATCACTCTGGCCCTATTTCACAAGGTTTCAAATATCTCATAAAGTATAATTTATATGCCTGTTTTTTTTATCCATATGAAAATAGACTCATTAAGCTTCAATTTCATAACTTTATCATCATTTAATTCCATTTATACTATTTTTAGTGATTTTTCAAATTCATGTCATTGCTGCAGCAATATTCTGTTTTAAGGCAAATTTCATCTTTTCATGAGTTGTTATGAACTAGATAACCTATTAATCTTCCATGATATCAAACACGATCTAAATTTAACCATCACCATGACTTATCAATATCAAACATTTTTCAACCAATCATGGCCATATCATAAAATTATTTACACAAAATAAATATATTGCTATACATGCCATACTTAAGTTTTATAAGCCATTTACCCAGATGAAAGTCCTTTGGATAGTGTGATCGAACCTTCGACTCGTCCCGATTCCCGAGCTAGCTTGTTCAAAACTACAATAAATAAAGAGGAGGGAGTAAGCATAAATGCTTAGTAAGTTCATATGTAAATAACAAGTAACATAACAATACAAATATACCAAACAACTTTAGCATGGTATCACCAAAACATATATCATATTTCTAAACATCATTCATCATCTTACTACCTTATCGTTGTTGTATCTATTATCAACCCGAGGGTTAAGAACATACCTGTCCAAAGTGTCCATTTCACAACACTTACCAAAACATCGCTTGCATCTTAAGTGTTCTTTCATTTCACTAGAAATTTCACCCGTTGAACACATCGAATACAACTCGGATACGGATAATTTGCACATAAGTGCCTCATATGTAATCAAGAAATCATGTAACCCGCCCTAAGTGAACTCGGACTCAACTCAACGAGCTCAGGCGTCAGCATCCATAAGTGAACTCGGACTCAACTCAACGAGTTCGGATGCCTAGTTACATTTCACGAACTCGGACTCAACTCAATGAGTTCGGACATTCGCATCCATAAGTGAACTCGGACTCAACTCAACGAGTTCGGATGCTCAACCATCCTAGTGACATGTCACTTGTATCCTAATCTATTCCTAAGGTTCAAACGGGCTTTTTCCTCGATCTCACATTTTCATCTTCCATGGAATATCGAAACCGATACTCGAGAGCAATTCATATTTATCAAGTAGTAAACATAATTTGCATATTACTCAACATTAACCACAAAGCATAATATTTCACGATTAAAAATCAGCATATCATATAATTAACATCAATAACTTAAAAATAACAATTATGCTACATTATTTACACATGAACTTACCTCGTATGCGAAAATGGCTACTTTACCATTTCGTCCACAACTTGGTATTTTTCCATTTTAGCCCGAATTTCAGTTTTTCTTGCTCTATCATTTAAAATATAGTCTAATTAGGACTCACATTATTCAAATTGACCCAAAATCATATTTTGCAAAATTACAGTTTTGCCCCTAAACTTTTGCATATTTACACTTTTGCCCAAAGCTCGTAAATTAAACTTCAGCCTATTTTCTTATGTTTTATGACATGCTGATCATTTTTCCCTTCTATGGAAACATCAAATTCTCACTCTAACATGTACTTATGACTATTAGGTATTTTTACCAATTAAGCCTTTTTGCTAGTTTTCGCTTAAAACCGAGTAACACAAGTTGTCTAACATAATTTAAAACCTCATTCTATCATAAAACACCAAAATACACAAATTTCACCTATGGGTATTTTTCCAAATATGAACCCTAGGTTGAATTATTGCTAGCATAAGCTTAATCGAGCTACTGGGACTCCAAAAACGTAAAAATCATTAAAAACGAGGCTAGAACGGACTTACAATCGAGTTTGGAAGCTTGAAAAACCCTAGCCATGGTTTCTCCTTGCTATATTCGGCCATGGGGTTGAAGATGAGCAAAATTGGCTTTTAAATTTGTATTTTAATTCATTTTACCCCTAAATGACCAAAATGCCCTTACTACTAAACTTTCCAAAAATTCTATCCATGTCCAATTTTTGTCCATAGACTTAGAAATTGGTAAAATTTCTATTTAAGACCTCCTAATTAATATTTCAAAACAATTTCATACTAGAAACTTCTAGAATGCAAGTTTTGTAAATTATTCGATTTAGTCCCTAATTTCAATTTAAGCACTTTATGCATAAAATTTCTTCACAAAATTTTCACACAATCATGCAATCATATCATAAACCTCAAAATAATCATAAAATAATTATTTCTATATCAGATTTTGTGGTCATGAAACCACTATTCCGACTAGGCCCAAAATCAGGATATTACAGATCTTCTATTTTTGACATGGTTAATTGCTATCCTTTGTTTTTGGTTGATAAACTCGTTCTAAGTGGAAGTATGAGGAGTTGTTCTCTAGATTTGTTTTGCGACGAAAAACCTGTTGACATTGTTCGACTAGATCAACAAATATGAAATATAATCTTGCATGATAAAGGGTTTTCACGACAAATGTTTAAGTTGGTTGATTGTGCTGATTATATGAATTATTTAAAGCCTTGTGTGAAATCTTTGAATTTGTGCACATCTGTTCTGGTGAACGTAAAGAGGTCTGATTGTTTGATTCTGTATATGAACAAATCCTTTTGGTTTAGCATGTTTGATTTAATGGTAAAAATGAAACCTTTGCTACGCTTTGGAATAAGTAAACAAACTCATGTGTTCAGACCCGGAATTTACTATTTTGGATTGTATTGTGGGAAACTCATGATGTGATCCGGCCCGGGTAGTTGAGTCAAATTCACTTAGTTGCTCGATCATAGTCGAGAGAGTTGTTCGTGCCTCGAATTTTTAGTAATAGAAGTAAAAAAATAGAATAGGATAAGCGGAAGGTTTCAAGAAGTGTAGAATTAGCAATAGGTTCGGCTAAGGGTAGCAAAGATGGATGAAGGATAGACGGCTCGATTTGGTTAACAAGAAAGAAATTTGAAATGGGAATGGAAAACGAACTCAACGTCAGGAATGATTCAACACTAAAAAGTGTCACCCCGATTCCTATATGGTTAAGGTGAAAAATATGGATAGATGGATAGGTGAACGCCACACCAAAGCCGGTGAAAAGTTCAAACAAGATCGGTAGACGCCACTAGCACAAACTAGATAAGTCTTTGAAACTTGTCTAAGATATAAGAGGAAGCAACCTCACAATAACAATGTTCATTAACAAATTTGGAAAAAGTCCTTTTACAATGAAATAAACAAACTATTTATAGGCAATCATGTAGTAACCAAATGGACAAACTAGCTAGCTTAAAGACTAAGCATATTCAGTCATGAACTAACTAGAATGTTCTAGAATGAAAACATTAATTATCTAGTCTTGATTCGGCTAATGGGGATGTGTTTGGACAGCTTCATGTATGAGCTTTAATCACTTGGATGAATGTGAACATTTGGGAGCTCAACGGGTTGTCTAGATTAAGCCATGGAGTGCATAAAGCTTCCAAGAGGTGTCTCTTAGCTGAAAAGGTGCATAGAAACTCCAAGTGATATGATCCGCCTCGGGGTGAGTCGAGTCGTATGCGAGTTTGCCCGATCGTCTACGAGAAAGTATCTTTCGGCTCTTTTAAAGAAGATGTTTTTAGGTTAAATAATGCGAAAGCTTTTTTAAAAAGGGTTTGAAGATGGGTTTGAAATATGAATATTAAAGGTTCAGTTTTAAAAGAAACAAAAGAATGAAAATAGATTGAAGGTAGTTTAATAAATGATGGTTATGGAAGATGGTGAACTTAAAAGCAAGTAAGAACCAATATTAGGAAATATTGACCCAAGTACTTATACGCTTTCAAGGTGAAAATGAAAATGATAGAACCTCGACCCACTACTTAACAAAGTAGGAACCTCGGTATATGGGTGAACACCACACTATTTGATAGTGATAAGTTCGGGATAGTGAAGAACAGGGTTGACGCCACTAGACATACTTAATATAACTAATGTGAACTAAATTTAATATGTAGGATATTAATTAACTAATTATTGAACTTATTAATTAAAAAGTCAATAGTAGTCAAATGAATTCAAAGTGGACTCCATGAGATGATGGTTAATTCATGAGTTAAACCCGAGCTGGGCCTAAACTCGTGAGCTGATAATGAGCTGGTCCCGAGCTAATGAGCTGGTGTGGAGCTACATGGGAGCTAACTTGAACTGAAGGTGAGCTTGGTGAGCTGAAATGAACTTGTAGAAAAGTTCGGCATGGATTTCCAATATGGCCACTAACTGGTTCGATAGGTCTAGCATTGACATCATCCCACACATGCTGAACTAAAGCTATAACAGCTTCTTTAAATTGTTTTGCACGAGCCCTTGTGATCGGCCCTTAAGGTAGCACCATCGAATCTCGGCTTGGACTTGGCTTATGGGAAGCTGTGATCGTATCATCCTCCCCCTCTTGAAAATGACTTGTCCTCAAGTCAGTATCTACATCGAAAGGAGTCAAGTCAGAGACATTAAAACTAGCACTAACATTGTACTCACCTGGTAAGTCAAGCTTATACAAATTTTCATTGATTCACTCGATGACTTGGAAGGGGCCGTCTCCTCGCGTCAACAACTTAGATCTTCGTTGAGCTGGAAACCTTTCTTTTCTCATGTGCACCCAGACCCAGTCTCCGGGTTCAAATACAACTCGTTTTCGTCCTTTGTTGGCTCGTTGGACGTATTGCTCGGTTCGAGATTCAATATTCTCTCGAACTTTCCTATGTAATTCCTTGACAAATTCAGCCTTTTTCCTTGCATCTATATGGACAAATTGATCAACAGGAAAAGGTAATAAATCAAGAGGAGTAAGAGGATTAAATCCATAGACAGTCTCAAAAGGAGAGAACTTGGTTGCTGAGTGAACAGAGCGATTATAAGCGAACTCAATGTGGGGTAAGCATTCTTCCCATGTCTTGAGGTTCTTTCGTACCAACGCTCGCAACAAAGTTGACAAAACTCGATTTACCACCTCAGTTTGGCCATCCGTTTGGGGATGACAAGTGGTTGAAAACAATAACTTCATCCCAAGTTTTCCCCATAATGTCCACCAAAAGTGACTCAAGAACTTTGTATCTCAATTGGAAACAATCGTTCTTGGTAATCCATGCAGTCGTACAATTTCCCTAAAAAACAAATTAGCAATATGCACAGCGTCATCAGTTTTAGCACAAGAAATAAAATGTGACATTTTAGAGAATCTATCGACTACAACAAAGATTGAGTCCTTCCCTGTCTTAGTTTTTGGTAATCCAAGAATAAAATCCATAGAGACATCAATCCACGGGGTGTCGGGAATGGGAAGTGGTGTGTAAAGTCCATGAGGTTGGACCTTCGACTTAGCCCGTTTACAAATTAGGCAGCGTTCACAGATCCGCTCCACGTCTCTCGCATTCGCGCCAAGAAAATGTTCATGGAGGGTCGACAATGTTTTGCTTATTCCAAAGTGTCCCATTAGGCCACCACTATGCGCCTCCAACACAAGTAACTCTCGAATGGAGCCTTGTGGTATACACAACCTATTTTCTTTAAAAAGAAACCCTTCGTACCTGAAAAATTTCTCAAAAGACCCATTTTCACAAGCAGCATATATATTTCCAAAATCCTCATCATTAGCATACAACTCTTTCATATGATAAAAACCAAGTAACTTAGAATCAAGAGTGGTCAATAAGGTATATCTCCGTGACAAGGCATCAGCCACTACATTTTCTTTACCTTTCTTGTATTTGATGACGTAGGGAAATGACTCTAAATACTCGACCCATTTTGCATGTCATTTGTTGAGTTTATGCTGACCTTTAATAAACTTAAGTGCTTCGTGATTGGAATGAATCACGAACTCCTTCGGACTTAGATAGTGCTGCCAAGTTTCAAGTGATCGAATCAAGGCATACATCTCTTTGTCGTACACCGGATAATTGAGGGAAGCGCCACTTAATTTCTCACTGAAGTATGCCACCGGTCTTCCGTCTTGGGTCAACACAGCCCCGATCCCTACACCTGAAGCGTCACACTCAATTTCAAATGTTTTAGTAAAATCTGGAAGGGACAATAGAGGAGCTTTCACAAGACATTCTTTAAGCAAATTAAATGAACGTTCTTGATCTTCAGACCAGTGAAATGCGGAGTTTTTCTTAATCACGCTTGTTAAGGGTGCTGCAATGGTACTAAAGTTGGGCACAAATCGACGGTAGAAGCTAGCCAATCCATGGAAGCTTGAACTTGGCTAATGTTCGCTTGGACGCGCCATTCTTGAATCGCTTGAACTTTTCTTGATCCACCTCCAAACCGTTGGCACTCATGACATAACCTAAAAACACAACTTTATCGATGCAAAATGAACACTTTTGAGATTAGCATACAATACCTCTTTTCGTAAAGTTTCCAACACCGCCAGTAAATGTGGTACGTGCTCCTCTAAAGTTTTGTTTGTAGACCAAGATATCGTCAAAGTATACAACACAAAATTTACCAATAAACGCACGTAATACATGGTTCATCAATCTCATAAAAGTGCTGGGAGCATTTGTAGGTACGAATGGCATTACCAACCATTCGTACAAACCCAATTTCGTTTTGAAGGCCGTCTTCCATTCATCGCCTTCTCACATTCGTATTTGATGATAGCCATTTTTAAGATCGATTTTCGTGAAAATCTGGGCTCCACTTAATTCGTCAAGCATGTCGTCAAGACGGGGTATCGGGTGTCGATACTTGATAGTGATTTTGTTGATGGCATGATAATCCACGCACATCCTCCACGACCCATCTTTCTTGGGTACAAGCAGCACCGGCACTGTACAGGGAATTAAATCTCTCTCGGATGTATCCTTTGTCTAGGAGTTCAGTAATTTGCTTTTGCAATTCCTTCGTTTCTTCGGGATTACTCCGATAAGCAGGACGGTTGGGTAGTGCAGCTCTGGGTACTAAGTCTATTTGATGTTCGATGCCTCGGATAGGGGCAGCCCACTTGGTATTTCGTCCGAAATATGTCTTCAAATTCCTGAATCAAAGACAATACTGAAGCGAGCAAGTTTTCGTGTAACTCGTTAGTATTCAACAATGCCTCCTTGTACATAAATACATACATAGGTCGTCTCAAAAACATCGTCATGAATATCACTAACCCTCGCAAACACACTCATTTTTCCACTTTCTTTTTCCTCTCCCCTTTTTACTTGTTTTTGTTTCTTTTCATTTTCTCTCTCATTTTTAGTCTTTTCTCTCTGTTTTTCCTTAATTTTCTCTTTTGCACTCTTTTCTTTTTCTCTCGCTTGTTCCACTGAAAGTTTAAGTTTTTGTTGATCCTCGTACACTTGCTTCGGAGTGAGGGGTGCAAGTGTCACGTTCTTGCCAAGATGTTTGAAGGAGTATCTATTAGTGTAACCATCATGCATCATCACCCGTCGATCGAACTGCCATGGTCGTCCTAGAAGCAAATGGCCCGCGTGCATCGGCACTACATCACATAATACTTCATCAGAATACTTCCCGATGCTAAAGGACACTAAGACTTGTTTTGTCACTTTGAGTTCACCACCATCGTTAAGCCACTGGAGCTTGTATGAATTCGGGTGCTTGGTGGTTGACAGCCCCAACTTTTCCACCATGAGGGTGCTTGCCACGTTTGTGCAACTCCCTCCATCGATTATGATGCTACACACTTTCCCTTGCACTTGACATCTCGAATGAAAAATGTTCTCATGTTGTTGTTCGTCTTCCACACTTTGAAGACTTAGGCTTCGCTTGACGACGAGTAACTCACCTTCAACGGGTTGTTCTAAGTCCTCCTCAACTTCGGAATTCTATTCAGCATCGTTCTCTTCCTCGTCCTCTGTTTCAATCTCACCGTCGGCCCTTATCACCATGGTACGTCTATTCGGGCGCTGACTCGCTATATGTCCACGACCAAGACACTTGAAGCACTTTATGTCCCTTGAACGGGCGGTGGAACTTTCAGGAGCCTTACCTTTACTTGACTCAGCAATAGGCTGATTCGCCTTAGATATTGTTGAAGAATCCTTCGTTCGATTTGTTGGAAAACCCTTGCTTGTGCTTTGGCCCCATTTAGAAGTATTGGTGTTAGGATAGGCTCGGGTGGTACCTTTTCGCTTCAACTGCTTCTCCACTTTGATAGCCATGTGACCATGTCCACAACCTCAATGTAATGTTGCAGTTCTACGACATTTGCAATCTCTCGATTAAGTCCGGCTAGAAAGCGAGCCATTGTGGCTTCTCGATCTTCTTGTACATCAGCACGGATCATAGCCACTTCCATTTCTTTATAATAATCTTCCACACTCTTCGTCCCTTGGATGAGATTTTGGAGTTTTTGATGCAACTCCCGATGATAGTAGGATGGAATGAATCGTCGTCACATAATCGCCTTCATTTCGGTCCAAGTGGAAATGGGATGCTCCCCATTACGCCTCCGACTAGTGGTCAATTGATCCCACCATATCATTGCGTAATCTGAAAACTCAATTGCGGCGAGTTTGACTTTCTTATTTTCAGAGTAGTTATGACATTCGAACACTAGTTCGATTTTCTTCTCCCACTCAAGGTACGCCTCGGGATCAGATTTACCTTGGAAAGGAGGGATGGAGAGTTTGATATTCTTCAAGTCATCATCTTCCTGCCTTCGATCTACTTGTCCACGGTTTCGAGGACGTCTCCTTTCTAGGCTATGTTAGACCCGTGATCGCTTCCATCTTCACTATTTTCATTAACAACATCATCTTGAACCCTTGGTTGTCTTCGTCGTTGATCGGGCCCTTCACGTCTTTGCCTAGCAACTTCAGGATATTCATCGCGTTGTCTTTGGGCCTCGACTTGGTAGAGTCGATCTTCAAGAGGATTAAGCCTTCGATCAAGTAATCGTTCCATCTCACGCAAAAGGGCTTGCATTTGCAAATCTGGAACGTTTCTGACGGGTTGTCGCCCTTGTTGTTCTTCCATGTTTTGTCCACTATTTTGGGACATCTATTCGTTTAAGATAGCCTCACAAACAAATCCTCTCAATCCGCTCGAGAAGAAAGAAGCTTGATGACACTCACACTCGTGTTTACACTCTTAGTTTGGCTTTTACCTCCCCTCAAATGCGCTCACGCTCTCTTGCCTTTTACCTCTCTTGACGTTTCTCATAATTTCGTAAGCAGATTCGTTAAGGCTCAGTCCTTGGTCTAGGTGGTCGGTTCAAAAGGGATAGCAAGTGATTGATGTATTCGATATAGGGTAGGCTGAAAGAATAGGGAATTGGGTAAAAAATGTGGCGAATTAGGGAGAGTAGAATAGAAGAAGGGTCGGGAACTATATCAGATCAAAGCTTGACGATCAAATAACAATTGACTTGCATAAATCACTCTTTTTTTTTTTTTTGATTTTTTTGATTTTTTTTTTTTTTAACTTGTATAACTTTTTTTTGTTGTACTATATCGACAAGCTAAATACAATAAAAACACTTTTGTACACGATTTTTTTTCTTCGGCTGCGTAGATTTTTGTTTTTATAGCAACAATAACAAACTAATCGAAATGAGAAAACTTCGGTATACAATTTTTTTTTCTGAACCTACCTCGGGAATGCTCCGCTTCGAACGTCTAAGCTTCTCATTTTAGGTAGCTCTGATACTAGATGATACGAACCGTCTCGGGAAGAGTCGAGTCGTATGTAGATGGCCCGATCGTCTACGAGAAGTTACGTTAGGATTAGTTGAGTTGAAGGTATAGTCAGAGTAGAAAAAGGGGTACGAATGGAATGGTAGGAACGAAAGGGTAGGAACAAAATGGTATGAACAAATTGGTCGGTTTAGGTTCGATTAGGTAAAAAAGAAAGAATGGGTTTGAACTACTAAAGGTACTTTCAAGAACCAAATACCGAAATTGTATCGACCTGTTGATTTAGCCTTTTGAGTTCGGTTATAGGTTTGGTAGGGGAAACCTCGACCCACTATCTAAGAAGATAGGAAC
Organism: Gossypium arboreum; assembly: GCF_025698485.1. Classification (NCBI taxonomy): domain Eukaryota; kingdom Viridiplantae; phylum Streptophyta; class Magnoliopsida; order Malvales; family Malvaceae; genus Gossypium; species Gossypium arboreum. The sequence goes on from NC_069082.1 coordinate 58,223,914, forward strand.
CTCGATATGTTGAATGCCACGCTGCGAATAGTGATAAGTTCGGGTACGACAAAGAACACGGTTGACACAACTAGAACGCTAGGAACGCCAAATGAATCTTTGAACGAAATATAAGAAAAGTTTGCCTCACGATTTTGGCAGCATAACATTAACAAAAGTTTCAAAAGTCCTTTACATGGAAATTGATCAAGTATTTATAAGCCTAAGTCTAGGTAGCCGAATGGCCTTTCATACTTACACATTAATTAAAAGAAAATTCTAGAAAAAAAACTCTTAATATGCATGACCAGATTCGGTTTTGGGAATGGTGGATGAATGCATCTTCATGCTTAAGAAAACTCAAAGTGAATGCATGATATCCAATGGTCACTTGTAGATTCGGCCAACCTTGTTAAATGAAGCAATGTTTGGCCAAAAAGTATGAATTAATTGTGGACACTCCAAAGGCCATCATGTGTGTGAAACCGAATGTTGAAGAGTCTTCTAGTGTGAACAAGGTGAACCGAATGGTCTTGCCATGTGAGCATAGGTGTGAACGAATTAAGGAGAGTCGTGGGGAAGCTAATTGGCCAAGCTATCTTCATGCATGTGTGAGTGCCCTTTGGCCGAATGGTCACCTTGGAGAATGAAGAGATAGCACACCATACACGAATGGAAACATTCATGAACCTTAAAGACATTGAATATGGTCATACATGCACTTGGTCGAACATGCACCTAAGAGATTCAAGCCCCCCAACCGTCCATGCACCTTCAAAATTCATGCTTGCTTTTAATCTCCATATGTCCATTATGTTCCTACAAGAAATGTGAACATAATTAATTCAAACTAATGTGAACACAAATATCAATATTAAATTCGTTATGACAAATTTAATTATCATCAATAAACACTTTTAAGACATACTTAATATAACTAATGTGAACTAAATTTAATATGTAGGATATTAATTAACTAATTATTGAACTTATTAATTAAAAAGTCAATAGTAGTCAAATGAATTCAAAGTGAACTCCATGAGTGATGGTTAATTCATGAGTTAAACCCAGTGGGCCTAAACTCGTGAGTTGATAATGAGCTGGTCCCGAGCTAATGAGCTGGTGTGGAGCTACATGGGAGCTAACTTGAACTGAAGGTGAGCTTGGTGAGCTGAAATGAACTTGTAGAAAAGTTCGGCATGGATTTCCAATATGGCCACTAACTGGTTCGATAGGTCTAGCATTGACATCATCCCACACATGCTGAACTAAAGCTATAACAGCTTCTTTAAATTGTTTTGCACGAGCCCTTGTGATCGGCCCTTGAGGTAGCACCATCGGATCTCGGCTTGGACTTGGCTTATGGGAAGCCGTGATCGTATCAGATATTCTAGAAGAAAAATCATGAATATCCATGAATGTGCAGCCCTTTAGTGTTCCATCATCCCCCTTGGCCGAATGAAGCTTTAATGCACCTTGAATACTTGAATGGTTAGCTTGAAAATGCATGGATCATGCATGAAACGTCCCAATGTATGTTCCTCCATAAATTCGGTCCATGAACCTTCAAAAACATGAACATTAAATAGCCCCTACTTGCATGAACGTCTCCAATACATGTACTCCCTTAAATGCAGTCCATTGAACCTCAATTCTACATGCACCTCTTCATACATTGCACCAAGCCCTACATGAACCTGCATTAATTTCCTTCCATGCATGAATGTGTGCCGTCTAAAGGGATTGGATCTTCTAGATACATTCATGCATGAATCTTCATCATTCATGTAACCGAATGTGCATTTCAACCCAAACATTCATGTATTTTGTGCATTCACGTATTTGACAAATACATGAACTTGTAAACACCTTGAATCTGGTCATGCATGCACCTAATTAAATGTTGTTCATTCATGCATGTGGGATGTCCAAAAGAGATGTTTCTTCAAGCATTTATTGTGCCGTCCATGAGCATTGCACCTACAAGAAATAAAATAATTCATAAGACATCATGTGAACACACATAAATTCAGCACAATGTGAACACATTTAAGATATGTGATATCTATGACATATTAATAACAAATATTAATATAAAACAGGTTTAATGCTTAAATAAATATATTCGAATTTTATTTAATCCATTAAAGTCAAAAATTGGGTTTAAACTAAAATAAGCTAAGCTTTAGCCCTTGAGCTAAAGTTGAGCTGAGGTTAAACTCCTAAGCTGAAGTTGAGCTAAGGTTTAGCTCGTGAGTTGAAAATGAGCTAGGAGTAAGCTCGGTTTAGCTCAGGCAACTAGATTGCGCTCGAATGAGCTGGATGGAGCTCGTGGAGCTGGAAACGAGCTGGGATCAGCTTGCCAACATGTCACGGCTCAACTAGGGAGACTTGTTCGAAGAGGTTCGCTAGGCGCGCTTGCATCATTCCCCCCTCTTTAAGGCGACTTGTCCTCAAGTCGAACCGTTTGTCTAAAGGACAATATTTTTTCTTGCTTGGTTTTCCTTGGTCGAATGGGACAAAGGATATCAAGCAAACCTGAAATTGATTCACCAACAGACAAGTTAACACATCACCATCATAAATAAGTAGCAGAGGGTTAAGACAATAAAAACCAATAGATAACCTAAATGTTGAGCAAAAGAAGAATCGTATCTTACCGAATTGAGTTACCAATTTTGGCAATGACAAGTGGAAAGTATTTAAATTCGGATGTTACATGTAAAATTTAGCCCAAAGGTCATATGGCAAGAATTTTATTTCATAACATGCATACTTCACATTGTCGCTCAATTTCGATATGTCATCAATATGATCAATTGAACAAAATGGAAACAAGGAATGATCAATCACGCATCTTAACAAACAAGAATGAATTCCTCGTTTTAACCACAACACTCCAAATGGATCAAAACAAACCTCATTTTGTCGTATTCAATTAAATGGAATAATATGTCCACTATCCATAAAATCATTACTAACAACACCGAGTTCTTCTCTTTTTAAACAAAGTAAAGGCATTTGTGACTTACTTTGTAAGTTACATGACGAAAGTTCAAATTTACCTCGTTCTCGTAGATCAAACCTTTGCTCCTTAGCAAGGTAATGCAATCAATAATTTGAACTCGAACAAACCTGTAAAGGTGAAAAGTCAAAAAGACAATTCTTGCTTTTCAAAATATAAGTTCCACATGAATGGAAAATGTTAAGGTCACCACAAAAAATGTACTTAAAAGGACAGGATAAAATGTTATTCACAGATGGAACGTCTGATTGAATTTCGGGATTAAAAATAAAATTTTCAGAATCAAAAACTTGGTTTTGATTTTGTATCCAGCCACATGCTTTATTTCCAAAAATAAAGATAAGACTCGAAGAAGATGAGAAGGTAAAACAAAGTTACTTACAATAAGATCACAATGCTTACCTTTTCTTGGAAACAACTCGAAATGGCTTACTCCCGGCTTAAAGATTCGGTTTTGATCACTTATCCCAAATTGCAACAAAAATTTCATTTTAGCAGATAAGTCGCAAAAGTGAATCAAAGAGACTTTAAACTAACAAATACACAAGCATTCATGCTTCACAAATCCTAGTCGAACAAACAGTCTGAAACATGGAAATTTCACATAGAAATTCAAAGATTTCTCTTGAAGAGCAAAATCAAATAGATCAAATATTTCATGCAAAAATCTTTTAACGCATATATCGAGCAAAGAAGTTGTGTTCATGCGACCTTTCAGAAATTCAAATCCATCACAAATCATTTGAATAGGCACGTTTAAACAGAAAGATGAATTCAAAGAATTTACATAGCCATACTTATCAAAATGTGAAAACCTTTTATCACATACATTCACAATTTGCACTTGATGAACCAATCCATCAGAATCAACAGAATTGCCGTCATAAAACATGTCATAAGACAGAATCTTCATGGCATCTTTTGAATCAACATCGTTAACATTAATATGTGAACAATAATTAGCCAAATCAAAAGATGGAATTTTTTCAGAAGTTATGCCATCAAAATCTTTATGAGTAATTTTTAAATCAGGCGGCCTTGATTCGATAAACAAAGATTCCTTACCTTCCTTACCTTCAATTTCCAATGGGTGGCGGTCGTCCACGGACCTACCTTTTTCAAACAACTGAAAACGCCTCTTGTTTTGAAGGTATCGGAGTTGGATTTGGTCGTACGGACTTTTAGGAACCTGAAAAGAAAGATCACAAAAAGATCGAGCAGAAGTGTTAGTAGAAAGAATCCTTGCTTGCTCATTAACATCATTTTCACTCGATTCTATTTCTTCTGAATCACTCATTTCTTTTATCTCAATTTCTTTTTCCACTCTTTTTTCTTGTTCATATTCTTTTTCTCTCTCAAACTCTTTTTCATTCTCTTTTTCAATCTCATTTTCTTTTTGTTTTTCAAAGGCTTTTTCAAAGGCTTTTTCAAGTTCTCTCAAGATTCACTCATTTTCTCTCTTACTTGCCTTTTTGCCTCTCTTTTCTTTTTATTTCGTTTTCTTTTTCTTCTTTTGCTTTTTCTTTTCTTTTCTTTGTTTTCTCGTTACAAGAATGTACAAAAGAATCATGAGAATAATGATCATGTTCGAAAGGCCAAGAACTATTTGCATGTGATTCACAATCAAAACTTCGTGTAGAACACTCCTTGAATGATTTCTTTGAAGTTCGGGAAGAAGTATATCTATCTCTTCGCACATTTTCTTAGAAGGAGTCAAAATCATAGTCGCCTTCTTGTCGTCTCAAACTCCTTGATGAAAAATACTCTCATTCGAAGTCTCTTCTCAAATAGGAGTCATAGTATGAATCTCTTTGCATCGAAGTCAATGGCGAGAAAGAATCACGATAGGAACTTTTGTTCAAGTAGTATTCGGCGGTATATCTCCGTGGTGTTTTTGGTTCCGTTTTTCGACTTGAAGAAAATCGATCACTTTGGTCTCGTTTTTCCAATCGATATAGCCTCACTTGTAGTTGGCCAAACTCAGAATTCGCCATTCTTCGTATTTCTTGAACCAAGTATTGGAACTCCGACTCGGTAAATTCTTCACAAGACATCTTGATTATTGAAAGGAAAATATGTTAGATCAAAACAAAGATTTAAGTACCTCACCACAAACCTCACGATTTCGCTCGGAAAGAAGAAGGAAAAAGTGACACTCTCGCTCGTGTTTTACACTCGATTGGCTTTTACCTCTACTTGAATAGTCTCACACACTCGTGCCTTTTACCTCTCAAACTTTCTCTCTCAACTTCGTTTTCAGACTTTCCAAGGCCTTATCGTAGGCTTAGGGGTCGGTTTCAAAATTGGGTAACAAAGGATAAAATATAAGGGGTTACGGGTTGGCTGAAAGAAAAAAAAATTTCCCGGGTTTAAGTGTGGCGATGGGATAGGAAGTGAAAGAAAACATGGAAGAATGACTTCAAGATCGGGGCTGAATTACAATAGAACAAGTTTTCACTTCAATTTTTTTCAGATTTTTTTTAATTTTTTTCGAATTTTTTTTAACTTGTATAACTTTTTTTTGTACTATATCAGCAAATTAAATACAATAGGAACACTTCTATACGTGATTTTTTTTCTTCGACTGCTTAGATTTTTCTTTTTATAGTAACAGCAACAAACTAATCAAAATGAGAAAACTTCGATATACAAAATTTTTTTCTATACTCATTTTTTTTCTGGATCCTACTTACTTTCGTTCACTTGCACTATTCCCGGGATGATTTTGTCGTATGTACTTCTCGTTTGATTAGCTCTGATACCAAATGATATGATCTGCCTCGGGGTGAGTCGAGCCGTATGTGAGTTTGCCCGATCATCTACGAGAAAGTATCATTCGGCTCTTTTAAAGAAGATGTTTTTAGGTTAAATAATGCGAAAGCTTTTTTAAAAAGGGTTTGAAGATAGGTTTGAAATATGAATATTAAAGGTTCGGTTTTAAAAGAAACAAAAGAATGAAAATAGATTGAAGGTAGTTTAATAAATGATGGTTATGGAAGATGGTGAACTTAAAAGCAAGTAAGAACCAATATTAGGAAATATTGACCCAAGCACTTATACGCTTTAAAGGTAAAAATGAAAATGATAGAACCTCGACCCACTACTTAACAAAGTAGGAACCTCGGTATATGGGTGAACGCCACACTATTTGATAGTGATAAGTTCGGGATAGTGAAGAATAGGGTTGACGCCACTAGACTTCCTAGATAAGCCAACGAAGTCCTCAACGAAATATGAGAGAAAGAAATCTTACAAATTCCATGAATGTTTAACAAAGTTTCATTAAGTGAAAAGTCTAACCTCTTACAAATGAAATAACATATATTTATAGCCTAAATAAAAGTAGCCAAATGGACAAACTTAGAAGCTAAGAAATTCGGCCATAAACACCTAGATAATTCTAGAAGAAAAATCATGAATATCCATGAATGTGCAGCCCTTTAATGTTCCATCATCCCCCTTGGCCGATTGAAGCTTTAATGCACCTTGAATACTGAATGGTTAGCTTGAAAATGCATGGATCATGCATGAAACGTCCCAATGTATGTTCCTCCATAAATTCGGTCCATGAACCTTCAAAAACATGAACATTAAATAGCCCCTACTTGCATGAACGTCTCCAATACATGTACTCCCTTAAATGCAGTCCATTGAACCTTAATTCTACGTGCACCTCTTCATACATTGCACCAAGCCCTATATGAACCTGCATTAATTTTCTTCCATGCATGAATGTGTGCCGTCCAAAGGGATTGGATCTTCTAGATACATTCATGCATGAATCTTCATCATTCATGTAACCGAATGTGCATTTCAACCCAAACATTCATGTATTTTGTGCATTCATGTATTTGACAAATACATCAACTTGTAAACACCTTGAATCTGGTCATGCATCACCTAATTAAATGTTGTTCATTCATGCATGTGGGATGTCCAGAAGAGATGTTTCTTCAAGCATTCATTGTGCCGTCCATGAGCATTGCACCTACAAGAAATTAAACAATTCATAAGACATCATGTGAACACACTTAAATTCAGCACAATGTGAACACATTTAAGATATGTGATATCTATGACATATTAATAAAAAATATTAATATAAAATAGATTTAATGCTTAAATAAATATATTCGAATTTTATTTAATCCATTAAAGTCAAAAATCGGGTTTAAGCTAAAATGAGCTAAGCTTTAGCCCTTGAGCTAAAGTTGAGCTGAGGTTAAACTCCTAAGCTGAAGTTGAGCTAAAGTTTAGCTCGTGAGTTGAAAATGTGCTAGGAGTAAGCTCGGTTTAGCTCAGGCAATTAGATTGCGCTCGAATGAGGTGGATGGAGCTCGTGGAGTTAGAAACGAGCTGGGATCAGCTTGCCAACATGTCACGGCTCGACTAAGGAGACTTGTTCGAAGAGGTTCGTTGGGCGCGCTTGCATCACCAAGGGTCCCTCCACATGCATTCAGCTGTACATGGTACTTGGAAGGGAGCTTGAACCTAGCCGTACATGCATTTGCATGAATTGTCCCTCATTCATGCATGTGTGCCGTCCAAGGGAGATGTATTCTTCAATATCCATTGCATGCAATTAGCCCTCCATGTACATGAATGTAAGTCCTCCAAACATTGAACCGAACCATGCATGAACCTTCCCATTCAATGAACATTTCCATACATGCACCTTGACATGAATGAATCTCCACATTCGGCTGAACCTACATGAATTAAACACACAATTAAATAAAATAAAACTATTCATATAATTATAATTTAAATTAGTAACTAGACAACTTAATGACACTAATTAAATTTGGACATAATAATTACAAGTCAATTATCATATTAAATTCGGCTAGATCAAATAGTCAAAACACTTAGTGAGCTAAGTTGAGCTAGGGAATTTGGCATGAGCTGTAGTAAACTTAATTAAGAACAAAGTTTAAACTTAGTTTATTGTAATGTAAAAGAAATGAGCTAAAACGAGCTAAATTCGAGCTCAAACGAGCTAAATCGAGCTCAAGTGAGCTGATTGGAGCTGAATGGCGCATGGGGAGCTGGAGAAGAGCTGAGATCGGATTGCAAAAGGGTGCAAGGAGTCTTCAAGGCATTGTCCTTAGCTCCTCCAACGTCATGGACCTTGTTATCATCCCAAATGCGTAACACCAAGACTAATAAAGTGTCTTGAATTTGCTTGGTTCGAGCTCGAGTCATGGGGCCTTTTGGAAGCTCGATTAATTCTTGTTTTGCATTCGAGGATGCCCCGGGTGTGCTTACATCAACTCAAGCACCCTAAACTTCGTGCGAACAATTTGTGTGATGCCTGGTCTTTGATTAAAGAAATGAAATTTGGCAATTTTGATTACAACTTAAAATCGTTCCTTCATCATTTTATGTGGTTGTACATGAAATTCATGTTTCCTCTCGAAAAGGCAAGATCAACTCATGCTTTTGATCCTAGTATCGGTTCATACACTCAATTGGTAATATCATTTTAGCATGTCCCTTTGAGTTCACCGACCATGGAGACACTACCCTCTATCATTTTTGTGTTTGTGTTTACCCTTCATTTCAAGTTTCTCAAGGATCGTGTGATGAGCTTCGACTTCAATACCTTTCCAAGGAAAGAAGGTTGGTTCGAAAAGGTAAAACTAATCTTTCCTTTTTTGCTCCTAAAGATAAGCAAGGTATGGATTCTGGAAATTCTAATACTTCTCTACTTTGTTCGAATAATGACGAAAGCATTGTTGATGATGATCTAATTCTTTTGGTTGATGATAGGATGACTCTTGGTACAAGTGATGTTGGTGAGTTTGATGATTGTGTAATGACCAAAAGACGATTGCAATGCTTAGATAAACAAAATCTTGAACTCTATGTATCTTTTCGATTGCTTGATTATGATGGATGTCCACAATCTTTGAACTATTGCACGAATTCCTTTTGTAACCATAATGACTTGCGGATACAATTTGAGGTGGCCAAACGTTCTAGTAACATTATGTCCTTGGCACAATTATTTGCTAAGATGTTAATTTGCAAAGGGTCATGTTCATTTAATTGTGAGAATGGGATATTGGTTTTGTCTTGTTGTAGGCGTCATGCATGTTTTAAATATAAGATAATTATATTTCATGACTATTTGGATAAGTTCGTGTCGTATATTGATTCTCACTTGATTGCAAGTTTTGTGACTTATTTGAAGCAAGAACGTACAAGTAGGCATCCCTGTTTCAAAATAAACAAGCAACTCGGCTTGAGGACAAGTCACTTCGAAGAAGTGGGGAATGATGTAAACACCCTGGGGGTTCCACAACTACCAACCAAGATCTATTCGAGCTCCTGAAAGGCCCTATGACTCAAGCACACACTAGGCAACTCCAAGAAGCTTTAACAGCTTTATTGGCTCAAATTTTGGGATGAATCAAAGCCCCTTGTTGATGAAGAAGCTTGGAACAACTCTTTAAGGACTCTTTGCACCCTTGTTGATATGAGCTCGCCTCTGGTTGATTTGAGTCATATGTAAGATGACCGATCGTCTACGAGAAAGTGTCGATGGAAATTGAAGGGAGAAGGTAGTTTCAGTTTATGAAGATTTGGATGTCTAAGTTGGGTTCAAAAGTGGTTAATCAGCTTAGGTTCAAGAAAGAAAGTAGTTAGGAAAATTGTAAGTTTGTTTCGGTTCGGAAAAATAAACAAAATATGGTTGATCGAAAAATTTTGGTAATGGAAGAAAATATGGTAAAGGATTGTACTAAGAACAAGTTGAACCGTTATTAGCAAATATTGACCCGAGACTTATTAGTTCTTAGTTGGAATGGTTGAAAACAAGGATGGACCTCGACCCACTATCTAGGCAGATAGGAACCTCGGTATGGGTTGTTTGAATGCCACACTAAAAAGCTAGTGATAAGTTCAGTTTCGTAAAAGAAATCGGTTGACGCCACTACTAGGTAGATAAGCCAAAAAAATCTTAAAAGAGATTTAGAGAAGGAAATTCTCACAAGAACAAAGGTTCGGCTATAAATTTGGAAAAAGTCCTTTACACAATACAAATGGCTGAATTTATAGGCCTTACAAGTCCAACTGAAAAGGCACATTCATAACTTCTGAACTAAGTAAGATAAGCCTTGAATGTTCTTGAAAATTCTAGAAAATCAACACTTAATAAGCTTGTCCATGTTCGGCTGCACCTTTATCCAAATAGTCATCTTCATGGCTAAGGAATGGGAGATGAATGATCAAGGTGTGAACAAGACCTTTGGAGCTAAGGCTAGATTCGGCCAAGGCTAATAAGTGAGCCATAAATTGGTGATGCTTGGCCAAAAGTGTTGGAATTAATGTGGAGAGCTCATTAGTCTTTTTGGGTGTGAACACCGTCCATTGAAAAGCCATCAAATGTGGCTAGCCGAATGGTCCATGGAATGTGAACACAAGTCCAACCAAATGTGAAAGCTTTAAGGAAAACTTAATGACCACCTTGGTTATTTGGAGAGGCATGGCCAAATAGTCACATGGGGAACACAAATGGGCAGCACACCAACATTACTTCATCCATGCACCATGCGACCCAAGTTATGCGCCTATATGAATTAAAAATCAATTTATTAAATCCCATATGAACACCTTGAAGTCGGCACAAATGTGAACAAACTTGCACAAATGTGAACAAACATTCCAAGCATTAATTCGGTTATTACATAATTAAGACATGTAATATAAAACATAATTTAATTACTAATGTGAACTTAATTAAAAACATAGTTAATTTATAATAGCTAACTGATGAACTTATTCAAGTAAAAAGTAAACAATAGTATAATAAGCTATAAATAACTTCATGAGCTACGATTAAGCTCATGAGCTATATTCGAGCTAAGTCTGAGCTCGAGAGCTAAAGTTGAGCTAAGAACAAGCTCATGAGATGGAGTTCAGCTGGATGTGAACTCGTTGAGCTGGAACTGAGCTTGCTGAGCTGGTTGAGAGCTGGACGTGCTAGGAAGAGATTACAAGGATGACTCAGTGAGCTAGTCCACGAACTCTCGAGTAAGTTGGTGATAGATTCAGCCCAAGCTCAATCAACTAGAGCTAAAATTTCATCTTTGAACCTCTTGGCTCGGGCTCGGGTAATGTGACCCGGCTCAGGTGATGGAGTTAAATTCACATTGTTGCCCGATCGTCAACGAGAAAAGTTGTTCACAAAATTATCAGTTTGTTTGTAACGGCTTAAGAGGGTGAATGTTAATGAAATGGGTTCAAAGTGGGCTAGGTATAAGATAGTAGGTTCGGCTAGATAGAAACAAAGTTGGAAGATGTGAGGATGGCTTGGTTTTAAGATAATAGGATAAACAAAGAAGGAAGATGGAATGGATAAGCGGACTTAAAATTCAGGAGCGATTCAACACTAAAAGGTGTCACCCTGGTTCCTATATTGTTTAAGGTGGTAAAGATAGATGGTAGAGGGATAGTTGAACACCACACCAATGCTTGGTGATAAGTTTAGAAACAAGTTTGGGTTGACACCACTAGCGAGCTAGATAAGTCACTCGAGACTTGTACGAAATTGGAGAGGAAACTAACCTTACAAGAACAATGTTCATTCAATAATTTGGTAAAAATTCCCTCATATATGAAATGAGAAAACTATTTATAAGCCTAAGATGCCTATTGATATTTGGACACTAACTTAAATTCTGTTCACATTTGTATTTAACATGTTCACACAAAAGCATTAAAATTTGGTTCATGCTTAGAGATGGTGCATGAATTGGTCGAACCATCATGTTGCTTCACTTGATGCATTCATGCATACTTAGCCTTGAAGAATAGCCATAATGCCATGAATGTGCAGCCCTTTAATACTCTTACATCTCCCTTGGTCGAATGAGGCTTTAAATACCTTGAATACTTGAATGGACATCTTGGATATGCATAGAACATGCATAAAACGTCCCCATGTATGTTCTTCCTTAATTACGGTCCATGAATCTTCAAATACATGTACATAAAATAGCCCTTACTTGCATAAACGTCCCCAATACATGAATTCCTTCAAATGTCATCCATTGAACACTAGTTGTACATGCATCCTTCCATACAATGTATTAAGCCATGCATGTACTTGCATTAATGGCTCCTTCATGCATTCGGTCACCTTGAGGAACTTAACTCTTGGCCAAAAGGTTGCTTAGGGATCACCAATAGCCAGCCCACCATGCATAGATTCGTTCATGCATGAACTCTTATAATCCATGTACCTAGCCGTGCATGAATCTCATTAAATGCACTCAATACATTCAGCTGAACCGACAAGAAACATGAACACATTAAATCCCAATGTATATTCGGCTGAACATGTTAAGAGCATGAACTAAACAACATAAATATCATGCTAAGCTAAACTAAACACATTAATTAAAGACTATCTAGTAGCATTAAGTTTGGCTAGCTCAAACTAAGTGAAAATATTTAATGAACTTATTTGAGCTAGGATTTTCATTAATGAGCTGTAGCAAACTAATTAATATAAAACTAAAACTCAGTTTAATTTATTGAAATAAAGAACGAGATGACAGTAAGCTCGGTTGAGCTGAAACGAGCTTAAATGAGCTGAATTGAGCTGGACGGAGCTCGAGGAGCTGGAAACGAGCTAGGATCAGCTTGCCAACAATGCATGGGTTCTTTGGATAGTTGCTTTGAGCTGATTTTGTAAGCATTAGGCCTTGTTTCAAACCAAGGTTTTGCACTAGAAGTGAAAATAGCTCCTAGGAAATGTTTATATTGCAATCGACTCATTAGAACTTCAAATGGCTTGAGGAGCTCCTTGCTTGAACTTGGTGAGCTCCGGGGCGTGCTTACATCATCAGGAAATCGATCGTACGAGCAACTCGAAAGGACCTACATTGGCAGCTGGCAACTCAGGAGGTGTGGCCATATCATTCCCCCTCTCGTCAGGGCGATTTGCCCCCAAATCGTCACCTATATCATACAAAGAAAGATCAGCTACATTAAAGGTAGCACTTATGTTATACTCACTTAGGAGGTCAAGTTTATAGGAATTATCATTTATTCGATCCAAAACTTGAAACCGCCCATCTCCTCTCGGTAACAACTTCAACTTTCACTGAGCTAGAAATCTTGAGATTTTTGCGGATAATGGCTAACAAATTTTGCATCGCGATCGGACACTATCGTCTTTGGAATTCCATGCAACCTGACAACTTCTTTAAAGAAAAGGTTAGCAATATTAACAGCATCATCAGTTTTTGAACACGCAATAAAATGAGACATTTTTGAAAACAGATCTACAACGACAAAAATGGAATCTTTCCCGGTTCGAGTTCGCGGTAGACCTAGAATAAAATCCATTGATAGATCAACCTAAGGCCTTTCAGGTATAGGCAAAGGCATGTACAGCCCATGTGGGTTAACCTTAGATTTTGTTTTCTTACAAACCACGCATCGCGGACACATTTTCTCGACATTTTGTTTCATCCATGGCCAAAAGAAATGTTCTTGTAGTATGGTCAGGGACTTTGCAATGCCAAAATGGCCCATGAAGCCACCACCATGTGCCTCGAGTATGAGCAACTCTCGCATGGAACTTTCCGGGATACAAAGCTTACCTTCTCGGAAAAGGAAGCCATCAAACCTGAAAAATTTATCGACAGCAGCATGTTCACACAATTTATACACATCCCCAAAATCAGCATCAGAGATATATAAATCTTTCAAAATGCAAAACCAAGCAGTTTTGAGTCCAAATGATTTAACAAAGTATATCGACGAGATAGTGCATCGGCCACAATATTTTCCTTACCCTTTTTATACCGTATAACATAAGGGAAGGATTTAAGAAATTCTACCCATTTTGTGTGCCTTTTTTTGAGCTTATGTTGGCCCTTGATTTGCTTGAGCGCTTCATGGTCCGAATGGATGACAAACTCTTTCGGCCACAAATAGTGTTGCAACGTTTCCAATGCCTGGATCAAAGTGTACATTTCCTTATCGTATGTTGGGTAATTCAATGGTGCACCACTTAGCTTTTCACTAAAATACGCAACGGGCTTTCCTTCTTAGGTCAACACAGCACCAATTTGGATACCTGAGGCATCACATTCAATTTCAAACATTTTATCAAAATCAGGTAATACGAGTAATGGGGCGTTAGTTAAATGGTCTTTAAGTGAAATAAAAGATTTTTCTTTCTCCTCGCTCCAAAAGAAGGCCGGATTATTTTTGATCACGCTAGTGAGAGGTGTAGCCAATGTGCTACAATTCAGAACGAAACAACGATAGAAACTCACCAAGCCATGGAAACTTCGTACTTGGATGATGCTGGTTGGTCTATGCCACTCTCGGATGGCTTTCACCTTCTCTTTATCGACTTCGAGTCCTTGTGAGCTGACGACAAATCCTAAGAAAATGACTATTAGAACAACATGTACATTTCTTAAGATTTGCATATAAAGTTTCCTTTTGCAATACATCAAGATCAGCTCATAAATGCATCAAATGATCATCTAAGGATCTACTATAAACAAGAATGTCATCAAAATAGACCACGCAAAATTTACCAATATAAGTACGAAGAACATGGTTCATTAAACGCATAAAGGTACTAGGAGTGTTAGTAAGACTGAATGGCATTGCCAACCACTAGTACAAACCGTGTTTAGTTTTAAACACTATTTTTCACTCATCTTCTTCACGTATCCATATTTGATGGTAGTCGCTTTTGAGGTCAATTTTGGAGTAGAACTGAGCGCCACTTAATTCATCGAGCATATCTTCTAGACGCGGTATTGGATGATGATATTTAATCGTGATTTTGTTCACGGTATGACAGTCAATGCACATGCACCAAGTCCTATCCTTTTTCGGCACTAATAAAAAACCAAAACAGTGCACGGGCTAAGGCTCTCATGGATGAATCCTGATGTGAGCACACCCGGGGCAACCTCAAACACACACCAAGATCTATTCGAGATTCCAAAAGGCCCCATGACTCGAGCTCAAACCAAGCAAATTCAAGACGCTTTATCAGCCTTGGTGTTGCACATTTGGGATGACAATAAGGTCCATGACATTGGAGGAGCTAAGGACAATGCCTTGAAGACTCCATGCACCCTTTTACAATCCGATTTCAACTCCTCTCCAGCTCCCCATGTGCCATTCAGCTCCAATCAACTCACTTGATCTCGATTTAGCTCGCTTGAGCTCGAATTTAGATTATTTTAGCTCATTTCTTCTTCATTTTAATAAACTAAGTTTTGATTTTGTTTTTAACTAAGTTTGCTACAGCTCATGCCGAATTTCCTAGCTTAACTTAGCTCATTAAGTGCTTTTGACTATTTGAGCTAGCCGAATTTAATAGTTGACTTATAATTAATATGTCTGAATTTAGTTATTCTTAATTATGATTATATGAATAATTATTTTATTTAATTATGTTATTTAATTATGTAGGTTAGCCGAATGTGGAGGTTCATTCATCACAGGGTGCATGTATGGGAATGTTCATTGAACGGGAAGATACATGCATGTTTCGGTTCAATGTTTGGAAGCCTTACATTCATGTACATGGAGGGTTAATGAATATTGAAAGATACATCTTCCTTGGACGGTACACATGCATGAATGGAGGACAATTAATGCAAGTGCATGTACGGCTAAGTTCAAGCCTCCTTCCAAGTTCCATGTACAGCCGATGCATGTGGGAGGGCCCTTGGAGTTTTCTAAGCACCTATTCGGCCAAGAGACACCTCTTGGAAGTTTCATGCACACCTTGGCCGAACCTAGACAACCCGTTGAGCTCCCAAAGGTGCACATTCATTCAAGTGATTAAAGCTCATACATGAAGCTGTCCAAACACATCCCCATCAGCCGAATCAAGACTAGTTACTTAATGTTTTCATTCTAGAACATTCTAGTTAATTCATGACTGAATTTGCTTAGTCTTTAAGCTAGCTAGTTTGTCCATTCGATTACTACATGATTTTCTATAAATAGTTTGTTGATTTCATTGTAAAAGGACTTTTTGCCAATTTGTTTAATGAACTTTGTTCTTGTGAGGTTGCTTCCTCTCATATCTCATACAAGTTTCGAAGACTTATCTAGTTTGTGCAAGTGGCATCTACCGATCTTGTTTGAACTTATCACCAGCTTTGGTGTGGCGTTCACCTATCCATCTATCCATTTTTTCACCTTAACCATATAGGAATCGGGGTGACACTTTTTAGTGTTGAATCATTCTTGACGTTGAGTTCGTTTTCCATTCCCATTTCAAATTTCTTTTTTGTTAACCAAACCGAGCCTTCTATCCTTCATCCATCTTTGCTACCCTTAGCCAAACCTATTGTGAATTCTACACTTCTCGAAAACTTTCACTTATCCTTGACTTCTATTACTAAAAATTTGAGGCACGAACAACTCTCTCGACTACGATCGGGCAACTAAGTGCATTTGACTCAACTACCTGGGCTGGATCACATCATTTGGTATCAGAGCTTGTAAAACGAGAGGCTCCGACGTTCGTATCAAGATCGAAATAGGTTCGTTGTCAAAAAAATTTGAAAAAAATTCAAGTTGTATTTTTCGTTTCTCCCTATTGTAATAGTGCTATCTTGAAGTATTAAAAAAAAAGAAAACAAAAAAAGGAGGAAAAAAGGAAAAAAAACGAAATTAAAAAAAAAAAGAAAAAAAGTGAAGATCTCAAATTTTTCCCTATTGTTTATATCTTGTTCCGATCATCTCATGTTCTTTTCATCAACTTTCTACCCCCAAAACGCCACACTATACCAAAAACTTTCTTTTAGCCTACCCGTACACCGTAATATCTTATCCCTTGTAACCGATTTTGAAGTCGACCCTAAAGCACCAAGATGAGTCAAAAGAAACAAACTACGAGGTTACGAGAGTAAGCTTGAGTGGTAAAAGGCTAGAGATTGTGAGAGCATTCGAAAGTTGAAAAAGCCTAAAACGTGTGAAAACACGAGTGGAGTGTTCATCAATATTTCTTTGCGAGTGAACTAGTGAGGTTTGTGGTGAGGATTTGAAAATTATTGAAAATCAACATGGAATGAAATGTGGAGGAAAGGCAACTCGTTCGAAATGTGCCGGATTTGAACATGCAAGCCCTACTTCAAGAAGTTGAACGATTGTTTGACCGAAAGTTGGAACCAATACAAGACTGACTCGATCAAGTGGAGGGAAGAGGCTGACGAGTAAGGACCCCAATAAGTCCCCCTAGAGACCGTGGTCGACCGTGGCCGAAGGCATGTTTGAGATGACGAGGTTTCTGAACCAAGTGAAGCCAAAAGTGAAGCTGGCTCGAATGTTAGTGACCAGCGGAGAGGCCAACGTCATCGTGGCCAACGAGAGCGAGAAAGGTTCGATGATGACTTGAAAAGTATTAAGTTATCAATTCCCCCGTTCCAAGGCCATTCGAATCCCGAAGTATATTTGGAGTGGGAGAAAAAGATCGAACTCATTTTCGAGTGCCATAACTACTCGGAGGTAAAGAAAGTTAAGTTGGCTGCCATAGAATTCACTGACTATGCAATGATTTGGTGGGACCAACTTACGATAACCTGAAAGCGAAATGGCGAGCGACTCATTAACACTTGGGCCGAAATGAAGGCTGTCATGCATCGAAGGTTCATTCCAATGCACTACCACCAAGAGCTTTACCAAAAGCTCCAAAACCTTTCCCAAGGTATGAGGAGTGTCGAGGACTATTACAAAAAGATGGAAGTTGCTATGATCCGTGCGAATGTGGACGAGGATCGAGAAGTAACTATGGCTAGATTTTTGTCCTTGCTTAACCGTGAGATCGCCAACATTGTGGAGCTATAACACTATGTGGAGATAGTTGATATGGTCCACATGGCCATCAAGATCGAGAAGCAACTCAAGAAGAAAGGTGCTGCCCGAGGTTATTCAACCACCAATGTGTCCCGATGGAACCAAGGCACTAGCAAGAGTGCTACGACGAGCCAAACAAAAGATCCTATGGCACCTGCCAAAGCTTCTAAGCCTATGGGTGAAAATAGCAAAGGCAAGGCTGTTGAAGGTACCTAAAACTGGACAAGGGACATAAAATGTTTTAAGTGCCTTAGAAGAGGGCATATTGCAAGTCAATGTCCGAATCGGAGCACCATGGTGATTCGACCTAGTGGCGATATTGAATCGAGGAGGAGGAAGATGAAAAAGTTGAAAATGATGCCGAAAACCCTTCTGATGCGAGGAAGAATTGGAGTATGCGGTCGAAGGTGAGATGTTTGTTATTAAGAGGAGTTTAGGTGCGCAAGGTACCAAAATCGATCCGCAACGAGAGAACCTTTTTCATACCCGTTGCTTTGTTCATGGAAAGGTATGTAGCTTAGTTATTGATGGAGGAAGTTGTACAAATGTTGCGAGTCCCTCCTAGTTGAAAAGCTTGATCTGCCGACAAGTGTTCATCCAAGTCCATACAAGCTACAATGGCTTAATGATGGAGTTGAGCTAAAGGTAACCAAGCAAGTCCTTGTTCCATTTTGTTTGGGAAATATGAAGATGAAGTCCTTTGTGATGTGGTGCCCATGCATGCGGGCCATATACTGCTTGGGAGACCATGGCAATTTGACCGAAGGGTGAATCATGATGGGTTCACAAATCAATATACCTTCAAGTATCAAGCCTGAAATTTTACTTTGGCACCCTTGACACCGAAACAAGTTGTGGAGGATCAACAACGAATGAAACAATCTTTGGAGCGAATGAGAGTGGGAAAAGAAAGTGAAAATGAAAATGAAAGAAAACAGAATGAAAAAGAAAGAAAAGAACATGGGAGAGAAAAGAAAAAGAGTTGTGATAAAACCAAAGTGAGAGAAAAGGAAATTCAAAGACACGTGAGTGAAGAAAAGAAAACAGTTTTGATTAACCAAAGATTTTTTGTCTCTAATTCTTTTTAGGTTGACTCAAAAGCCATGATGCGGTTGCGATACATTCTCGAAGAGCGGAGGTTTGTAATGGTAGGAAAAGGTAAAACTAATCCTTGTTTACCCGTTCAAGGTATGGTTTCTGAAATTTCTATTGCATCTTTGTCCAACTTGATTGATGAAGAAAACAATAACGATGAAGAAATATCTATTTTGGTTGATGGACAAAAAATTCATGGTATGCGAGATATTGTTGAGTTTGATGAGAATTTGCTGTTCAAATTGTCTTGTTTAAGTAAACAGAAACATGAATTAAATCTATCTTTTTCATTGTTTGATTATGACGGACAATTTCCATTTCTGAACTATTATATGAATTTCTATCGAAATCACTATGCTTGGCGAATACAATTTGAGATGCCTGAGCGAACAATGGACATTATGTTTTTAAAATCTTTGTTTGATAATTCCTTAGGCTGCAATGAAACATGTTTAGTTGATAATGAAAATGGGATTTTGGTACTATCTTGTTGCAATTGTTTTAAGATTAAGACGACTTGCCTTTTCGATCATTTGAACAAGTTTGTGTACTATAATGATTATCAATTGGTTGCAAGTTTTGGGATGTTTTTACAGCAAGGCATGAGGCGACAACTAAACACATCCATCCAAGAACGAACAAGTAGGCATCCCTGTTTCAAAATTAACCGTTGACTTGACTTGAGGACAAGTCACTTTGAAGACAGGGGGAATGACGTGACCACACCTGGGGCAACCTCAATGCAAACCAAGATCTATTCGAGCTTCCAAAAGGCCCCATGACTCAAGCTCGAACCAAGCAAATTCAAGACACTTTATCAGCCTTGGTGTTGCGCATTTGGGATGACAACAAGGTCCATGACGTTGGAGGAGCTAAGGACAATGCCTTAAAGACTCCATGCACCCTTTTGCAATCCGATTTCAGCTCCTCTCCAGCTCCCCATGCACCATTCAGCTCCAATCAGCTCACTTGAGCTCGATTTAGCTTGCTTGAGCTCAAATTTAGCCCATTTCAGCTCATTTCTTCTTCATTTTAATAAACTAAGTTTTGATTTTGTTTTTAACTAAGTTTGCTACAGCTCATGCCGAATTCCCTAGCTCAACTTAGCTCACTAAGTGCTTTTGACTATTTGAGCTAGCCGAATTTAATAGTTGACTTATAATTAATATGTCTGAATTTAGTTATTCTTAATTATGATTATATGAATAATTATTTTATTTAATTATGTTATTTAATTATGTAGGTTAGCCGAATGTGGAGGTTCATTCATGACAAGGTGCATGTATGGGAATGTTCATTGAACGGGAAGATACATGCATGTTTCGGTTCAATGTTTGGAAGCCTTACATTCATGTACATGGAGGGTTAATGAATATTGAAAGTACATCTTCCTTGGACAGCACACATGCATGAATGGAGGACAATTAATGCAAGTGCATGTACGGCTAGGCTCAAGCCTCCTTCCATGTTCCATGTACAGCCGATGCATGTGGGAGGACCCTTGGAGTTTTCTAAGCACCTATTCGGCCAAGAGACACCTCTTGGAAGTTTCATGCACACCTTGGCCGAACTTAGACAACCCGTTAAGCTCCCAAAGGTGCACATTCATTCAAGTGATTAAAGCTCATACATGAAGCTGTCCAAACACATCCCCATCAGCCAAATCAAGACTAGTTACTTAATGTTTTCATTCTAGAACATTCTAGTTAATTCATGACCGAATTTGCTTAGTCTTTAAGCTAGCAAGTTTGTCCATTCGGTTACTACATGATTGCCTATAAATAGTTTGTTGATTTCATTGTAAAAGGACTTTTTTCCAATTTGTTTAATGAACTTTGTTCTTGTGAGGTTGCTTCCTCTCATATCTCGTACAAGTTTCGAAGACTTATCTAGTTTGTGCTAGTAGCATCTACCGATCTTGTTTGAACTTATCACCAGCTTTGGTGTGGCGTTCACCTATCCATCTATCCATATTTTTCACCTTAACCATATAGGAATCGGGGTGACACTTTTTAGTGTTGAATCATTCCTGAAGTTGAGTTCGTTTTCCATTCCCATTTCAAATTTCTTTCTTGTTAACCAAACCGAGCCTTCTATCCTTCATCCATCTTTGCTACCCTTAGCCGAACCTATTGCTAATTCTACACTTCTCGAAATCTTCCACTTATCCTATTCTATTTTTTTACTTCTATTACTAAAAATTAAAGGCACGAACAACTCTCTCGACTACAATCGGGCAACTAAGTGAATTCGACTCAACTACCTGTGATACAATCCCGCTATTCCATAAGTCGAGTCCGAGCTGAGATCCGATGGTGCTACCTCAAGGGCCAATCACAAGGGCTCGTGCAAAACAATTTAAAGAAGCTGTTATAGCTTTAGTTCAGCAAGTGTGGGATGACGTCAATGCTAGACCTATCGAACTAGCTGGTGGCAATTTTGGGAATCCATGCCGAACTTTCTACAAGTTCAGTTCAGCTCACCGAGCTCACCTTCAGCTCAAGTTAGCTCCCATGTAGCTCCACACCAGCTCATTAGCTCGGAACCAGCTCATTATCAGCTCACGAGTTTAAGCCCAGCTCTAGTTTAGCTCATGAATTAAACATCAGCTCGTGGAGTTCACTTTGAATTCATTTGACTACTATTGACTTTTTATTTAATAAGTTCAATAAATTGTTAATTAATATCCTACATATTAAATTTAGTTCACATTAGTTATATTAAGTATGTCTTAAAAGTGTTTATTGATGATAAATAAATTTGTCATAACCGAATTTAATGTTGATATTTGTGTTCACATTAGCTTGAATTAATTCTGTTCACATTTCTTGTAACGCCCCCACGCCCGAGACCATCACCAGAGTCAAGCTTGAGGGGTTACCGAACATAATTTATCAATTTAAGAACTTCAAATCATTTGTTTCTACATTCATAGCTTTCTAGCTACTTGCGTCACAGTTACAAGAAAAATCATATCTCGAGTTATGAAACTCAAAATCAAGATCCGTAAATTTTCCCTAAATCTAGACTCATATATCTATTTACTAATTTTTTTCTAGAATTTTTGGTTGGGCAAATTAGTACAGTTTATTAGTTAAAGTCTCCCCTGTTTCAGGGTTTGACTGCTCTGACATCTGTGTATTACGAATCAGATATCTCTCTATACAGAATTTCAATGACTACGAGGTTTGTTTTTCTTAAAACTAGACTCAATAAGGAATCTGTAAATATAAAGAACAACTTCTAATTATTTTTTAAAAAATTTATTATGAATTTTTAAAGTCAGAACAGGGGATCTAGAAATCACTCTGGTCCTGTTTCACAAAAGTTTAAATATCTCAAAAAATATAATTTATATGTCTGTTTTGTTCAATCCACATGAAAATAGACTCATTAAGCTTCAATTTCATAACTTACTCATTATTTAGTTCTATTTATACTATTTTTAGTGATTTTTCAAATTCATGTCATTGTTGCAGCAATATTCTGTTTTAAGGCAAGTTTCATCTTTCCTTGAATTTTTATGAACTAGATAACCTATTAAACTTCCATAATATCAAACATGATCTAAATTAGCCATCACCATGACTTATCAACATCAAACATTTTCTCAACCAAACATGGCCATATCATAAAATTATTTACACAAAATAAGTATATTGCTATACAGCCATACTTAAGTTTTACAAGCCATTTACCCGGATGAAAGTCCTTTGGATAGTGTGATCGAACCTTCAACCCGTCCGATTCCCAAGTGGCTTGTTCAAAACTACAGATAAATAAAGAGGAGGAGTAAGCATAAATGCTTAGTAAGTTCATATGTAAATAACAAGTAACATAACAATACAAATATACCAAACAACTTTAGCATGGTATCACCAAAACATATATCACATTTCTAAACATCATTCATCATCTTACCACCTTATCGTTGTTGTATCTAATTTCAACCCGAGGGTTAAGAACATACCTGTCCAAAGTGTCCATTTCACAACACTTACCAAAACGTCACTTGCATCTTAAGTGTTCTTCCATTTCACTAGAAATTTCACCCGTTGAACACATCGAATACAACTCGGATACGGATAATTTGCACATAAGTGCCTCATATGTAATCAAGAAATCATGTAACCCGCCCCTAAGTGAACTCGGTCTCAACTCAACAAACTCGGGCGTTCGCATCCATAAGTGAACTCGGACTCAACTCAACGAGTTCGGATGCCTAGTTACATCTCACGAACTCGGACTCAACTCAACGAGTTCGGACATTCGCATCCATAGGTGAACTCGGACTCAACTCAACGAGTTCGGATGCTCAACCATCCTAGTGACATGTCACTTGTATCCTAATCTATTCCTAAGGTTCAAACGGGCTTTTTCTCTCGATCTCACATTTGTCGTCTTCCATGGAATATCGGAACCGATACTCGGTAGCAATTCATATTTATCAAGTAGTAAACATGATTTGCATATTACTCAACATTAAACACAAAGCATAATATTTCACGATTAAAAATCAGCGTATCATATAATTAACATCAATAACTTAAAAATAACAATTATGCTACATTATTTACAAATGAACTTACCTTGGTACCAAAATATAAAGATTTTGCAATTTAGTCCACAATCTTTTCTTTTCCTCTTTCGCGACTTGAATCTCATTTCTCTTGATCTATAATGCCAAATTAATCTTATTTAATACATACATTCATCAAAACAGCATTTAATACGAACTTTGGAAAAATTACACTTTTGCCCCTAAACTTTTGCATAATTACACTTTTGGCCCTAGGCTCAGGAATTAAACTTTATTCCTTATTCTTATGTTTTATAACATGCTGATCACTTTTCCTTCTATGGCAACATCAAATTCTCTCTCTAACATATACTTGTGACTATTAGGTATTTTTGTCGATTAAGCCCTTTTACTCGTTTTCACTCAAAACCGAGTAGCACAAGTTGTCTAACATAATTTAAAACCTCATATTCTATCATAAAACATCAAAATACACAAATTTCACCTATGGGTATTTTTCCAAATATAAACCCTAGGTTGAATTATTGCTAACATAAGCTTAATCGAGCTAAGGATTCCAAAACGTAAAGAACATTAAAACGGGCTTGGAATCACTTACTATGGAGCTTGGAAGCTTGAAACAAACCCTAGATATGGAGAACCCTTGAAATTTCGGCCTAATGAAGAAGATGGACAAAATTGGCTTTTAATTTTGTTTTTAATTCATTTTAATAACTAAATGACCAAAATACCCTTACTACTAAACTTTCCAAAAATTCCTTCCATGTCCTAATTTTGTCCATGAACTTAAAATTGGTCAAATTGCTATTTAAGACCTCCTCATTAATATTCCAAAACAATTTCATACTAAAACTTCTAGAATGCAAGTTTTGCAACTTATTCGATTTAGTCCCTACTTTCAATTTAAGCACTTTAGGCATAGAATTTCATCATGAAATTTTCACACAATCATGCAATCATATCATAATCATCAAAATAATTATAAAATAATTATTTCTATCTCGGATTTGTGGTCACGAAACCACTATTCCGATTAAGCCCTAATTCAGGATATTACAACTCTCCCCCCTTTTAAGGATTTTCGTCCTCGAAAATCTTACCGGTAAACAGGTGTGGATATTGGTTTCTCATAGTTTCTTCAGGTTCCCATGTAGTCTCTTCTACCCCATGCTTTTGCCACAACACTTTCACAAGTGCAACACTTTTATTTCTTAGTTGTTTGACTTCTCGAGCTAAAATCTTAATCGGTTCTTCTTCATAAGTCATATCCGGTCGCAATTCAATTTCTGTCGGTGAAATTATATGTGAAGGATCCGAACGATACCGGCGTAACATAGATACGTGAAACACATCATGAATCTTCTCTAATTCGGGTGGTAACTCTAGCCGATATGCTACCGGTCCAACTTTTTCAATTATTTCATAAGGTCCAATAAAACGCGGACTTAACTTGCCCTTTCGTCCAAATCTAAGGACTTTCTTCCATGGAGACACTTTCAAAAATACCTTATCACCAACTTGAAACTCCATTTCTTTTCGTTTCAAATCCGCATAAGATTTCTTTCTGTCTATCTGAAGCAGCTTTCAAACAATCTCGAATCACTTTCACCTTTTCTTCGGTTTCTTTTATTAAATCAACTCCATAAATCTGATTTTCCTTGAGTTCAGTCCAATACAATGGCGTCTGACATTTACGACCATATTATGCTTCATAAGGTGCCATCTTCAAACTCGTCTAATAACTATTATTATAAGCAAATTCTACCAATGGTAAGTACCTTTCCCAACTATCTTGAAATTCCAATACGCAACATCTGAGCATGTCTTCAAGAATCTGAATTACTCTCTCTGATTGTCCATCAGTTTGTGGATGAAAGGCAGTGCTGAAATTTAACTTTGTACCTAATGCCTCTTGCAACTTTTGCCAAAACCGTGAGGTAAACCTCGGATATACAATTCAGCCAACTTATTAAGAGAATAATCTGTACGTACCGGAATAAAATGAGCCGATTTAGTCAGTCTGTCAACTATTGCCCAGATTGCATTTTTCTTCCCTGGAGTTAACGGCAACCCTGATATAAAATCCATAGTAATCCTATCCCATTTCCATTTAGGAACCATAATAGGCTGAAGTAATCCCGAAGGTACCTGGTGTTCAGCTTTCACTTGTTGACAAACTAAGCACTTTGATACAAACTCGAAAATATCTCTTTTCATTCCACTCCACCAGTACATTTTCTTTAAGTCATTATACATCTTCATACTACCCGGATGAACCGCCAAACAACTATTATGTGCTTCATGTAAAATCTTTTGAATCAACTCATCATTTTTCGGTACACAAATCTATTTTTTAAACATCAAACAACCATCAGAACCGATTCTGAAATTTGATCCCGTATCAGCTTCACACTGTTTTCTTTTGGCTAGCAAATCTTGATCATTTTTTTGAGCTTCAGAAATCTCTTGTAAAAACATTAGTCTTGCTCTTAACTCTGCTAGAATCGAACCGTCATCTGAAATTTTCAACTGAGCATTCATAACTCTCAAAGCAAACAACAACTTTCTGCTTAAAGCATCGGCAACCACATTCGCTTTTCCCGGATGATAATCAATAACAAGCTCGTAATCTTTCAATAACTCTAACCATCTTCGCTGTCTCAAATTCAAGTCTTTTTGTGACATCAAGTATTTTAGACTTTTGTGATCGATATATACTCGGCACTTTTCACCATACAAATAATGTCGCCAAATCTTCAAAGCAAACACCACTGCAGCCAATTCCAAATCGTGAGTAGGATAATTCCTCTCATGAGGTTTTAACTGCCTCAAAGCATAAGCCACCACTTTTCCTTCTTGCATGAGGACACACCCCAAACCATTTAGAGAAGCATCACTATACACCACAAATTCTTTACCTGATTCGGGTTGTATCAACACTGGTGCTTCAGTTAATAACTTTTTCAATTCTTCGAAACTCTGTTGACATTCTTCCGTCCATTCAAATTTAACATCCTTTTGGAGTAGTCTGATACGATCCGCCTCGGGGTGAGTCGAGTCGTATGTGAGTTTGCCCGATCGTCTACGAAGGAATAGCGTTCGATTTGTTCAAAAGGATGTTTTAACGTAAATAATGGCGATAGCTATGTAAAAGGATTCAAAGATGGGTTTATGGATATGAAGTTTATGTAGATGGGTTTATGGATATAAAGTTTTTGTAGGTTTGGTTATAATGAAATGAAAAGATGGAATGGAATGGAAATGAAAATGATCTCAAAAACAAACACGAACCAATATTAGAAAATATTGACCCAAATGTTTATAAGTTTTCAAGGTGGTCGGATGGAGAATATGAGAACCTCGACCCACTACTTAGCAAAGTAGGAACCTTGGTCTGTTTGAACGCCACACTACGAGTAGTGATAAGTTCAGTTTTCAACAAAGAAAATGGATGACACAACTAGAACACTAGGTAGCCAACAAATCTTTGAACGAAAACAGAGAAAAGTTTGCCTCACAAATTTGGCAGAATATCATTAAAAAATGTCCAAAAAGTAAAGTCTTTTGAAGTCTCCATGAGCAACCGAAAAGACACCAGCTTCTTTGATGGAGAATTGAATGCATGTAGTGATTACTCATGAAGCAAACGGTTATGGAAGATGAAACAAAGTTGCTGCCTAATTTAAAGAAAAATAATGCTCTCCTTTAATTGATAGAAACAACTTCTTAATGATATTTAAAGCCTCTTTGTAACAACCCTCTCTTTTTGTAACTGAAATCTCTTGAAAAATCACCTTATTGAATGCATAACAACCTTTAATAATAATAGATGGGAGCTAAAAAGTCACCTGCAATTAACACATGTAACCATCACATTTATTCATTTATTAAGCTTAAAACAAATTAACAACTAACTTAAATAAATGAACTAACTTATGCATCATTTATTCCAGCAACAAGTTTAATTAAGAGAAGCATTATTAAATGAACTTAAATTCATGCATCAATAAATTATCCTGGGAACTAGATTATTTAAAGAAGCAACTATTAAATAAAGTTCAACAAAAACACTTATTAATTAAACTAAGATGAGTTGAATAAATGTCCAGCAACTCATTTATTAAACTAAGATGCTTAAATGCATGGTTTAAAATGCAAACTAAATGAACAAATGAGTTACTTAATGCAAGACTTAATTTAATGAAGTGACTTAAACTAACATCGAGTCACATAATGTATGACTTTATTAAATGCAGAACACATAATGCATGTCATAATTAAAATATGTATTTAATAAATAAGACATAATTAAAGACTAAAGTTACTAAGATAAATCAAGTCTTTATTCCAACAGCATAAATGAATTTAAAGGTCTCATTTTGCATTTGGGCCCCTCGACTTTAGGCCAATCTCGATGTAGTCGAGATGTACTGAAACATGATGCGACCGGGATCGCATCATACCCCTCTTCTTGAAGATGATTTGTCCTCAAATCGGGCCATTTTCTCAAAAAAAATTTCTCAAGATCACAAATCAGCCCTCCCTCTTTAAGAGGGTACCACCTCACATTGTCACTTACAAAAGAATAAAACAAGTTAGTGATACAATGAAGGTTAAACCAGGAGGAACTTTCTAAAATTTTATTCACAGCTTGACACAAGAAAATATTATCATCATCATAAAGACAAGGAGTAATAAAATGATGAATCAAGAATGAACAATTCCTTTTCGAAATCTTGGTGCATACTTGAGCACTTGATCGATTGCCGAATTCAAAATAATTGACAAGTTTTACCTTTGCAAGTTGGATATCCAAATTTGGTAATAGAGCATGCATATAAATAAAACACTCATACATCACAAGTTTTATGTGCACAGCCCTGTTTAAACATGTGGTTTTTCCATAGATCAAAGAATGCACATCAACGACACAACCTTTGTTAGTAATGTTCTCATCATTTTCAAACCATCCATTACTAATAAAAAAAAACAATAAACCTCATCAAGGTACGAATGCGTTTCAGAAACCAAAACATCAACAATGTTTCCATCAACATTCAAAGGGGGTGGTTGAATCTTAAAAGATTCAGAAAACTCACCTTGTTTTCCCATATGAATGAATGAATGTGGATCGGTTTGAGCAGTACCTTTTTCAATCAACGTAAACCTCCTCTCTTCGAAAAGATAGTAAAGTCGTTGCTCTTTACTTGAACTAACCTGAAATGTAGGAGAAATACAAGAATAACTTGAGTTTCTCAAAGTATCACCTTCACGAAAAGTGAAGGGGTTAATGACACTGTAGATGTTCAAATTTAAGGGACATGCTGAATCAATGACAGGATCAAAAATATGAGTTGGCCTTACCTTTTTAAAATGACACAAGAAATTTATGGATAGCCAAATAAAATGATCAAGGAACGATTTTATATTGTATTCATAATTTTTAAATTTTGCTCCCTTAGTCAAAAGCCAAGCATCAATCAAACAAAAATTGGTCGCACAAAATTTGGAATGCTTGAATTTTTCACATATCGAACCAAAATAGCAAATTCTAGGTTTAAACACATAAGTTTGTTCACTGGCTAGAAAATGCAACAAAGGTTTTATGTGTGTCATGATTTCAAACATGCTGATCCAAAAGAATTTGTGCATATACAAAAACAAATAATCCAAACTCCTTACATTCATCGGAATGAGATGGGCATAAATTTAAAGATTTTGCACAAGGCAGTAGTTGATTCACATAATCACCACAATCAAACAACTTAAATGTCTTTCGTGAAGAATCGTTACCATGTAAGATGATATTATGTGCTTGCTGATTTAATCGGACGTCATCAACAAGTTTTACACCACAAAACAACTCAAGAGAACACTGCCTCATACTTCCTCTTAGAATGGACTTATCAACCACAAACAAAGAATAAGGGTTAATTAAATCAAAATAAGGGATCTTTTATAAATTAAGCCATCAAAATTTTACCGACAACTTTCAAACCTGTTTGCCTGGCTCGATTTCTAAAGATTCCTTATCTTTCAATACTTGCGGTTGGATTTTATCTTCAACCTTTCCTTTTCTGATCATACAAAAGCATCTCTCATCAGGAAAGTATTGAAGTTGAAGTTCGTCACACGGATTGTTAGGAACCTGAAAAGAAGAGGTAAGACGAGAAGAATTCACAGATTGGTTAGTGGAAACAACACTCTCTTTTTCTTGCCCTCTTTCAACTTTTTCTTTCATTTCTTTTTCTTCAAGAACAATTGTTTCTTCCACGCTTTCTTTTTGCTCACTCTCTTTTTCAACTTTACTTTCTTGCACACACTCTTTTTCTTTTTCGCTTCTCTCGATTTCTTTTAGAATCCACTCGTTTTCTCTCATGATCATCTTTTGCCTCTCTTTTCTTTCACTCTCTTTTTGTTCTTTTTCTTTTTCAACGGCTTTTCAATGACTTTCTCAATCTCTTTCAAGAATCTCTCATTTTCTCTCTTACTCGCCTCTTGCCTCTCTTTCATTTCTTTTTCTCTCATTTTTTCTTTACAACTTGAAGATAATACAAGTGAATCAGCATGATAAGTATTTTGTTCGAAAGATGTGAAATCATTTAGATAGAGTTCACGATCAATTCTTCGAGAATGAGTCTTCGTGGATGCATACGAAGAGTTACTTGGGCTCCCTCGTTTGTTATCTCGAAAGACCTTAGACTCGAAGCTTTCTTTCTTTCTACTCGAATTTCTTGTTGAATAGGTATCAGGATAGAAATCTCTTCTCGAGTAGTCATCAGATGTGTGTCTCCGTGATGTTCTTGACTCATTTTTCTGACTTGGAACAATTTGCTTTCGTTGAAATCTTACTCGATGGTCTAGCTTTTCTTGGACAGGCTTGATTTTTTGATCGAGCATGCACTCCATCTCTTTCAACAAATATTGAAATTCAAAGGCTGAAAACTCTTCTCGAGACATGATTAATAGATGAAAAGAAAAATGAATAAAACAAAACAGAAAATGAATACCTTACCACAAACCTCTCTAGTCACTCACAATAAAATTTGAACGGCACTCACACTCGTGTTTGCACTCAAGATCGGCTTTTTCAACACTCTAATGCTCTCACAACACTCGTGCCTTTTACCTCTCTTTACCTTTCTTGTGATTTCGTAAGCAGATTCGCCAAGGCTTAACCTTAGTCTAGGTGGTCGATTTCAAATGGGTAACAAGGGATGATGTGATTTACAACTGGGTAGGCTTACAAGAAAGAGAATAATTCGGGTATAGTATGGCGAAAAGGTCAAGGATGGAAGTGGATGAGAGGGTAAAGGTTTCAGGATTGAAAAATGGAGAAGAAGTAAAACTATGTTCAAATTTTCAGATTTTGTTTTTTTTTCAGAATTTTTGTTTGAAATTTTTTTCATTTTTTTTCGTTTTTTTCGTTTTTTTTAAACTTACTTGATGAGTCACAGACTATTCCTGGAGTAATTTCGAATGCTCGTACTCCTCATTTTTGTAGCTTTGATACCAAATGATACGATTCGCCTCGGGGTGAGTCGAGTCGTATGTGAGTTTGCCCGATCGTCTACGAAGGAATAGCGTTCGATTTGTTCAAAAGGATATTTTAACGTAAATAATGGCGGAAGCTATGTAAAAGGATTCAAAGATGGGTTTATGGATATGAAGTTTATGTAGATGGGTTTATTATGGATATAAAGTTTTTGTAGGTTTGGTTATAATGAAACGAAAAGATGGAATGGAATGGAAATGAAAATGATCTCAAAAACAAACACGAACCAATATTAGAAAATATTGACCCAAATGTTTATAAGTTTTCAAGGTGGTCGGATGGAGAATATGAGAACCTCGACCCGCTACTTAGCAAAGTAGGAACCTTGGTATGTTTGAACGCCACACTACGAGTAGTGATAAGTTCAGTTTTCAACAAAGAAAATGGATGACACAACTAGAACACTAGGTAGCCAACAAATCTTTGAACGAAAACAGAGAAAAGTTTGCCTCACAAATTTGGCAGAATATCATTCAAAAATGTCCAAAAAGTAAAGTCTTTTGAAGTCTCCATGAGCAACCGAAAAGACACCAGCTTCTTTGATGGAGAATTGAATGCATGTAGTGATTACTCATGAAGCAAACGGTTATGGAAGATGAAACAAAGTTGCTGCCTAATTTAAAGAAGAATAATGCTCTCTTTTAATTGATAGAAACAACTTCTTAATGATATTTAAAGCCTCTTTGTAACAACCCTCTCTTTTGTAACTGAAATCTCTTGAAAAGTCACCTTATTGAATGCATAACAGCCTTTAATAATAATAGATGGGAGCTAAAAAGTCACCTGCAATTAACACATGTAACCGTCACATTTATTCATTTATTAAGCTTAAAACAAATTAACAACTAACTTAAATAAATGAACTAACACTTATGCATCATTTATTCCAGCAACAAGTTTAATTAAGAGAAGCATTATTAAATGAACTTAAATTCATGCATCAATAAATTATCCTAGGAACTAGATTACTTAAAGAAGCAACTATTAAATAAAGTTCAACAAAAACACTTATTAATTAAACTAAGATGAGTTGAATAAATGTCCAGCAACTCATTTATTAAACTAAGATGCTTAAATGCATGGTTTAAAATGCAAACTAAATGAACAAATGAGTTACTTAATGCAAGACTTAATAATTTAATGAAGCTGACTTAAACTAACATCGGAGTCACATAATGTATGACTTTATTAAATGCAGAACACATAATGCATGTCATAATTAAAATATGTATTTAATAAATAAGACATAATTAAAGACTAAAGTAACTAAGATAAATTAAGTCTTTATTCCAACAGCATAAATGAATTTAAAGGTCTCATTTTGCACTTGGGCCCTTCGAGTTTAGGCCAATCTCGATGTAGTCGAGATGTACCGAAACATGATGCGACCAGGATCGCATCATAGTCTAGTCATAGGAGCAGCAATTATAGAAAATTCATTTACGAACCGCCGATAATACCCATCTAGCCCCAAGAAACTCCTAACTTCAGTTACATTTTTCGGTGGTTTCCAATCAACAATGGCTGAAATTTTACTAGGATCAACCCGTATACCATCACCAGAAACAATATGACCCAAAAATCCAACTTCCCGGAGCCAAAATTCACTTTTACTAAACTTAGCATACAAATGCTTATCTCTCAAAGTTTGCAAAACTATCCTCAAATGCTCAAGATGCTCTGTCTCATCTTTTGAATAAATTAAAATATCATCTATAAACACCACAACAAATCTGTCCGGTATGGCGAAATATGCGATTCATTAAGTCCATAAACACAGCGGAGCATTCACAACCCGAATGGCATAACTAAAAATTCATAATGACCGTACCTTGTTCTAAAAGCGGTTTGGCACATCGACTCTTTCACTCGCAACTGATAATACCCAGATCTCAAGTCAATCTTTGAAAACCATGTCGCTCCTTTTAGCTGATCAAACAAATAATCAATTCTCGGCAATGGATACTTGTTTTTGATTGTCACCTTGTTTAACCGCCGATAATCAACACATAATCTCATAGAACCATCCTTCTTTTCACAAATAACACGGAGCACCCCAAGGTGAAAAACTCGGTCTCACAAAGCCTTTATCACCAACTCTTGCAATCTGCGACTTTAATTCTTTCAACTCATTGGTGCCATTCTATATGGAGCAATCGAGATCGGAGCTGTTCCGTTATCAAATCTATACCAAATTCTACTTCCACGACCGGAGGCAAACCCGCAATTCTTCCGAAATACGTCTGCAAATTCACACACAACCGGCACTGATTCAACTTTCTTTTCAACTTCTTTTGTATTAATTACATACGCCAAATAAGCTTCATAACCCTTTCTCAAATATCTCTGAGCCGACATCGAAGAAATCATACTAAATATTGCCTCTGATTTGTCTGGTTCAACCCGCAAGATTTCACCACTTTCACATTTTAATTTTATAACCTTTTCTTTGCAATTTACTATAGCATCATGCAATGTCAACCAATCCATACCCAAAATAACATCAAATTCATCAAACGGCAACAACATCAAGTCGGTAGGAAAGTAATGACCCGAATCATTAAAGGGCATTTCTTGCATACTTTATCAACTATCATGCATTTGCCTAACGAGTTCGACACTCTAATCATAAATTACGTGTTCTCAACGGTATATTCATACTAGACACCGTTTCATTCATACATATGAATGAGTAGAACCGGATCAATCAAAGCAATAACATTAGTATCATAAAGAGAAAATGTACCGTAATCATATCGGGTAAGGAAGCATCTTCACGCTTTAATAGCATAGGTTCTAGCCGAGCTCTTCCTTCAGATCTAATCTTCTGCATCTCGCTACATTCTTCTCGCTTGTTTCACTTCCACTTTTCTCGGATACCTTCCCTCGAGTCCGCACCACTAGATTTTACATTCTGAAATTTTTCTTTCTCGGCTCTCTCTCAGGCGGTCTCTAATAAAATGATCCGAGAACCACATCGAAAACATTCATTTACTCTGCACGGACCAAAATGATTTCTACCACACACGGCACTCGGGTTTAACAAATCTCGTATTTCCCACACTAGCCGCAAGCGATCGAGATTTAGGACCCACATTTCGCTTCTTAAAATTTCCATATGATTGCCCAATGAAACTTGGGAACGAGGATTCATATTTCTTGACTTTCCGGTTTCTTGTGAGGTGCATTACTCATTGGTCTTTCTTCTAATTTCGTGTTTCAGATTCTACCTTTTTCTTTTCCTTTAGTAATTCTTCAGCCTTGCAAGCTCGATCGACAAGTACCACCATTTCTTTTAGTTCAAGGATCCCAACAAATACCTTAATGTCTTCGTTAAGCCCGTCTTCAAATCGTCGGCACATCTTGGCTTCAGAGGAACATATTCCCAGCATACTTACTCAATCGAACAAACTCTCTTTCATATTCGAGACCGTCATATTACCTTGCTTCAACTCAAGAAACTCTTTACATTTCGATCAATAAATCTTTCACTAATATATTTCTTCCAAACTCTTCTTGAAAGAATTCCCGTGTTACCTCTCTTTCGGTACCACTGAAATCAAAGTCTTCCACCAATTATAGGTGAATCTCTCAACAAAGATGTAGCACATTTCAAACATTCTTCGTGTGTACAAGATAATTCATCAAATACCGGATAGAATTTTCAAGCTAGAACTCGCTTTCTCGCATCATCATCAATATTTTCTCTAAATTCTTCACCCCTTGTTTACGAATTACATCAACGGGGTTCTGTGAAATTTTATCATATCCACTCCCGAGGCATCGGAGGCATAGGTTGAGGAATTGGGGAGGTGGGGAGGTCGTACATTTGGGTTCGTCGAAAGAACTCAGTGTACCATGCACTCATCATTTGGAGAAAGGCTTCCGATCCCTTTCTCCTCCTCCCGACCAACAAGAGGAGGTGGGTTTTCAATCGAGCTGCCCTTCATCGGAGTGGTGCATTACTCTCTACTTCATCTGCCACAACTGGATCGGGATCCATTTACTATATAAAAATCATTTAAAAAGGTCAGAAGTAGTCACACTATCACAATTCATACATATGGTATGTATAGCAAAAATCCGTACATACAACACGTAGTCCAAGAACTGACTAAACCTGCTCTGATACCACTAAATGTAATGCCCCCACGCCCGAGACCATCACCGGAGTCGAGCTTGAGGGGTTACCGAACATAATTTATCAATTTAAGAACTTCAAATCATTTGTTTCTACATTCACAGCTTTCTAGCTACTTGCGTCATAGTTACAAGAAAAATCATATCTCGAGTTATGAAACTCAAAATCAAGATCCGTAAATTTTCCCTAAATCTAGACTTATATATCTATTTACTAATTTTTTTCTAGAATTTTTGGTTGGGCCAATTAGTACAGTTTATTAGTTAAAGTCTCCCCTATTTCAGGGTTTGACTGCTCTGACATCTGTGTATTATGAATCAGATATCTCTCTATACAGAATTTCAATGACTACGAGATTTATTTTTCTTAAAACTAGACTCAATAAGGAATCTATACATATAAAGAAAAACTTTTAATTATTTTTTTTAAAATTTATTATGAATTTTTAAAGTCAGAACAGGGGATCCAGAAATCACTCTGGCCCTATTTCACAAAAGTTTAAATATCTCATAAAATATAATTTATATGCCTATTTTGTTCAATCCACATGAAAATAGACTCATTAAGCTTCAATTTCATAACTTACTCATTATTTAGTTCCATTTATACTATTTTTAGTGATTTTTCAAATTCATGTCATTGCTGCAACAATATTCTGTTTTAAGGCAAGTTTTATCTTTCCATGAATTTTTATGAACTAGATAACCTATTAAACTTCCATAATATCAAACATGATCTAAATTAGCCATCACCATGACTTATCAATATCAAACATTTTCTCAACCAAAAATGGCCATATCATAAAATTATTTACACAAAATAAGTATATTGCTATACATGCCATACTTAAGTTTTACAAGCCATTTACCCGATGAAAGTCATTTGGATAGTGTGATCGAACCTTCGACCCGTCCCGATTCCCGAGTTGGCTTGTTCAAAACTACAGTAAATAAAGAGGAGGGAGTAAGCATAAATGCTTAGTAAGTTCATATGTAAATAACAAGTAACATAACAATACAAATATACCAAACAACTTTAGCATGGTATCACCAAAACAAATATCACATTTCTAAACATCATTCATCATCTTACCACCTTATCGTTGTTGTATCTAATTTCAACCCGAGGGTTAAGAACATACCTGTCCAAAGTGTCCATTTCACAACACTTACCAAAACGTCACTTGCATCTTAAGTGTTCTTCCATTTCACTAGAAATTTCACCCGTTGAACACATCGAATACAACTCGGATACGGATAATTTGCACATAAGTGCCTCATATGTAATCAAGAAATCATGTAACCCGCCCCTAAGTGAACTCGGACTCAACTCAACGAGCTCGGGCGTTCGCATCCATAAGTGAACTCGGACTCACCTCAACGAGTTCAGATGCCTAGTTACATCTCACGAACTCGGACTCAACTCAACGAGTTCGGACATTCGCATCCATAGGTGAACTCGGACTCAACTCAACGAGTTCGGATGCTCAACCATCCTAGTGACATGTCACTTGTATCCTAATCTATTCCTAAGGTTCAAACGGCCTTTTCCCTCGATCTCACATTTGTCGCCTTCCATGGAATATCGGAATCGATACTCGGTAGCAATTCATATTTATCAAGTAGTAAACATGATTTGCATATTACTCAACATTAAACACAAAGCATAATATTTCACGATTAAAATTAGCATATCATATAATTAACATCAATAACTTAAAATAACAATTATGCTACATTATTTACACATGAACTTACCTTGGTACCAAAATATAAAGATTTTGCAATTTAGTCCACAATCTTTTCTTTTCCTCGATCGCGACTTGAATCTCGTTTCTCTTGATCTATAATGCCAAATTAATCTTATTTAATACATACATTCATCAAAACAGCATTTAATACGAACTTTGGAAAAATTACACTTTTGCCCCTAAACTTTTGCATAATTACACTTTTGCCCCTAGGCTCGGGAATTAAACTTTATTCCTTATTCTTATGTTTTATAACATGCTGATCAATTTTCCCTTCTATGGCAACATCAAATTCTCTCTCTAACATATACTTGTGACTATTAGGTATTTTTGCCGATTAAGCTCTTTTACTCGTTTTCACTCAAAACCGAGTAGCACAAGTTGTCTAACATAATTTAAAACCTCATATTCTATCATAAAACATCAAAATACACAAATTTCACCTATGGGTATTTTTCCAAATATAAACCTTAGGTTGAATTATTGCTAACATAAGCTTAATCGAGCTACCGGGATTCCAAAACGTAAAGAACATTAAAAACGGGGCTTGGAATCACTTACTATGGAGCTTGGAAGCTTGAAACAAACCCTAGCTATGGAGAACCCTTGAAATTTCGGCCTAATGAAGAAGATGGACAAAATTGGCTTTTCATTTTGTTTTTAATTCATTTTAATAACTAAATGACCAAAATACCCTTACTACTAAACTTTCCAAAATTCCTTCCATGTCCTAATTTTGTCCATGAACTTAAAATTGGTCAAATTG
Source organism: Gossypium arboreum (assembly GCF_025698485.1). Classification (NCBI taxonomy): domain Eukaryota; kingdom Viridiplantae; phylum Streptophyta; class Magnoliopsida; order Malvales; family Malvaceae; genus Gossypium; species Gossypium arboreum. Next base: position 58,261,621 of record NC_069082.1, read on the forward strand.
CTATTTAAGACCTCCTCATTAATATTCCAAAACAATTTCATACTAAAAACTTCTAGAATGCAAGTTTTGCAACTTCTTCGATTTAGTCCCTACTTTCAATTTAAGCACTTTAGGCATAGAATTTCATCACGAAATTTTCACACAATCATGCAATCATATCATAATCATCAAAATAATTATAAAATAATTATTTCTATCTCGGATTTGTGGTCACGAAACCACTATTCCGATTAAGCCCTAATTCAGGATATTACATTTCTTGTAGGAACGCAATGGACATATGGAGATTAAAAGCAAGCATGAATTTAGAAAGGTGCATGGACGGTTGGGGGACTTGAATCTCTTAGGTGCATGTTCGACTAAGTGCATGTATGACCATATTCAATGTCTTCAAGGTTCATGAATGTTTCCATACATGTATGGTGTGCTATCTCTTCATTCTTCAAGGTGACCATTCGGCCAAAGGACATTCACACATGCATGAAGATATCTTGGCCGATTAGCTTCCCCATGACTCTCCTTAATTCGTTTCACACCTATGTTCACATGGCAAGACTATTCGGTTCACCTTGTTCACATTGGAAGACTCTTCAACATTCGGTTTTCACACATATGTTGGCCCTTGGAGTATCCTAATTAATTCATAATTTTTGGCCAAACATTGCTTCATTTAACAAGGTTGGCTGAACCTTACAAGTGACCATTGGACATCATGCATTCATTTTGTGTTTTCTTAAGCATGAAGATGCATTCATCCATCATTCCCATAGCCGAATCTAGTCATGCACATTAAGAGTTATTTTGGTAGAATTTTCTTTTAATTAAATTGTAAGTATGAAAGGCCATTCGGCTACCTAGACTTTACGCCTATAAATACTTGTTCAATTTCCATGTAAAAGGACTTTTGAAACTTTTGTTAATGTTATGCTGTCGAAATTGTGAGGCAAACTGATACGAGCACGCCCCGCGAGCTTTATCGAACAAGCCTGTCAAGCTGAGCATTGACATCTTGGCAAGCTGATCCAAGCTCGTTTCCAGCTCCACTAGCTCTGTCCAGCTCAAATCCAGCTTATTCGAGCTCAATCCAACTTGCTTGAGCTAAACCGAGCTCACTCCTAGCTCATATTCAGCTCACGAGCTAAACCTTAGCTCAACTTCAGCATAGGAGTTTAATCTCAGCTCAACTTTAGCTCACGAGCTAAAGCTTAGCTCATTTTAGTTTAACTCGGTTTTGTCTTTAATGCATTAAATAAAATTTGCACATATTTATTTAAGCATTAAACTTGTCTTATATTAATATTTGTTATTAATATGTCATAGATATCACATAACTTAAATGTGTTCACTTTGTGCTGAATTTATGTGTGTTCACATGATGTCTTATGAATTGTTTTATTTCTTGTAGGTACAATGCTCATGGATGGTGCAATGAATGCTTGAAGAAACATCTCTTTGGACATCCCACATGCATGAATGAACAACATTTAATTAGGTGCATGTATGACCAGATTCAAGGTGTTTACAAGTTCATGTATTTGTCAAATACATGAATGCACAAAATACATGAATGTTTGGGTTCAAATGCACATTCGGTTACATGAATGATGAAGATTCATGCATGAATGTATCTAGAAGATCCAATCCCTTTGGACGGTACACATGCATGCATGGAAGGAAATTAATGCAAGTTCATGTAAGGCTTGGTGCAATGTATGAAGAGGTGCATGTAGAATTGAGGTTCAATGGACGGCATTTAAGGGAGTACATGTACTGGAGACGTTCATGCAAGTAGGGGCTATTTAATGTTCATGTTTTGAAGGTTCATGGACCGAATTTATGGAGGAACATACATTGGGACGTTTCATGCATGATCCATGCATTTTCAAGCTAACCATTCAATTATTCAAGGTGCATTAAAGCTTCATTCGCCAAGGGGATGATGGAACATTAAAGGGCTGCACATTCATGGATATTCATGATTTTTCTTCTAGAATTATCTAGGTGTTTATGGCCGAATTTCTTAGCTTCTAAGCTTGTCCATTCAGCTACTTTTATTTAGGCTATAAATATATGTTATTTCATTTGTAAGAGGTTAGACTTTTCACTTAATGAAACTCTATTAAACTTTCATGGAATTTGTGAGATTTCTTTCTCTCATATTTCGTTGAGGACTTCGTTGGCTTATCTAGGAAGCCTAGTGGCGTCAACCCTGTTCTTCACTATCCCAAACTTATCACTATCAAATAGTGTGGCGTTCACCCATATACCGAGGTTCCTACTTTGCTAAGTAGCGGGTCGAGGTTTATCACTTTCATCCTCCACCTTGAAAGCCTATAAGCATTTGGGTCGATATTTTTTAATATTGGTTCGTGCTTGCTTTTAAGAACCCTTTTCTTCCATATCCATCATCTATTTACTTCTTTCACTTTCCCTTCCAATTTAGCCGAACCTATACATATTATTCTTATCCATAAACCATCATAGAACCATTATACATAGCTTCCATCCTATTTTTCCATCAACTTCATTTCAAAAGTGAATTGAACGATACTTTCTCGTAGACGATCAGGCAAACTCGCATACGACTCAACTCTCCCCGAGGCAGTTCGTATCATTTGGTATCAGAGCTTGTAAATTGAGAGGCACCGATGTTCGTATCAAGATCGAACTAGGTTTGTTGTGAAAAAAAATTTGAATTAAAAAAAATTCAAGTTGTAATTTTCGTTCTCTCTCTTGTAATAGTGATATTGTGAAGTATTAAAAAAAAGACAAAAAAATCAAAAATTATAAAAAAAAGTGAAGTGATCAAGTTCTTCTGTTGTTTATATTTTGACCCGATCGACAAAGTGTTCTTTTCATCAACTTTGCACCCCATTTCCAAAACGCCACACTACACCAAAGACTATTTTTCTTTTAGCCTACCCGTACACCGTGACATTCTAACCTTTGTAACCATCTTGAAACCGACCCCAAGGCACCAAGACAAGTCGAAAGAAACAAAATACGAGGTTACGAGAGTAAGCTTGAGTGGTAAAAGGCTAGAGCGAGTGAGATCATTCGAGTGGAGGTAAAAGCCAAACGAGTGTAAACACGAACGGGAGTGACACCTTTTTTCTTCTTCTTTCCGAGCGAAATTGTGAGGTTTATGGTGAGGTACTTAAATTTTTTTTATTTTGTTTTGTGATCTAACATTTTCTTTTTAGCAACAAAAATCATGTCACGCGAAGAGTTCACCGAATCAGAATACCAATACTTGGTTCAAGAAATGCGAAGAATGGCGACTAAATGAGACCAAAGTGATCGAGCTTCTTCAAGTCGTAAATGTAACCAAGAACCCCACGGAGATATACCCCGACTACTACCGAAAAAAGTTCCAATCGTGATTCCTTTTGTCATCTACTTCAAGACAAAGAGATTCATACTATGACTCATATTCATCAGCAAATTCGAGAAGTGACTTCGATCGAAAGTCCTTTTCATCAAGAAATTCAAGAAGACGAGAAGTCGATTACGATTTTGATTCGTTCCAAGATGGCGTTCAAAGAGAAAGACATACTCCTACTAGATCTTCAAAGAAATCTTACTCGAAGTATTCTTCATGAAGTTTTGATTGTGAATCATATGCAAATAGTTCTTCATCTTTCGAACAAGATTTGTATTCTCATCGTTCTTTTGTACATTCTTGTAAAGAGAAAACAAAGAAAAGAAAAGAAAAAGCAAAAGCAAAAGAAGAAAAAGAAAATGAAATAAAAAGAAAAGAGAGGCAAGTAAGAGAGAAAATGAGCGAATCTTGAGAGAACTTGAAAAAGCCTTTGAAAAGCAAAAAGAAAATGAAAAAGAAAATGAGATTGAAAAAGAGAATGAAAAGAAATTTGAGAGAGAAAAAGAAGTTGAAAAAGAAATTGAAAAAGAGATTACAGAGAAAGAAATTGAAATAAAAGAAACGAGTGATTCAGAAGAAAAAGA